>NC_140593.1:949344929-949971000 GCF_964204655.1 Triturus cristatus | reverse complement strand
TAACATTGGCTGGTTTCACTCGAAAATTCTTCTAAGTGTGGAGTTTCTAAACTTTAAAATATTCACCTAAAATCAACCGAGTAACGAAAACGGAAATACTCACCTGCTATTAGGAGAGATCCCAGTGCTGGATCTTGGTGCCCAGCACTGACCCTGAAAAGTAATTACAACCTTACTTACCGCTAACTCAATTTTCTTCCATAGGAAAGCATTGACTGTTTTTCTGTGAAATTTCTTCTGTCGATTTTTGCAAACTACAAATAGTCTTTTAAAATCGCACCAACTGTGAAAACATAATTACTTACCTCTCTTATATAGATGTCCCAGTGCTGAACCTAGGAGCCTAGCACTGGATTACAAAAGTAAAGAGAACATACTTTACCTATAACTTGAATTTTCTTCCATAGGAAACCATTGACTGTTTTTCTGTGAAATTTCTTGTGTCGATTTTGCAAACGTATAAATATTCGTTAAAAATCACCTGTATAACTGAAACACATTCTCTCAACTGCTTACAGGTGGTACACTAGTGCTGGATCCAGGATCCCACACTGACCTAGAAAAAGTAACCATAACCCCACTTACCTGCTAAGTGAATTTCCTCCCATAGGATAACATTGGTGATTGTATTAGAGAAAAGTTTCTAAGTGTCAACTTTCAAAATACCAAAATATTGCTTAAAAATCACAACAGTAACTAAATCGTATTTACTCACCTGTTTCGAGGAACTGTCCCAGGACTGAATCTAGGATCCAGTCCTGGAGTTAGAAAAGTAATCCTAGCCGGGGAAAATTGTGTCAGCCTCTAAGCCCTTTGTACCTTTGTGCTGTATGAAGTAATTATTTGTAAGCATGACAGACTTGTTTAATTTCAATAAACAGAATTATTAAAAAAAAAAAGAAAAGTAATCCTAAAAGCAATTAATTGCATTTAACTTGACATTCCCATTTAGCTCAATGTATTATTATTGTATTTGAAATTGTGTTGCCTATTGCAACAAACTGTAACTATTACATTCAAAAGTCAATTGTCTATTGCAAAGTATTTAACTAAATCATCTCAGTCTGAGAAAGTATATTTTGATACCTATTGTTGGTTCTAAAATAAAACAACCATATATTTTTATATACAAACCATTGGCCTAGAGTTCAGTTCTTGAGTGTGTGAGACCATTTGCTGATTGAGTGTGTACAACAAATGCTTTACACTGTCCTCTGATACTGCCTTACTGCTCCACCAAGCTACCACTTTAGAGAGTAAGGTTATATCTAACTTTAGCCTCTGCCAAACCTCTGGGGACTGTGGACTCTGTGCACACTGTACCTATTTGGGAACAGTATATACAATACATTAATAATTTTATTTAAGTGATCGGTTTTATAAAAACAAAACCAAAACCATTACACCAACCGACATTTTCAAATATTACTACTGTATACTTATAAAAGAAAGATAAAATCATTGATGACATTTTTACACAGTTAATCTACAGAGTACTTCTGTGCAACAATTATTTAAAAATTCATTTGAAATAGAGATTTGGAAAGCCCATACCTTTATAACAGTCCAAATATAAGACAGCATTTAGTATTTCGGAATTTTTATAGTTGTCCAATAGGTTTAAAATCTATTTCGATTCCCACAGAGTTTCAACCAATTTCCTTTAAATACAAATTTGAAAAGTTGTACCCCCCTGCATATTAGGGGAATTGAAGACCCACGAGCCAGGTGATTACTGCTTCTCTACACGTTCGTATTTTCATACTGTTCAGTAGAACTTTTTTATTTTAATTTTTTTTTTTTATTTCAAGAGAATTTTATTATTTTAAAGGAGCAAATAAGGACATAAGATACAGGCAAAAGTGATACAATTGATATCAGACAAGGATAAATAATATGATAGAATGAATTTAAATAAGAAGAAATATAACATTAACATTCATTAATCTGCAGATATCATATAAATAAATTAATTAAGGAAGAAAAAATTGATATCCTGCAGAAGTAATTATCAAAAGTATCACCAACCGATAGCAAAATATGGATGAGAGGAAGAAAGAAAGGAAAGAAGAAAAGGCGGAGAAAATAGGAAAGAGATGAAGAAAGACAAAGAAAGACAGGGAGGAGTGAAGGAAGAGGAGAAGATTTCCAAAGGGTTCATCCAACACACAAGACAACAATAACCAGACAACATTAACCAGACAAATCAAAAGGATATTGATCCACCAACCCCTCTGAGGCCAAGTCCATATACGTATCTAAAGCTTTCCAAACACCAGCAGATATAGAAGGAGAGAGATGAGCATGATCCAGTGACGTGTGAGCACTTCGTAAAAAGGAAACCCAAGCCCACCAAGTATGGTAAGAAACTGAAGAGAACGATTTCCACTCCATAAGAATTACTTTGACTGCAATAGTCAATAAAAGATCCAGCAATTGTAATTCCAAGGAATCTAAAGGCAGAGGGACCTGGGCCGCCAACTGACCTAAAAGAATTAAAGGAAAAGAAAGTTGAAACTCAATATTAAAGATAATCATAAGGTGTTTGTGAATTAAATCCCAAAAGGGTTGGAGAAGGGAACACTCAAAGAACATATGTGGAAAGTCGCCTGGTACAAGACCACAACTCCAACACAGATTGTCTTCTTTGAGATTTAGCGAATACAAACGAATGGGAGTCCAGTGAAGAAGATTAATAGAGAAAAACTTAGACTGCATTAATGAGGGGGCGATTTTATTACGAAGAGAAAGTTTACCAATATCTTGCCATGTGTCTGAAGAGATATGATCGGTAACACTATGATCAAAATGATGTAGCCATTTTTGCTGTGCGACAGTATGGGAAGGAAGTGTAGAGGACGATAAGAATTTGTAAATCCTAGACGCTACATGACCAGTCCTGATCCATAATTGAAGCAGCGTAATCGTAGGGGAAGAAGGATGAAGGTGCACTTTAGCAAGTGCTACCTTTATCTTAAGAAAGGTATAAAAGTCTAAGTTAGAGAGGGAAAATTGTGAAGCTAGGGAGGAGAAAGGGAAAGGATCATTATTGGAGTCATAGAGATGTTTAACAAGTGAGATACCTTTCCCAGCCCAATAAGACATCAACTCTGGATCAATATTAATTTTTATTTTAGAATTCCGCCAAATAGACGACCATCTAGTTTTATGCAGTGGAATTGCCACTTTCTTATCCACCTTGCGAACAGCAGCAATAGTGTCTAAAATAATAGATCGAGAGAATGGAATAGAAAGGGTATTCGTGGTTAAAAAAGAGGCAGTCGGCAGAGGGGAGGCTAATTCTTGTTCTATTAGCAACCAAGATGGAACATGAGTAGAGGGAGAAGAAAACCAGAGAGCACCCTGAGACGCCAGAAAGGCAGTTTGATATTTCTCCCAATCAGGAATATTACAGCCACCCATATCGTAAGATTTCCGTAAGAATTTATAAGCAATTCTAGCCCTTTTGTCATTCCATAGAAATTTGGAGGTGAGTAAATCAAGTTCGTGAAAGAAGGAATCAGAGAGCTTTACCGGCAGCATAGAGGAAACAAAATTAATAATAGGTGTTATCATCATTTTAAGAGTCTGCAATCGACCCCACCAGGAAATATGCTTCGGAGACCAAGTTTCTAAAAGACGTCGCACCTTAAGAATAGTTTGAGATTCATTATAAGTAGCCGTAGCATAAAGGGTGGAACAAAAATAAATACCCAGATATTTTAGTTGTTTAGATTGCCACTTAAAACCCGCCGAACCCATATGAGAAGAGAAACAGTAAGCATTTAAGGGGAACATCTCTGTCTTATCTTTGTTCAGGGTATATCCTGAAACCCTTGAGAAAAGAGAAATCGTATCAGAGATAGCAGGGATGGCCAGTGTAATATCGTCAGAAAAAATAAGAACATCATCCGCATAAGCAGCTGTTTTTATCTGATGAGACCCAAAAGAGAAACCCTTAATGTCTGGATGTAAGTCAATCAATCTGAGAAGAGGATCAATGGATAACAAAAATAAAAGAGGAGATAAGGGACATCCTTGCCTAGTACCCTGGCGAAGGTTAAAAAAGGACGACGTAGCTCCATTTACTCGTATGTTAGCTCTGGGTCGGGAATAAAGAGACATAACCATACGGATAAAAGAATCACCAAGATTATGTGCACATACAACAGCTCGTAGAAAAGGCCAAGAGACCTTATCAAAGGCCTTTTCAGCATCATGGGCCAAGGCCGCCGCCGGAAGATTGGATCGCTTGGCTGAACCGAGAATATGACAAAAAGTACGGATATTATCACGCGCAAGACGACCCTTAACAAAACCTGTTTGGGAAGGATGAACCAAATGAGGAATAAAGGATTCTAAGCGTTTAGCCAAGATTTTAGCAAAAATCTTAGCTTCCATGTTAAGAAGAGAAATAGGGCGAAAATTTTTGGGGTCCGAATGATCTTTTCCTTCTTTGGGGATTACTACAATAGTAGCATCAGCAGCAGAACCAGACACGGAACCATCTTTAATAAACGCATCAAAGACGGATTGAAGTTGCGGCACAATCACAGATAGAAAGGTTTTATAAAACAATATAGGATATCCATCAGGACCTGGAGCTTTACAGGAGCGAGTAGCTTTAATCGCAGAAATAATTTCGTCAGAGGTAATCGGGCCATTCAAAGAGTTATTATCTTCCTCCGATACAGTTTTCACAGGAACTTTCTTTAATAACTCCTGGCATTGTTCAAAAGAAGATTGAGTAGAGGGGGTATATAAATTATTATAAAAATCTCGAAAGACCTCAAGAATTTCTTCAGACTGAAATTTTTTCTTACCAAGATGGTCATTAATAGAAGAGATTTGGGAAGATTTATAAGAAGAATCCTGGAACTTTAATGTAGCCGCAAGCATCTTGCCAGCACGATTTTTTAACAGCAACTTCTTAGATTTCTGAGCCTGAAGACCTATATGAGCTCTCTTAGTGACTATAGTATTGTATGTATATTTTAAATTCTTAATAGACTGTAGGCAAGATTTATCTTTAGATTGTCGAAAAAGAGATTCCTGACTTTTAATCTCGGCTGATAAGTCCGTGAGTTCCTTTCTAATGGCAGCGTTCCTCCTTGACATACATTTGATGACCTGACCACGGAAAGTGCATTTAAAAGTTTCCCAGAGAACAACAGGGGAATCGACTGAACCAACATTCTCAAGGAAAAACGTCTCAATATCATTGGAAAACTCTCGAACCTGGGAATCATCATGTAAGATTTCTGTGTTTAATCTCCAAGACCGAGATCTCGCTCTAGGGGCAAAAGACAAAAGTGTGAAAGTCACCGCGGCATGATCTGAAATTAAAATAGGATGAATAAGCGGAGATGAGGAAGATTGAACAAGAGAGGAGTGAACCAAAAGATAATCAATGCGTGAAAAAGACGAATGGGGGAAGAAAAAAAGGAAAAATCAATGCCAGTGGGATTATGAAGACGCCAGACATCCTGAAGATGAATAAGAGAGCACATATTAATCATTTGTTTATGTGAATTAGGGGGACGAAAATTAAAGGCAGAATTCCTATCTAGGATGGGATCCATTGGTAAATTAAAGTCTCCACCTACAATAAGATTACCAGAATGAGGTGTGTCATTTAGCTTTTTGGTGATTGCTTTCCAAAAAGACGGATCATCCTTGTTAGGGGCATAAATATTCATGACAAAGAGATCAACATTACCATCAGACAACTTAGATAGTAACCAACGTCCCTCTGTATCCTGTTCAGAGGAAACAATAGACAAACCAGAATGTTTAGAAACTAAAGTTATTACCCCATTTCTTTTGCCACAAGCATCTGAACAAGCAACATCAGAAACCCATTCTTTCTTAAAAAATAGCGCCTCTCTGGCGGAGACCTTCGTCTCTTGAAAAAAGACTAGATCCAAAGAAAGAGATTTGCAGTAGTCTAATACCTTTGACCTTTTTACTGGGTGATTTAACCCTTTCACATTAAGGGAAAGTATATTCAATCCAGTCATAGAACCAATAATAGGGAAAAATGATGCACCATATATAATATAGGATATACAGCAACCATAAAAAGGCACCTCCACCCACTAGACAACAACACGAAACAAGGAGAATCCAAGGAGGAAATCCAAAGAGAAAAGGAGAAAGAAGAGGAAAAAGAAAGAAGGAAAGTGTAAAGAAGAAGAAAAAGAAGAACCAACAAGGAAGGTCTGAAAGAGACCAAATTCATACCAGGGGGAACATGGGAAGATGAGCAAGGGGACCATCACGAGGAATAAATACAATCAGCATAAAGGGCCCCAATACAAAACATAACCGATTATACTTAATTAAGAAAAAAGAAATATCTGAAATATGAACTAGAATTAATTATAATATTCAAAAACAATTCATCATGTAAGACTATAAAGGCGACATGTACATGCCAAATTGATAAAAAGGTAACATGTAAAGTATATCATAAAAGAATGGAGAAAATAGAAGAGAGAAAGATAGCTAATGCTACAAATGGAGAAATGAGGAAAAATAAGCCAATAACTATCTCTAATATTAGGTAGAGCGAAACCAAAGCAGACACCATGAAGAGCCGTAGAGAAAAAAGAGAAAGAAATATATTTCCAAAGAAGACTATAAGATAAAATATTAAGAAAATAAATGAGACATAATAGATAGAGGCATAAAATAGCTGAACCGTTATAACACTCAATAAAGCCCTATGGCAGATAAATAGAAGAAACCAGAATATATTTAAATATGTAAAATCTAAAGATAGACATCTAATTGACTATCCACAAATATATAAACTTATTATACTAATGCAAGTCAAAGAGGCACGAATATCGTAAATATATAACTATAGAAGTAAAAAACATGAGACTAAAAGTGCAATATAAATATATTAACTTAGAACTAGTAGAGAAAGGCAGTTAATAATAATAAGAAAACAAATCAATGATATAACAATAAAATAGATATAAAAATTAACTATACAGAAAGTAGAATTAACTCTATTTATAGCAATTAATAAGCGTCTATGAGGCAATCTATGTAACCAATCCATAAAAAACAATCAATGAAGCCCTATGGAAGATAAATAGTCTTTAAATATGTATATCAAAAGATAGGCATCTAGTTAACTGTCCACAAATATATAAACTTGTTATACTAATTTAATTTAAAGAAGTAGGAATATCGTAAATATATAACCATAGAAGTAAAAACACATGAGAATATAAAGTGCAATATAAATATAGTAATTTAGAGCTAGTAAAGAGAGGCAGTTAAGAATAATAAGTAAACAAACAAATCAATGATATAACAATAAAATAGATATAACAATTAACTGTACAGAAATTAAAATTAACTCTGTATATAGCAATTAATAAATATCTATGAGCAATTTATGTAACCCATCCAGAAAATAATACAGATAATAATCAAAGGCGTACTCCATAGAGACAAAACAACAAGAGAAAAACAACACGCGAAAAGATCAAATAAAAGTACGGCAATGGAAGTAACATTAATTAGGGTCAGTAAGAAAGGAAGAACAAAAAACAGAGACAAGACTAAGTCACACACAAAAATTCTAAGGAAATAAAAGAAGTCATAAAGTGAGGTAAAAAAGATCCGGAACCTGCCATGGACAAAAAGCAAGAAAGGAGGAAATAGATTGATAAGCACAAAAAAGAAAAACAACGAGCAAGAGAGAGGACACCCTATATAGAAAACAATACCAAGAAAGATTAGAAAATACAAAAAATAAATATATCAGAGATAGTAGTTCACTACAACATAAAGATAAAAGGTAGAACAGATAAGGAAAAGGAGAAAAGAAACACAGCCCATCACATAGCTTACAAAGGCACGCACGAAAAAAACAACAAACGCACACCAACAACAGTGGGCAATAAGACCACCACGCAGATCTAAAAAAGACAAACTTAATAGATCTGGAAAAGAGAAAACACAATGCAGTTATATGAAACCACATCAGGTGCCAGAGGAACCAGGATCCCGTGAGGCTTCCATTTGAAGATCCATCTGCAACTCCATCTGATTATCCAAAAACGAAGCCAAATCAGCAGGTTCATCGAAGATTCTGGAACGACCTTTGAAGGTAATGCGGAATTTTGAAGGACCAGAAAAAGAGAAGAGGATATTCATCTCAGAGAGACGCTTCCGGAGATTAAGAAAGCCTTTCCTCCTTATTACCGTGTCTCTGGCAAATTCCTGAGAAATTGAAATGCGATGGCCATTCCATGAGACAACTTTAACCTTCCGCATATGAGCCAGAATTTGCTCCATATGTTGATGGCGCAGTGGGTTAAAAATTATCGCTCTTGGTTGCGTGGCTGATTTAGAGCGAAAGGTGGGAACTCGGTGTGCCCGTTCCAACTCAAAGTCTCTTTGGAATGAAATTTGCAGCGTAGAAGGAACCCATTTATATAAGAAATCAATCATAGAAGGTGCATCTTTCTCAACTTCCTCTGGAAGACCAAAAATGCGCAGATTAGATCTGCGATTACGATCTTCTTGATCAGTGAGATCCCTCCGCAATGCCGCCATTGAGCGTTCAAACTGGCAAAGAGACCTAGATTGTTTTTGTATAGTATCTTCTGCACCACTAATACGTGTTTCTGTGGCTGAAACACGAAGGGACAGAGCCTTGAGATCATTCCTGATGGCTGACACCTCCACTTGCAACAAATCTGTGTTAGTCTTGGTAGACTGCGCAATTGCATGAACATCATTAAGGCGCGTCAGAATAGTCTCAAGAGTGGAATTTGTGTCTTTTTGAGCAGCCTCCGGTGTAGGAGACACTTGTTTGGACCTCTTAAGAGAGGCTTTAGAATCTTTGGCGTCTTTAGAATTTGGTGACAAGCCCATATTCGCAGCCATAGAGCCCACAGTCACATCGGGAGCAAAATACCCCCCCTCAGAGAAATGAAGGGAAGAAAAAAGCCAGAGGAAACTAGTATACAGAATATGTAAAATAGAAATGCGCAAAAAGTAGAGAGCGCACGATCAGCAACCAATCCAGGATAATAATAATGGCGGGCTTACATGACAAAGGAGAGAATACACATCACCAAAAATACCATGCCCTGCAGGTAGCAAAAAGACGTCATCCGAAACTAAAAAAACCAAGAAGCAGGGTATCATAAATCATGGAAGCGCCATACAAAGGTATAGGAGGCGCTCTGAAGAGAGGTATAGTGAAATAAAATCCAAACTGCTCTCACCATAGGCAGCAAAGTAAATGAGGAAAGAAAAAAAAATCCAATATACACTTTATAAGTAAGGAAAAAAGTCACCAGCACCTGTTTGCCACCATTCCTGACCAGTTCGAAGAAAAAACGTCGTCGTGAAGTGGAAAAACAAACATCTCCGTCAGTTAAGAAAAACAAAATGGCGGCCGCTCGTAAAAACACCGAGCTCCACCATAAACGGCCTAAATACAGTCACCGGCAGTTTCAGAGCGCAGGAAAGACTCTCAGGCAGCACACAACATCCTCAGAAGCATGAAGCCACATTTTGGCAGCAATGGGGCACTTCGAAGCAGTAGAAAAGCCTCCGGCGGCCCTCGCTCGTCACGGAGCTCAATCGCGATCCGCCATCTCGCAGCGGCGCGCAAGCCACGCCCCCGTTCAGTAGTACTTTTAATAGTGACTTCCGTTCTTTTAATAACTTTTGGCATATGCAAAAAATATGTTGGATAGATTCGTATTTGTAGACGCATAATCTGCAGTCTCGATTTTCCCTTTGATCTTTCCATAAGGGGATGAGGTCTTTTGTTTCCCACATGCAGAGATGCAGTCTCATAAATTGATGTTTTAGGGACAGTGAGAAATAGGCTGATAAATATTCCTGGGGCTTCCTTGTCCCATATGAGCTGATGCCCGTCCAGGCATTTCGTCATCTGTTTTATTTCCCGCCTTTCATGTGTGATGCGTCCGGATGAAATCAGGGTGGTAACGCAGGCCCCTGCATGGGGGCCCTTCCTGTCGGGGGCTCTCATTCAATCTACAGCCTATGGATAGCGGTGAGATGTGGGAGTCTAGAGGGTGGGGGGCATCATGTGCGTTACGTCACCAAACAAATACTTGTTGTAGTGCCTCCCGAATTGCCCATTGCACAGAACGTGCAGCCTACGTGATACGAATCACAGATATGTTTTGCAAAGTCACGAAGACACAGCGATCCTCCCAACTCAGTAAAAAAAAAATCCCCATGCGTCACCGTGAAAAAACACAATGTTGTAGTCAAGCAAGAATATCGTATGTCTTTTTATACAGGGAAGTGGAGATTGCCCCAGGACTTTAATTACAGTAACTGGTTGAACACAAACCGACAATTACACCTGTTGTTTAACACTACGAAATTTTTGTAGAAACTCTTCACCTACAGAACTGAATTCTCGTGTTCTCATTTGCACAGGAGCAGGGCAGGCTGAGGCTGGCCAGAACAGAATGGCCCTTGCCCTCAAAGGCGTCAACGCAAAACCGGTCCTTCCAGTCGCTGCCCATTAAAATGTGCACCAGAGCACACGCAATAAGGGTTAATTGTGGTGTAATAAAGTAAAGTTATAAAAAAGGAAACATACCTACATTTCATCAAACATTTATCAAGATACTAAAAATCGACAAGCAGAGAGCGGCAGTGGAGGAGCTGGTAATGGTTATTGCTCTAAGTATCTGAAGGTGCCCCTCCTTTGTCTGTCGCCAAATGGGCTCACAACTGCTTTATGGTATCCAGGTGGCTGTAATTGGCATCTGTGTAAAGTGCTCTCCCTCACAAGGCAACCACGTAACTTTCAGCGTCGCAGAGAAAAGAAACTGCTGGGCCTTAATTTGCACTATGAAATGATGGCTTATTTTCACTCTAAAGAAATTGGGAAGTAAAAAGTGACTTCAAGTACAGCGGGAAATAACATCTCACGACTCAGTAGAAACTGTAAGGGGCAAGCGAACGGTAGGGCCTCAAGTTAAGTTTTACAGGTGAGGCAGATAAATGCTGTAAGAAAGTACCTCTTTTTGCATGGTCATCCATCAAAGTTTTGGACTAATGCTGCTGGTCTTTCGACTCTGAAGGGCACCAGTCCCTGCTGCACAGCACCAGCACCTGTGCTCTGACTCCTCAAAGTGTATGTACAATTTGCTGACCCCTGATTGGCATATTTAAGTTACTTATAAGTCCATAGTATATGCTACCAGGTGTACTCAGGGCTAGTAAGTAAAATGCTTCTAGTGGACTGTATTACTTATTTTGCTACCACTGCTCTGACGAAGCGAATATATGGCTGTAGGCCTGCCACTGCAGCCTAATCGGGCAGCTTTTAAACTGCCACCTGGACGTGGCAAAGTAAATCTTTTTGCCAGGTCCAAATCTGCCTTTTTAATGTTTATAAGTCACTCCTAAGGTAGGCCTTAGCAGCCCATAAGGAAAGTGACAAGTATTAAAAAGAAGGAATGATTCTTTTATGCTCTCCATGTCTTCACAGTTAAAACTCGCAATTCTCGTTGTCACTGTAGCCGGGCTGGTAGTCTTATCGGCTAACATGGGGTTTACACTATCCCAACCCGTAAGTGCCAACATTCATTTGGGACCACCAAACATAGTAATGTTAGGTTTCAATTAATTGTTAAATTAAATCTGACTTATTGCTGAGTCTGATTTAAAGTAACTTTTAATACAAAAGTGACTTTAGAAAGTCACTGCTTTGTTGCCCAAGGCGTGGTGGAAGTTTCTGCTCCACTGCAGCCTTTATCACCTGAGGCAGCCTACACTGCTCTCCAAATGGGAGGTGTGAAGGTCTCCCATGAATGAGGAAAAAAAGGGGACTATTGTTGGGAGGAGGTGTGACCTCCTCCAGCAGGTTGGCCAGGACGTGGTGGGCACAGATGGCCTAGCTTCAAAGGGGCCACCGCCTCTGAGACTCAAATGCGATTCACACCTTAGTCTTTCCACTCCTTTATGTAGGTAGACACACTTGCATCTCCTGCAAAAGAGGAAAATCGGGTTTCCCAAGAGGGGTGGCTAATTATACTGGAGACACCTCAGAAGTGTGCCTATAGCTCTGATCCATGGAAGAAGGGCCCCATCATTTTGGATGTGGGCAGAGAGATGCACTGTGGGATTGTTTAATGCCAACCCCACAGGAAATGATGTAAGAAGGGATAGGGTTGCCCTGTGGGAATTACAGTCCCTTTGGCTTGGGAGTCCTCCCCACCCAAAAACCTAAAATTGACATAAAAGTGGCATACCTGGTCCCCAGCTTCAGAACCCTGCTAAAGTCGAAAAGGACATAAGAAAGACTGCACCTGCTGAACCTGTGGACCGCAGAGAGAAAGGCTACACCAAGGAAGACTGTACCTGTTGCACCTGCTGAAAGGACTTCAGAGAGAGAGGGGCGGCTGCTCCTACTATCAACTTCGTGGTGAGAGACTCCAAGGGCTGGACCTCCTCCGAACTCTGTCAAAGACCAGTCAGAGGACTCCAAGGACTGGTTGGCTAGCCTCCTGTTAAGCTTCAGGGACATATAAGCTAAAGAATCCTACACATTACAGTGCTCATTTGGTCAGTAACTACTGGGCTTGCTCTGCACCCTGCTAGTGTTGCTGTGAGATCGAGTCCTAGCCCCTAAGAGGTGCTTCTCAGGTCTTGGACCTTTCGCTGGTGTTAGAGTGTACTCTTTCTCCCCGGGAACTGCAACTTGTGAGTCTGAAGCAAAAGATAATGTTTTTTGGCAACAGAGGCTCATAGACTTCTCATCTTGCAGGTTCATGGGTAACCTCAAATGCAGTTGAGAACCAAGACTTCACCGGACTACTAGTATTTCTCTGCTCATTGACATCAAGCCCAATGCCGGTCTCAGGCCCTGCTGACCTCAACGTCGATGAGAAAAAGAACCAGAAAAGATTCTAAATGCAAAGGTAAAAGTTTGACAGCACCCAACCTGTTGCCTGCATCCAACCATGACTTCCATCTCGGTCACCATAAACTTTTACTGTGCCCGCGCATTTGAGGCTCATAGACTACCGCTAAGGGTGAAAAGAAGTAATTACAAAAATGTTTTAAACTGTCTAGAGGGAAAAGCTGTGATTTAAGAAAATCTTGCAAAAATCATACCTCCGGTTCCCTTCATCTGACTTTTGTCATTTTTGTGTTTTTATAAATACAACAATATAAACTATTTTATAAATTAGAGTTGTATTTTTATTGTGTCGTGTTTCATACCTATTGACTGTTTTATTGCTCATACATGCTTTATGAAATGAAATGAAATGAAAAATGTTTTTTTTATAAAGCGCGTGTTTGCTGTGGTGTCTTAGCGCTTGCTACCATAAAGTGTAACCGAAAAATCAAACCCCGATTGGGTGCACGCAAATAACCAGGTTTTAAGTTCCTTCCTGAACTGTAACAGGTTGTTTTGAGTTCTAAGATGCAGATGCATAGAGTTCCAGAGCTTTGGGGCCAAATATTGAAAACTTTTGCCATCCCATTTCAACGTTTTTACTCTTGGGACCACAAGCAGATACGCTGAAGCTTAACGAAGGCATCTCTGTGGAGTATATCGCTTAATATATTGACTAATCTGCACGGGTCCCGTCCCGTGCAGAGTCTTGTGTAACATACACATAGATTTAAACTGAAACCTAGCCGATATGGGCAACCAGTGCAGTTGTTCTCGGGTAATTAGACTAATAGAACTAAATTTGGGTAGTTTTAATAATAACCGGGCAGCCGCATTCTGCAAAGTCTGGAGTTTATAAATCACACTTTTTTTTGCTCCAAGGTAGAGTGAGTTACAGTAATCAATTTTTGACAGGATCAGCGCCGTACCAACCATTTTCCTCAGGGACATAGGGATGAAGGGAAGAATTTTCCTAAGAATTTTCAATGTATAAAAACGAGATGAGGTAATACTATTGACCTGGTCTGATAAGGAGAGATGGTCATCAATCAGGACTCCAAGATTTTTTACCTTCTTTACGGGCTGGGGGCATGGCCCTGCTGTCGCGGGCCACCAGTTGGAGTTCCAAAGTGAGATGTCCCTTCCAAACATGACCACTTCCGTATTCCCGGTGTTCAATTTTAAACAATTGTTCTGCATCCAGCTAATAATCTGGCTCATGCAGAGTTTAAAACGTTCTGCCACAGTCTCTGGATTGGCGGTTAGTGAGACAACAATTTGCGTGTCATCCGCGTAACAAATGGCCTTAAAACCAAAGAAACGAATAAGTTTAGCCAGTGGGGTAACATATATATTAAATAGGGTAGGCGAAAGTGCTGATCCCTGAGGAACCCCATATGGCATAACAAAAAGAGGAGATTTGGGCTCATCTAACATCACAGCTTGTTGTCTGTTAGTCAAATAAGAACAAAGAATATCTGCAGCTTTATCAGTAATCCCTATTTCCGCCAACCGCTGAAGAAGTATGCGGTGGTTCACCGTATCAAACGCGGTGGGTAAATCAAGCATTACCAGTACGGCCTTTCCACCCTGGTCTAGTTGCGCACGTAGACTTTCAGTAGCTGCAATCAATGCAGATTCAGTGCTATGCCGTGGCCTAAAACCATGCTGTGCTGCATCCAGTTGGATGTATGACATTACAACGCGTGTCATTACAATGCGTGCAGTTACATCGCATGCGTTACAACGCATGCGATGTTACAACGCTATGCCATTACAACGCAAGTCTTTACATCGACTTGCACCAAATGGCGTGCTAACATTAGAAAAGTGTAATTTACTATTCCAACTCCAGTCCACGTAACAGTAGGGAAGGTGTTGGGGTAGTAAACTACACTATTTGTAATGTTAGCACGCCATCTAGCGCAAGTCGATGTAAAGACTTGCGTTGTAATGGCATTGCGTTGTAACATCGCATGCGTTGTAACGCATGCGATGTAAAAGCTGCGCGTGGTAAAAACCGCGTTGTAATGGCTGTTCCCCCATCCAGTTTGTTATTGGATTCTATAAAAGACCGCAGTTCCTCATGTAGTACTTTTTCAAGAACTGTTGACAGAAATTGTAAACAAGTAATAGGACGGTAGTTAGTGACTTCAGAGGGATCAAGAGTCGTTTTTTTAAAAATAGGTTTTATCAGGGAATTTTTCCAGTCAACCGGAAATTGTCCTAAGTTAAGAATGTTATTCAGTAATGGTGTCAGATTTTTGGCAATGGTATGGGGAACCATATGAAGAACCGTAACTGGACATGGATCCAAGGGAGAGCCTGATTTAATTGCCAATATAGTTTTTTCAACTCTATCCTGTTTGAGGGGACAAAACTCTTGTAAAGAAACTTGTGTGTCAGGTTCGTCCATCTTAAAAACATCTTGTCTAATAGCATTAGTGGCAGTAGAGAATTCATCTTAAACTTTGACCACCTTGTCATGAAAAAAGTTAGCAAGTTTGTCACACTTGTTTTCCTTTGAGTTATGCCTGATTGCTCTGTGACAGATACGCATGACTGAGGTAAGGTTTGATTTAAAGCAACGTAACTGAACCTGATACAGAATAGTGCCATTTTTACTTCACAACCACCTCCAACTAATAAACCACTTTCTGACAAATGCTTTCATCACATCGGTGAAGGAAAGTCTGCCACATATAAAGAACCTGCTACAAGTGAGACCCTGCGCAGCGGAGAGGGAACACCCTTTCCAATCAGGGAACATTTTTATAAAAAATGGATCGCAGACATGACGACACAGAGGCTGCATGGCCACCATGCTTCATGTCATCACCTAAGCCAAAGTGTGGGGAGCATTTTTCCCCACCTCTCAGCAAGGGCAGTCAGGCCACCATGAATGCGACCGATATCGCTCGTTCTCAGAAGAGATGCAGGTTCGGGCCTGATTTATACTTGGTTCCTGAGCAAGGGCTGGAGACTTATCAGCAGGTAAAGGCATTGTCACGAAGGGATGGACATGAGTAGCACACCATTCGATTGTGGATTCAGGCTGCCCTCATGGTGTTGGAGGTGAATATGTGACCTTACATCGCATGGTAACACCACGCGGTAGGTAACAACGCGGACGTTACATCATCCGCGTTGTTACCACGCATGGCATTACAACGACTTGCACTAGATGGCGCGCTGGATTTAGGAATAGTATAAATTACTATTCCTACTCCAGTTAGCACAACAGCAGGGAATGTGTTGGACCTAAAATCCAACACATTCCCTGGTGTTGCACGCCATCTAGCGCAAGTCATTGAAACAACTTGCGATGTAATGCCATGCGTGGTAACAACGCGGATGATGTAACGTCCGCATTGTTACCAACACGCATGGTCCTGACAGCGTTGTAAATGCTGTCTCCCATTGGAGGTGGTAGTAGGGATACCCACTGGGATGCAGCCTTCCTCACATGACGCTGGTGCTCAATCAGAGACCAAGGAAGGCGGCGTGAGTGGGGTAAGTGTGGCAGCCCTGGCATATGGCCCCCTAAGGAGAGGAAAGAGTGCAGTATGTTTGCACCTGGGGTCAATTACACCTCCATGAACTCTGCAGCCAAGAGAGGTGTGTGCCCCAACATAGGACTGTGAGTGGGCTCTTGTGGGAGTGATTTGACAGCAGCAGTCAGGGGCAGCACCACCATGGCTCTAGGGTGTGCATGTCCAACACAGCAGGAGGCCATCAGTTGAGTTTGCAGAAGAAGGCCTCCCCACTCTTGAGGTCAGGGAAGGGATCACCTGTGGAGCCCAGAAGAGCCAGGAAGACCGGCAGGTGGCAAGTAGGGCCCAGTGCGGGCACCAAGAAGAAGGGGCAAGATGGCACTGGAGTGCATCAAGTAGTCAGCCTTCAGACAAGGGCTGGCAATAAGCACAGCAGGGAGCATTTCTTGGCATTGTTTGCAGGAGCTTGCCCACCCACGCAAGCAGACAAGTATGCAGGGATGCCCCAATGCAAAGTAGGAATGAAGAGACAGATGGCAGGGGCCCCAAGCTGCACAACTCCACAGGAATCTGAAGAAGGCAGAGAAAGCACCTTTTGGTGAGGAATGGTGGCCGTGAAAGGGACCCCACCATGTAGGATGCCGTGGATCCCAGTCTGATGGGGCAGAGTTTCATGTGCGAGCACCCACAGCAGGCAAAGCCAAGCTGGCTGGCTGAGGGAGGCAGAGAGGGCGGAAGCAGACAGCTCACTCCCCACCTAAAGAAGATCAGCGCAGTGGGACTTTTGTTTTGAGGGGAGAGAGTTTTTATAGGATCCAGGATCAGATACCTGGTGGGCTGCAGTGAGGTCAGAGTTAGTAGTGGTACACAATCAGGTCAGGTGGTTAACAGAAGAAAATAAATGATGAGTAAGTGGGCGGGAGCTGCAGGACAAAAGTCAGGGATGCCCGGCACAGGTGAGGAAGATGGGATAGGCGACTATGAGAGCTCTTGGCTGTGGCCACTGACTGGAAATTATAAGAGCTGAGGGTTTTGGTGATTGGGCCAGAGGGCAACCGTTAGATAAGTGGCCAGCATGAGGCCTAGTGCCAGAAACAGAAGACCCAATCTGTTTAAATTTAAAATTTACACGTTATCTGATTGCACATAGAATTATAAAAGCAGATACCTCGGGGCCAATAGCCTTTGCAGCAAGTCGTTTTTTGTTGAACGTCTGGTTTACAACGCCTGAAGATTATGTCCTAAAAAAGCACAGCGACTCGTAGGCCTCTGTAATCCCAATAATAGATCGTCACCTTGTCTGTTTTTAATTTTTTTATATAGCTATCATTGCTGGGTATTCTTTTTATAAACATCAATATGAACTTATATGTAATATTATTTCTGTCCATTAAATCTTGCTTCTTATAATGTATGAAGTTGTTTGGATATTCTTAATGCAACTTTTTGGTGTTTTAAACTAGATGCGTGCATTGTATCTGTATTTGCTTTTCTATATTTTATTCACTGATATTTTATTATATTTCCACACTGTTGTGTGCTAAAGATACATGAAATTGTGTATGCTTTGATGGTTTTTTAAACCGAACAAAGTTCTATTGATTGATTGATATGAGCTGAGGGTTTTTTAGCAATGTGTTTTGCAGGCGGGTGGCATTCTCAATGAGTGGAGTTGCTAAGCCTCATCACAAGGATTCATATGACTAGCAGAATTAAGAGATACTTGGAAGTGTGGCAGAGATTTTGCCTGATTACAATGGAGGGACAGTTTGGCAGCATGAAGACCTAGTAACATGGACAGTGAAATGTTTTCTGATGCATCCGGAGCTGTGAGTTTGGGATTACACTGGAAAGGGAGGTGGTTCCTAGAAACATAGGTGGATGAGTGCAGACAAAGGAAGAACAGCATGCACTTTTGGCATTTTCCCAAAGGTGCTGGTAGTAAGACCGTGGGTAGAAGAGCTGCGAGACAGAAAGATGACACTCAGAATGGACAACCATGCAGTATGGCACATGCTCAACAGACAGTCCAAGAAACATCAGCATGTTTTTTGTTTGCTGAGAAAACGCGTGTTATGGTGTTTGCAACCGAACATTGCATTTAGAGCACAACACATTTCCAGATTGGACAACCAGGTACCTGACGCACTGTCTCATTCACAGTTGATGTGATTACCTGGTTTGGTTCCGGATGCAGACAAGGACACAACAAGAGTCTTGCCCAAAATGTGGGACATAGGAGAGCAAGGACTTGAAGGATGGCAGAGACGTTGTTGGCGGCTTTGACAAAGAAGTCATAACCACAAGCCTAGAAGGAGTTTGGGGGTCAGGGACAGTGAAAAGAGACAGAACAGCTAGAGTTTATTGGAGAAGAAATATGGTATGGTTGGAAACCGATATGTTGATGAAGTTGCAGAATATTGTGCACTTGTGACATGCACATTTAACAGAGAAAATACAATTTAATTTGGTGAGGACACTACCTTTTCGATGTTGCTGTCAGGAGCGGATTCTTGGGAGGTGATCAAATGACCACAGGAAGAGGTTTCAGAGACAGAACAGCAAGGGTGGCTCAGAGCAGGATGTGTTAAAAATGCCAATGACATTTGGCTTTCAGCTGGTGGAAGATCGATGTTGCCAGATAACCTGTTGTTTCCAATGACACAACACATCCATGGTCCTGCACACATTGGAAGGCATGCAATGGTTAGACTGTTTAGACAGAATTGGTTTAATCCTCAATTCAGAGTTTTAGCTGAAGAGCCATGCTATAGCTGCATTACGTGTCAGCAGATGAATGTAGGGAGGAGAACCCCTGTAACACTTAGCTACAGTGGAAGATCTGGAGGTCACTTTAATAAGATGCAGTTGAACTTTATGGAAATGCCTGTTTGCAACGGGTTGAGGTATGTCCTAGTTATAGTGTGTATTTTCTCCCAATGGGTAGAAGCTTACCCGGGACAGAGAAATTACAAACTTGCTGTAGCTAAACTGATGTTAAGCAAACTCAATCCACAGTTCAGATTCCCCGTTTCTCTGGAGTCAGACCTAGGGACCCATTTCAATAATGAGATCATTAGAATGCTGTGTATAGCTCTTCAAGTGGGACAGAGATTGCACTGTAGCTATCGTCCCAAGGCTTCAGGGATAGTTGAGCAGGTGAATGGCACGTTGAAGTCTCGACTGGCCAAAAGTCTGTGCATCTACTTCTTTGAAATGGCGAGATGTTTTACAATTGGTTCTGATGAGTCTTCTTAGCACCCCTGACAGAACTGGATTATCTCCTCATGAGATCCTCATGGGTTGTGCTATGAGACGTCTTGCTGTGTCTGCAAATGCACTTGTAAACATCACAAATGACATGATACTCGATTACTGCAAAGGATTAGCTGATGTTGTGCGTTCTGTCTCTCATCAGGCTGGAGCTGCCAGTCCACATCAGGAGCAGTGCCACAACCTTAACTCAGGTGACTGGGTGTTGTTGAAAAAGCATGTGCAAAATTACAGCCTGGAGCCAAGTTGGAAAGACCCCTACCAGATCTTCTTGATTACTAACACTGCTTTCAAATGCGCAGGGATAGGTAATTGAGTGAAAGACTCACACAACCAGAGAGTAAGGTGTCTATACAAAGACATTGTGTTCTTTGAGCCGAATCCAAGAGCACCGGTGTCAGTGCATCCAGAAGAACCAGAGGGGGGTGAAGTACCGCAAAATCTCACACAGGTACAAACTCCTTAAATCACCGAAAGTGGTGTGGAAACACCCACTAGAGAAGAATAATTGAGAGCTGAAGATAAAGAATCTGTTGAAACATCACAAGAACCATCAAAACATACAGGCAAAGGAACACGTGTGAAAAGAGAAAGACCCCTATTGAGATCAGAACAGAACCAAATGGTAGGAGGCAATTGAGATCAAGTGTGTCAGTTGAATGTATACCACAGACCATCATTGATGAAACAGAATCTAGTGGTGTAAGTGAGACAGAAGAAGATCAACAGACACTAAGAAGATCTAAGGGCGCAAGAGTAACTTGTCATAGGTATTCTGTACCTGAATGGACATTTTACTCAGCAAATGTGTTATGGGCATCATGTCAAAATCCTAATGAACTGAGATCAAATACATTTGAACCTCCATGATCTGCCACACTAAAACATCATTGATTAAATAAGATTTCTGAAATAAAGAATTTCTATCAAGAACTTCACACAAGCTAGCAGTAGAAACTCAGAATCTGAAATAACTGATATGACAAATAACAAACTGTGTTTAAAGCAGAAAGAACCAAGAATGAAATAAGCAAACTTGACAACAGACAATTAACAAAGGTGAATAAAAAGAATTAAGAAGAGTTCCCTAGGGACAATTTTGCAGTAGAAGAGTAGGGATAACACATTTAGAAGAAGATGGAGTAGGGCTAGGGATGTCTCATGAAGATTTTTGTATATAAGCTGAAAGAAATAATTGCTAATTAATTATCAAAGATTCGGCTCATTTGCACAAGTACAGGTTAACACAGAATATTGAATATGCCTGCTGCAATAGTCTACTAAAGTTCTGACTGTAGATAAACATGTGTATCCTGACCAAGGCTAAGTGTAGAATAGCGATTATTGTCACACTAATAGTAGTTGTATTAGCAATTATAGTTCTTCTAGTTGGAATGAGTTTTACACCACAAATAGAAACACTTATATCTGCACCTGCCCCTATGCCTGCACACACAGTAGATAAGATGAAATTGAAAGCTTTATTTATTAGATTTCTGAAAAGAAGAGTTTGCAACAAATGTTTACTCCAGATTAGTTCATGAATACAATCAAGCTTTAGACACTAAGGACTGTTATGTCCGTGTACATTTACCTTCTTCAGCTGCAGAGGATGTGACCTACCATCACATCCCACTTTCATATAGAACTACATGCAGTATTTTACTTAGTTTATTTTATAGACAGGAGTGCTTTGCATATTATTTCACCAATTATAATATGGTACTTTCCAAAATTCCTCTCCAGAAAAGAATAAATCCTCATCCACAAGCAAAAGACATGGAAATTGCATGGTATTTCTTTAGCTCTCCCACAATTATAAACACTGTTAAAGCATACGAGAAGAATCTAACCTGTTGAATGATGGGTTTAGAAAAGAAGTTAATTTTAAGATTAGAGGAAAGAGCTCACATTTTCCATAGTGCAAATAAAGAGGAAGATGTTTTAAATAAATGTTTGGAAAAAAGAGGAAGAGGAATACACAAAGAAAAAGGTATACCTAAAATTAAAATTAGATAGACGACATAAAGCGAAATTATGTGCTTACAAAATGAGAAATCTGTTTAGAAAAAGACACATTGGGATAAGCAATTGTGAACACATATTCAAATTTGGGGAGTACCTGTACACATTGTAAGAGGGGAAGAGGCAGTTATTCCATGAGTTTCTTTTATTTTTGGGAAGGATGCCTATTTTCAGTTACTTGCTGATTGGGAGGGTGTTTGTTAATTAGCTTTATTGTTTCCTAAAATGTATTATGTAAATCGCATAGATGCTTTGACAATGACACCCCCCGATAGACTCACACAAAGTACTAATGATGGGACGCGATTAGTGGGAGACATTTTTGGAGCAATCATACAGCCAGTAGGAGTAGTTTTCAACTATGAGAAAATTAGAATGCTATCAACAGTAATGGATAAACTAGCTACTAGTACATATGTTGCTTTGGTAGCAGTTCATACAGAATTAGTGGCTATTAGATCAATTGTCTTGCAAGACCGATTAGCTTTAGATATATTATTAACCGAGAAAGTCAGAGTCTGCAAAATGGTGAAAGCTCAACATTGCTGCTCATACATCCCTAACAAAAGTAGAAAGATAGACAAATTTGTAGGAACAAACATTTCTGACAAGAAACCTGAATTAGGAACCTTTAGAAACCACAAGTGTATTATGGAGTCCAAGAAAAAGGAGCTTCAGTCTCTGGCAACTGGTTTGCAACAGCGGGAGGAAGACTTTTTAGTTTTATATTGGGGCCTATACTAATCATTGGAATTTGTTTATTACGGTTATATGCCTTAAATAAAGGATTTAGATGCTATATGACAAGGAAGAAGAAAAAAGAAAGAGAAAATCAAATCAGAAAAGAAATAGAAATGGAAGAGGGAAAGAATAGAAAATATAAAGAGTTGAAGGAACTTGAAACCCTGAAAAATCAAAAGAAGGACTGTTATACTTGGCATCCGTGGTGTTGTTTCCCCTGACATTTCACCTCTACCTCCTGCATTTTTGACTATGTGATGGATTTCGTTTTTGCTGGCTTAGATGCTTTGGGCACTTGGCCACTGCTGATCAGTGTCAAAGTGCAAGTGCTCCCTGTGTAAATTATAATGATTGGTTATCCATGATTGGCATATTTGAGTTAGTGGTTAGTTCCTAGTAAAGTGCACTGAGTGTGCAGGGCCTATAATTCAAATGCTACTAGTGGGCCTGCAGCACAGAGTGTACCACCAACATGAGTTGCCCTGAAAAAGTATCTCAGACCCGCCACTGCAGTGTCTGCATGCAGTTTTAAACTACCATGTAGACCTGGCAAGTGCACTCACTTGTCAGGTCCTAACCGTCCCCTTTCTTACATGTAAGGCACCCCTCAGGTAGGCCCAAGGTACCCCCATAGGCAGGGTGCAATATATGTGAAAGGTAGGATATGTACTGATGTGTTTGACATGTCCTGGTAGTAAAATACTGTGTATTTCATATTTTCACTATTGAAAGGATGTCTGCCCCATAGGCTAGCATGGTAGGTGCACTGTAACATCTTACAAGTGTAACTTTCCATTGGGACAAGATTAAGAAATTGAGTTTAGGCTCTATAAACTTAGAATTTAATAACACATCTTTTAGTAAAAGTGGTTTTCAAATTGTGTGTTTGAAAATGCCACTTTTTAGAAAGTGGTCATTTTCTTGTTTAACCATTCTGCGTGCCTCTGCCTTTTTGTGTGTTTACTCTCTGGGTGTGGAGTGACAGAGGCTGGGGCTGTGCATTCAATCTAGACAGTCCCAAAGTTGGTGGAGCGGTGTGCCCTGCCTTTCCTGGGTGACTCATAATTGGGCTGAATAGACCTGGGATGCCTTTTGAGTAGTGGGGGGAGTTTCACTAGCACCTGGATAGGCTGTGTCTCCTTTGAACAATGTTGTCTCCACCTCCTGTAGTGAATCTGGTGCAGAGAGGCAGAACTGGTTTGGACTGGGCTCAGAGACCCTTGCCACAAAGAGAATATGGGGTATAAATATTGAACCTTAAACCCCAGATAATTAGATTACTTCTGGACTCAAGAGGAACCTCTGCCACGAAGAAGAGCTGGAGAGCTTTAAGGAGGAGTACTGCCCCTTTTCTGTGTGTGCTTTGCTAGGTTGGCCTGTAGTTGCTGTTTCTGTCAAGGAGAGGAAAAAGACTGGAACTTTTCTGTGAACCTGCTTGAAGAAGAATCTCCAAGGACCTGTGCATGCTTGCCTCCTGTTCTGACGTTTCAGGGCCACAAAGACTTCACCTGCACCCACTGACCAGCACCTGGACTCATCTTTGGACTCCTGTATTCAAAATGGTGCCAATTCCAGTTCCTGGCCTTGAGAATTGTGTGGTTGGTGCTTCAATGCAAGAGGAACAACTCCAACGCCGTCAGCGACGCCACTCGGGGGCACCGATTTGAAGTGCACGATACACCGCCCCGTCTGCACCGCAGCTCTGACACCCTTTGACGCCTGTAGTTATCGGTCTCCCCGATGCCAGCGCTCGCACCAACGCAGTCACCGCAAGCATCACGTTATCGCAGAGCCGATAACCGATGAGGGTGACTTCATGAACATTTAGACATTGCATCGCCTCACCGGAACCAACACCTCACCTCTGACGCCGTCTGGGAAGAGGTGTGGTGCAGCGGCAAGGGCGGCTGACTCCAGAGCACAGGGGCTCGCGGTTGAATCCCTGGTGCCGGCAGGTTAGCCCAGCAGCTTGTGACTCTGGGCAGTAGCTCGCTTAATCTTCCTGATGGCCCCCAGCACCGGGACACCTCTCCGGAGGTAGCTGTGCGCTTTACAAATGCTGGTATTTCAGTTAATTACTTCCCTGTTCTAGATTCAAGGCCACCTCTCCTCACAGACTCAACACCTTGCCTCCCCCATGGCAGAAGGGAACCGGCTTTGCCTCGGCACTAACACCTCACCTCCATGACGCCGTGCATCGCCTGTTGACTTAATTTCCAAGGTTCTGTTGTTTGGGGGTCCGTGTGACTCTGTGCCCGGCCCGCACACCTCGCAGTAGGTGCCGTGGTTTAGATTTGTGCCTGTCACAATGCTATAAAAGCCCAAGGGGGAGCTATTTGGTTTCTACAGTTCTATTTTTGAAGTAACCATTCTAAAAGTATATCTTGATACCTGTATGTTGGATTTTAGTCATTATGGTCTTGTTTCATTTAGATAAAAATACGTTATTTTTCTAAACTGGTGTGGTGTCCATTTGTGGTGTTTTCACTGTGTTACTGTGTGTTGAGGTGCAAATACTTTACACATTGCCTTTGGGCTAAGCATGTCTGCTTGTGCCAATCTACAAAGGGGTGAGAAGGGGTTACCTAAAGTGTGTAATCCCCTTACCCTGACCTTGACTATAAGTAAGGGTCACTACTTGGACAAGGGTGAATACCCCTGCCAATTAGAGACCCCAATTTCTAACAATGACTCTGCAGAGAATGAGAGTGCACTCTAAAAATTATTTTGTGAAGAAGAAATTATGATGGTTTTTCAATCATCTGAGGATTAAATTGATGACGTAAATTTTATTTGCATACAAAATGCTTTTTGAAATAAGCCTATCTTTAAATTAGCACTTATACTAAAAAGCAAACATTTGTAGTAGGCAATCAAACTAAAAATCCATAGTCCTGAAAGTGAAATAAATAAGTAAAGATTTAAGTTAGCCTAACTGTTGATGCCATGTTAGCAGAAAATAATGCATTAACATTCAAAGGCTTGCTTTTATGTTGAATCATTATTTACACAAGATATTTTCTTTCTTTTATGCAGATTTTGTAATTTTCCAGAAGCCTTCTGTCAGCTAGTGACTAGACACTTGTTATTTATTAAGTAACTGATAGTGAGGTTCTCACCAGGAGGAGAGCAGACAACAGGAAGTATGAGTCATGAGAAGAACAGTGTGGACCACAGAATACCAACGATGTAACTTTTCATGGTCTAATGTCTAAAGACTATTGTGCCAGTCTGGGAAAATGGGGAGTTTGCCTATTCCTAGGACTTACTCAGATTCTACTGGAAAACTCAGGAGACGAAAGAAAATAATGTTGCAACATAAAATATTATGGGCCCGATTCACAAAGAGCCTCCGCACTTGTGGTGGAGGCCCTGCAGTCATGACGGGGCCTGCACCCGTTACAGGGACCACACAATGGATAACTGCAGTACGGAGGTCTCTCCACCGCTGCCGGGCCTCTGCCACAATGGCGGAGGCCCTCTGTGAATCAGACCAAGTGTGTTTATATTAGTGCATGTTCTAGTGAGATTCCGGATTCCTTCCTGACTCTCAGAATGGAGGCTAGCTTTTGAGTTTCTGATGCCTTTCTTCATGAGAGGCTTCTTATTTATGTTTTACTGATTGTCTGCTTGTCTGCTGGATTTTAAGCTGAGAATACTTTCCATCTGATTATGCAAAGTCTTCATGCTTGTGCAGTTGACTCTCTCAGCAGTACTCTTTATGGTTATCTGAACAGACAACTTTTTCTCTAATTATTCCATTTTAATTTAGATTACGGAATTTCCTTTTTGCTGAATTATTATTACAATATTAACAGTGTTTAACAAATATTGTTTTCTATTTTATAATCAAACATTGCTTCATGGATTATATTAACTTTTAATGTGGAGATCTAAAGATTATTACTTAATGAATAAAACATGAAAAACTAAAAGAATTGAAAATAAAACTCTTTAACTCACGTTCACTCTATTTCCTTGACTAAACAAAAAGTTATTTACTATTTAACATGTTATTGGACTGATGTAGATGATTGCTCCTTACTTCTCCATGTAGACGATCAAAGGTCCATACGACCAGTGGTGGGGGGTTATTAAAGATTAAGGTATCCAAAACCCCAGCTTCCTCAGGAGCTACGAGCTGAGAAAAGGGGAGCTGATATGGAGCTACTACTAAGGTGGAATACATAAATGGGGAATAGGAGCAATTTGCAAAGGCCAACTTTGGTGGCCATTTTGGAGAGTATGGTGACACTGGTGAGAGATGCTTTGTAATCAACATGGGAGTTCCAAATGTTCAGGGTGATATTTACACTGATGTTCTTTGGAGCATTTAGAGTGTCAGAGGGGGTGAAGAACTATTAGGGTTAGCAGAGAGTTTGCAGAGGAAAGATGTGTTGATGGAAGAAGGGGCAATGTAGATTAGGATAAGGAAGAGCAAAATGGATCAAAAGGTAGCTGCCTGTGTAGTAAAGCTGAAGCCATCAGGAGTGAAGGCCATATGCCCAATGAGGGCAACGCAAAAATGGTTGAGATACAGAAAAAAGGGTGGAGGCTCTTTATTTTCAAATGATGCAGACTGCAGGAAGGTAACAGTCAGGCAGAAGCTGAGTATGTCCAGAATCTGCTTTAACCAAGGGGGCTGGGAAGGAAAATAGTTTGAGACACTCATTTCAGATAAGCTTGAAGGAGGGAGAGTTGAAAAGGTTAGAGAACTGAATAAGCTAGTAGTGTGTAGGGTTATGACCAGTCATAAAGGCTGGTCACAGCATTGATAGGGTGACTTCTCCACTATATGGGGTAGTGGCCTGTGGAAATAAGAAGGAGGTCTGGATTTGCAACCACTCCATAGGGAAGTGGACACATGTGCAAGCTGAGAGGCAAAGCTATAGTCAACAAGCAGGACTGTATTTTACTGTGGTAAGGGAATGGTGGCATGGCCAAAGAGCCATACGATGGAGGCAGTTGATGTCGATATTATGAACGTTAAACAGCAAATGGCTTTGACCAGACACAGTTCTAATCCACCTGGGAGCAAATGTCTGGTTCAACAAACTGGTTTGGAATTGAAAAAACAATGAAGAGGAATTTGATGCACATGAGTGATTGTTGCGGTGGGATGGCTGTATTTTGGACACAGTTATTGCCCAGGAGGGTTTGGAGGGGAGTTTGGACTCCCAGGCTGCAATAAACAGGGCAAGCAAAAAGGTAAACAGGAATGTTTCACATTTTGCAAGGTGCAAGGCATGGTAGTGATTCACCTGCACATTGTACATAATTTGTCAGTGTTGTTCAGGCATGATGGGGTGCACCTGTCCTTACTGAGAAACAGGTAATATTTGGAGATGTTGACAGAGGTGTTATAGGGTTGGTGGAAGAGGCAGTTTTGAGAGAGGACAGAAAGAATGCCCAAGGGTGGGGTTTTTCTTATTGGCCGTTTGAGGGCTCCAAGGAAGAGTTTCAGGTAACAGGAGTAAAAGAGTTGCAAAACACACAGGGGGAGAATGAAGGAGATAGAAACTGGAAGGTAGGGTTTGTCCAGAAGAGGGTGGGCATGGAATGTGTCCATGGTTACTGTCCGGTGCATGAGTTCACCTAAAAGCAAGGTCGGTCATTGCTCAATCACCACTAGGCTCATAACAGGGAGCACCTGACCCTTCCCATGATGCAAGGTTGGTCATTTCATACGCATAGTCAATTCAGACTTTAATAATATCCAGTTGCCGGCCTTATTGTGCATGCAGACATTTGAGATGAATACAGATCTGGGCTGATTTTATGGCCTGAAATAGGAAGGCCACCCACCGATAGTGCTGCTTTGGTATTGACAACATCCCTTCTGGAATGGATGGCTACTGGCAATCAACCAGAGATTCTGTTAAGCCTGTTTGCATATCTTGTACATGCACAAGACCACAGGACCCTCCTGATGTGCCCATGTCCAAGCAGGGGAATATATACTGTCTGAATAGTGAGTTTTAAATATTGTGTTACCTAAATATCATAACCAGAATATGAACCACTAAAGAAATGTGCATTCCAGTAAATATACATTTAAAAAAAAACACATATATGCATATATCTTCAAGTAAGTAGACATGGAGCCAAGAATGGTAAGTCTATACTTACCTATAAATACATACTTTTATAATGTTACTCGATATTCGGGCTCAAATTATAGTTACCTAAGGGCACGAGTAATAGTTTCTTGACATAAGTATAACTATAACTGCTGAATTTCTATGGTCCTGTGTGTGTAAAATCTGAACCTAACTATAACGTCTCTGTAACATTTGAGTTTTCAGTGAATTTCTAAAGTTTTTTTACTTCGATGTTCTAGCTTTAAAGTCCCTGTAATTTTTGTTTTTTCAGTGAATTTCTAGGTTTTTTAAAAAGTAAAGTAATATTTAATTACATACGTCAATCCATCCGCCGCCGTACATGGGCTTCGGCAGCGCATGGTGTGGTGTTGGCCGCAGGACCTGCAGCCAACCCCCAGCATGCAGCCAACCCCACGCCACGCATGGGATTATCAGAGAAATGCAAAATAATTTGTTTGATCGGAGGTATGAGAAGAGCATCACGCCAGGCTTGTAGGATCTATCTTCAGGCCATATAACCCAATCTATCCGTAAGATTGTCCACTAAAGGATCAAGAATGCACAATTTCCTGAATCTTAAATTCGAGATTCTTGGCAAATATATTCTGGCCTTGGAGAGTGGTCAGATAGGCACCCTGTACCAATTAGCGCACTCAGATATTCTTTGTGATAAAATAAAAATAATTCTCACTTGAAAAGTATACATTCTAAAATAGTTTTTGCCTTGCTCCCTCTGACTGGGTATCCGTATTGCAAGGACAAATAATTATGACTTGGCCTGTATTCACATACCGGTTTAAACCCTGGGGTTTTCCCAGAGACTCCTGGGGTTCCTTTCTCGAAGTCATGTTTGTCCTGAATTTGAAAATATGCTTTTTATGACTGCAAACCCACATGCTATATTCTTAAAATTGTTTTGCACTCGTAAAAGGATTTTCTCCCAGAAAGGATTTTAGGCATGTAAATCTGTGGACAGGGGTGTGAGTTGATATGGAATGGGCAATGCAGTGTTTCAATGCCCTGCAGGTTTGTGAATACCCACAAACCTAGACTTTTTTGAGTATTCAGACTGATCAAACCCTTCTCACCCGGGCAAAGGTCAGAGATTTTCTCTAGTCCAAGTAAATCCCTTTCCAAAGTGGGAAGGGAAATGGGACGCAGCCTAAATTTGGTGTGGATGATTGGGAAGTGGTTTCTTCATGGAGATAAAGGTTTTCCCAATAGAGCAAAAAGCACAAAAAAAAGGTTACAAAATGCTTTTGTATTGGTGCACCAGATTTCCTCTTGCAAAAATAAATATGTATATTTTCGCATGAAAAACTGGGATTCTAAAACATTTCTAGAATGCTTCTTCTGGAAATCTGGCACAGATTATAAGGTGTAGATTTGAAACCATTTGTTAATGCCCTTTGGTTGTAAATCTGTATCTATACAGGGTGGAAGGGTGCAGGTTTGATTCTTTTAATAGAGCCCAAGGATTGCCTGCTCTCCTCCAGAACTCTGGTGTTGTAATTAAGTCTGGCCATAGACAAGATCCTTTATCATAAACATGAGTAAAACAAAAAGTTCTGAAATATGGGCTTAGGGTCAGCCACTTTCAACCACTGGTTGAATTGCGTCAGCCCCCTTCAACCATGCACATCTTGGATCCACCCCAATGAATATTTCTTTCTCACTGTCATGCTTATGATTATTAGATGTATCACTCCATCCCCTATGAAGCGCTTCCATTGCAATGCATGAGGCACACTTTTGCAGGAAACCCAAATGCATATTTGGAGTATGAGCTAATAGGTATGTAAATCAGTATAGTAAGTGTAGGTACTATTTTTCAAGGAAATAGTATTGTGTGGAAAGGACACTACAGCAAAAATATAAAAATTATTTTACTGAAAAATACGACTTGACCAGCACTACAGTTAGTACACATGCCTAACTAACTTATGCAGCACTTCAAGTAACCATTTGTTTAATGAGTGAAATGGACTCAGTATGGAAAGCTGCCTTTCCTAGAAAGCTGCTCTGTTTCTTGCTTTTATGGTGCCTGATACTGTCTGCTGGCATCTGCACTGCTGATCACCTTGCCAAAGGAACCAGTGCCTGTAACAACTATCTGGCAAATGTGACAGAGAGCAGTGGAGGAAGCAGCATGTCCTCCTGCCGTGAGTGACACTACCATAACACCAGCTTATGAGAGAGCTTGCTGCTGGGGAGCCCACCTGCACTTGGCCATGGAGAAAGAGACAGTAAAGACTGGTGTTTGACCGCTGTGGCTCAGATTCAGTAGCGCTAGGCGCAGCCAGGACCGGACTGGGAACCAAAACCGGCCCTGGCTAAGTGCTCGGCAGGCCCCCCCTGGGGGTCTGGGATTGCCGCCGAGCTCTTTTCCAGGGCCGGTTTTCGGCCGATTTTGTTACAGGGCGATTTTGCTGCTATGCTGCAAAAACGCCCCTGTAACAAAACCGGACCCCGCACCGGGGTATTGCCCGGTGCCCGCTATGGCCAGTCCGGCCCTGGACGCAGCAGGGCCATGCGAGCATTGCAAAGCAGGTGCAGAAAGGCTTGTGTTACTGGAGTGGGCAGCACAGGGGAGCAGTGTTGCTGCAAGGTGTATGCTCCACATTGGCATCCAAGATATCCAGCCACCATTGCCACCTCAAGGTGTATGCTCCACATTGGCATCCAAGATATCCAGCCACCATTGCCACCTCTGTCCTCTTAAAAGAAAGGTTCCACATTTCAAAAATCAAAAAGATTTTTGGAGACACAGTCACTAGTTGTGTTTTCTATAGACAGAAATTAGTAGATCTATGAGAAATGGGTCCAACTGAGGTGAAAGTGAAATGGGAGTGGTGATACTCACCCCTGAGGGTGAGACTGCTGCTTGATAGTGCTGGCAGTGGCTGACTCCTTCTGGGCAGGCAGTGGAACAGCAACGCCTGGCCTTGGATAGCCCCTTACCCCTGTCTTCTTACCTATTGTGATTCTCTACTGAATGCTGTTGGTGAGTTTTTAATTTGTTCAAATTACAAATGTATTTTTTTTATTTAAACTGCTTACAAACATTTATATTATATTACAAAACGAAATTGAAAATATTGGACTACTGTCGGAACATCTGAATGGCTTTTGAGGCAGTCAGGCCATAAGGGTCCAAGGCAGCTGGAGCAGTGCCTGCCACCCCTGAAGGTGTTTGTATTCCAATCCTTTCAGCGCCTGCTCAGTCTGAAGTTCAGCTGGTGCACCATAATCATGTCAAAGATACAGGCCAAAGGTTGCAACCTAAACAACAGTGTGGACATTTGGACTTCTGCGGACCCCCAATGAATCACTACTGGAAGCCAGGAACCTCCGCCGAATTCATTTCTATGATTTGAACCTCAAAACAATACAGAAACAATTATACAATAAACAAACACACGCATTATTAAAACTTTTATTTAATTCACAGTAAAACGTAACCAAAATTTGAAGGTTTTCAAAATTTTGTTTTATGTCCAAAAGGTATGCTACACTTCAAAATATTACTCTATTTTTTCCTCAATATGCATACTGTCTTCTTGTTGGTGCATGCAAGTGCTTACATTGAGGCCATCAATTGTCCATACTAGATTTCTGTACTTGTGCTGCTCAAATACGAGTCTTAACTTAATCTTTAACCTCCACTTTCCAACTCCTTCACTCTTACAGAGCATTAGATTTTTTTTTGTAAAGATTTTTTATTGATTATGCAAACCAAGAAAGGGTGAAGTACAAATCAAGATCCTTACAGGGCGATACATAGCAGTGTACATGTCACATTTACAGAAGGAGAAAAAACACAAGTACTGGATCCAGGTACATAAATGCGTAAACAAGGAAAGCACGGGGTGCAGTATTTCTGTTCAATAAGTGCCCAACAATGTACATAAAGCGTACAGTCACGAAGGTTGTGAGGACCCAGCTAATCCGGAATTTCCACATCCATAGTGCCCCCCGTATTATTCTGTTGAGGCTGTGTTGTATTATCAGTTTCCCCATGTGCCCTCTGTATGTAATCCCGAAATGGTTGCCAAATATCTAGTGGTCTGGCAGATGGCGGTTGCAGTTTAGCGTATGCATCACTAGTAGTGTTGCAGAATGTCATGCTCCGTAGCCATGCCTGTAATGTGGGGGCGCGCCTACCACCCAAGAGAATGGCGACCTCACACTTAGTAATGGGGGGTGCAATCGCGACGAATCTTCGTTTCGATTTGGGGAGGGTGTGTACATACCCAAGTAATACCATAAAGGGTGTGGGTGCGACCTCCATCTCAACCATGTGGGATATTTCTATAAAGACCGACCGCCAGTACCCCTCTATCTTAGTACAAGTCCATGTAACGTGCGAGAAGTCGGCTTCTGGGGAGCCGCATCTCAAACAGGCGTGCGGACGAGAAGGATCTATACGATGCATTTTACTAGGTGTCATGTATGTCCTCCATAAAAATTTAAAGTGCACCAACTTATGCCTATGATTAGGGGAGACACTGCAAATTTGAGTACAGCACCTCCCCCATTGTGCGTCGGTGATTGGATGTCCGAGATCACGCTCCCATGCCGCCCTCACACCGGAGTCCCGACCGGGAAGCAGAGCCACTACTGCCTTGTACATTCTTGCAAAGAGATGACTACCATCCCCACCCTTAAGAACCCAAGTCAATATTGGGAAATCCAGTGGTTCTAGAGGATAACTGAACACAGATGCTCGCAGTGCCCTCGGTAATCTAAGCAACACATAATGGTCCATTACTGTGACATCACGGAAACGAGGATCCTTCGTGTGTGAAAAAACCTGACCCTTGGGAAAAAGGTCACCAAATGTCACTAAGTGAAACTTGGCCAGTGTGCGCTACACCAACCCCTCCTGCAGGATAGGAATCCAGCTAACGGCAATGCGGGAGAGTATAATATACGGGATCCTGTCAATACTCTCCACTTATGCCACTCCCAACTAGTCGTGGATAATGTTTGAATATCTGTAGGGTCTCGTGGAACCCCAACCGGCAGTAAGGCATTAAGTGGTGTTGGCAGCGCTAAGTCAGTGATAGGGGATCCTAACATCAACGTGGTACCATTGTCGGGCAAGGCTGGCCTGTGCTACCAAATAATAAACCCGAAAGTTTGGGACCCCAAACCCACCTCTCTCATACGGGAGTATTAGTGCGTCCCAACTAATGCGGAGTTGTTCCCCCCCCCCCCCACCAGCCGTCTCAGCAGCGTGCAGAGCATTTTAAAAATTAAAATTTTACCTTATTAATCTGATAACATTATTTATTTATTGATTTCTAAACAGTCACCTACCCCCCGAGTAGGTGTCACAGACTTCCAGAGTTCCAGGGAGCCCAGATTAAGAATCACCGCTTTACCCCATTCTAACCATAGTCCTTTTACACATGTAGCCCTATGCCCTTTTTCAGTGACTCCTTTTACTGGTTCTTATTTCATGAATGAAAAACTTCCTAGCTATCATAATGGAAAGTTTAAATTCTATAAAGGATTCGGAGGCAAGGATTATGCTTCTCACTTTCTTCATTTTTATTCAGCAGCCATTTTATTGCATTTAAACAGGAACTACATTACCCATGAAACACTGGGAATTGGTAAAAACAAACAACAGACAATGTAGTCCAACAGTCCCCAAATGTCCAATCAGGTGACAGCTTCTGTACCAAAGTCCTTTGCCTCTGTCCATAGATCCTCTTTCGTTGCGAGAGTCATGCCATAGCTCTTTTCTCACAAGTTCTGTTTCCCAGTTTCTGGTCCTGGAAAAATAGATGAAATTACCAAGAGAATACTCACAGACAAGACTACACCATAAGCAAGGTATTCACAGTACATGCCAATTGAATCAGCATATGACAATAAGAACATAACTCAACACTTGCTAGTCATAGGGAGGGCCTAACGGATCTGAGGACAAATCATCCGTGTTCAAAATATCTTCCAGGCGTAGAGTGGAATGCGCACCAAGGATTTTAAGTTCCACCCCAGCTTCCTGCATAAACCACCGCACCCAACGGGCTTTGGTCAGGTAAGAAACCGCTTTGTGTGGCTTTTTCATGGCGATTAAGAGCTGCCTCTCCCCGGGGGCCTGAGGTCCACGGACATCTCATAGGCCTAAAGGCTTTGAACTACACATAACTTAAGAGAGTCCAGAAAGGCTGGGTATTCTATGACCCTAGTATTGGATTTAGTACGCCGGCTCAGCATAAATGACACCCTGGAGGTGAAAAAGTTCTTCCAGTAATGTCTAGGGCACGATCATCCGAGATCCTTCTGTACAATACCCTGCAGAGCAGCATCACCAGCTACCCTGAGAGTACCTTTCTCAACAGGAACCTATTGGGCTGCCAGGATTGACAAAGATTAAGCACCTTATTAACAGCCCAAAGAGCTGAATAACGTGATTCCAGAGGAAGTGATAGCCAGATGCCACATAAAAGGCGGCACACAAAAGAATGTTCCCCCACAGACAGGGGACCCTTCCACGGGCACATGCCTTGCCGAGGTAGTTGAATGGAAGGTGTTGACTGAGCAGTATGCCAGACCTTTCTGTGCTAAACTGGCCAGAAAATACAGGACCTGAACTATGTCAGCAGTCATGGGATCACAACCCCGTTGCACACACCAGACACCATCATGTCCAAGAAGACTGATACCACTTTATGGTGTCGTCAGACCAGGCCTTTGACAGGAGGTCTTCATCCTGTGTCGAATGTATCGGGAGCCACCATCAACCCTTGTAATCCACCAATGCGGTGAGGTGGAGAGACCCCTCCAGCACCAACTGATGTGGGATCCGATCCGGGTGGAGAAAAAGAGTTAAAAATAGTAGAGACAAATTGAAAAATCCCAAGATAGTTCCAGACAAACCAGAAACCAAACGTGAGACTTTCAAATCGGGATGACCAAAACTATATCTGCCTGCTGGAGTTGGATCTGGGCTGATGATCTCGTAATCATTGTGAACGGGGGGAATGCATACCCTGTGTCCGGCTCCCAGTTCTGGAGTAGCCCATCCGTTGCTACAGCCAGAGTATCCGGTCTCCAACTGAAGAACTTCAGCAGTTGATGATCCAATATGAAGGCAAACCGGTCCACCAAAAAAGGGGCCCACTGATTCTGAAGGCTGGCAAAGACTTCCGGATGAAGTTTCCAAAGGCTGGAGTCCTGGAAGAGACAGGACTGCCAGTACGCCACTCGGTTCTCCGGACCAGGAAATATTCTGCTGTTACTGAGATCTGATGATCCAGGTAGACCTGACAGAAGTTGGATTCCAAATCCGAGAGTACCATGGATTTAGTGCATCCTAGGTGATTGATATACCTAACGGACGAAATGTTGTCCATTTTGAGCAGGACTCAGGACTGGATCTTGTCTCGGGTCCATGACCCTACCGCAAAGAGCCGGCCAAGAGCTCCAAACAGTTGATGTGTAATCTCTGTTCTTGAGGAGACCACAACCTCCTGTGGAGAATTCTCCACACCAAGCACTCCAGCCTGACCTGCTGGCATCAGATTCTATAATGAGGTCCGGAGCCAAACTGAAAATCGCTCTCCCATTCCATGCTTTCATGTGGGAAAGCTACCAAGAATCTCCTCAAGTGCATCATCTGAAAGGATGACTCATTGGAGTAAGTGAACCCCATTCACAGATGTGCTGCCTTTAATCTCTGAAGAGCCAGATAGTGCAGGGGTCAAGGCATCATTTTCAGGATGGATGACAATAAGAGACCTACCAGGCAAGCAATCTGTCGAAGGACACTTTGTCGGGTAGACGTTCTCCGAAGCTTGTGCCGAATGTTTGTCACCTTCCAAGAAAGAAGGCTCAAGGTGGCCGTGGTGGAATCTATGATGAACCCCAGAAAACCTGCTCTCTGGGAGGGGTACAGGAGGGATTTTTTATTCTTTATGAAAAAGCAGAGGCTTTCAAGAAGAACTACCATCTGCAGTTGAACTGACAACTGTCAGGGATCTTGTACCAGGAGGAGCATATTGTCGAGGTAAATGATGAGGAGTATCCCTTGTGCCCAGAGGTATTCCATGACTGGTTTGAACACCCTCGGGAAGCACTAAGGGGTGGAGGAGAGGCCAAAGATAGTGTTGCAAACAAATGTCTGTTGTTGCTAGAGTCCCTGGAGGAACCTCCTGTAAGGAGGGAAAATCAGTATGGCCAAGTAGCATCCTTCAGATCTAGGTGGACCATCCAGTCTGCGTGACATAAAGCGGCACGGAGGAGGTGAATAACTTCCAGTTTGAAATGGCAGTACACCAACCACTTACTGAGCTTACATAAATGTATTACTGGTCTCTGACCCCCGTCGTTCTTGTCAACTAGAAAAAGGTTGCTTATGAAGTCACACGGAGGAGGGATGGTAGGACAAATGTCACCTTTTGCAAGGAGCGGCAACCTCAGCGTCCACCAACTCTGCCTCTTGTTGTGAGAACTAGAGCGGTCTGTGGTGTGTAACCTGGCATAGAGACCCGCAAAATTATATGTGAAACCCCTAAATAACCTGCAGGACCCAGGCATCGCTTGTGATTGACTGCCAAACATGGAAACAATTCACCAGGCAGCCCCCTACTTTTATAAGGGAAGAAGGGTGAACACTTACTGGAATTGGAAGCAGCGTTGAATCACTTCAGCCCTCTGCCTTTGAAGCGCTGTCCGCGGGTCTAGTAGAAATTTCCAAAACAGGCTTTGTCCTGATATTGCCCGCACCTGGAGCCTTGCCCACTAGGAGGATACTGGGAGAAGGCCAGCCGAGCTGCCCCTACCTACGTGGAAAATCTGGGAGGAGAAAGCCATTTTGTTAGAGGACTGGGCTTTGTCCAGAGAAGGGAAAATATTCACAAACATTCCCAGTTCCTTAATAAAATGCTCACCAAAGAGCTCCCTTCTGCCACAGCCCCCGTATCAGAATCAGCGAGGCCCCCAAGTTTCGTGTCCACTTTAATTAAGAAGGAACATTGCCGTTCTGTCGACAGCACGCAATTAGTGTTGCCCATACAGGCAATTGCACGCTGTGCCCACCTGGAGAAGACCTTCGGGGAGATGAGGGATCCCAATGCCTTGGCATCCTCCACCATGTTGAGGATTTTGGTTATGCCCACCAGAACCTGTTGATACCCTTTTTGGGTCTTTTATGAATTTAGCCAGAAAGGTGAACATTCTGGGGTCCAGTTCTGGAGTCAAGGTCACCTTCCTGTCCAGCGTGGGCACTCAGCCTTGAGGCAACTACAGGCTTCTTTCCCTAAAAGGGCTCTGATCCGTCCCGTAGATCGCCACCTTCGTGGAGGGGGCCCACTCAGATGAACAGAGAAGGAGGAGCTCCTCTGGCATCAAGCATGTCTGACCCGTCATCAGAGGCATTAGAGCCAGTGGTCGGAGGTGTAGGCGAGTGGCGCCAAGGCCTGGAAGGGCCGGCGTCATCATCAGTGTTACTGTGGGTATTATCATCTGAGGGATGAGGTGAGACCGGACCTGGTGACCCAATTGCCGGGTCAGATGAGTTACTGGGTGCGGGAGAAGGTTGGGCGTGGGCCAGGAATGGTGTCTAAGACACGCAAACGCGTTGTCATTAACTTCGCCTCACAGGGGCATTTGGCCAGGATTGGATCATTACCAGAGGGCTTGGGGCTGCGTGGCCCTGTGAATTAGACAGCTTTGTCCATTCGTGCACAGTTTACTGCCCCAAGCACAGCTCCATGGGGGCCAGGACCTACTCCTGAGCCCGATAGATTGAAGCATCTATGGCATTGTTAAATTGATCATCGCATGGGAGGAAAGCCAAGGGATCGACATTACCCATAATTACGACCTCATCTGCCATGCTCACTGATAAGGAGGAAGCAAGTACTGACATGCAGGGGCAGGAGGTACTACCTTGAGTTTGAGCCTGGGCCCAGTGCTATGAGGAAGCACTTTAAAGGTATGGGCAGCATGAGGCACTGCGAATTTGGTGCTGTGGACCAGCAAGTTCATGGTGGGCAAAGCTGCACATCTGTCGGGGTCTGAGCCCCAGGGACACCCCCCACCGGTGTTAATGTATTAAATAGGGGGAAACCAGCCACCTGGGAGAGTATCCCCTCAAGGTTCTCACAGCTTTACCACATGAATACAGACCCCAGGAGACGTGACCTCAAGCACACACACTACTGACCCTTTACTCATAAAGGGCGTCACTGTCATGCGATTTTCAGGCTTATATGCCTGTACAGACCGCCAAACAAGGTGCGTCAATCTCCAGGGGTAGCAGAGGCTCAGGCCAGAGGCACTCAATTCTGGAACCTTTCTGACAGGGATTTCCAAAATTGTGCGCTGCATACCATAGAGATATCGCGCTACCACAGGCAAAGGGAGGGCTCCTCCGCACTCTGCTACAACCAGGGATATAATGCTAGTCGCAGGAGTGCAAAGACACACTACGGCAGTAAACAACAGTTTCGAGGGACGATGCAGAGGCAAAATTAAATAAAAAAATTTATTAATTTTCCCTCAGCATCGTCCCTTGAAACCTCCCCTTACCCAGCCCCACTGCTGTTACTTGCACAGACCACGGCTGCGCAAAACGAATAGTTCCATGTACAAAACCTATTTAGCGAGTCGCAGTTTATTTGCGACTCGCTAAATAGGGTTTGCGACTCGCAGTTAGGAAGGGGCGTTCCAAGGACGTTCCTCCCAAATTCCGACTTGCTATGTAAGAATGTTTTGCGACCGCAATTGCGGTCGCAAAAGACTCGCAATTTACTGCCCTCTTCAAGAGCATGGTAAGGCACTCGCAAATGGGCAGTGGTCCCAGGGACACCTACCTGCCCTTAAAAAATGAAACAAAAACGTTTCATTTTTTAAAAAATGCATCCTGTTTTCCTTTAAGGAAAACGGGATGCATTTAAAAAAAAAACTGCTTTATTGAAAAGCAGTTCCAGACATGGAGGTCTGCTGAGCCCAACAGGCCACCATACCTTGGAGAGCCAGCCATTCCTAGTGGGGTCGTAAATTGTGAGTGTCTCATGAATATTGATGAAGCATGGAATTTGCGACCCCATTAGGAATTGCAAACAGTGTCTCTGACACTGTTGTACATGGCATTTAGCGACTAGCAAATTGCGACTCGCAATTGAGCGCAATTTGCAAGTCGCTAACTGCCCCGTTGTACATCTGGCCCTAAGGTGCAGATGCTGCCACTTGATTTGACATTTGAGGTCTGGTGGACTACATTGTCAGTTGTTTGTTCTTACCAATTCCCAGTGTTTCATGGGAAAAGTGGTTCTTGTTTAAAAGCAATAAGATGGCTGCTGAATAAAAGTGTAGAGAGTGCTAAGCAGAATCCTTGCCTCCGGTCGTGACATAGAATTCCATTTATATTAATGGATATAACTTTTATAATCATGTGTAATATCTGCCTGGTGGGACAATGCCATGTGTGACATCAGCCAGCCCTCACATTATACATACAAGCTGGAATTTTCCATATATAGTTAAAAGGTCAACAGTGAAACTAAGGCCAGACTTCCTCAAGGGGCCACAAAAAGGCCACTTGACAGCCAGGTGTTGTCTGTTTCTACATCCAAACGTATTATACAACAATACACAGGCATTACACCAAAGAACACACACACTTTAAAGCTAGCCAGACCTACTGGCCAATGCTCGTTTAAGATGCATCTCATTCCTAGCGGCTCAGTTTCTGAAGTGAGTGTCTTCTACAGGTAGCATAAGCTGCAAAAACTCGTTAAAGCATGGATTTGGAGAGGTCAGGTTGAGTGGACTGTCAGAGCACCTTGAAGTCAGCAGTGTAGGATAACAATTTACTGTAGGAATTCTGCCCCTCACTCGCACACGATTTCCAAAATACTAGGGGAGGACAATGAACAAAGTTGACCTTCACATAGGAAAATTCATTTTTACATTAGTGGGTAGCAAAGATGGTAATAATAGCATTTATGCACGATTTTCCAGACACCATCAGATTTCAGTGCTTTGTCCCCAATTGAACTCTGTCAGCCACTCATCCAGCACTTACTATTGCAGACCTCTGGAGCCAGATCACTCTGAAGTGCTGGCAGCATGTTTGCTAATATTAGAAGCAAAAAAGCAAAGGACACTAGACTGCAATGGCACTGCTCACAAAGCACCTGGGATGCCTGAAATACACCAATAAACAATGAATACAGTTTGAGGCTGTTGAGACCTGAAACTCCAGTTATTCCCTTTATTATTTGGAAAATATAATTGCCTCACTACTTCATCACAATCAAAAACAAGACACGCAAATCCTGCTAGAGCAGGGGTACTCACATACTTTCTCTCGGGGGCCAAATTTAGAGTGTGGTTTGTGGCCGAGGGCCGCACCGGTGGGGGCGGGGTCAGTGGGGGAGGGGGCGGGGCTAGAAAAAAAACTGTGACCATGAGCTTGAACACAGGCCCCTGCAGCGGATGCCTTCGTCCACTGAGCCACCAGACCCGGCATGCGTCTCCCTCTCCCTCTCCCTCTCCCTCTCCCTCTCCCTCCCTCTCCCTCTCTCCCTCCCTCTCCCTCTCTCCCTCCCTCTCTCCCTCCCTCTCCCTCTCTCTCCCTCCCTCCCCCTCTCTCTCCCTCCCTCTCCCTCTCCCTCTCCCTCCCTCCCTCTCCCTCTCTCCCTCCCTCTCCCTCCCTCTCCCTCTCCCTCCCTCCCTCTCCCTCCCTCTCCCTCTCTCCCTCCCTCTCTCTCCCTCTCCCTCTCTCCCTCCCTCCCTCTCCCTCTCCCTCCCTCCCTCCCTCTCCCTCCCCCTCCCTCTCTCTCCCTCCCTCTCCTTCTCCCTCTCTCTCCCTCTCCCTCTCTCTCCCTCTCTCTCTCTCTCCCTCCCTGCCTCTCTCTCTCTCTGCCTCTCTCTCTCCCTGCCTCTCTCTCCCTGCCTCTCTCTCCCTGCCTCTCTGTCCCTGCCTCTCTCTCCCTGCCTCTATCTCCCTGCCTCTCTCTCCCTGCCTCTCTCTCCCTGCCTCTCTCTCCGTGTCTCTCTCTCCGTGTCTCTATCCGTGTCTCTATCTGTCGAACGTGAGGCGAACACGAAAAGTTGTTCCACCAATTACAAATTCTTATTGTAAATTAAAGATTCGAAAAGCGGTAGTTTATCAGATTGTGGTTTGTAAAGTGATGACAACTTAGAAAGTGAGCTTTAGAAAGAGGAAGTAGATGGGGCGACAGCATTAGAGTGGGAGAAGAATCAGTACAGGGGCCACTCTGGAAAGATTGCTTTGACCTTTTTGGGGGGCTTATGGAGCCAATTTGTAGAATGCACTGATTGATGCAGGGTCATGGTAATATTTCTATATATGGTATGACCTTCTTAGCATGGTTGTGATTTAATTTTGATAACATATTTTGTTCACGGAATTGAACTAATGTTTAACTAAAATGAAATACCTTATAAATATATTAACTTTTATGATGCAAGATTCATGACAGTTAATCCTTTTTTAATGTATATACTTTATGATCTGTGGAGTTTATATGTATTTTATTTCAAGTCTCCAGTGTTACCTGTTACTATTGTATCACGTAAAGGGCTGGTCCTCAGTGTAAGAAAGTACAGAAAGTGAAAGCTGCTGAGTCGCTGAAGTGCACGCGTGTATCCGTGGATGCTCCTGATTGTTTAGATGCGCCTACCTATGAACATATATATGCACCCTCCAAGTCAGTTTTCCTTGGGGGAGGGCAATGAATGCACAATACAGGACTCTACTTTGAGTCCTGCCTGCTTGAAACTCTACCATACAGTAATCCCCATGCTGTGCCTGCGTGCTATATAAAACTCTCCCTCTCCCGCCCCCCCAAAAAAAACTACACCTAGTGCCTATACCTGAAGCTGCATCACAAACACTTGCTACTTGTGAAAAATAAGCTGCAGGATCGGACATTTGCAACGACACTCACTGGCCTGGCAGGTTGCTGGCAGTGCATACCCACCCCCCCCCCCACACACACCTTTGTGGCAGCCCAGGCACACACACACCCGCCCCCAGTACTTCACAGGTCTTTAAAGACCATTCACTTGCTAACAAGCCTTTGTTGTATTTCACCTCTCAGCGCCCCCGCAGCTCCACTCTAACTATCGCTGGAATTGCCGGCTCCCTCTCGGATTCCGGGCTGCTGCAACGGCGGTGTTTGGTGACACTTATTTAAAAAATGACAAAAAACACCGGTACGATCTCTGCAAGCTCCGCGGGCCGCCAGGGAAGGCTTGCCGGGCCGCTGGCGGCCCGCGGGCCGTACTATGAGTATCCCTGTCTAGAGTGTCTCGCGATATCACAGGTCTGTTGATGCTCAAGTTTGTAATTTGATGTCTAGAAAACAGGTTCTCCTTAACCAAGATCAATCAATTCCTGTAATTTGTGATATCAAAAATATTGATCGCATTATGTGGAAGAGTGTAAGTGTCGGGTGTGAGGACATTATTCTTCTGGGCAGTATCCAGGTCCCTGCTAACTGTCAGTGATGAAGCATACTGTGTCATCCTATATGAAAGCGAATCCTCCCACTAGATAGTGTACTTGGTATCGCTCTGGTGAGGCCTGGATCCACACAAGGGCAATTGCTAACTTTACCCTCTTCAGTCTATAATGCAATTATTAACCAATATCGTGTGGAGTGGACCTGTAGTTTTTTAATGATGTCATATTGCACCAAACGCCTAGAGCAATCTAGGATCCAGTTGACTGGAAGCCTGGAGCTAACTAGGCCTTTGGCTTGACACCTCAATAAAATGTGCATTTTAATCAATATGTCTTAAAGACAACTTCAGATCAATCAAGATTCCTCCAGGACACTCAAAACACGAGCACTAGGACAGCACAGTGGAACACAAAATCCACTATGTAAGGCAGGGGTGGGAAGTCAGGTCCTCTATCATAGTCAACAGGTAGTACTTCATTAGCAATCAATTATTCATTCCATAAGCATGTTGAAACCTTGAAGCCCCAGTAAACGTGACAAACTGTTGGTGATCACTGTAATGCCAGTAGTGCAGCTCAAGTTTACATGCTAGAAAGTTTGATCAGTTGCCACACTTGTACTTTAGGGTCTTAATGAGATATTGGCCGCAGGAATGGAATGGCCAAGTGAGGCATGACAGCAACCCATGAAGAAATGTACAATTCTCCACTCTAACAGAGCAAAGAGATTGCTATTCTTGTCAAAAGCAGAGTAGTAAGCCTAATAGAGAACTTGCTGGTGGTCAGTATGAGACAAGCTGCAATATGAGATGTGGGGTCGACTGCTGTCAAATGCTTGTTCCAGCCTGATCCAGTGACACCGCCACTGCCTGGATTTTCCCGCTCACTGTTCTTCCCTCCAGCAGAAGCCATACCCACCCAAGGACATACTTAATGCAGGCTATAGCACGATAGTGCAGCAGAAGCACGTAGCAGGCACACCAAAGGCAACCCCGTCTGCACCCATCCGCACCTGGAACATGGCCAGTGCCATGACCCCTGGCCCTTCCGTCCTCCAAAGATACACCATCGTCGAGCTCTACACCCTCCACCCGAGATGCTGCAACCAACACTGCCACCATGCCGACCCAAGTTCCACGGTAGGACCTTTCACGTACACCCACTACCACTCCACCTGCCACAGCACACACAACAGCTCCACCCCAAACACACTACAAACACCACCTGAACTAAAACACCAGCTCCCATGAGCCCTTCTCAACACACACTCACTGTGCAAATACTGTAAGATCCACTGTGACTCCTTAGGATCCGGGCGATGCACAAAGGGGTCCACCTCCCGACGTCCCTAACTCTGAATAAAGCAACACAGAGTATTAAGGCAATCAGGCGAGGGAAAGGAATTAGGGTAGGAACAGCGGGGATGAGGAGACCTGTAACAAAAGAACACACGGTTAACACAAGGCCTACATACCTCTGCTACACTCATATGGTCTCACAACCCCTGTCTATTATCTGGGAAGCCGTTAGTCAATGATACGACATTCCCGTGTACCAACATAGAGATACGTCTCTCCAGTAAGAATGCTGCATACCTACAACAAGAAAACAAGATAAGTCAAAACACCATCATGCATGCTAGCAGCCAAAACACGAACACCCTGCCTCATACATACCCATACTCATTCCTTTCATGCTCAAAAAATATATATGAAAGTTGAGAAGGCTACTGATGCATCCCCCATCAGCCCTTCAGTAGTCTCGAACTCAGAAGCAAAATAAAACGAAGTAATCCAAAGCAAGAGTCTCCCAGATATGCGGTGTGAGGGGGTACTAAGCAAAACCCGTTCAGCGGACGCCTACCGTTATAGAGATGACTCACAAGAGCGAGCTAGGACCCCGCTGCCACGCTCTATTACGAACACACACCTCCGTAATCTCCCCCTGCAGGAAACTCATCCCCCTGACGTCACCGGAGAAGGAGGGAACAACCCCGGAAGTACTAATCAGGGGAAAGAGAAAAGGGACCACATCACGCACAACGAGGAGGAAGACGCCGGAGAGAGAAGGAGGTCGGAGAGTGGAGACGAGGAGACGCAGGAGATCGTGAAAACCGAAGAGGACGAAGAGACCGGACTGATCAGCGGAGAAGACGAAGAGCGGTGGTACGAAGACTGGTGGTCCCCGCCGGAGGACGCTGGAGAGCGGCCGCAACTCCGGGGGAGAGTTGCGGCGGAGCCGGTGAGTACCACGACCCTGGGACAGGAGGGAGGCGGTGAGGGGAGGGAGAAGGGAGGGGAGGAAGCCGTATACGAGCCACAGGAGGGGAGGACAGAAGTAAGGATACCAGCCGCCGTATTTACCCCTGAGTACACGTGAAAGTAATAGAGGCCCTCACCTTTTTGTTTCCATCCTTATCCTTTAAAGCACTCATAAAAACCATTCCCTACCCTCACAAGTAATCCCGACCGGCCAACCACGGGTGACTCATATCACGCACTGGAGATGGTGACGGGTTTTTTGCCCGCTAGGGGTTTTTTGCGGTAAAAAGATAGGACTGACGGCTCCTTTTTTGTCTCTCGTTTATTCACATGAGCCTCCGTGGGGGACCTGAAGACCCAAAGGACGCCGACCAACGGGGAAGCTAAAGACCACGGTTCCGTTTGACAGTGTACTACCGCCTGAAGATACTGAGAGATACCTGTCACCCTTTTCGTTCGAATTCTAACTTTGCAAATAAAAGCCAACAACTGGCTCACTATACAGCCTCCTCGTCTGTTTATCCGGCCCGCCCTCCCACATGCGGAAAGGTCACATGAACAACTGTTCCTTAGGCATGAGGAAGACTTGGACAAAGCACAGCATAGAGTCCCAAAGCACAATCCAGATGAGACAAAACCCAACTACCTTATTCCTGCAGAGGAGGGGAGCCAGGTAGGCCGGGCAGGACAGCGCTTACGTCAGCGCCCTCAAACTGCCCTAAGAAGAACCAAAACGCCAGGAGCCACAAAGACGGCAGCGCTTACCTCAGCGCGGTGCCTAGATACGTGCTCCCAGTCACAGAAGCGCTTTCAGTAGCGCTGTCACGGGAACGAGTTCAGGTTCCCTTGCACGGAGTCCGGAGGCCAGGGTTGCTGACAGCAGAGACGGCCGCTCTTACCGCAGCGCGATGTCTCCAAACAGTTTTCCCACCGACACAGGAACGAGGAAGCCATGAATCCTCACGGCAAGCAGAACGGCCAGAATTAGGCGCGCTGAGGTCTCACGCTGCCGGGTAATGACGAGGAGGCCCCGCCCATCCAACGGCAGGGTGTCTGGGAGTTGTAGTCTTCCTCCCTACGCGTTGGTAGGCGCCTGGGCTCAGCGCCTGACAAATACACCACCAAAATTTGGTGCCTTATCCCCATTGTTATCCCCGAAGTCCTCTTCCTTACTGAGACCTAGCTCAACCCCACTTCTGTGACCGAAATCACCACCGCAATAGCCAAAGGAAACAATCGCCCATTGCAACCTCATCAACAAGCCGGACAGAGGGATCGCCATCATAAACAAGGAATCCATCTAATGCACCACTACAAATGAAAATATCACCCCAGCCATGGAACACCTCAACTGTCATCTCCAATCAGACAGCAAAACCACCACCAGGGGCATCCTCACCCACCGTCAACAAGGACCACGTCCAGCCTTCTGCAACTTCATTGCCGACTTCATCACCGCCCTCACCATAGACTCTAACAGCTACATTTCCCTTAAAAACCTGAACTTTCATCTCGACGTCCACAATGACATCTACACTACAAAACTCCTCAACAGTAGGAACAATATTGAGCGCACCTAACTCATCCATGGCCCCACACACTCCACAGGCCACACACTAGACCCCATATTCACCTCCAGTGACTGTATCTGGTACAGCCACACCACGGAACTCACCTGGACTGATCAGCCCATCATCCACTTCAACATCAGCAGCTCACGCCCCCACTGCAGCTGGAGCAAAGTCTCAAAGTAAACATCGATCAACGCCCTCTACACCAGCCACCCCATCTCCCCCGACAACCTAGACCAGAAAGTCAGAAACCTCAACAACTGGATCACCAACTGCCCCTACAGCATTGCTCCCATTGGCAACAGAATCCACAGAAGGTCCACCAAGCAGGCTAGCTGATACACTGAAGACCTCAGAACCACTAAACAAGACTGTAAGTAAATGGAAAGGAGATGGTGCATCATCAAGGGCATGACTGATAATATCGCATTAAAGACAGCTCTCAACCTCTACCACAGACAGTTGAGAGAATCTGAAGAAAAAGGTCTTAGCCTCATGCATCAAATTAAGCTCCAATAACAGCAAAGAACTCTTCAACATCGTCAAGAATTCTCCATCCCCTCAGCTGCAACAAACAACATTACCCCCTCACAGGAACTCTGCAAAACCTTGCAATCTTCTTCCATGACAAGATCGCCAACATCTACATAAATTTCAAACCCCAGCCCAAATCCACTGACTTCTTCAAGCAACACAATGACCCCGCTACCACCACAGACACCAGACAAACTGAATGGAACCAGCTCACCCAACAGGCCACCACCTCCATCATGAACTCGGTGCACTCAGGGGCCCCAACCAAGCCTTGCCCTCACCGTATCTTCAACCTAGGCAAAGCCAGAACCATCCTTGTACTCACCACCTAGTACAACACCTCAATTGCGATAGCCTCCTTCCCCGAGGATTGGAAACACGCAGAATTCAACGCCCTACTACAGAAACCATCAGCAGACCCCAGAGAACTCAACAACTACCGACCATTCTCCAGGCTCCTGTTCCCTGCAAAGTACTAGAAAAAGCCATCAACCAACTCTCTTCACATCTGAAATGGAACCTCCTACTTGACTCCTCCCAATCCAGATTCCACTGCAACCACAGCACTGAGACCGCCCTCATCGCGACTGCAGACAACATCCAAGTTCTACTCAACCGAGGAGAGTCTGTGGTTCTGATCATCCTAGACCTCTTGGCAGCCTTCGATACGACTTCCCACCAAACACTCATCACAAGTCTGCAGAACATAGGTATCCAAGGTCCACTCTGGGATGGATCATCTCCTTCATCCGGAAGAACGCAAAATGTCAGCCTTCCCTCCTTCACCTCCGAACCCAAGGAAATCATCTGTGGAGTACCCCAAGGATCCTCACTCAGCTTCACCCTCTTTAACACTTATATGGCACCTCTGGCCAGCATCACTAAAACCCATAAACTCAACATCATATTGTACGCCGACGACACACAACTTATCCTCTCCCTCTCCAAAGACAACACCAAGACCAACTTCACAACTACATGACAGACTTCACCAACTGGATGAATAACAACTGCTTGAACCTCAACATGGACAAGACAGAAGTACAGATTTTTGGAAACTATGGCTCCCCAGAGGACACATCCTGGTGGCCCTTGGACCTACTCGTACCCCCACTGACCAGGCTAGGAACCTAGGCATCATTCTGGATAACAAGCTAACCATGAAGCATCAGCCCAAAACAGGTCAACACCGTCTCCTCCTCCTACTTCTTCATCCTCCGCAAGATATTTAAATGGCTACCCCAAAACTCAAGATGCATCATCACCTAGGCCCTCATATCCAGCTGACTGGACTACAGCAACGCTTTCTACACAGGGATCTCAGCTCACTTCCTCCGACGACTACAGACCATACAGAAAGCACTGCCAGACATCCTGGATCTCCCCAGATGACCACTCCTTCACCCCTACTTCAGGCAACTCCACTGGCTCCCTTTACAGAAAAGATGCTAGTTCAAGCTCCTGACCCATGCATACAAGCTCATGCACAACTGCAGACCTGCTTACTTGAACCACCACCTGAACTTCCATCAGCCCACCAGACACCTCTGCTCTGCTTCCCTTTCTCTAACCCTCTTTACGGATCCGACATAGCAGATGCGAAGGACGCTTCTTCTACCTAGCAGCAAAGACATGGAACGAGCTTCCCTTTCATCTTTGGACCTCCCCATCTCTTCCAGAGTTCTGAAAGTCCCTGAAGACCTGGCTAATCAACTGGACCCTGCCATTGCCTGGATAACGTCACGAGTGACAAGTAGCGCTCTACAAATCTACTGATTGATTGATACTGGACTGTCTCTACAGTGTTATGTACCAGCATTGGCTGCAAGTACAGCATATCTTGTAATGCAACTAGTGAAAATAATGAAGATGGAGCGCCCCTTTAACTGAAGGCTGCTGGGGGGCGGCCGGCCTTGACTAAGCATCTGTCTGGGCAAGGGTGAACATGGCGGCGGGCTAGTCTTTGCCGCGAGCTCCTCTCTACTCCCGGCACCGATCTAATGTCTCCTGGGCTTTTGTTTTAAGCTTTAATGCGCTTTCGATACAATCGCCGCTGCGCTTAACTTACGGATGGTTGCGGTTTCGCAGAGCTTTTCTTTTCGTGCATTTCCGTGCCTTTTCACCCACTGGGCTCCCTCTGTCCGTGGCGGTCTGTCCTGAGCCGCATTTCCTGCATTTTCCGGCATTTTTTGGCTGTTGGCTTGAGAGCGGGGGTGGCGTTCCTGCTGCCTCTTGCCGTTGGACTGGGCTGGTCAGCTTGTTTGCTGGCCTCGAGCATAGGATTGAATCTGGCCGGCCCCAACGGGCGCTCCTCAGCACAATACGGCGGAGGTCGGCTGTTTCAGGCGGCAATTGGGATCCACCTCGATCGGCGCGCCTCATCGAGGATTTCCCTCCGTGGGACACCATGCAGGATTAGCCCCTGCAAAGTGACCACTACTCTTTATGTTGTCAGCTGTGTGGGTAGGGTTGAGAGTCGCTCTAATAATAATAGTAAGATTTTTTTCTTGAAAAACGCCCCTTCTTTGCTACAAGAGCAAAAGGCCACGAGAACACCTCAAGGACTCTTTTTCCCTACTGGTTTCCCTACTGGTTACCCCCAGCCTTCCTATACTTTAATTAACATGCTTTCTGGGTTGGTTCAGCTTATTAGCCCCAGACGAGTTAAAAACTCAAATAGAGGGGCTTGCAATGCTATCTCCCCCTCGAATCAGTCCCGAGGAGAAAAAGGAAAACAAAACCAAGGACTCCAGCCATGGAACTTAATCAAATAGACAAAAGGGGTGTGTCTAGCCACTCTACCCCCCTGAGTCTTCTGAGCCCATTGTAGGCCCACACATACAAGCTGCAGCTGAAGAGAAGGTCATAATCTCAGAACACCCCACTAGATACACTTTGTGCATTAAAATATTTAACCCTTTGGGTCATTTGGAAGCTTCTTCTATTATCCCTTCCTCTGTCTTTATTGCTGGAAAACCTTCTATTAAGAAGCTGAGTAAGTAAATGGGAAGCGGACTTGGATCGCCCCATGGCTGACAAGGAATGGAGTAATGCGCTAAGGGGGCCGACGCAGATTCCCAGAAACATGCGGTTTCGCCAAATTCAATACTTTATTATACACAGAGCATATCTCACTCCCGACTCTATAAACCGGTATTTCCATCGCGCAGATGCGAGCTGCCCACGCTGCAAGGCTCTGGATGCTGGGCTGGTGCACATGTTGTGGAGCTGCCGGTTGGACTCGTATTGGCGGATGGTGCATGGAGCATTAAGTAAATGCACGGGCGCCGCGGGAGTGGCCGGCTTGCCTGCTGCACCTGTTTCGTAGAACCCCCCCCCCACGAAGGTTGCCTCTCGTTTTTTCGACTTGGGTCTGGTGGTGGCGAAGCGGTTGCTCACCAAGCGCTGGAAGGCAGCAGAACCCCCCCGAGCGCAAGCATGGCGAAGTTCCCTGCTGGTGTGGGCAGGGGCGGAGGGTACGGCCCTTTTGCGGGAGGAAACGCTGGGCCTCAGGCGCACACCTATAGCGAACCAGTGGGGCACACATTTGCAGATCCTGATGCAGCTAGATGGGGACGCCCTGAGACTCTGTGGGACACACGTTGGGGGGGCACTCACTGAGGAGGGGGGGGGGGCGGAGGATAGGTCTGGGGGTCGCGCATGGGAAATGTCGTAGGGGCCTTAGCTGAATCAGGGGATGTGCAGGGGAATAGACCATTGCTACCACTGGAACTGTCTGTACCAGGGGACGGGGAGTTGGTGGGGGGGGGTCAAGTCGGGGGAGGGACCATGGGGATTTTATGGTAAAGACTGAACCTGCTGCTGCTGTTATGCTGGGGCATTTGTTGTTTTGCCTCTTTCTTCTTCTTGTTTAACGGAACTGTTTAGAGGACTGCACTAGGGAAATATGGGTGTATTATGAGTGGCTCCCCTGGGAACACCCCCCGGCGACGTGAAAGCTAAGTGGGATGTTGAGATAATGGTGCTAGTTCAGAGGCCCATACGGTTCATCTTTCACAGCAAACGGGTGCGGCGCTTGATCCTGTTGTTTACCATGCTCATGATTGGGGATGTATCATTAGACTTGCTGACTCATTGCACGTCAGGCAATTCAAATGTACTATGTGCTATGTCTATATTAACAAAATGCAAATAAACAGATTTCATAATAATTAAGAAGCTGAGTAAGACGTCAAGGGGGAACCAGCCCCTTATTCCACAATATTCTTCTGTCTCTTCAACACGACAGTTGAAAGAGACTCCATTACTCAAGATAACGCCGTCCTTAAGATCCTATTTCAAAGTGCAAGAAAAAACACAACAAATTGCTGCCTTAGCATTGGACGCACCTCAGTTATCTATAGGTAAGGGAAAGGGTAAGATATCTCCAATTAAGGTTTCAAAGCTATCAGAGGCTGAAATGGATGCGGACATGGATGCTATAAAGAACAATCCTGTAGTGGAAAAGGTGGCATACGCTAACATTACAACTGCTAATAGGTTTCAGGTATTAGATGAAAATGGTGTGAGTTCTGCCCCTGGCTCTGACACTTCTAACTCCACCCTAGTCTCCCCAGGAATACCATCAGTTTCAACCACCCCTGATCAGTTAAACCTGGTACAAATGTTAGATGCCTTATCCTTGGAAATCAGGAGCAAGTTCGCCATCTCAGAGACGAATCAGGCCAAAATACAATAGTTGTGCGAATCCTTAGAAGTCAAAATGACAGCAATCACCGAAAGAATCTGTGTAATGGAAACCGCAATAGAAGCCTTCAATAAACAAGTCGAGTCTAATCATACAGAGATACAGGCATTAAAAGATGGAGAAAAAGGCATACTAGTAAAACTTGAGACCCTAGAAAATAATGCCAGACAAAACAACATCAAAATTACCAATATTCCAGAAGGCTCAGAGGGGGATGACATCAAAACCTATATTATAAAACTACTAAAAGAGTTTATTCCCACTATGGACGTTAAGGAGCTGGAATCAGATATTCATAGAATTCATAGAGAACCGTTTACAAAAAAAACAAATAGGAAACATCCCTGGCGAATTTCGGTCAATTTTAAAACCTATGTTCTAAAAGAGCGTGTTTTATCGGAAGCCTTGAAAGCTGGCAGTTTTACAAAAGGGTCTGGGCATTTTCGGATAAGGCCAGATCTCTCAAGAATCACGCAGGATAGACAGTGGGAACTGGGGAAATGTATGCCAACTTTAAGATCATTGGGCGCAACAGTGCAGTTGAGGTTTCCTGCCTTACTTAGGGTGATGTGGAAAAATAAAATGTCTACTTTTAGAGACCCTAAGGAGGCAGGGATCTTCATTGAGCAAATCAAAGCTCAGGGATAATCTTTTAATGAAGTTTTCTTACAAATATTGGTTTACCGGGAGAATGGTAGTAAGCTCACAGGGGTTAACTCACATCATACCCAATGTAGATAAGGAGGGTTCCCTTGGTGGAGGGCACACGCGAGAAAAAAGTTATGATGGTTTTTCACTGGGTGGGGAGCAAATTAGGGGGAAAAAAGAAAAAGTCCTCTTAAGTATATCAGTGTCAAGGAAGTTATTAATAAGAAAGGAGTAGTTCGAGATCAGAGTGCGCTCTCCTGGATAAGAGTGAGGGTGCATTGGATTGCTTCAAATGTCCCAAACGTCTGAAGTTGCCCTAACTAGAATCTGTACATAGAATGTTAATGGCCTCAGGGTAGTGGGTAGACGAAGAAGGATTTTCCAATACTTAAGCCAATCTGACTTTGATATTATTATACTACAAGAAACTCACCTCATAATTGATGAATGGGAGGTGGCTGTCTCTAAGCAGAGATGGATTAATAGTTTTCTTCATAGCACGCAACCCTACTGCACCAAAGGAGTGGCTATTATCTTTAAGAAATCGGCCAAAGTAATATTGGGCTCCACTAAGATAGATAATAAGGGGCGATGGATTATGGCTGATATTAAGATACTAAATGACTGGGTGGCTCTGGTGGAATCCTACGGTCCAAACACAGATGATGATTCAGCACTTAGAACTATATATAATTATTTACTGGACTCTAATCTCCCGATCATTATGGGTGGCGATTTTAAGACTTTATTGAATCCCTCTCTTGATAGGTCAAAGGGAGGGAAAATAGTACCCTCTAAAATGGGTTCCCTGATTAGAGTCCTGATGGACGATCTAAGCCTCGTAGATATATGGAGAACAAAAAACAGGACGGTAACTGGCCCTCTGAGCTATACCTGTCATAATAAAATAACATGGTCATCGCCCTAGAATTCATTACTTTCTGATAGATTCTAGGCTGACAAATAGTGTTAGCTCTGTATCACATATCCCAGAACACCTATCAGATCACTCAGCGGTTTTAATAGACTTAAAATTTACTAGACACCCTGTAATAAGAAGGTGGACTTTTGATAAAGCCCTTCTTACAGATGTTGCAGTAGTCGAACAATTAAAGAATGAGACATTGTTCTTTTTTTAAGTAAATGATCTTTCGGCTCCCATAGAGGTAATATGGGATTCCTATAAGGCATTTATTAGAGGCAGAGTCATTAGTATCTCGGCTATAATTCATAAGGAATCTAAAGAAATGCTTAAGTCATTGGAAGCAAATATCGTTAGAGCATTATATAATCAAGCGGCCAACCAAAATAATGCAGAGCAGAGGGAGGAAAACTCTGAGGGGTTAGCCAAGCGGCAAGAGATGTTGGACCATCTAGATAATATCACCAGCAGAAGATGGGAAGTCAGTAAACTAGCGAATTATGAATACGGAGAAGGGTGTGGAAAACTCCTTGCCTGGAAATCTCTTGTTAACCAATCCAGAAATTTAATCAAGGAAATTCTTAACACAGAAACAGGGGAGCTAATCTCAGACAGGGCTAATATGGAAAAAGCATTTGAATCATACTTCCAAGCATTGTATACTGAAGACCTATTGGTCTCAGACTCCCAAATAAAAAATAATTTGGACAAAGTATCCTTACAGCCTCTATCTGGCGACCAGGCCCAACAGTTAAATGAGAAGTTTACACTAGAAGAAATAAAAACTACAATAAAACATCTAAAAAGAGGCAGTGCCGCAGGCTTAGATGCCATTCCTAATGAGTTTTACATTGCCCTTAAGGAGACACTCGCTCCTGTCATGGAGAAACTATTTGATAGTATCCTCTCTAATAACACTCCAATCCCTCATTCTTGGAACGAGGCAGCGGTTACTCTGATCTTGAAGCCCAATAAAGATTTAAAAAAATGTGAATCCTATAGACTCATCTCCCTGCTGAATTGTGGTTATAAAATCTTTGCACAAATTTTAGCAGGGAGATTGAACAACATAATGGGTTACCTGGTCCATCCAGACCAGAAGGGGTTTATTAGAGGACGTCAGCTTCATGATTTAACTCATGAGCTGATTGGAGCAATCGACATCGCCTCAGCTAATAAGTTGCCGGTCACTATCTTCGCGTTTGACGCGGCCAAGGCCTTTGACCGGGTGAGCTGGTCTTGCTTACACCATATAGCTCAATCGTTTGGCATAGGAGAACATTTTTTGAGGGTCATCAGAAACATCTATAAAACTCCCACAGCAAGGATAATAGTTAACGGAAATTTAACCAACTTAGTTAGTCTGGAGCGAGGAACTAGACAGGGCTGCCCCCTTTCTCCCCTCCTGTTTGATCTCTATATAGAACCACTGGCATGTAACATCAGGGCCAGTGAACGCTTTGCGCCATTTGAATATAGGGGATGGGTAAAAAAGATGGCCCTATATGCCAATGATTTGATGATTTTCATGAGAGAATCATCAGCAATCCTGCCAAACCTGGAGCAACTTCTGATAGATTTTGGAAAGATATCTGGCTATTTAATTAACCCACAAAAAACAGAAATCATGTAATGGAATTTGCAATCCAGCTTGCCTTTAGTTCAGCAGCAAATAGGATATTTGGGCATTCAAATTACTCAGGACATTGGTAAATTAGCCCAGGTTAATTTGGAGGTTAAAAGAAAAGAGATCAGATCCCTATTAAGATCATGGAGTAACCTCCCATTGTCAATTCTTGGCCGTTCCAATCTCGTCAAAATGTCTGTTCTACCCAAAGTCACTTTTATCTTTGATACAATCTCTTTATTATTCAGCCCTGACTCTTTGAAAAATATACAGTCGGATATAAATAGTTTTCTTTGGTCTAAAAAAGGGGTCAGGATTGCATGGAAGAAATTAAGATGTGAGAAACTAGATGGGGATATAGCCAGTTCTGACCTTCACTTTTATAGCTGGGCCTTCCATTTTAGGAATGTGAAGTCTCTCCTATTTGACTCTTCCTGTTATCCTTCTTTTCTTTTAGCTATGTCAAACAGTGTTCCTCACAAGTAATAACAAGCTTTGTGCCTTTGTTTCCCCTGCATTGCATTTGCATCTAGGTGCATCTAGGTGTGAGGCTCCAGATAGCTCCCAACCAGGACACTGCAACAAAACGTTGCCAGATGGCCCCTTAAATTTGGCCTTTGTTATGGGCCCAGATAGAATCTGATAAGCACCCCTCTCCGCCTGCACATTGTTGCTCAGATAGAAAGCAGAAAACGTTCAAGCGCTGCTAAATGTGTCCCGGTGTCTGAAAATTACACTGGGACAAGTTTAGCATATTTCTGTACGGCCCAATTTCTTGGCAGGGTAGACACCATTCATCCTGTGAAAAGACTGGGTAGACGCTGGTAGACCAGCATGAACGAATATGATTGGTTGATATGGTAATGTGTTTGTGGCTTAACATGATATTATTAGCAGTTGTAGTGTGTTATGGCTGCTGTGAGAAAGTAGAGAGTTTAAAGCTCCATATTAGTCTCTGTGTCCTCAATAGAATTGACATTTTTCTTCCCACAAGCTAGGACATTTTTCTGTTTTTTCAATAACCAAAAAGAGAGACTGGTTTGGTCCATTTCCATGTAAACGGGTTATGCAGCAAAAATGAGAGGTGGAAACCTACTGTTCTAGAGTGTAGCAGCCACCCATAGGAGAAGCATGTGTCTATATAAAGGGCAATATAAATACAAGAAGGTACTTGTGCAAACACTTGCTAATACTGCAGCCAACTTGTAATGGCATAAGTACAAATAGAGTTCACATAATTATCTTCCTGGAAGTACTTATTTTCTTTACGCAGTCACTTTGTCTGTGATATTGGAAAATTATTTAAGCGTGGACAATGTTAACGTCATTAAAGAAAAATACACTTTCTTCAAACACGGTCGAACATTCAACTAAACCCTTGGGTATCAAATCCTGTTTCTTGTATTGGTGAGCCAATTCAGCCCTTCTGTAATTGCACAAACATGTACGATGATTATGCATTTCTTTCTTCACTTTTATTATCTAGCAGTACCTTCAAAGAACATCTTTAATAAAAAATAAACAGAAAATGAACTACAACGCCCGCAACCATTGGGGTGTAAGTGTCCATAGCAACAGTCCTCCAATCACAACACGGTCCATGTACATGTATATCCGTAACGTCCCTTCCCTGTTCCTCTCTCTTTACTGCTCCTCAGTTAAGTCACTTGCTTTTTCCTTAACTTGGCAACTTTGTTGGTGTAAATAGAATTGCTCAGCTTGTTTAATGAATAATGCTTGCTATTATTTCCCGGGGACCGTGGCTACCGCGCCGTGCAAGATGGCGGCCCCTTCCTGAGCTCTGATATATCGCGGAGTATCGGAAGAGGATTTGGACCGCTTTCTGATCTTGCCTTGCTTGCAACAGGCAGCGTCTGCATTCCGCTTCATGGTGGCTCACATTTGCCGTCTCCCTTGAAAGCGGGGTGCATGTCCTCGGCCACATTTACCGCAACTTCTGTTTCCAGTCACAGGAGGCCGCCATTTTGCAAGCGCGGCGCCCGTTGCATCTGAAGAGATTTTCATCGGGTGACAGCCAATGTTGTTGCAGCTTCATCGTTGTGGTAATTATGTGCTAATTACAATATCTCCTTCTGCTGCTGCTTAATATCTATGGTAAAAGGAATGACTTTGTGCTGTAAGGGCATTTTTTAATAAGTCCTGCCTGTCATTCCTTTGCTTTATCTTCACCATTAACAAGTTCTTTGCTGCTCAAGGGAATGTTTGATGACCTCTTAATACTGCAGAGCTTCTTTCCTTCAGTGTTGAATGATCCTGCTTATATTTTTCTTGCCTATGCGTCTTTTTGACTACCGCTGTCCATGAGGCTTTCCATGCATAGGTTTTTATGATTATTGTCATGTGGTGCAGAAGCTGAGGTAGCAGCCAATCTACCTTCTCGACATATTAAGCACTTGGTGTTGTGGTAACTTCGCAGGGCTGGTGATATATCTTATTTATGGGAAGGATCTCTGCGCATAAAAATTGTCCTACTGCTCTACGCCAACTTTATCATGTCAAGATGGCTAACGAATCCATTTCCCTCACAAAATCATCTTCATCTGGTGCCAAACCGAAAAGAGTCAAGAATGATCCCCCTTCACCAATCCAATCTTCTTTCAACCCGGTCTTAGATTCTATCTTGGAGGAACTTCGTGCTTTAAGACCGTTCATGAACACCACCAATTAAAAATTACAACAGATTGAAGACCGATGGATTAACATGGAAGGTAAAATGTCCGAAATGGAGCAAAGCATTGGTAACCTTCAGAACGCGACTACTAAAATACCTTTGTTAGAACAAGAAATTCATAAGCTCAAACTCCATACTGAGGACTTAGAAAATTGTAACAGAAGGAACAATCTTCGTCTGTATGGTCTGCCCGAAAATATAGAAGGTCCGGATCTCCTTTCTTTTTTGAAGAAACTCCTGGCTGACCTCCTTAATCTTCAATCTTCAACTCATCTCAACATACAATGAGCTCATCGTCTTGGTCGTCTTCAACCTCATTCGGCCAAACCATGTGGCATAATTATGCTGTTTCTTGAATTCACCAACCTGATGCATGTTCTCAAGATTGCCAGAGAAAAATGTTGTCTTGTTTGGTCGAGACATAACATCTTCATTTCAAAGGACCTCCCTAATGCTACCAATGCTAGGCGTAAAGAATTCCGAGCCCTCCAACCACAAATGAGATCTATGAATATCCGTTATGGTATTCTGCATACTTGTTTTTGTAGAATTACCCATGAAGGTGTTTCCCATTCATTTGAAGATCCTCTCAAGTTGAAGCAGTTTTTACATTCCCTTTCTACTCTGCCTATGGTTGCCAATGCTCATTGTCCTTGAAGTCTTATTTGCGGTTATATGACTAGAATGTTGCCGTGCTACTGTTCATTGCTAAATCTTGTTCTGGTCTTTAAAGTTCCTCATATATTTATGATGTTATAAGTGGTCCTCATAATTTCTTTTTTATCAGTTCACTTATTCTATATTTCCTATTATCTTTTTCTCTTATCCTCTTCCTCTCCACTTTTTTCTGTCTCTACCTTGTCCTTGAATGCGGGCAATCCCGGTTCTTGTCTCTTTCTCTATTTATGACAGAACTGGCTTATTGTCCTTGATCCGTCTCTTCTTCCTCTTCTTTTCTTACTTCTTTTTTTATCTCTCTCTTCCTGGTTTTGCTTCCCTTTCTTCTCTTCCTATCTCTTTATTCACCTTACTTTTTTCTATTCTCATTTTATGTTGCCTTGTTATTGACAAATGGTATCTTTTTATTTCCATTGTTGTTTTTGCAATGTGTCATCATTATTCCTGTACCCTAGTCTTGAATGTGATATATGCTTTTTTTTTTCAAAAAACCCTTATTTGAAAAATATACACAGTACAATTACATAAGTACCACAAATGCAAAAGATGAGGCACAGCAATACATTGCAGCACAGCAGGAATAATTGCACGTTCAGGCGACAATAGAGACAATGCTATGTGGAGTTATCAAAGATTCATAAAGAGGGGGCGAGAGCAAACGTTCAGGGGGAGGCACCAAGAAGAGGGGGTGTAGGCGGGGAGGATGGGAGGGCCGTGAATCAGTAGGGACCAGCTTATGGACCAACACCGGCGGCCGCCGTGGGCGGGGAGGCGGCGGGGAGCGCTTGAATGTGATATATGCTTAATGTTGTTTCGTGGAATGTTCGTGGTCTGGGTCACCCTGTGAGGTTCCGTGAATCCTGAACCCGTTCAATAAAGGTTGTCGTATCGTGACGATTTTGATATCAGCGAACCGCAAATAACGAGTGCGGTATGCATGAGTGTTTTCATCATGTTACACCGATGGATTCACTGTGTATTTGACGATTTAGTCTGAACCCTTGGGTTTCATATGGTTCATAGCAGCCATTTTGTGGTTGCCCTCACATAGGCTGATGACTACAGGATGACTGTGGCCAAACAAGTCTCTAGGGACACATACACTTTAGCTTGAGTTCGTGTTGGCTCCTGTTTGACCTGAGTGAACTGACCCTGTTGCCCGAGGCTAAACTTGTTGAGCCAGTTCCTTGTTAGGCAGCTGGTTAGATAGAGATCAAAGAGCAGGACATTGCTGATTTTATGACACACGCACACACCCCTCTATCTTGCTTTTCATCTGTTTCTGTCCCTTCCTTTATGGCCTAATTATCGACTTGGGTTGAGGTCTTTTATGATGGGCCTGTCCGGCCTGTTCGAGCAAGAACGCTGGATTTCGCCTTGTCATTTTTGGTGGGCTGGACAACTGAAAGTGGGTTTGTCGTTATGTGATACCTCTGTAACGTCATCTTCTGATTGGTCAGTTTGTAAGTAATTGATGCTAGCCAGGAATGTGATTTTTGGCATAAAATACGATGCTCCGCTCTATGAATTTGAGCAGTCTCCTGAGAACATACACCGTGTTGTACTTCTAGGACCTCTGTTACTGGCTGCAGCTAATAAATTTGATCTTTGACGTCACCAAGAAGAATCCCGTGTCTCTGTACTCTAAGACAGGTGGACCCGAAGACTTTGGGCGTGCCCCCTGCGCCGCTGGGTTTAAATCCCGGTTCTTCAGTTGGCGCCCAACTCGTGGGGCGACTTCAGCGGTACCGGTCCAAGCATGAAGATCGTGAGGAGCTTCGTGTGAAAATTCTGGAGGGAGGTCTACCACTTTATCGACCCCTGTATTTCGTTGTGGTCCGAAAGTCTTTGCTGCGAAGTTCCCCGCTTTCCGACGGCTACGAAGGACTGCTGCCCTGACTGTCGCCCTGTCTTGGAGCCCTTTGATGATTTGCAAAGCGAGACGATAGACGGGTCTTCTGGCGACGTCATCGATATTTCAGTTAAGTATGAGTGGAGCGTCTCCCAGTCCTTAGTTTGTTTTGGTATCCTTCGGGATCGCTTTGATTTGGTACCTGCAGGCCCCAAAGCCGAGGGACTCGTGTATTCACGAGGCTATCGTTTTGATATTCCCTTGAAGTTTGCAGCTAGACTAGTGAGCGAAGATGCCTGGTCTTAGCAGACTTGGAAAGATATTTTGTTATGGTTGGAATAGGGATTCCCGATTGGAGGACTCGTGTCCGGTGCCTCCGATTGGAACTCCGACTTACGAGCTCTATTTAAAAGAAAGATCTTGTGAAAGATCCTTTAATGTCGCATCTATTAAGTTCGCCACCCCCTTATGTTCAGAGTGCTACCGCACCTCCGCCACTTATAGTTGCGCAACCCCCGGTTGCTTTGCCTCTAGTGGTTCCTCAACAGCCAGCTCTTCTTCCACTGGCTACTACTGCTTTGGTGCAACCTTCTCAAAGGCCGCCGACTTTGCTACCTCCTTTGTCTGCTACTCCTCTACCTGTGTTGTCTGTTCCTTCTGTTACTGTTCCGACTTTGGTTTCTTCCCATTCTGCTTTGTCTCCTATCCTTTTGTCGCCTTCTCCTTCTGCTCGACGGAGAATGACTGATGCGGTTGCTAGTCTCTTTTCTCCTCTGTTGGGTTCATTGGGTATGTCTCCTGTTGTAGAGCGTAAGCAATTGCGTAGTCAATTGCCTGGTCCTGATGAACGGACAGTGCTGGATCACTTGGCGCGTAAATGGGTTACCTATCCTTCGCACTATGATCTTGAGGGTGTTATGGATGTTTTCCATCAATGGGAAGCACCGAAACAAAGATATGTATTTGATATGATGTGTTCTTTCCTTCGTGAACAATGGGGAGATAGTGAGGTAGGACAGACTCCGCCTGAGTTGTTCCGTGTGCAGTCCGAGTTTGCGAAAGGAACTATAGTGGGTTTTGATGTTGAAAGAGCTGTCGCGACATTGTTGTCGTTTAGGAGTGTGTCTCCTTCTAGGTCATTATTTGAGCCTGATTCTTCAGTTAGGAGAAAGGCGCGTCAATATCCGATGCAGGAGGTTCCTCCAGTTTGGAGACCTGGTGATGCGCAAGCTAATCCACCTGTTCTGCCACATTTCTAGCGAGTTTGGGTACATGTTCCATGGAAGCGTGTCGAAGTCTTAGCTCTAAAGCAGACTCTGCCTGATCCACGTAAAAATCCTGCGGGGTTTTATAAGGAGCTATCTCAAACTGCGGGTTCATGTATTATGAATCTGGCTGATATAGATATGTTGTTTGGAAATGTTGTTCCACAGCCTATATGGGGTAAGATTCGTCATACGGATCATGCGCAGGAATTAGGTGATACATGGAATAACCTTAGAACTGCAGATGAAAGACAAGTAGGTGGTGCTAAACCCGAGGATGTGATTGCTGACCTCCCTGGTAGAATTATTGATTATATGAAGACTTTGATGCCTGCTATGCGTGTCAATTGGGACAAGTTGTCTGCATGCAAGCAAAAGAAAGACGAACCTGTGTCCGACTTTTTCACTAGATTTGAAGAGACATTTGTAGACCACAGTGGTCAAGACATGAGTACAGAAGGTGGTCAACGGTTGTTCGCTGACAAGTTTGTGCATAATTAGCTTCCTGAGTTGTGCCATAGGTTGAAGGATTCTGAGAGTGCTTGGGCCGTTTCTTCGTCAGCACAGATATTGGCTACTGCCCAGTACTATGAGAATAGAAATAAGGATGAGATAGAGAAAGCAGGTAAAAAGACTAAAGAATTGAAGACTAAGGTTCTTTTGCAGCAATCATATCCGCCTCGCAATACCCAGCGTAATTATCAGCAACCCCAACAATATCAGAGAAACTCGCAAAGGTTCGAGTCTTCTCAACAGCATTTTCCTGTAGGCCCTAATCAGTGTGCGTATTGCAAAGAAGAGGGTCACTTCAAGAATAGTTGTCCTATTTTGTTACAGCGTACGAATGGTGCTTCTGGTTTGAGAGGTCGAGGTGTTCAACAAGCTCTGCGAGGTAGAGGACGTGGTATGTCTCAGATTGCGCGTTCCTTGCCTCCACAGAATTCGATGAATTGTTTTGATCAGCAGAATGGTGCGTCTGGTAGGACGGCTCAGTACTATGCGGATGATTATTACGTTGAAGGTGAGAATATGGAAGGTAATGATTGTTAGGACAGCCACAGACAAAGAGAGGGAGTTGTTTCAGTTCCAGTAGATCAGAGTGGACCTTATGTTGAAGTGATTGCATCAGGTGTGTCAGAGTCTTTTCTGTTGGATACTGGTGCTGCGAAGAGTTCTATCATGCACTCTAAACTGCCTGGCGCACCTTTGTCTGGCTTAACGAATGTTTCAGTAGGTTTTTCTGGCGCCCCGGTTAGTAATCCGATTTCTAGTCCTTTGTCTCTTTCTGTTGGACCTTGTGAATTCGAAGCACCCCTCATTCTGACGACAGGTTGTGGTGAGAACTTGTTGGGATTGGACTTGTTGAAGTGATTGTATGCGACGCTTTATTGTTCTCCTTCAGGAGTACAGCTTACATCTCTCCGATGTATTTGTCTAAAGATCGACTTCCAGTTGAATTGTCTTCTCTCCCTGATTCTCTTTGGGCTACTGGTCCTAATGATGTGGGTCTTTTGGAGATTCCGCCATATGTTGTGACGTTGAAGGCGAATGCTAGATTGCCACGCATTCCACAGTATCGTATCTCAAGTGATGGTGAAAGAGCACTTTTGGCGATCATCTATGATCTGATTGAGAAAGGTGTGATTGAGGAAACGAGAGGTAATGTGTGTAATAGTCCGGTTTTGCCTGTTCTGAAAAGAACCGATTCTTCACAGCCTCCTGTATATAGGTTTGTGATCGATCTTCGTGAGGTGAATAAGATCGTTGTTCCACAATTTCCTGTTGTGCCTGATATCACCGCTTTACTGACTTTGATTCCGGCTACAGCCACGTGGTTTTCAGTGATTGATTTGAAGAATGCTTTCTTCAGCATCCCGATTGCCGTGGAGAGTAGAGATATCTTTGGCTTCTCTTTAGGAGGCCGAAGTTTCCGGTTTAAACGCGCTCCTCAAGGCTATTGTGAGAGTCCATCGATCTATAGTCAAGCTTTGAAGACACAACTTGATTTGTTGGTTTTACCTGATGGTGCTGCTCTTATTCAGTATATTGAGGATCTGTTAGTTGCTGCTGACAATGAAGAGATTTGTAGAGAGGCTACTCTGTCGTTGTTACGTCACTTGTCTGGTTTCCATCATAAGGTTTCTTTTTTGAAGTTGCAGTATTCTCGAAAAGAAGTTACCTACTTAGGTCACCTCTTATCGAAGGAGGGAAGAAGATTGACCCCAGAAAGAATTCAAGCGATTGCGAAAATGAATGTGCCTACGACACAGAGAGAAGTGCGTGCGTTTCTGGGTATTACATCATACTGTAGACAGTGGATTGCTAATTTTTCGTTGCTTGCGAAGCCTTTGATAGCTCTTACTGTTAAGGATACTCCGAATCCTATTCCTTGGACTGACGAATGTAAGAAGAGTTTTTCAGAATTGCGTGATGCGCTGTGTTCGGCTCCTGTGTTGGGTACTCCCGATTACAGTAAGCCTTTCACATTGTATGTCCACGAGAGAGAGGGATGTGCATTGTCGGTTTTGACTCAACAGTTTGGCGATAAGCAACGTCCATGTGCTTATTTTTCGTCGACTTTGGATCCGGTAGCTAGAGCGTTGCCGAGTTGTTTGAGAGCTACAGCGGCAGCGGCTGTTTCAATCCGACAGTCTGCTGGTTTGGTGATGGACAATACACTGACTGTGATGGTTCCACATGCAGTGGATACCTTGTTGAACCGTACCAAGACACAGCACTTAACTAGTGCTCGGTTGTCAGGTTACGAATTGACCTTGTTAGCAAGTCATGTGCATATAAAGAGATGTAACACGTTGAATCCAGCCACGTTGTTGCCGATTTCAACTGAGACAGATGATACCGAACAGCATGATTGTTTCCTTAGGACTGAGGAAGAAACGAAAGGGAGGATAGACCTTAGGGACACTCCTCTTGCAAAATGTGATGGTACTTTATGGGTTGATGGTTCGTGCTTCAAGCTTCCGAATGGTGATACGACTGCGGCATATGCTGTTACGACTTTGCATACGATTGTTGAAGCTGCACGTATCCCACATAATTCAGCGCAAGCGGCAGAGTTGATTGCATTGACAAGAGCGTGTGTGTTGTCGAAAGGGAAAAGAGTGACTGTGTACACTGACAGCCAGTATGCGTTCGGTGTTGCTCATAGCTTTGGACGATTGTGGAGAGAACGTGGGTTTCTGACTTCGCATAGGGACCGAGATCCAACATGGTCAATTGGTGAATGAACTTCTTGAATCTCTTACTTTGTCGTTGCAAGTTGCGATCGTGAAATGCAGTGCGCATAAGAGAGTCACGGATGATGTTGGTCGTGGTAATGCGTTTGCAGATGAAGTCGCGAAAGAGACTGGGAGAGATGTGATGAGTCGAATGTATGTTGCGGGTACGGCAAGATGGGTTCCAGATAGAAGTATGTGTGAAGATACGATTGAGAGTGTGAAATCCATCCAAGCCGAAGCTACAGAGAAAGAGTTGAATGAATGGAGAGAAAGCAAGGGTACATTGGACTCGAATGGTTGTTGGGTTGAGTTGTCAGAGCATCAGCGATGGTTGTTGCCTGATGCGTATGTACTTCCAGTGGTTACGATGGCACATGGAATGGCTCATATCAGTGTGAAAGAGATTTGTAAGTTGTTGGCTCCAGCATGGCAAAATGCTGGAATTCTTAAGTGTGCAGAGAATTTGGTCAAGAACTGTATGGTTTGTTTGATGTACAATCCTGGTAAGGGAACTCCAACTCCAGCTGGTCATTTTGCTCCTCCAACGTATCCGTTTGAGGCTTTGCAGCTAGATTTCATCCACATGGAGAGGTGCAACAACCTGAAATATGTCTTAGTGGTTGTTGGCTCTTTTTCTAGATGGGTGGAAGCCTACCCTTTGAAGGACAATACTGCCTTGTCCACAGCTAAAGCCCTTATTAAGGAATTTTTTCCTAGGTATGGTTTGCCGAGAATGGTCTGGAGTGACAATGGGAGTGAATTTGTGGGTCAAGTGATGAAGAGAGTGTGTGATGGGTTAGGAATCCGGCAGAAGTTCCACGCTGCAAATCATCCACAGTCAGCTGGTCTAGTTGAGTGCTACAATGGCACGTTAAAATTGAAATTGGCCAAAATTCAAGTGAGCTCTGGTCTACAATGGCCTGATGCTTTGCCGTTAGCCCTTCTGTCCACAGGAATGACTGTGCATTCGCGAATGGGTCTGAGTCCTTATGAGGTTGTGTTTGGTCGCCCGGCAAATATTTGGGGAGTGCCGCGGCCGACAAAATTTAGTGAGATAGAGCACCCTGTATTGCTTGACTACCTGTCCGAATTGACGGCTAAATTGCGTGGTTTGCATCAACAGGTTCATGATACCTTGCCACAGGCTTCTGAAGATCCAGGGCACGCCATTGAACCTGGCGAGTGGGTGCTCGTGAAGAATTTTCAGCGAACCAAGAACGAGCAGCCCCGCTGGACAGGACCTTACCTGGTGTTGTTATCTACCCGTTCTGCAGCACGAGTGCACGGTAAAAAGAACTGGATTCACGGCGTACATTGTAAGAGGGCCCCTTTGCCTCTGCCGTACAATAGGTGGGTCCAAAAAGGACTTCCTGATTCTGAGACTGAGACTGTGCCTCGTTTTCTGCCTTTCAGCGATGCCCGTTTGATTGGAACAAACATGGAGCAAGAAAGTGACGATCTTCTTCAAGAAGCTGTGCCTCCATTGAACCGTTTGAACACTGTTGAACCTGAGCTACTTTTCCGAGAACAGACATTGCCTGGCAAAGAGCGTTATAATTTGTGACCGAGAGTCGCGCGACAAATAAAAAATTAAGTTCTTTCTTTGCTATCTTTAAGGTTAGCTCTCCTCCGAGAAACTATTTTGATTTTTGTTTTTCGAACCGCCACCCGGGTTCAGCTGTAGGGTCGCGGTGCCAAGTCTTTGGAAGTGCAAGCCGAAGACGTTAGGTCAACGGTTCTGGTTGGTCTAAGGGCATTCCCTGGACCGACAGGCGCATTCCTTAACATGGAACACACATCCGCCGCGAGCAGCACGATTAGAGGATGGAGTTTTTCGGGATGGAGAGGCCTGCTAAAAGAATGAGCTTCAAGAGCAAAATGTGTATAGTAATAAGTGGAAAACGTGTTTTAATATTATGTCTGTTTATGCTGTTTAGTTTAATGATGGTTTTAATTGGATATGTGACATTCTCTTTTCAAGTGACATTTATGCCCACCACGCAACCTATGCCTCCTCCTACAGTTTCTTCACATTCTTTTCACCCTCTGCCCGAACATGAGTCCATTAGGAGAATGGAATTCGCTAATAATTCCTTTGTTCAGCTTTTGCACCAGCACTAGCTAGTAGTGAACACAACTAATTGTTGGGTGTGTGGCCTTATGCCCCATACTACCGATAAAGGTATTCCTTACCTGGTCTTGCCATTTAGCTACAATGGTTCTGTGTGGGCATACAGAACAATGTTCATTTATGCCCGTGAAGTTAACCCCCTACGTTCTGTGAAGGATACGTCCTGTCCCATTCGATGAGGTCTAAACATCTCAATTCAAGTGGAGTGTGCCAATCCAGCAAACAGCACACTATAGACCTTGATTTTGTGACTGGGAGATTTGCTGAATTGTTAGTTCCAATGGGTGATAAGGTCTAGCACATCAGCATATACTCATGATAATTACCAGAACAAATGTACACATTGCCTTGACAATCCCCTACATCTGAATAACGCTGCACTAATGTTTGGTCTTTGCACTCATACAGGAGGCATAAGTGAGCAAGACCGTCTGATTACCCTTATGCCCAGATACCACCGAGTGCCTTTCTTCTTTTCTTCTGTTTTTAGAGTGGGCCGCATTTCCTGAGTTGTAACCAGGGGAGATGAGACTGTTTCCTTGTGCATTAGAGGCAAGCATAAGATGCCATATACTCCTCGGAGTATTTTACATTGTTGATAGTACTGGAGGGTGCAGTTAACCCCTATGTAGCACTCGGCACACAAGCAAGACGTTGGTGTTTTCTGTTTTTCTATATTTCATTTTTTCTCCTTTTGTCTAGGTGTCATCATCGCACCATACTTCACAAGAGAACTTACGTCGGTTGGTAGGTTGCAATCGGTCCAACCTGCTGAGTTGTCATTCTGTATATGTTTGTTCACGTATTTACGCAGTAGCATAATTTTCACCTAGGTCCTGAGGAAAGCCAAGATTACACATAATCTAGGAGGCTGAAATATGTAGACCTTGTTTTGGACTTTTGCAGTTATTTTTTCAAACTGCTTTTGCACTGGTTCTAATTTAGCTAGCAATGGATGCGGAATAAAGTTGCTCTCTATTGCTGACTAATTTTAGCTGCACATTATTGATCACATTTATTTCTCTGCACTGTGCCATCACTCTCAGAGTTTTTAGTTCTTCACATCTGTTGGATTGTAGCAAATCCTTGAAACGTCTCTTTTCAAAACATCCCTGAGCTCCCCTCACGTAGAGAGGGGGTGTAGCCCTTGGTTGCACTAGGTTGCAACCAGGAGGAGATCCCAGATGATGAAGCATATCACCACAGTGAGTGATGGGAAAAGGATTGCCCTAGACAAAATTAGGTTGGCTTTTCTCCTTTCTCGCTCTTCTTCTTTTTCAGTTTAGTTTGTTGTGCCAGTAGCACTGAGCCTGTTAGTTGTATTTATACAGACCCATGGACATTGTGTTTGATGTTACAAAGTGTTTGGGGAATATGTCCATGCAGTGCACTTAAAACGTTCCCTTAGACCCTCTACCCCTCTACTGTTGTTGTTGCAATCCTTTGTCACAAATCTTTAAAAATTCAAATTGTTCTACTGAATGTGACACAGATGGATGATGGGCAATACTCCATGCCAAGGTTCATAATAAAACAATCACTTTTTAAAATATTTATGGACCAGTAAAGCCTGGCCCTGAATTTTGAAATATGATCAAATTAAAATTATCCTCAATAACCAATCCCAACATTATTGTTGCTGGAGACTTTAACAATTGGCTAGATCCCTTTTCGGACAGAAAATCAAAATGCAAATTTAAACCTGAAAAGTCGCATAAAGTATTTCAGTCTGCTATTACCTCTTCCACTTTTTGATGTGTTGTCGTAAATAAAGTATTACGCGCTCAGAATTTCTATATATCAATATGATCATGCATGAAGCAAGAGGCTGAGTCCGTGGTATCAGGTTCAAAAGGGCTTTATTCCAATAACTCGAGTTATAGGGAGAATAGTTCCATCACCACAAGGGATCAGGAAGGGTCTTCTCAGAATATTCTCCAACTTTATTCACAGAGTACAGTATATATACATTGTAATAATATACGTAAGCAGGAGTGCTTCAGGCGGAGCAAGAGAGAATGAGATAAGAGCATGTGGGTGTGTAAGTAGGCGTGAAGGTGGGCGTCCACTTGATGATAATAGGTGAGTGTCATAGGTGGGTGGATGCCTGGAGGGGGTTGCGTGATCAGCTGGAACTTTACTGGAACTTTGCCTTACTTGTGCTCAACTCGAGCATGACGTGTAACTGACGTGGGGAAGGGTTGCTGTGCAACCGGGGAGTCTGGAAGTGAGGCCTTCAGTGTCAGGACGACCAGCACATCTTGTATTATCTGATATCTAAAGTCTGGAGCAGGGACTGATTTGTGACATAGGTTGCCCATCACCAAGAGCCAATGTGGCATCTATTTCTTCATTTACTGCGTGGGCCTTACATGGGGGCTATGGGCTTTTCACTGACGTGAGCTTTGTAATCACATGAAAAGAGACAGAAAGGCTAGGCTCTCTTCTTTGCAGACGGGTCGTGTTTATTCCTCCTTCTCCAGGCAGGAATGTGGTTTCAGTAGGAGTAAGCAGATAACCGTGCTCAATACTGTCTCGGCACCTCGGACAGGGCCCCTTTGGCTGAGGCCCAAGTGTGCAAGGCCAAGGATACGCAGCTGCAGCTTTCAACGTTCTGAGGCCTGAAACCTCTTTTCGGCTCTGGCTGAGCCACAAAAATGGGCTTTCATGAAAATGCGGGAAAACATGATGCAAAACGTGTAGGCCTCAGTGCAGATTTGTCGTTTCTCTCATGGGAGACTGGATGATGGCAGGCCACGTTATAGCATAAGCATCATGATAGACAGGCCATGGAGGGGAAATACATAGGTTACATGCATGTGCACATGAGTGACGGGGAACACACGGGGACACATAGGCCTTATGATATTTTAATTTCCTCAGTGTGGAAGACCTGCAACCCTGAAAAATAAGAATTTACATTTTTCTCAAATGTTCACCATACTATGTCGTGCATTGACTATATTTTGGTTTCAAAGTCCCTTCTACCCTCTGTTCAATCTTCAGAAATTGGATCCATTTTTATTTCTGACCATGCCCCTGTCTCTTCATCATTTGATCTATCCCTTACCAATTCCAAACATGCCCGGTGGAGATTTAACAATTCACTCCTGTCTGATCAATCCTATATATCTGAGGCTACTTCTTTTAAAATGAATTTTTTGTGTTTAATAAATCTAGCGATACTTCTATCCATAATAACTGGGTCACTTTTAAAGCATCCTTTAGAGCCTTCACTATTGCATACACTGCCAAAAAGAAGAAAATATTAAACTCCCAGTATCTCTCTACCCTTAAACATATTAATTCTCTCGAACACTCTTTCTTTACATCTAATTGTCCCACACATCTCCGAGACCTTATTAAGTCGAAATCAGACTTACATAAATTAGCTACAATTGATGCTTGTAATATCCTCCTTAAAATAAAATCCACATATCACGGGGGTCAAAATAAAGCGGGTAAAATGTTGGCCAACTATCTAAAACTCAAAACGGAAAAGAAAACCATTTGTCCTATTCGCAACTCTTCTACTAATAATTTACTTCATTCTGATTCAGATATAGTTAACGCTTTCCAATCCTATTATCACTCTTTATATTTGGATGATACATACCCTTCTGATTGTGATACTCAGTCTTTCTTTGACGATCTTCCTTCTCCACCCTCCGTACCGGATGCCATGACTCTCCTTGAAAAGGACATATATCTTCAAGAGATCCTTGATGCCATTAAATCTTTGAGGAGGGCCAGGGTTCCCGGTCCAGACAGTTTTTCTGTTGAATTAATTTCTTCTTTCTCCTCTATTTTTGCTCTTCGTCCACTTAAACTTTTTCATTCCTTCATATCTCAATTGAAACCTGCAGGATCTTTTTTAGATGCCCTTTTTGTAATTATCCCTAAACTAGACAAAGACCATACCCTATGCCAAAATTATCATCCTATTTCATTAATTAATTATGATTGTAAAATGTTTGTGAAAATTTTTGCCTCTAGATTGGATGATGTTATACCCCTACTAATCAAACCTGACCAATCCGGCTTCATTAGAGGTCGATGTGGGAAGTTGGCCTGGCATATGCTGTCCACTAGTTATAGTGGGCACCTTGCCCCAGTCCAAACAACCCTTATTGATGATTAGGTTTAAGACAACCTTTATAGAAAGCTATCCTAGTGGTAGCTATGGAGAGCAGCCTTCAGGCTAAGTCTTGAAGGAGTGTAAAGCAGCTTGGTTTACCAGATTATAACCTCTTGAATAACTAAATGAAAGGAGAACAACACAAGGTATATATATAAAATATATGTATTTATTTCTAAACACTCTCTACTAACCTCTTTATGAAGTTAGAGAGCAAGGCACACAATAATACAGTTATTAAACAACAGTAAATAGCACACTATACAATGGGCCCCAGGGGGAGACCAAACCATATATTAAGAAAGTGGTATAAGAACCACGACTTGACACCATAACTAGAGCACGTAAAATCGCTGGGACCCCAAGGAACCACCCAAGGCAGTGACACAGGAGACCTACGGGGGACGTGTGCAGTGTGAGAACACAGCAGCGAGCCCCGTACAATTCAATAGAAAAGTCGCGGTTGGAATTTTAAAGAATATGGTCACTTAGGAGAGGACTTTGAGCAAACCCCTTTAGACTTAGAGGGTTCTAGGGCCAGCACCCACGGGAGCACCGGAGTACTTGTGTTACCTCATCCAGGGAAGCCGGCTGCATAGGTGTCAATTGGTGTCGGGAATCATCATTGATTTTAATGGCGATGTGCTGCAAAGTGCTGCTGCTGTGGAAAGGAGAAGTGTCCGGTGTGATCCAAGCCTGGATAGAAGATGTGAAGAACCTGAAAGCAGAGGGGACAGAGTCTGGGTCACTTGCCAGTGACCAGGGGCACGATAGACGAATGCGCACCGATGTCAGGTGTTTCAGGTGCGAAGAGGTGAAGCTTGACTCCACTGCCACGGGGACCAGGAGGTGTCGACGACAACCACAGTCCGCAGGCGAGCTGTCCCATGAAGGATGTTGAGTGCTGGGGGGTCAGTTTCCGGATGGAAGACCAACAAGCCTTGGCAACAGCAACAAACGCGGTGAGAGAAAAATGGCTTCGGTGTGGACCAGCAAGGTCCTGTGGACTCCCCAAGTGATGGAGAGTCAGGGCACGTCTGGAGCAACCAGGTAAGCCCAAAGTACCCTTAACAGGTACCCACAAGTCGATGGACAAGGGACCGCCAAGGGACCTCAAGAGGAATCACTAGATACCAGCCCACGGGTCACTCGAGGAGTGTAGGCCAGCAATCTTCAGTGGAATCGCTGCTCGGGGTCTGGACTACAAGTAGCCCAAAGCACAGCCTCAGGGATCACCAAGAAGCATATGCTACTGCAAATGTTTGCGGTATCCAGTGGTTTGGGTTGCACGGTCCCCATGAGGGCTTTGGAACTCAGAGTTAATGAGAGCACTGATCGGCCTCGGGGAAGCTTGGAAACCCACCTCCTGTGTTGCAAAATCGGCGGTGTCCTCTGGGAACAGCGTCAATGGAAACCGTACAGATGCGTCTTTGGTGCCTGCCTTGCAGGGGAGTAACTCCTTTACTCCAAGGGAGATTCTTCGGTCATCCAACGTCGTGTAGATAGTAGAAGTTCTGGTATTCTGTAGCAGAGTTTCGTCCAGGTAAATCTAAAGTCCTGTAGTCAGGGGTTCCTACTTTATACCCAAGGAAGGGGTGGGACAACCTATGAGAGGGTCAGGAAAGAGGGGTGGCTACACCCATGTCCTTTGTCCAGTTTCACGCCAGAGCAGGGGCTGAGTGCCCCTGCAACCATTTTGAGCTGGACAATGCACAGGTTCACCAAATGTGCCCCCAGTGCAGACATCAAAGCACTCTTGGAGTGCACCCACCCAGCCCCAATACACTAAAGCCTGTTTGGGAGGTGGTTACACCTCCCTGTGACAGGAAACCTATTTTCCAGGCTTCCCCTGCCGGAGTTTCATCCAGCAGCAGGAGGGCAGACTCGTGTCTGTGGCTGGCAGCATCCATTTTGTGATGCCAGGGTCTGTGAAGCTGGTACCGGGTGTACCAGTGCTGTTATGTTTCTCCCTCTAGTAGGGTGGAATCATACCTCCCACACCAGTTACTGGTGTGGAGGTCTGATTCCAAGGTGTTGACACCAAACACGACATGTTTCCATGCAGCCATTCCAAAGTTAGCATGTACCGCGAGGTTATAATGCACTTAAGAGTATATGGTTTGGATGCATCACAAACAACCCCGGAATAAAGGTTCCGAAAGCTGCAGAGGGGCTCTGCTCATGCATGGGCACCCTCTCACATGAAACCCAGCACCCTGCCTTCAGGATTGTTAAGGCCTGCCATAGGGGTGACTGATAGGTTTACATGTGTAGTGATATGGAGAGATATAGGTAAACTATATCTCAGTAAGGGGTGCATACACCACCTTACACAGGCTGTTGTAGTAGACCTGTTGTGTCATTTTAAATGGCTTCCCAGGGGTGGCACAATACATGCTGCCGCCCCTGGTAGGCCTCTGGGGTACCTATTCCCTGGGTACATAGTATACCATATACTAGGGACTTATAAGGGTACCCCAGAATCCAATCTGGAGTGTACCTAAAGTACAGGGAGTCAATTTAAAGGGGAAAGCAGATAGGCTGGGGTCCTGAATAGCAGGATCTCAGCCAAACTAAGTCGAAAACCAGCAAGACACAAGGAAAAAAGTGGGGGCAACCATGCAGTCATATTCCACCTTCCTACAGTCGACTCACTTCTGATAATGCTAGGATGTTTTCTAATATCCTTACGTTGGGGAAAAAGTATCCTGATCCCCTAGCTGCATTATCCCTTGATGCAGAAAACGCACTTGATTGTATAAATTGGCCATTTATGTTTAAAACTCTTCATTGGCTTGGTTTTGGTCCCAAATTTATCTAATTTATTAAACTAGTATACTCAGAACCTCGAGCATCCGTTTTAGTTATTGGTCTTTTGTCCCTATATTATAATTTACATAGAGGCACTAGACACGGTTGCCCACTTTCCCCTCTTTTATTTCTTTTGTGCCTTGAAACATTTCTTGAATGCATCCGTCAAAACCCCTTAATGACTGGTTTTCAACACAAATCTCACAAAATCTTATTATCTGCATTTAGAGGTGACATCCTAATCTATCTTTTTAAACCTCCTTCCTCTCTGCCTCCTTTCTTACAGGAAATTGATTTATACTCTAAAGTATCTGGCTATAAATTAAATTTTTCCAAAACTGAGGTCCTATCTTTAAACTCCATATGCTATCAGTTTATGTTTTCTGACACCCATTTTAAATGGTGTACTTCAAAAATTAAATATCTGGGTATATGGTTTTCCCCTACTATCCCTCACACTCTTTTACATAACTTTAATGCCCTAAAACTTAAGATTCAAAATTCATTTAACTTTGGAACCCTCTTTTTCTATCTTGGTGGGGTAGACTGGAAACTATTAAAATGATGATTGTTCCTCTCATTCTTTTTTTGCTTTCTATGTTGCCCTTTAAAATCCCCACTTACTATTTTAAACAACTTGACTCTCTTTGTATTAAATTCCTGTGGAATAATTAACCACCCCGTATTGCCTTATCTAAACAAATTAAACCAAAAACTGACGGTGGTGTTCGATTCCCTAATTTTAAATTATATCATACTGACTTTTTAGTAAGACAATTTTATGCTCTAAATAAGCACGATCAAGACTCGCCGATACCTAGGTGGATTACTTTTGAGCGCTCTCTACTACATGAATTCTCATTTTCCGACATTTGCTCTATGTCCAATTGTGCCTTCATTTCTCAATACCCTATTTTATAATATTCCCAACATTTGATACATTTACTATTCACAGATGGTGCTAACTTTCAGCAATCATTTCTTACCTCTTCCATTTGGTACAATAAATGTATTAGATTTCGATACAAATCATTCTACTTCAAGTATTGGAAAGAAAAGGGTATTTTTTATGTTCATCAATTAGTATCCCATAATTCTGTCATACCCTTCAATACATTGCAAGAATGTTATAATCTATCTCTATCCTATTTCCCCCAATACTCACAAATATCTAATGCTCTACAGTCATTCCTCTTATCCAAAAATGTCCCTGATGACTCCATTCCATTCATATCCCTGACCCCTTTGAACACAATCCTCCCTGACTCTACTGAGAAAACCCTCTGTCATATATAATCTTCTGTCTACTCCTATACCTGATAGACCAAAATCCTCCTTAGAATTAGCTTGGCAACAAGATATCTAAATATCCCTTTCCACTCACAGATGGAATAAACTATGGCACAAACTTTTTACTACCTCAAGAGCCGCCAACATTTCTCAATCTCTATTTTTCCTCTACAACAGAGAGGTTTGCATCCCGGTTCATATTCATAAGATTAGTCCCTCTTCCTCACCCCTTTGTTGGTCTTGTCTTTCCTCTGATGGTACACTGTTACACTTACTATATTATTGTCCCAACGTTTCTAAATTTTGAAAGTCCATTTGGTCTACGTCCTGTAACATATTTCATTGTCATATACCATTATCAATTCAAAATGTATTTCTTGGATCTTTTTCAGATGATTTTTCTGACACATCACTAAAGTTGAGACTGTTTGATCTTTTTATCTCTCTTGCATTTAAAGTTATTTTAACTTGTTGGAAAGATAACTCTAAAGTATGTACGTGAATGTGGGGGAACCTTATCTTCAATGAACATAGAATCTCTACTGTCTCAACATCAATGTTATCTCAGAAAATCAAATCTGACTTACTTTAGATTCCCTTCACTACTTTCCTATCTTCACACCCATCTTTACCTTAACCACTACTTCTTCCCCTTGTCTTCCCCTTTCCTTTTCTCTTCTTGTTTTCTCTCCTTCTTTTTGCTATTTTTCCTCCTTTTTATTTCTTATTCTTAAATATGTATTTTATTTTATTTTATGCAATTTATTAAGCGCGCAAATACCCTTGGGTGTCTCAGCGCTGTGGACGGGAGAGGATAGGACGGGTCGGAGCTGGTCAGTTATTGGTTGAATAACCAAGTTTTGAGTTGTTTACGAAAGGCAAGGAGAGAGGGGGCGTTTTTGATGTGAAGGGGAAGTGTGTTCCATAGTCTGGTGGTGGTGACTGTGAATCTTCTGTCGCCCCAGGAGGATTTTTTTGTTCTGGGGACATTTATCAGGTTTGCTGCTGAGGAGCTTAGGGGTCTGATTGGCTTGTAGGGGCATAGTATTTTTTTTAGGAATTCAGGTCCTGTGTTGTTTACTGCCTTATAGGCGATACGTAGGGCCTTGAACTTTGTTCGGCTTCTGATGGGCAGCCAGTGGAGCTTTCATATTAGATTGGATGTAGGTTTGAATTTGGGAGTGTTGGTCAGGATCCTTGCTGCTGCGTTTTGGACAATTTGCAGTTTGTTTAGGACTCTTTTCTGGCGTTAAGGATTAGGGCATTACAATAGTCTACCTTGGACATGACTAGCGTGCTTATTAGAGTTCTCCCGGCATTTGAAGGAAGGTAGGGCAGGAGTTTCTTTATCATTTTGATGGTGTAAAATGCAGAGGAGACAACGTTGTTGGCGTGTTGAAAAAATGATAATTTATCATCGAAGATGATACCTAAGTTTCTGACTTTTGTTACGGGTGGTGGGGGTGGGCCCAACTCTGCTGGCCACCAGGATGGAGACCAGCTAGGGGAGAAGTTGCCAAAGATCATTACCTCTGTTTTTTTGGAGTTTAGTTTGAGGCAATTGTTTGCCATCCATGTGCTTATTGCGAGCATTCCAGTTTAGAAATTTGCCGCGACTTTTTCTCCGTCACTGTGGGTCTCTATTACTAACTGTGTGTCGTCGGCGTATGTAGTTAGACGCATGCCATGAGACTTGATGACCCTCGCCAAGTCGGACACATATATGTTAAATAAGGTCCGACTTAGCAAAGATCCCTGAGGAACACCGCAAGGGAAGGTTAAGGGTGGGGATTTGAAGTCGCCTAGCGTTACTGTTTGGGAACGGTTGGAGAGGAAGGATGTTAGGAGGGCTTTGGCGTTATTTTTAATACCTATGGTAGAGACACGGTCGATAAGTGTAGTGTGATCGACCGTGTCAAATGCTGCTGATAGATCCAGCAGCACCAAAGTCGCGGCTCCTCCCTGATCGAGCATCATTCTTATCTCGTCAGAGGCCTTGATGAGGGCTGTTTCGGTACCGTGGCCCTTCCTAAATCCGAATTGGGTGTTGTCTAGGGGGTTGTTTTCATTAATAAACTGTGACAACTGAGAACTGATTACTTTTTCGAAGATTTTAGTGGGGAAGGGGAGGCAGGCGATGGGTCTATAGTTTTTGGTTTCTGTGGGGTCGAGGTTATGTCTCTTTAGTAGTGGTTTGATGACTGGTTTTTTTCCAAATGGATGGATAGGTTCCTGTGGTGAACATAGAGTTACAGATGTTGGCTAGTACTGGGGCAATGATCTCGGGTATCATTTTAAGTATACTGGGTGGGCATGGGTCATTGGGGGATCCTGATTTGATTGAGGAAATGTGGTCTAGGATTAGGTCTGGCATGACTTGGGTGAATTCCAGAAGGGTAGGGAGGATGCTATTCTTGGTGAGGCCAGGTTGAGTGGGGATAGGTGTGTTGGTATTGTCGGTGGGAGCAATTGTCTGGTTGTTGGTAGAGGAATGGGCAGCAAAGTTAGTATAGATATGGCTAACTTTTTCATGAAAGAATGTGGCTAGAGAGTCGCAGAGTGTTTGAGTGGGAGTTATGGAGGGGACGGGTTTGGGGCCAGATAATCTGGTTACGACCTAGAACAGCTATTTGGTGGAGTCTTGTGCCGTTTCGATTTGGTTAAGATAGTACTTACTTTTTCTGTGATTATGAAGTGTTTATATTTGGTAAGTGCTAACTTATATCGTGTTTTATCGGTTTGGTCGTAGTTCCGATGCTACTGTCTTTCTAGGGTTCTGCATGTTTGTTTTTCGAGCCTAAGTGCTTCTGAGAACCATGGGGCTGATGGTATTTTTCTGTTTTTGGAGTTTTTTTTTTGAGGGACTAAGGTGTTGAAGGCTGAGTGGAGCCATTGAGTGTATTGCGTAGCTGCTTTCTCAGGTTCATACGGTGGGACTTGTTGGGAGGACAGGAGGTGTGATTTGAAAATGGTAGGGGAGATCCTTTTCCAGGCCTTGAATTGTTTGGGGGGGAGGGAAATTAGTTGATTGGAGGTGTGATTTATTATGTGAATATTGAAGAAGATCGCGCAGTGGTCTGTCCAGGGGAATGGGAGAATGTTTCCTAGAGTGATTTGCTTATTGTTGGTGAATAGACCGTCCAGAGTGTGGCCTGCTGAGTGGGTGGGTTTTGTTTCTAAATGAGTGAGTCCCGTTGCTTCTAGTTCTGCTAAGAGGGTTGAGGTGTCGTGGTCATTGTGGGCTTCCATGTGGAAATTAAAGTCCCCTAGTATGGAGAAATTGCTTTCTCCAGCTAAGGGTTCTAGGAGATGCCCTAAGGAAGAGAGGAACTCGGCTCGAGGTCCCGGTGGGCGGTATAGGAGAATGTCTTTGAAGGAGTATGCGTGTGTGAGTAGTATTGTGAAGGTAAAAGCTTTGCAGGTTTTGATAGGGATTAACTCAGTCCTTATTGAGTAATGTTCGCGATAGATAAGTGCCAGTCCACCGCCCTTTGTGGATCTGTCGAATCTGCTGACACAAAAGTCGTCCGGGGTTACTGTGGAGAAGTCTGGTCCTGTATTTTTTTTTTGAAAGAATTTTATTGAGTTTTTCACAACCAGTGTACCAATAAACCAATATTACATACAATAGCATCTTGTAAGAGACCCAACCATCATTGTACATGTCAGGAGAAACCGGTTCTTCAACATTTTCTCCCTAACTCCCCCACCCACCACCCTCTCTACCCCCACACCCCCCTGTCAGTGTGCCCACGTCAACCCCCCTTCAGCTTAGGCATTTAGAACCCCGTGTTCCGAGAAAGCCTAACTCAAATCAATAGAAAAGACACTATCATTGTTCTCAAAGGACAGGAGGCTCCATGTTGCCACCCATATGTGCTCTATGCTCCCACCTTGACTATTCGACAATTCTCAATATGTTGTGCAGACACTGATTCCTCACTGAGTGTACTTAAGTGGCCTCACCCTGAACAGTCTCCCCAGTAGTCCCAGAGGGCCCCACCCTAGGCTCCACACTCTGGTCCATGTCTACAGGAGCCCTGTTCCCCTCGTCCAGCTCCTCCGGAGAACGAAGCCCCTCTACTAAAGCTCCCCACGCCCTTTCAGCGTCCAGCGCCTTGTCATTAGAGGCACGCCTGGCCAATTGTAGACGAAGTGTCCCTTCACTCCCTGCCCAGGACAAGAAACTCGCCTTCCACCTCCGAAAGCTAGGTCCAGCCCTTGCCTTCCAATGCATGGTGAGCTCCCTCTTCGCCATTATCAGACCCAAATCATAAAATTTGCTCGTAATTTTAGTACTGGGGGTGTGCGGAAACCAAAGCAAAAGGCAAGTCCCCATCTCCACTTCCAGCTCGCGCTCAGTCACTTGATTCAAACACGCCACCACATCTGCCCAATAAGAGCCTAATCCCAGGCAGGACCAAAACATATGACCAAAATCAGCACCTTCTGCATTGCACCGGGGACACGGCGATTGGGACCCTCCAAAATACTGTAAAATTTTGACCGGAGTTAAGTAAGCCCTGTGGAGAGTGTAAAATTGGACCAATTGAAACCTAGCGTTGCGCGTGCCCTTCCAGGCCCGCCGCAACAACTGCGGCCACTTCGTCTCAGGAATGGGCCTACCAAGATCTAACTCCCATTTACCCCGCAAGGTATCCAGGGGTGGAAGCCTCTCCGTGGACAGCCGCCTATATAGACAGGTGATGGCCTTGAATGTACCTGCCGCCATAGTGACGTATTGACACCCCAATGAAGTTGGGGATTCCGACAGTCCCATCTTCCATTGTTTCTGAATCCCCGACACCAAGGCGGCGTGTAAAAGATAATCCCCCCTCGGCAGATCGAAAGCCCTCTGCAAATCCTGGAATGGCAACAAGACACCATCCCTGTATAAGTCCCCAATCATGTGGACCCCACACTCTTCCCAGCCAGCCAACGCCGACCAATCCCCGCCATGAGGGAGGGCCGTGCACATGCCCAAAGGAATTTCCGGGGCATATGGGACCACGAAGCCTGCCCGTTTCTGACTGCGAGTCCTGCATAGCCGGAGTGTGGCCTCCTCGAGGGTGAGCTGGTCCAGCCTGATTTTTTGCCGAAGCACAATGAATGACAACACGTGTCGAGAGATGACCCTACCCTGTGGACCATCAGGGCCTCTAAACTCACGCGCCACGGCCCGTGTAAGCCTTTGCAGCTGTGCCGCCAAGTAGTACTACTCAAAATCTGGGGCCGCCAGCCCCCCCTCCTCCCTCGGCCTCATCAGAGTGGCCAGTGCCGCCCGCCATCTGCCAGATCCCCAAATAAACCCTGTCATCAGTGCCCGAAGCGTCTTAAAAAAGGAGACCGGATCCATATCGGCAAGGTACGGAAGAAGTAGAGCAACCGTGGCAGCGCTACCATCTTCAGCAGCGCTACACGCCCAGCTACCGAAAGAGGGAGAGTGCGCCAGGACGCCATACTACCCTTGAGCCCCCTCAGCACGCCACTCACATTCCCCTCAAAAAGGTCGGTGGGAGCATGAAATATGCGGACGCCCAGATACGGTAAGCAGGAAGGTTCCCACCTCAGGTCTTCAAGCACCACGGGCATCTGAACTTCAGGGGACAAAGGAAACAGGCAGGTCTTAGTCCAATTCACCTGCAACCCCGACAAGCGGCCAAACTCCCGGAGCAGGGCTCTGGCGCCCCATAGGGAATCTCCCGCATCAGCCAGATACAACAGGAGGTCATCCGCGTACAGGGATATGTGATGGAGCTCCCCGCGCAGCAGAACACCCTCATAGAAACGCCCCTGTCGGGCATGCGACGCAAGAGGTTCAATTGCCAGCGCAAACAATAGTGGGGATAGAGAACAACCCTGGCGGGTGCCTCTCTCCACCTGGCAAGCCGCTGAGATGGTGCGTCCCGTACGAACCCTAGCTGTGGCGGAGCTATATAACAAGCTGGTCCAACGCACAAAATGATCACCCAGGCCAAACCCCCTCAACACCCGGAACAGATACGGCCACTCCACACTGTCGAATGCCTTTTTGATGTCCACCGACAGCACCACGGCCTCCGACGAACCTTCCCCTCTTTTCCCCAGGATCCGCACCAACCGCCGAATGCACATCGCAGTATTCCTAGTGGGAATGAAACCCGATTGATCCGGGGGTACTAGGGTGCTCATGTGACCCAAGAGTTGCGTGGCCAAGATCTTACGGAGGATCTTATAGTCAACCGAGAGCATGGAAAGAAGCCGGTATGCCGTCCTGGAGATGGGGACCCCACCCTTCTTCAGCAGCAGCACTATGATTGCTTCTCTCGTAGTGAGCGGCAGCCTACCCAGGCCCCACGCCTCTCTGTACACCGACTGCAAACGCGGTGCCAGAATGTCCAAATACGCTGCATAGAACTCCACCGGGAGTCCATCAGCCCCTGGTGTCTTTCTCCGGGCCATGTGTTTAACCGCTGCCCTGACTTCTCCCAGGGAGATAGCTGCCCCCAATGTAGTGCCCTGTTCCGGGTCCAAGTGTGGCAACCCTGCAGCCTCTAAATAATCGTCCAGACCGTCGGGCAGGTCCCTCATCCTACTCCGGTACAGCAGCGTGTAATAATCCAGGAATTGGTCATTGACCTCCTTCTGCGAGTAACCAGGCCCCCTGCTGGTGTAGACAGCGACACTATTGGGGATCCCCGGACAGCCGGATTAGCCAGCCAGGCCAGTAACGACCCTACTTTGTCCCGTTCACCGTGTGCCCGTACCATGTATTCTTTATAGTCATAGCAGTGAAGCCGCTCAACCTGAGTGGCCACCTCCTCTTGCGCCGCCAACACCTCCTCCCGGGCGGCCCCATTCGTGTGGCCATCGAGTTCCGCCTGGCGCAGCCGAGCCTCAGCCCGGTCAATGTCCTGCAGCAGCACATTACGTGTCCCAGCGACGGACGAGATGCAAATCCCTCTCACCACCACTTTAAGCGCGTCCCATTCATGAGCTCTGCTCATCGCCGTCCCCGAGTTGTCTAAAAAGTAGCGCTCTACGCCCTCCCCTAGCTCTGCATTAAACACGGGATCTTCCAACGTCACCGGATTCAAATGCCACGTCGGGATCACTTGCCGCTGCTGCGACCAGAGTATCGTTATCAAACAGGGGTTGTGGTCCGAGAGTGTCTTTGCCAGATACTCGCTATGGCGCGTGAGTTCCAGGGCTCACGGGGTACATAAAAAGCCATCAAGCCGAACATGTAAGTCATGCGGCGCTGAGTAGAATGAATAGTCCCTGTCTAACGGATGTTGTACCCGCCAGGCATCCACAAGGCCCCACGCTTCCTGCCAGTCCCTTCTCACCCTGGCCACTCTGCGTACCGCCGACTGAGCCAGCGGGGGGTGAGAACGATCCAACTCCACATCAGTGACAGAATTAAAGTCCCCCCCGAGGAACACCGTACCAACTAGAAACGACGCCAGCCTCCCAGAAAGCCGCGCAAAGAATGAGGTGTGGTCGGAATTCGGGGCATAGACACTGCAGAATGTCACATCTCTGCCATCTTGATGGCCGAACACCAACACAAACCTCCCCTCCGGATCTACCAGCGTGTTCATGGGTTTGAAGGGAACCCTGGACCACACCCAAATTAAAGTCCCTCTAGCAAATGCAGAAAAAGTAGTGTAAAATAACTGTCCCCTCCATCTTCTCTGCAACGCCCGCCCCTCAGCCTGGTCAATGTGTGTTTCTTGCAAAAAGGCCACCTGGATCCCCCTGCGGACCAAATATGCATGCACTTTATAACGTTTTCTCATGGAATTCAGCCATCGCACATTCCAAGTGACACATTTTAATTCAAGTCGGGTCGCCATATAGAAGGATACAACAGAACACAATCCAATGCAGCCTAGCGGGCACACTGACAAACCCCCCCTTGCAAAACATCCCCAACAAACCCCCCTCCCTCCCTTCCCCAGAACAGGCTCTAAACCATAGTTACCCATCCAAACACAGACCCAACGAAGGAAAATACCCTGGTAGCTACCAGAGTCTCACAGTAAGTGTGAGGTAGAGGGGGTGACCCAGCACCAACACGAGCCGGACAGCGATCTCACCAGCCTAGCCTGTATGTCAGGCCTCAAATGTCGAATTCCCCTCCTCCCGGCAGTGTCCCGCCCCCAGCGACCCCCCCCCCCGGTTAGGAACCCCCCCCCAAACCGCCCCCCCGTCCAAGCCAGGAACCAGGCCCCCCACTATCTTCAGCAGACCCAAACCCACTCCCCACTTTGCCACAAAGCAGCTACTGGCGCGCCTCCCCTCACTGTATACAGATTGAAGACAGGCATCGTCACTCATCCAACAGGCCATCGGCAGTTCTTGGTGTAACCTCTGGTAGACGTCCGGCGTCTTCCCCAGAACCCTCCGACCCCTCAGACCCCTCCGACCCCACCCCTTCGGACCCCCGCTGGGATCCTGAATCCGCCAGCGAGGCCGCAGTCGCCGCTCCAGAAATGATGGAAACCGCCTGTAGAGCCGCTTGCCTCTCCAGCTCCGTCTGAGAGGTCGACGGTGACTGTCCACTCGCCACACGTTTCCTGTTTCGGCAGCCCCGACGAGGTTTTGGCTGGGTCCCAACCTCCGGTTCCCGCTGTCGAGCGCTGTCCCTACCCGCGTGGTACTGCTCTAGCCAGTGCCATGCGTCGTCTGCCGCGTCAAAGAAGGTAGCAGTCCCGTCCACCATCACCTTCACACATGCCGGAAAGAACAGAGCATACTGTATCCCCTCCACACGAAGGTCCTTCTTAATTGTCATAAAGGAAAAGCGGCTCCGCTGGACCTCCTGGGAGTAATCAGGGTAAAGGGAGACTGAGGCATTGTCCACTCTGTATGGGCCAGATGACCGGGCATTCCGCAGTATAAGGTCACGGTCCCAGAAATGCAGCAGGCGTGCGACCACCGGCCTAGGGGGACGGCCCAAAGGCGGCGGGTGGGCCGGCACTCGTGGGCCCTCTCAAGGGTATAGAACTGCGATAATTCTTCTGGCGCCACCACCTCTCGCAGCCACTTTTCCAGGTAGTCGACCATGTTGTCCCCTTCAATTTTTTTCGGGCAGGCCCACCACCCGCACGTTGTTGCGCCTGTTGCGCCCTTCTGCCTCTTCGGCCCTCTTCTCCAGCAGCTGCACTCTGCGCGACAAGTCTCCCAACGATGCTTCCGTCGCCTTCTGGGCAGGTTCCAGTGTCTCAAGCTTGAGTTCCGTGCTTTTGACGCGGTCAACCAGTTTGCCATGATCAGCACGCAATAGTCCAAGGCTCGTGAACACCTGCGCTGTATCGTGGCGTAGTGCCTCCCTCGTGTCTGATATGGCCTTGAGGATTTGTTCCAGTTGCTGCTGCTGTAGCCCCGCCGCCAGGGTTCCAGCTGGGTCTTGATCCTGAGAGTCGAGTGGGTCCTCCAAGTGATCAGTCTGTGCCGCACCCGGAACGTGCCGCGGCTTCCCCATGGCCTGACTGCAAGAGCAGCGATCCAACTCAAAGGGCGATGAGCCTCCCGCAGCGGTCACCAGAAAGTAAGAAATGCACTCCAGTCGCCCCACTCAGCATCCACAGTTCCAGTTGTCCTGCATCACCACAGAAGCATCCCCCAGTCCATCAGGCACAGCTCAAGGGCAAAAGCATCGACCACCGCCAGTCAAGGGGGCACCACTCCACCAGATCCTCCCGCCAGGCCCACCAGGAAGGGGGCCGCACCCTGCTTCGCCAGCAAGCTGTCCACCGCAACCGCCCTCGTCGCAACCAGGGCGAGGTATTCCCGGGTGCTTCAGCGATATCCCCAGCTACTATATCAGGCGCGCCGTGGTCTACTCATCAGGGTCGCCAGCCGCCTCCAAATGGAGCCAACCACTCCAAGGCGTCCGAGTCAGCGTGTTCTGCAGAGTAGCGGCTCAGCAGGGATGGGGGGGATAACCAGCACCATGTCGCCATCGGAACTGTGGCTCCACCAGCACAGACACACCGAGTTGCCCTCCACGAACCAGCCCCTCCAGAAAGCTCGGGCCACAGGACTTCAGGGCAGTATACTTATGGGAGCGTGCTCGTCCGCTCCAGTCCTCCTGTAGGCAGGCTCTCTCCCACTCCGAAGCGCGGGGAGCGAAAGCGCAAAGGGGGGGTGTCCCACACTACAAAGTCCCCGCCGTGCCCGCACAGTACCTCCGCAGCCGCTCTTGCGGCGGGCCTCAGTCCGCCATCCTGGCCGATCCTCAGGGCACCGATGTTAGGCCCAGCCCAGTGCCAGTCCCCATCGGCGCAGCAGCTACACCTGCGCCTCCCCGGTCATCGCGGGCTCCGCCAGTGCCGCCAGCCGTCCGCGGTCTTCTAAACACCGCCCGGGCCGACACAGCTCACCCTGCCCTCCTCCGAACCAGTTACCGCAGCGCGGCCGGTGCTCCGCCTCAGCCAGGTCACTGCTCACTTCCGGTGGGCCTCAATTCACGCGAGGCCGGGGATGTCAGGCCCTCTGCAGGCCACAAGCAAGATGGCCGGGCCTCTCCAAGAGGATCAACAGCAGTCGCCGAACAGGGCGGCCCCTGGGTCCCGGCACGAGGCTCAGTCAGCAGGCAGGCACCTCTCAGTCATGGGGGGCCCCCTCGGAGCCTTCAACACCGCCAGGGAAGTTTTTGAACAGGATAACTCACGAGGCCGACACGGAGCTCACAGCTCACGCGTCCATACTCGGTGGAGTCCAAGCCACGGCTCCCAAGTCTGGTCCTGTAGATAGATCTCCTCAAGTTTCTGTTATAAAAAGGAGATCGAGTTTATGGTTTTCTAGGAGATTTAATAGTATATATTTATGTTTGGGTAGGGAGCGAGCGTTTATAAGGGCTGAGTTGTTAGTGGTATGCTTGCTGTGGGACGGTGGGTGCTTTTGTGTGGTGTTTAGAGTGAAAGGACAATTAGGGCAATGTGTGGGAACTTGGGTGGATAAGATTTCCAGATTGAAATTGGGACATTTCTGTTTGGTATTGAAGGTGTCGGATATGTTTTTTTAATTGTTTACTTGAATAGGATATGAAGTTAGTGTGGGGCTTTGGTTGAGAACGACCAGGGGGGGTGGCCCTGTGCCCGGTCCTGGCGCGGACGGGCGCAGACGGGCTTGCCTTTAGCGCGCCTTTGGCACGCTGGCGGCACGCCTACTGCGTGTGGAGCGAGGCATCCTGTTTTTGAAGGGGAGAGATCAGCTGCTAGTCAGCTGACTCGTCCCATCTGCCGGGAGTTGTAGTTACTTCCTGTGTGCCCTGTAAAAGAGTCTTCCAAAGACAATAAATATAGTTTGTCAGTGTCTTTTAATGGAGCTTGTAAGTCAGCTCCTATCTCAATCTTAGTATACAGTTGAATGCCCCTAGAGCATTTCTCAAGTCTTAACATTCTTTTAGAACTAATGACATCATAATGTCATTCACACATTACTACATTCTCCCCCCTCCCCCCTAAAACAAAAAAAACCCAATAAAATAAAGAGAGAGGAAAGGAAGAAAAAATAAATAAATAACATAGATAAAGTAAATAGATCAACATTGTTCAATTAGTCTTTCCGGTCTTTTTGAAATTCTTTCTGATTTTCTCTGTATCCATTCATCCTGTTGGTTGTTTGGGTGTGTAATTCCTTGTGGTGTAGTTTTCCGGAAGAAAGATGTATTTCTTGTTATTGTTCTGTTATCATTTTCTGCGGTCAGTGCTGTACCTCGTATTTTTGTCATTTCTAAAGGCATACGGTGAAATCTGGTTTGTGATTTTTTAACCTGTTGTTGTCGAACTAATACCAGGTCACCAACTTGATAATCTTAACTTTGACGTTTTTTTTCTTTTTCTGCGTAGTATTTCCTTTTTTTTTTGCTGCTTTGTCCTTTTCCAGGACTTCATTGTGTACTTTTGGAGGAATTGAAGGTAACTGTGGTAAACGTGTTCGTATTGTTTGCCCAAACATTAAATCTGATGGGCATTTTCCAGTTGATGGATGCGGAGTATTCCTGTAATCTCTTAAAATTTGGCATAATGCTTGATTTATAGAAATTAGTGAAAGTTTCGCTCTTTGTACTGCTTTTTTAATAGTTGCCATCAATCTTTCGACCATTCTATTTGCTCTAGGCCACATTGGAGTTACTTTTCTGTGTATTATTCCTAAATAATTCATAAATTTTCCAAATTCTTCTCCGTTAAACGGTGGCCCATTGTCTGTCTTTAATATATTAGGTATTCCCCATGTTGAGAATATTTAATCTAGTACTGGAAGTACAGTTAAAGTGGAAGTGGAAGATATTAATTTTACAATTGGAAAACGAGAATACTCATCTACTATTGCTAGCAAATAATGTCCAGAGTCTAATGGTCCATAAAAATCTGCTGCTAAATTTGACCATACAGCATCTGGTAGATCTGACATATGTAATTCTTCAACACCTTTTTCTTTTACTGTGCATTGACAGACATGACAAGATTGAATAATTTCTTCTACCTGTTTGTCTAATCCGGGAAACCATAATTTTTCTCTTGGAAAGTTTTTTGTAGCTGAGATACCCCGATAACTTTCATGAGCTAGATCAATCACACGGCGTTGAAGACTCTCTGGTATTATTATTTTAGTTCCTCTGAGTAGTATTCCTGATGAGGTTATGGACAGTTCTGAACTTATGTTTTTGAACGCTAGAATATCATTTTTCTTTACATTTCTATGAAATTGACTTCCATTTGTTTTTAATCTCCACTTGTTTTCATGTAAGACTTTTTTTTACTTCTTGGAGAGTACTATCTTTTTTTGTTTCTTCTATTAGTTCACTTTCTTTAACAATTCCTGGAACTGCAGACCTTATTATAAAATGTATATATTCTTCCACCTCTAACTGGTCTTCATCTATTGTTTTGGTTGGATGCCTTGATAGATATTCCGCTGGATTGTGTTCTTTACCTGGTTTATGGATAATTTTGAAGTCATAATCCATGAGCCTCATTCCCCATCTTTCAATTCTTGGGTGCATTTTCGTTTTAGGATTTCCAAAGATAGAGACTAGTGCCTGATGATCAGTGACAATCACAAATGACTTTCCATAGATGAAATCATGAAAATGTTCACATGCCCACACAACAGCTAAACTTTCTTTCTCTGGTTGTGAATACCTTTGTTCTACTTCAGATAAACTTTTACTGGCATGTGAGACTACATATCTCGGACTTTCTCTTCCAGGTTTACGCTTGATCACAGTCAATATTCCATTGAAATGTTTTTTCCTTTCTTTGTTAACTCTCTCAGAGGTGAACCTATGGTCGCAAATGTTTTTATATATCTTGCGCAGTAACTTGCCATGCGAATTATTTCATGTAAATCATATTTTTTTTCTAAGAGTTTTTTTCTAAATTTTATTGAGTTACATCCTTGTATCACTCTTAGTCGAATAGCTTCTTCGTTATTACATTTTTCAAATTCCCAAAATGTAACCAATTTTTTTAGTCTTGTGACAAAATTGTCCATTGTTTCATTTTCTTGCTGGCATGCTATATTAAAATTATACCTTTCAAAATCTAGATTTCTGTGAGGAACAAATTTTGCATTCAGACATTTCATAATTCCTTAATAGGTGTTCTTTTCTTCCTCTGGAAACGCAGTTATTAAGTCTTCAACATCATCACCTACAAGGTTGAGCAAAAGGTCTTTTGCTTGTTCATCTGAGTATTTTTTGCATGTTGCTTTTAGAAAATGTTTAAATCTTTTGGTCCATTTTTCCCACCTTTGTGCAATATTCTCTTGTTCAGATAAACTGAAAGGTAATGGTCTTCTGAAAATAGTACTTGAAATACTTTCATTAGCATCCTCCTCATTATATATGTCTGAATTCATATTTACAATAACATCACTCATTTCCTCTCCAGTCATTTTTTTTTTTAAATGAGTGTTGTGTCAAGTTGTAATTGAGCAATCTTTTTATGTCTGTTTGTTATTATTATTATTTTATGATTTCATCAAAGGTTTAATATGATTTAATTAAAATAAAAACAAAAACAATCTGTTCCATCTAGTAAAACAGTTTGAGAGTCTGTTGTTTGTGAATGTAGTAATGTGTGAATGACATTATGATGTCATTAGTTCTAAAAGAATGTTAATACTTGAGAAATGCTCAAGGGGCATTCAACTGTATACTAAGATTGAGATAGGAGTTGACTTACAAGCTCCAATAAAAGACATTGACAAACTATATTTATTGTCTTTGGAAGACTCTTTTACAATGGCGACGAGGATGGGATGAGAACACCTTTAAAGAGTGAAGACTTTCTGCTCAAGGAATTTATTTATTTTTTTAGTTTGTGCGTGGGTTCGTATCCCATCCTCGTCGCCATTGTAAAAGAGTCTTCCAAAGACAATAAATATAGTTTGTCAGTGTCTTTTAATGGAGCTTGTAAGTCAGCTCCTATTTCAATCTTATTATACAGTTGAATGCCCCTTGAGCATTTCTCAAGTCTTAACATTCTTTTAGAACTAATGACATCATAATGTCATTCACACATTACTACATTCCCCTCCCTGTATTCCCTCCACTCAATCCGCTAGTCGGCGGTGGACCGGGGAATACGTGCAGTGAAGGTGAGTGCTGGCAACAATGGTGCTCAGTGATTTAAAAGCGTATTTTTTTTAAAACAGAAAAGCAGTCAACAATATTAAAATACAGTGCGAGTTTAAGAAGCCCTTTCCCAGGCGCTCCTGATCACAGCAAGGTCGAGGTCTGTCTCACCTCAAGCGCGTCCGCTGCGCGTGGAGAGAGGCATCCTGTTTTTTAAGGGAAGAGATCAGCTGCTAGTCAGCTGACTCGTCCGATCTGCCGGAAGTTGTAGTCACTTCCTGTGTGCCCCTCCCTGTATTCCCTCCACTCAATCCGCTAGTCGGCGGTGGACCGGGGAATACGTGCAGTGAAGGTGAGTGCTGGCAATAATGGTGCTCAGTGATTTTAAAGCGTATTTTTTTAAAAACAGCAAAGCAGTCAACAATATTAAATACAGTGCGAGTTTAAGGAGCCCTTTCCCAGGCGCTGCTGATCACAGCAAGGTCGAGGTCGGTCTCACCTCAAGCGCGTCCGCTGCGCGTGGAGAGAGGCATCCTGTTTTTGAAGGGGAGAGATCAGCTGCTAGTCAGCTGACTCGTCCGATCTGCTGGAAGTTGTAGTCACTTCCTGTGTGTCCCTCCCTGTATTCCCTCCACTCAATCAGCTAGTCGGCGTTGGACCGGGGAATACGTGCAGTGAAGGTGATTGCTGGCAATAATGGTGCTCAGTGATTTAAAAGCGTATTTTTTTTAAAACAGCAAAGCAGTCAACAATATTAAAATACAGTGCGAGTTTAAGGAGCCCTTTCCCAGCCGCTCCTGATCACAGCAAGGTCGAGGTCTGTCTCACCTCAAGCGCGTCCTCCTCCATCACCTGACTAGATATGCACTCTTAGCTTCTCTTACTTATTTTCTTCCATAAGATGGTTTCTTTACCCCTTCTTTATTATTACCTTTGCTACAGATTGATTTTTTTTTTTACTATAATATTTCTTAATAATATATGTCTTTTTATTCTACGGTTTTATCTTATGCTTCATTGTAACTTTGGTACTTTACTCTTATATCAATAAAAACATTTTTTTTTAAATGGTTACATTTCCCTTGTGGATTCCCTCAGGACCACCCTCCAACTCTTGCTTGACTCTGTAGGCCTGCGGTACGTTCCTATTCACGAGCAGGACCTAGCTTGTGTTAGGTGGCTGATGGCGCCTCCTGGTGCCGAAAACTATTATTGCAGCAAGCTTTTTGAGCACCAGCGAAAGGGTAGCTCTGCTATCCTGTACAGAGTTCATTTTACCCTTTTAATATGAAATCCTTTAGGGCCTACAAATACTTCTAGTATTACGAATGGGAAGAGGAATGGCCACCTGAGGGACTCAATTTGCCTGCAGAGGTGGATAGAGTCCTCTCCTAGGCTATCTCGAAGGCTTTGTCCCCTCTTCAGGATCAGATTGAAGGATTGCCTATCAGATCCCTAAAGATTTTGGAGAGCCGAGAACAGCAGTGGCGGGTCCTAGTGGACATTCGTCCTCTTTGGCCAAGAAAGCCCATAGAAGTGACATGGGGCACCTGGAAGACTGCGACAAATTTTGCAAAGTCTTCCGTAAGAGTGCACGCACGATCAAGAATGCACCCTACTGGGAGGATAGTTTACCTGGGTAAACAGAAACTGCATCACACCTAATGCGGAACCCGATCCCTGGTTCCCCGATGAAGGGGAGGGTGATACGGAGGATTACAACTCAGGGGAGGAGGAGCAGGGCTGCAGTAGGTCCTGGCGGCCTGGCTCCACTGCCTCAGATTCACAAGATGGGTTCCCAGTCAGTCAGACATGTTTGAACCCGAGGATATTTATCACCTCCGTTTCTCAGAGTAGATCCCGGAGCAAAAGGTGGTGTACTACGCCACCAATAAAATCAGGCAAATAAGTGGTGCATGCACCAACTTACACAGGATGCAATTGCAGGTCTGTAGGTTCCATTTTGCATGGCCTCCCATGGGTGGAATAATACATGCTTCAGCCCTTAGGAGGCCTCTTGGGTACCTATGCCCTGGGTAAATGGGTACCATATGCTAGGGACTGCCAAGGGTACCCTAGTATCCAATCTGAAGTGTACTACAGTAAATAACATAACATTTTAGGGAGAAAGCAGATAGACTGGGGTCCTGATTAGCAGGATCGCAGTCAAACTAGTCAAAAACAGTATCACATTTAGCAAAAAGTGGGGGTAACCATAAGAAGCAGATCCTACTTTCCTACAACATGTGAGAGCACTGGATGTCTCGGCTTAGGTTTTCACTCCAGAGGGTATGAAATTTACCGTCTCTAAGAGTACAAAGAACAGTACCAGGTTGGTATGCTACCCTGCTGTAAATCGGACACCCAGGGGTGTGTCCAAGATGTGGGCGGAATAGGACACAGCCATTGGAGCTCCACTGGACACCTAGGCCCTTCTCTTGGCAAGGCACCGGACGTGCTGAGAGGCTGGTGCACGGGAACAGATGGGAGCGGCCCAGCCCGGAGATTGGGGGTCATCCCCGGTCCGTCGCCCACTCGGAGCACGCCTGGTGGTGAGGGGTGGCCTGCCCACCCCTGCTCAGACATAGTGTGGGTGAGTTTGGCATTCGAGATCTGGTGGAGTGAGGGAGCGGGGGCAGGCCACCGCAAGTATGTCCAGCTGCGGCAGAGCGGAGGCCCGGCCTTGTCAACGGAATCCTGTGGTGCCCCGGTGGGGGTGGAGCTGGGGTCCCGATCCCCCAGGCCCTCTGCCTATGATAGTGAGAGGCAGCAGCAGAGACCCCACCCGGAAGACTACGGCTAGTGTAACTGCACGCTGTTGTGATTTAGGGGCAAGTGTGTCAGTGGGCATGCCTAGACCACTGAGACTCGATTCTGCCCCCTGACTGGTAGATGAGAGCGCGTTGCAAGGATCAGTCAAAGCGATCTTCTGTGGCACACCAGCATTGGGCCGACCAGACTCAGTGCTCTCACCACCTCTCTTCACTACAAACCGGGGCTGCAGGTCTTACAGACTGGGCCTGCTGCTCGCTCACCTCCTGAAGTATAATGAGAAAGCCCAATTTCAGAGGAGCCATGCTTTAGGGTAATGGAGTGGTAACTGCGCAGCACTGGAAGGCAAGCCGTGAGCAGGAGAGGTGGAAGTCTGGACTGGGTTGGCTCCCACACCCCTCTTCTTATAAGTTACAGATTTGAAGTGAGAGGTTGGTGCACAGACAATGGATCCAGGAGACGCAGCTGCTGTTGCTCGTGTCTAACGCCACTCTGCAGAGGCACCTACATACCAAATGCATTAATTAGCCGGTCTGTTGTTTATGGCATTGCAGGCTTTCTTTCTTATGTCAAAGAAGCTCTTTAAACTAGCGCCAAACCTGCTTTTTGGAGATGTTCCTTGGGTCTCGTCAGGTCCTACTTGGACACACTGTCTGTTGGGAAGGACCCGTGTCTGCTTGGCCCAGGCTGTGACAGGATGTTTCAATTTCCTGCTCGCCAACCAGGCCACTAGGCACCCAGGAATTCATTGCTGTTCCTCTGTGCACCCTGCTGCATGGCCTAGAGTTAAAGGAGGAAGCTGGTGTTCGTGAATCGACCATCTGTTCACCTCCTCCTGACCTCGACATGTGCTGTTGCTGTGCCCTGCCCAGGCAGAGCCCAACTTGTGCCCCGGACTCACCACCCCAGCGTGAGTCGCATAGTAGGAGAAGGTGGCACAGGCTGAGGCAGTGCAGCATGGCTCACTCTCTGAAGAAGAGACTGGCTACACATCGCCGCAGTGGTACACAGGCTGGTCCTCTCAGTGGATCCTTCTGACTATCAAGAGACCAGGTAAGTCAGATATTAATTTAATAATCCACTGCAGACATTGAAAATGTGTATTAAGGGAATGGGGAAGGGTCTCCAGCTCAGCATAGCGTCATGCAAATGGGTACACTAAAGTTGTCTATCTGTGCTGTAAATTCAGGGCCGTATCCGAGTGTTGGCTAGCTAAACTAGCAGTTTTGATGATTTATTAGTGCAAAGGGTTTAATATCTTTGCATGACAGTGGTACTACAAGCAGCGGCCCTTATTTTCCCAGCACTGTGAGACTTGCTAAGTCAGAGATAAGGCAGGTGATTAATATCCCCACTGGAGAGCGGTCAGAGTTTTGTCTCATGGCAATTTTCACTTTCACCATTAAGTAGCGCAGAGCGTTAATATGCCTACTGCATACATGCCAACATTTCAGAAGAGCAAAGTGGGAGATTTTTTAGAAAAAATCGGGAGAATGGGGCCTTGCATCGGGTTACTGTCATGTATGGGCTTTGGAAGTGTGCTGCTGCAAGATCGGACATTTGAAACGCAAATGCACGTTTTTTTCTTCATGGAGCGCAATGGCAGGAAGACAGAGGGCAAGTGTTGTGCACTGGCCTGGCAGGTTGCTCGCGGTGCATGCACCAACACTCATCCCCCCCCCCCCCCCCTCCCCCTTCCGTGTGTGGCAGCCTGGGCTGAAACAGCTTCCCGGGCACCCTCACAGCGCCCCCAGGTACTTCACAGGTCTTTTAAAGACCATTGGCTTGTTAACGAGGCTTTGTTGGTTTTTCACCCCTTCAAGAGCACCCGCATCGCCACTCGGACTATTGCTGGGAAGAATTAGCACGTTACACAATACCAAGCCCTGTCAGCTGAAACCCCGAGGAACCGAGTTTCTGGATGCTTGAATCGGGAGGCGAGAGACTAGCATTGAAATCGGTAGTCTCCCGCCTGAATCGGGAGGGTTGGCATGTCTGCTACTGTAAAGAAAGCCTACAAGCATATTGTATGGTAATGAACTGTATTACATGTGGATAGTTCAGTGGGTTGCTGCTTTTGTTACAGAAATCCCTTTGATACTTGTGGTTCAGCCGCACTTGACGCGGAGGTTGGGGTGGAGGGTGCTGATTATTTAGAAATTAAATAATAGCTTTGAAAGCACCTGCTGCAGAGTTCGACTTTCTTATTGCTCAAATGAGTGTGATTTCTGAAATGTGTCTGTTTTCATGGACTTTGTTTTTGTCCGCAAGAAAGTGTCACTCTAACTGTCGCATATTTAGAGTTAAATGTCTTTCGTAAATCCACTGAATCTATGAAAATGTCACACAGAAGCAATCAGAAACATTAGCAGCTATGCTCGAATGGGTGTAACTTCTGATATTTCTATGATTCCCTTGTCTTCATTGCTTGATTTTGCTCGCGAGAAAGTCTCACTCATAATCATTACAATGTCACTTATAATTACACTGAAATGATGAAAATGTCACAGATAGCAATCGGAAACCTTGGCAGCTACGTTAAGACACCCCTGCTACCAGGACACAAGTTGGGGGTACACTCGGGTGGACGGCGTCCATCCACTATTATTACAAGGTGAACGCCGTCCACCCTGCCAAGAAGTTGAGCCCCACTGAATAATGTGCTGAACTCGTCTTGGTGTAATTTTCAAACACCCGGACACATTCAGCAGCGCCTGCACTTTGTCTGCTTTCGACCTGCAACAACGTGGGGGGGGGGGCTGAGGGGGGGGGCGACGCCATGGGGCTTTCTTATGTCAGACTCCTGCTGGGCCCATAACAAAGGCCGAATTTGAGGGCACATCAGGCCTCCTTTTAACCCCTTGGCTGCGGCGGGAATTCCGCCGCAGCGCTGGGGGGGTTTAGGGGCAGCGCGGTGGCGCGGTGCTCGTGACGGAACCGCTCCGTCACGAGCCACGGTTGAGCTGTGCTCATGACGGAGTGGTTCCGTCATGACTCCGGACCTTCGCTAATCGCCCGCACAGGCGGGGAATCAGCGCAGCGTGGGAGGAGCGGCGGCCAACGGCCGCAGCATGACGGAACCACTCCGTCATGAGCACACGGCACCCGTGGCTCATGACGGAGTGGTTCCGTCATGAGCGCTGAAGGGGTTAATCGAATCTCCTGGCAGGGAGCAGTCAGGAGCCTCGCACATAGAAGCAAATGCAAATTGTGAAGAAAAAAAGGCTCACACCTTGTTACCACTTCACACGTACTTAAAGTGAGGCATGCTTTTCACCTTGTTCAGGCTCTGTTTACGAGATATGCATATGCAGGCATATGATTTACACAAAATAAATTAAATTTATATAGCGCTTAGTCGATGAAATAATTTAAGTATCACTGTTTTTTCCTGTATAGCGCTGCTCACCCCAATGCAGGGTGTCAGAGCGCTTTACATCACACGTACATATGACATATACAATAAATCATATCCATTTGTAAATCATTGTACAGGATGTGTTACATAAAACAGAGGGGATTTACAAGGTGTAAAAGTCACATATCATTTTCCATAGCTCACTGTGATATATTAGAAGGTTTACAATGCAACTGCAAGTAACATAAGGATCTCTGTGTTCAAAGCAGTAACCCACTTACTATCTACATAAAATAAAATCTGCGATTTGCATGTTACATGATGTGTTTTGCATTAACCCTTATGCTACTTTGAGTCAAAACTGAGGCTAGACAAAACACAAATCTTTCTATTCCATTCCAACAAACTTTATTTCAGTCATCGTGGACCATAAAAGTGCATACACAGAAAATTCATACAGATAAAATAAAGTACTATAAAACAGTCCCCATTAATAGCTATACAAATTAATAATTTAACAATGTTAAAGTGCATCACAGGGGTCACAAAGTGGTGGATCCGGGCAATTCAACTCTGCAACCTGTCCTCATCCAGCTACAATGGGTATTTCCCCTAAATAAAAGCCACATGGGACATAAACAACTACGTATGCGATTAGTCAGATTAAAAAATCATTTCATCAGCGGACTTGACATTTAAAACATTAAAAAGATAAAAAATTTGGGTAAAACAGTTGACAGATGAAGGCAATATATACATTTAAGGCTGCTGTGGTAACGGATTTAGAAACATCCAGCGCGTACGCCACATAGAGGTTACAAATCTGGATAAAGCAAAGACAATGGGCGTGTGAGTATCATACTTCAGGACTCTAAATGCCTCCTGACAATGCACAAACCCTAGGTTCCTGCACAGTCGGATAAGCCAGCGCTGCCTAGCTGACTTATAGCCGGGGCAGAAGAAAAGAACGTGATGCTGTGACTCTTCCTCACAATTGCAGGCGGGGCACCCTCGAGGAGTGATTTTTGACCATTTGTTGGAGAAGGCACGGAGCGGGAAGGTCCCAAATCTAAACTGGACATATAGTTTCCTTGCCAAGGTTGGTTGGTTGTCATTCAGGAAAGACTCTTATTATATACTCGTCTTTGATTTTCAGGAATTCTGCTGTAAAGTGTCCTAAGGCCGAACTCCCCTGGATAACTTCAAATTTGTGCATTCTATAAGATCTTACCATTTCTGAGCGTAAGATTACAGGGCACGGTTCCTCTGGACTGCTCAAAAGACTTGATTTTCCCAGCCTACTAAATTCGTCCTTTACATGTGCAAACCATGGTATTTTACCTACACCCGGGAAACTCAACAGCTCCTTTAATTCTGACTGATAAACGGCCAGTTCTGGGGTCACCCACAATCTGCACCAAAACGTTAGGGGTCTAAATCCAATCTCATCCCCAATTGGTCTGATTCCTAGATCCAGCCATAGGGGGGAGGGTTAGGGGGTGCTGGGGGAGGCTCAGTATCTGCCTCATAAAACTGTTCTCTATTTTACTCACTCTACTAGAACAACAATGACCCCAGAATTCAGCCCCGTACATTGTTGCACCCCTAGCTTGCACCTTATAAATCTCTGCTGTAGGCCCACCTGGTTTGTAGGAGGAGTTTCTATACAGTTTTACAATTCCCCCAATAGTCTGGGCTAGTTTGAGACTTGCTTTGGCTATTTGGGACCCTACTCTAAATTTCCTGTCAAAGTGACACCTAGATATTCAAATACCGACACCCTCTCAAGCATAGTGCCATCTAAACAAGGGTTGGAACGGGATGTGTTGGCTGGTCTGAAGACAATAAATTTAGTCTTCTGTGTGTTAATCTCCAGCCCCCAGTTTTTGCAGAAGGTAACAAAGCTATCAAGGACCCTCTGCATTCCCATGGGTGACTTTGACAATAAAAGGGTGTCATCCGCAAACATCATTGCTGGTACCTTTCTACGTGCTATCTTCGGGCATTGTTGTCTTTTACCTCAGTGAGTTGGGCAACTAATGCGATAATAAAGAGGCAAAACAGGGTGGGTGCGAGCACGCACCCCTGCCTTACTCCTCTATTAACTGGGAATCGGAAGGTTAGGTCACCACATTTCCCATTCCTTACTTGGGCAACGTTGCTTTCGTGCAATCTCATAAGCATACTCAGGTGGTAGGGGGGGGATCCCCAGGTCACTAAGTACACCCCATAATTTAAATCTGGGCACCAAATCAAAAGCCGTCATCAGATCCACAAATATTAAATAGAGACTGCCACCCTCTATTGTCACCGTTGGAGTCTGTATATTTGGTCGACAGTGGAAATATTTTTTCTGAATCCGGCTTAATATGGGCTCAATATTTCATGCTCTTCTATCACCCCTGAAGGCGATCAAGAAGTACCTGTGCAAAACAGTTTCTGGGTGACATCGATCAGACTGATCGGCCTATAGTTTGCAGGCAAACGTGGTGAGCCCTTTTTGAAAACTGGGACAATTTCTGCCCCTGCCCAGGTTTCAGGGATTGCCATACCTTTCATAATAGCGTTAAATAAAACCCATAGGTAGGGTCCCCATATTTTTGGTTCTGCCTGGAAGAAATCCCCCACTAACTTATCCAATCCCGGTGCTTTGCCGGAGGGAAGCTTGCTTATTGCATTTAAAACTTCAGTCAAGGTAATCTCTGGGTCTTATACATAAATGGTCCCCAAAGAAATTGTGGACGTTTCATCATTCGGGCCAAGTGCTTCCTTTGTAGTATATAAAACCTGGAAGTGTGTCTTCCATATATCTGCTGCTATGTTTGGCTCTATGGCTGACTTTCCTTCACTACTGCCTGTACTGACTAATGACCAGAATGCCTTCATATCTTTGTTGGATAGGGCGGTTTTTAGAGCATCCCATCTATCCAATTCGCAGGTCTTTTTTGCTTGTTGGATGCTTTCTCTATACAGCACCCGTATTTGTTTGGTTAGGGACCTGTAATTTGCTTTAATGGCCTCTATCAGAGCCCGCTTGGCCTTTCAGCAGTTATCGTTAAACCAGGATCGTGTAGCCCATTTTTTCACCTTAGAGCGTATCATTGGATAGAATATGTCAACTAGTTTGGATGTCAATTCTGTGTGCAAGTCTGCAATTCTATTGGTGGTTAATAAAATACCCTCTGTTGTGGCAGCCTCACCGAATTCTAGTAAGAACGGGATAATTGCTGTATATAATGTGGTCAGCTTATCGGGTGACTGCTGAATTACCCCCCCACCTTATTCTTCTTCTATTATTGGAGAGTGTTAGTCTATTATCTAAGGGGGTACAGCTGACCATGGCATTACCAGAGTCCGGCATCTCCAGTTCCATGGTCAGAGCGTTGTGGTCGCTGTCGTGCCGCAGCAGGACAGCGAAATTGACAACCCTCTGCCATAGCCTCATTTCCACTAGGATGTAATCTAGAAGGGAGGCTTGACCTATTCTGTTGAAAGTTAACTTCCCCGGTATATCCAATTTAGTGCGCCGTTGCACGCTCTCAGGGAGTGAGTCAGCGTGACCGAGTTGATCTCGAATGCCAGTGGGGACCAGGCCTTAATCGGTGGCATTTGTGGGTCTGGGATTAGCTATCGCAAATCCTCCTCACTAGGGATTGTATCAGTGGGCTTAACAAGAGGCTCAAATTGACAATTAAAATCTCCCCCTACAATCAACCACATATTTGTGGGAACAGTAGGAATAAAGAGATTCAATTGGTCGAAAGTCTGGGATTCATTGCTCAGGCTTACAGGCTGGGAATAAATGTTAATAAAAGCCATTTTCAGTTTAGAGGAAAAAGTGAGTGCTACACACTGGATGTCATTAGAGGAAGGGTTCAACTGTTTAACTTTACAGCCCAGGTGTGAGCCAACCCAAATGCATAGGCCCCCAAACGGTCTACCCCTTCCCCCAGAGATGGCAGGGACATTGAATGACGCAAACCCCACCCTTACAGAGTCTTCCCGTGCCCACGTTTCCTAAAACATGCATATGTTGTATTGGTCCACAAAGAGCCCCTAGTCGGGGCATGACAGTTTATTTTTTAGACCAGCAACGTTCCACGATAGGAGCCTCAGCTTATTACCTAGGCTGCGTTCATCAGTTGTGACATCAAAAGTGTAGGTATCAGGAAGTTGAGTACCCCTTGTTTGGTCCGAGGGGAAGTTGTTACATGATGTGTTTCGCATTAACCCGTACGCTACTTTGAGTCAAAACTGAGGCTAGATAAAACACAAATCTTTCCAACAGGTGCATTAACCTCCTGAGTTATCTTACAATTATTATTCACTCAGATTTACTTGGAACACACAGATCTCTGCAGCAGGTGCCTTAAACCCATATGATATTTTAAAATACAGTCTTTGTAACAAATTAACCAGAACAGATTTACTAATTAGTTTTCTTCTTGTTGCCTCTTTCTTTGTGGCAGAGTTTAAATAAAAATAAATGTATACGTTGAGGCCCAGATTTTGCGTAAGGGTCAAGTCACTTTAATGGCACAACCCGGACGCAAACTCTGTTTGGGGATATACATAACCACACATTGCCCTGCCTTGCATTACCTTACATCAGGTAAGCATTACATGGGTGGTGCTACGGCGTCCCTGTGCATCCATTGATGTATTTTGACGCAAAGCCAGATTTACAAAGACTTGTAAATATAGGTTTTTACCAAACTTGTGAGTCTACCTGAGGCTGGCGTAGCAAGAAGAATTATATCAATTTCTCTTCGTTATTTCCTCTTTGCATTTATGCTGCATTATGTAGCACACATACAAAGAGAAAATAGTCTTATAGGATAGTTTTTGTGTGGCTTTGGGACAAACAAATACGCATTCTTTTTCTTAGGGTCCTTATTCTTGCAAGTTCTTTTTTCAGCCCCTTTTGTGCATTCATCATTGTTTTCTTATCTCTCTCCTATCTTCCCTTTCTGTCTTTCTCTCTTGCTTTGGGTCATGGTCTGTTGGTGAAAAATGTGCCCCAATCTCCTAGAATGAGTGCAGGTGGGTATGGCTGAGTAAGAATACTTTGCACGAGAGTGGTCTCACCTCTGGAGAGCGCAGGCAGCTAAAGCTATCACATCTACATGGAAATGTGCTGCATATCAAATATTAAACCTGGTTGAATAGGTAGCAGTAGAGTTAGTTTGTTCAATCCTAGGGTAAAGGAAGCTTTACGCTGACATAAGGCAAGATTGTTTTATGAGTAACTTAGAAGAGTGTGAATCATCTGCCTAAATCAGGAGGGTTTGCATGTATACTATGATTGCGCTCAATTGCACTAATGATAGACCTGCTAAACATATATGGAGTGCTTAAGATCTGATGTCACTTCTTGTGATGCCACTTCTTATGATGTCAATTCCTGTGATGCCATGTGTGATGTAATGCGCCATGATGTGCGCTGTGATGTCACTTGCATACTGTCTAACTAGGTTAGTCCCCCCACTTTTTTAGGTCTTGCCTGAGCCAGCGCATGCGCTGCTCTGGCGAGACTTTTAGTTAGTGGGCTTCAAAAAACCGACCACAGCTTTTTGTGAGACCTAGAACGTGCGGTTATGTGCACAGTTACGCGCAGAGGCGCCATCTGGCTTTCCTCTCGCTTGGGAGAGCAGACTGCTCTCCCAAGCGCGAGCGCCTCGCTCCGCCTCTCCGTCTTGCTTGTGCTTTAACGCTCCTCCCCCACCACAGAGCGCGTCTCGCGGCCGCACGTCTTGTTCAGGTAAGAGCGGATCAGTGTCTTTCTGAGCACCGCCTGTATCACAAGCGTTTGCAGTAACCGGCCACTTTACCTTATCCTTTGCGTCGTTCTTTCTCTAATTCATCTCTGCTTCATAATCCCTCTCCAAGTCACTCCCTGCCTCTCTCCTTCACTCTCCCTGTCTTGTCTCCCCCTCTCTCCCATCTCGCTACCTCCTCCTGGCTCATCCACTGACACCCCCTTCCGCTTCTGAGCCTTAACTTACTTGCCTTCTTTCTGCCCTCTCCTGTGTTCTCATCTGTGCTTCATTCCCGTTTCTTGCTCTTTACCACCCTGTCCCCACCTTAAATCCACTACTACTCCCTGCATCCCTCCGTCGCCTGACTGTTCCCCTTCTGCTACTACTTTCCTCTTCCTACATATCTCTTGCCTACTTTGTCCATGTTCTCGATTTCGGCGCCTACCTCTGCCTATTGTTGCCTCTTCTTGCACCTCCTCTTCCTCTCTCTGCATGGCCCCTCCTCTTCCCCCTCCCACTTGCTCTCTTCCTTCGATCTTGCTAGGTGTCTATCCTCTTCCACAATACACAAACCTATATTAGGATGGATCCCTAGTTAGGTTGGGGGCAGAGAGGAACACTTTGAGGAAGTACACCCTCCCGTGGATAAACACTAAATCACTATAAGTACTCCCGCAATGGACCAGTCAGCAGTAGAAACTCTGCTACTAGCTCAGGTGTTGGTATGCCCTGTTTGAAGTAAATAACACCACCTAGGCGTGGGGAAGGAGGCAAGTCCTTTTGTTAATATTTTCCCTCACACACCCTAGTGGTGTCATGCTTCATCATTGGGACACCCTGACGTCTAAAGGTCAGGGTGGGCTCGACCAATATTTCAGGGAGCTCTTGGTGAGATGATTTTTGGCCAGGGGGTATAAAGATTAAAAATCGGCATCAAACCCCAGTTTCCCTTTATTCTTGGGTTTGGCACTGATGTTAAAAGATAAAGTAAAAGGGATGCTAGGGGTATTCTGGTCCTAGGACCCTATTGCCAACATGTTTCTGTCCTTAATGCCCCATAAAGGGTGCACTGACATTCATCAGGGCTTGTGCCCCCTGTGGGTAGGGAAAGAAGAAACAGAAGTTCCCTATACTATTATGCAGTAAGGGCAGATAGCTGCTCCTTATTAAAATGTAATTCCGTATTTGAAATCACTCCATCCCAATTTAGGAGAGGATAAACGTCTAGTGGGACCGCTACATGTGGGGTAGCCCTGTAGTCACACAGACACCAGGGGTCCTGCCCCGTATGAGCACCTATTCGGTATGGGTTCCCACCGCATTGGTGTCTGTGTGACTACAGGGCTACCCCACATGTAGCGGTCCCACTAGACGTTTATCCTCTCCTAAATTGGGATGGAGTGATTTCAAATACGGAATGACATTTTAATAAGGAGCAGTGCCAAGATGTAGTTCAGTTTGGATAGACTCCAGCGTAATCCATAAAAAAGGATTATTGATAAAAGCTATGGAATCTTTAGTTCCCACAAGGTCATAACCCGCGCCACTGGCATTTCCTGGCAGCCATAAATGCCTAGCTTGTGTTCTCACACTGTCATAGCATTTCAACCTTGCTCCCTCCGCTGTTCCCTGGAGCCGATGTTCCCAGGTGGCTCCAACTCCTTTTACTCTACTTGCCACCACCCCATGCCTGACCTAACAATGGGTTCTGAGTGAGGTCCTGAAGTTTGCATTCCACACTGACATTACATGTTGCTCAAGACTTCACTTTTATCTAATTCCTATATATAGGTCGCTGGCAGTCATACCACCCCAAGGTCAAAGTAGTTCATTCGTTTTGTTAATAGCTTTTAATAAAATGTAGGTAACACATACATTTAACAACGTCATTAGGAGTAGAATGCTTAAAATCCTAAACACGTTCCAGATTTTGAAAAATCTAAAAAGGTTTTAAACGTATACTTGATTTGTGCAGGTAAGGAGGGCAAGTGTGATGCTTAATATGCTACTTTACAGTATAGATTTAAATACTTTTAATGTGACTACTCATTTTGCATGTCTTAAAGTCAGGCGAATTAAAATGGCATGTATTTTATCGTGAATACCTTCACAAACAAGCCACATATATGCCATATATGCTTTTAGTCACTAGCGCGGCACTGGTGGTGAGTTACGCTGCTTACGAAAAACGTACAATGTTGAAAAAATAGAGTTTGGCGAGCTGCGCCTTTCTTTTCATTGGCACGGCTCATCAAACTGTATTTTTTCAATATTGTACGTTTTCGTAAGGAGCGCAGCACGCCGTCTTTGCCGCGCTGGTTACTAGAAACATATATTGAAAAAATAGTGCAATCAGTCTTGCATTACTAACAGGTTGAGCTATCGGCGTTGCAAATGGTATTGCAGCCCCAACAGCTCTACCTTTCAGTAATGCGAGACCTATTGCTGCAGAGTGGTGCTTTAGAATGATGCTGTAAAGGGGTACTGTAGAGTAGCGCTGTAGAGTAACTGTAGAGTGGTGCTGTAGAGCTCTTCACATAGCTTAAAAACATTGCAAAAGCCAATCGCTGTGGCCAAAAACTTACAAGGCGAGACCTATTGGCTATGCCAATGCTTGTTTTTTAAGGACTTGTGCCCTGCCTGCTACATACGAGGCATTAGGGCTTCTTCATTCTAATTTACATGCATTACCACACCAGGCAAGATGGAAGAGTTATGGCGAAATGGGGCGGGCTGTGGAGATCTGGCACAGAGTTTACATTCATCCGTCATCGTGCATTACGAAATTTAGCGACCATTAGCCATTCGTAACTGTTACATAGCGAAAAGATACAACTGGCAAGTTACATTCCCGACTTGTCCGTGTTGTGGGAGGGGCTGGTTTTGGTAGCCCGGTGTCTTTGAGAACATGTAGGACGGCCATCTTGGAGTGGAATATGTTTTAGGTGAATGTAACTAAGATTCAATTCCTTTAACAGGGAAAAAGGAACCTTACGCGTTTTAAAAATGAAAAACATTTTCCTAAACGAAAAGAGAAAACATGTGGGTAATGTTTACGTTTCGGCGATTAAAGAATATAATTTCTTCATGAAGACAACACACGCAAAGATCAGATATTTTTTTTTTAATGGGTTACGGTCACAAATGTATATATCAAGGAACCTAGGTACTAATTATCATTGCTCTAGAGATACATCCCTCAATCATAACGCACATCCTTGTGTCAGTTTGTCGTACAGAACTAAACGAGAGGTATTACCTTTAAAAGATGGCCTCCTTTCAGAAGGGTGTACGTGCGGCGAGTCACCCCTCCTGACGTCATTGAACCGGTTTCATTCTGGCAGTCCCTTTGAGGAAAGACCTTTATGCAGGAAAGTCATAAGCAGTAGACAGCGCTGGGAGGTGGTTCTGTTCCGTTGAACTTACATTTAAGCTCCAGTCCATCAGGTGAGCAATTGGGATACTTTAAATGTCTGTAGTATTTGATGTATCGATTGCAGAGTAACGAAATACCTTCCATTGTCATTGATGCGCAGTAGAATATCCATATTTGTTTATTTAGGACTTTTGTATAGTGTCTGCAAGTAACACCAGTTACAGCTTGCATAGCCCGTCTTGACTGTTCTTAAAGGGGACTTCAGACAGGTGATAAGGTACAAATTATAGCAACTTTGAAGCCAATTTATCTTTGAATCCCCATCCACCCGGACAACTTTGGGCTTGGATTCAAGAATGTTATATAAGCTAGGCACGGCTACAAATCCTATAACGCACCAACATTTTGAGAAACACACCGGGGGGAACTGAATGACAGGAGAAAACGGACAGTATGCGATATTTTATGAAGGAGGTTTAAAGAGATTGGGACATTTCAGCACTTGTACAACGAAGGCATTCTACTTTGACAACACAAAAAGCAGAGTTGGCAGTCCATGAACGTTACATGAAGGCCTACTACATTAATGGAAATCTGGTGTCTTTTGTGACTTGTCTTCATCTGATAATATCACGTGCAATATGCAGAATGCCATAGGAGAATTAACTCCCAATCTCTCGCTTATTTGGCCTATAATGGGGATCTTCTACAGCCTCTCATTGGCAGCTGAGAAGGACTCTATCACAGCGTGGATCAGTATTACACCTCCTCCTTGAGGTCACCTTAGGCTGTACCACCGTGCCCGAAACCTTATAGGGCCACCAGCAGCCCCTGCTTTCCTGATAGCAAAATCCTACATAAAGTAGAACTGAATCCCAATTATGCAGCCCTCAAATGGATACTTCTACTCTAGTCTGATCGCCTTAAGTGTAGATATTTTTCGTTATTTTGTTACCTCGCCCATATGATACAAGTCACTAATTCAAGACTACTTACTGGCGCCTCTCTCAAAAGTCTCCTTCGTGCTTGATTACAAATTCAGGTATACACTGAAAGGAGCAGGTGGGTCTTCTCAAAGTAGAGTAATCTAAATATCCTAATTTTATGTGCAAACCGATTTAATTATTTGAAGAAAGGTTCTCCCATTTCTTTGTAAATCACAGAGAACTAAAATATGATTGAAATACCAGAGCTAAATCGTTTTCATCGCTGGGGATACGTGTGGGTAACATCTCTCCCTTTTAGAATGACTCTCTACAGCCCATTTATATGGCACCACTTGCCTTATTCTCCCCCCTTACTCCGACACGGTTTCATGCTCTCCTTTCCTCTCTCATGGCCCAAAGTACGCCAGTTTCTTTCCTTGCACCGCAGCAAAACCAATCTCTTCACCATTCTCTCGTCCACCACCCCGGTGTCTTTTTTTTTCTGATGAGTAAACTGTTCAGGATGAAGCCAGGTCTAGGGGGTCCTCCACCGGAAGCCAGGCTACTGAACAGAACGATACAAAACACCAGCTATTAAAGAAAAGGGTCTAACATTGTAACAGTCCACTCAAATGGCTTGTCAGGTCCCGAATATCTAGACTATGTGTCCCGTCTGCATAAATGAATAGTGTTAGACCTGGCACCTTGGCGTGAGTTTCCCTTCCACTTTTTGATGGTGTGCCTCGACTGTTTTGCTGGTGTTGTCCGCTCAGGGCACTGCGCCACGGCTAATCCGTGCCGCAGTGCAAGTGCTCCCGAAGTAAAATGTACCTGTAATTGATGTCCATGATTGGTTTATTGGATTCACTGTCAGTCCCCAGTAAAGTGCACCAGGGGTGCCAGGGCTTGTGAATGCCAATGCTGCTGGTGGGCTTGCAGCGCTGGTTGCGCCACCCACGGAAGCGGCCTTGTAAAGTGTGTCTAGGGTCTGGCACCGCAGACCCTGTGCGCGGTCTGGGACCGTCGCGCTGACTGTGCAAGTGCCCCCACTTGCCAGTCCCTAAACCTTCCCTTACCTACATATTAGCCACCCCTCTGGTAGGCCCAAGGGCAGGGTGCGTTGTAGGCATAAGGTAGGACATGCCCTGATGTGTGTGGCATGTCTTAGTAGTGAATTACAGCCCTTGTCGTTTTTCACTATTGAAGGCTACCTGCTCTCCATAGGCCAGAATGGGCTGCTGGGATCACGCCAACGCTGTGACCCCAGTGGACTCAGAGAGCATGGTAGAAGTGTCAAGTTTAGTATGCCTGAACTCAGGATGATAAAATACTTCTTGTAGTCAAGTCTATTTTAGTATCCTGGGTTTGTAAATACTACTTTTAGAAAGTTAGTATTTACTGACCTGACCATCTCAGTCCGCCTCTGCTGTGTGTATGTGTTCTGCCTGGCAACAGTAAGGAGCAGGGTTGGGGAATCCCCAGAGACAGGTTGGCTGCCAGGTGGTGGGTAGAGAGATTACACCTGGATGGGTGGGAGGAGTACACCTTGACTCTTGAATAGACCTGTGCTCTGCCACCACAAAGCCGGCGCCACCCCCTGTGGGGCGGCTGATGTTTCTGCCCTGCTGCTGAAAGGAAAGAGCAGAGTCACCATAACAAAGTGCTCCAGAACTGGACTGAGCCAGGCCTAGGCCCCCTGGCGCTAAAGAACAAAAGAATCATGGTATAAAAGTAGGAGCCTGGCTCCTAAGAAATCAGAATCCTGTTTACCACAAAGAACCTCTGCCCGACTAGAAGGAGAAGAAGACGCTGGAGGAGCTGGCCTGCTGCTTGCCTTGCTGAGAAAGGAGAGGAAGAGACTTACTGAGAAGACTTTGCTACTTTGTGCTTGAACATTCTCCAAGGGCTTGATCTGAGCTTGCCCCCTGAACTGAACCCCAGGAACAGTGGGTTCTCTGTGCTTTTGCTCGTCCTCCAATTCGAGCCGTGTGTGCATCCCGCTGGAAAGAGACTGCGCCCCTCATCGTCCCTCCTAGGGCCGTGACACTCAGAAGCTCGCCTGCCTCAAACCCGTGAGAGCCCCGCTCCGTCCCGAGCCGCTCTCTGTCCCCGGGCCAGGCCGCCTGCATCCCTGTCACCGCCTGCTACTGGAGCGCGCTGACCGCGCTATCACCCCTCCCGCCGGAAGCCGTCCGACGACTGTGATCTACGCCGGGTCATCCAGCTGCACTGACCGTGCCCTGCGACCCCGCTTCGCTATCCCGGACATCTCTGGCCGCGCCGCCCCCGCTGTGGAGACCCTCCGGCACCGCCGTGCTAAAGGGTCGCTGGCCGCGCCTGCCTACGTGCCCACACCTGCTGATTGAGGACCCAAGAACACTTCCCAAGCTGAGAGTCGCACCGACCTGTGCCGGCTCTCCACATCACGAAAGAAGTTCCAGTATCGGGCTCGGGGCCCGCAACGCCTTATTTCCCCCGTTCGCAGGAACCGATCTCTGTGAGTACTGGAACTACAAGGAAAGAGACTACAAAGTATCCATTTGAAACTACGAACCCAGAACATTTGCCTGCTGTATAACCTGGCGGCCTAGCGAAAACGTTATTGGTCTTGTGATAAGTCTGTTGAGATATACATACCTTATTTTTACATAAAGAAGCGTATTTTGATATATATCCAAGTCTGGTGTCCGTTTCTGGGGGGATTGATGTATTTACTGTGTGTACGATTGTAAGTGCTTAACCAACAACGCCTGAGGAATCGCCTTGGCTGCTCACGCCACGCACCTAGAGGGTGAGCAAGGGTCATTCGCGAGGGGTTATCCTGCGCCCTGACGTGGAGGAGAGGGTTCCTGCTTGACACAAGGGCAACCTTGCGCCAACCAGAGATCCCCGACTCTAACATTGGTGGCAGCGGTTGGGATTTCGGATTTGCACTTGTAATTTGCATACAGTGAATTATTAATCACCAGATAGTGAGAGCAGACCAAATAACGCAGCCACAGGTTTGTAATTGTTGAACTTTGTTGAGACATCTGCCATTACTGCAACCATGCCTGGCTCACACTCCGCTGGGAGGGCCCTCTCTGTGATTTCTGGAATCGATGAGGTGGATTGGGAGAGACTGGAAGGCTACACGATGGAGCAATTGAAAGGCTACAGTGTACAATTCAGAGTCCCCCATGCTGGATGCAAGAGGAAGCCCCAGTACACCAAGGCGTTGAGAGCCTGGAAGGAGTCACGAGACCTACGGAATGCGGGGGACATCGTTCCACCCGACAACCTTGAGGAGCCCAGCAGAGTCCGGTCGCCAGAGGAGCTGGCAGACAGGGCAGCAGACAGGGCGCATGCAATGGAGATGGCAAAGTTGGCCGGACAAATGGAAATGGAAAAGCAGAAGTTGGCCCTGGAGGCACAACAACGCCAAATGGATCATGATATCAGATTGAAGGAGTTGGAGCTGAAGGCGAAAAGTTTGGATACCGCTCCTTCTGGTGGCAGCACTCCACCAGCGCAGGTAGAGTCCAAGGTGTACATCCCCAAAGATGTAGTAAAGGAGTATTTTAGAAAGGATGACATAGGGCAGTGGTTTAGAGCCTACGAGGTGGCCATGTCCTCACACCGGGTCCCTGAGAAAGACTGGGGAGCGGGGTTGTGGGGAAGGTTCCTTGCGGAAGGGCGGGACACACTGTTAGATTTGCCCTTAGAAGTCCAGACCTCATACCCCCATATGAAGGAAGCTTTAATGACCAGGTATGGGTTAACTCCTGAGCTATATAGACAGAGGTTCAGGGAGACCAAGAAGATCCCTGAGAGTACGTATGTGGAATATGTGACCTTTTTCTGCAGAGCGCTGGATGGTTGGGTGAAGGGTAGCAAAGTGAATGATTATCAAGGGCTGCTTGATTTAATTGCATGGGAGCACTTGTCCAGTCAATGTTTTCCTGAGCTACGCCAGCACCTGATAGATAGCAAGCTGTCCAACCCGAGGAAGCTTGCTGAGGAGGCGGACCGCTGGCTCAGCACCAGGGTCCACAAGGGTCAAGTGGGAGACTCCGCCAAAGGTGGGCAGGGTCCCCAGCAGAAGAGTGGGGGGGACAAGGGTAAACAAAAGGGGTTCCAAAAAGGCCCCCAAAGTAATTCCCAAGGGAACCAGCAGAAGGGTTCTCAGCCTCCCCCACCCCCGCAGCAGAACGGGGCCCCGACAGGTAGACCTGTTCCAAAGGGGCCCTTCAATTGTTATAGGTGTGGTGACCCGGGTCACATTGCCTCTGATCCTAAGTGTCGCCTGTTTGGTAAGACCGCACCCACTGGTGCTCCACCCCGGCAAGTAGCTAGTGTTAACTTTGGGGAGGAGGTAGCAGTCCAGGAGGGTGGGGGTCCCGGGCAGATGACCCTAGTCTCGCTAGGAGACAGTGAGATGGTCCCGGTAACCTACCTGCCCTCTAACACTAAGAAATATGGGCAAGTAGTGACCATCAATGGAAAGAAGGTTGAGGCTCTTAGAGATACAGGAGCCAGCGTGACCTCGGTGAGGCAACACCTGGTGTCTCAAGAGCAAATTGTACCCAATGCCTACTGTAGGGTTGTCAATGCTGACAACGTAGAGAGTCGTTGTCCAATGGCTCAAGTTCCCTTTGAGTGGGGGGAGGTCTCTGGTACTCTACAAGTCGCTGTGAGAACTGACATGCCTGTAGATTGTCTGCTAGGGAACGACCTGGAGAGCTCCCCTTGGGAAAAGGTGGAGAAGACCACGCATCTGAGGATGGTGGGTCTACCCGACTGGGCGTGCGTGACCACCCGGTCCATGGCAGCCAGTAAGGGTGTTGAGAGGGTCCTGGAGCCTGAGGGAGAGGTCCAGGAACCGGCCTTAGGGAGAAGGCGCAGGAGGCGCGGGAAACCGGCCCCCGAAGTTCCCACGGCCCAGGAGGAAGTAGACCCTGAGGGGGATGCTCTGGAGCCTACCGGGGAACAGATTGCCGAACTGGGAGATCTGCCTGAGCTGACCCATTGGCAGCAAGAAGGAGGTCCCTCCAGGGAGGAATTCTGCAGGGAGCAGAAAGCATGCCCTTCTCTCGTGGGTATGCGGCAACAGGCTGCAGACCAGGCCAATGGTGTTCAGGCCAAAACACACTACGTGTACTGGGAGAGTGACCTCCTGTATTCCGAGCCTAAGGCTGCTGAACCTGGGTCAGCCCGTGTGCTGGTGGTACCCCAGAAGTTCAGAACCTTCCTACTGGGGCTGGCTCATGATGTGCCGTTAGCAGGACATTTGGGGATGGACAAGACCTATGACAGGCTTGTCACCCACTTTTACTGGCCCCAAATGCACAAGAATTCAGATTCCTACTGCAGAACTTGTCAGACTTGCCAGGCAAGTGGTAAGAGCGGAGGGAAGCATAAGGCTCCTCTGCAACCTTTCCCTGTGGTCGGTACGCCATTCCAACGAGTGGGTATTGACATTGTGGGGCCTCTGGACCCCAAGACAGCCCTGGGCAACAGGTTCATCCTGGTCTTGGTGGACCATGCCACCCGGTACCCTGAAGCCATCCCTCTGAGGACAGTGACGGCCCCCGTGGTGGGACGGGCACTGATGGGAATTTTCTCCCGAGTGGGATTCCCTCTAGAGGTGGTGAGCGACAGGGGGACCAATTTCATATCCACATATATGAAATCCCTGTGGAAGGAGTGTGGGGTAACTTACAAGTTCACCACTCCTTACCATCCCCAAGGGAATGGGTTGGTTGAGAGATTCAACCGAACCCTCAAAGGCATGATCATGGGCCTGGACGGTCCAATGAGGCGTAAGTGGGACGTCCTCTTGCCATGCCTGCTCTTCGCTTACCGAGAGGTGCCACAGAAGTCTCTAGGGTTCAGCCCCTTTGAGCTTCTGTATGGTCACCCGGTAAGAGGACCTCTGAGTTTGGTAAAGGAAGGCTGGGAGCAATCTCCCAGGAAACCTCCCCAGAATGTATATAGTTACATGCTGGCCTTCCGAAACCAGACTCGGCGTTTCAGGCAACTTGCTGAGGCAAATCTGGAAGCCAGCCAGGAAGAGATGAAGCGGTGGTACGACCGGAATGCCACTCTGGTAGAGCTTCAACCTGGACAAAAGGTGTGGGTCTTGGCCCCAGTGGAGCCGTGTGCACTTCAGGATAAGTGGACAGGTCCATTTGAGGTTGTGGAGCGCAAAAGTCCTATCACCTACTTGGTGGACATGCAGACTCCCAGGAACCCTTTGAGGGTCCTACATGTTAACCGCCTTAAGCCCCACTTAGAGAGGACCGAAGTGGGCATGCTGCTGGCCACTGATGATGGAATGGAAGAGGAGACCGAGCCTCTTCCTGACCTCTTAGTGGCCTCTGAGAAAGATGGGTCAGTGGATGGAGTTAACCTCTCACCCACCCTGACGCCCGAACAACAGGAAGACTGCCGCCACTTGCTGGGACAGTTTCCTGACCGATTCTCCCTGGTTCCTGGTGTCACAGATTGGTGCGTCCATGATGTGGACACAGGAGACAGCTTACCTGTGAAGCACAAGGCTTACAGGGTAACTGACAGGGTCAGAGCTTGCATTAAGGAGGAGGTCTCCAAAATGCTTGCGCTAGGGGTGATTGAGTCCTCCAGCAGTCCTTGGTCCAGCCCCGTGGTCTTGGTCCCCAAAGCTGCTGCGCCGGGAGCCACACCTGAACTCCGGTTCTGTGTGGACTACAGAGGACTCAATTCAGTAACGAAGACTGACGCGCACCCCATCCCCAGAGCTGACGAGCTCATTGATCGGCTGGGGGCTGCCCGGTTCCTCAGCACGTTTGATTTAACGTCTGGGTACTGGCAGATCGCCTTGACCGATGGGGCCAAAGAGAGGTCAGCATTCTCTACACCAGATGGGCACTTCCAGTTCCGAGTCATGCCATTTGGGATGAAGAATGCCCCTGCCACCTTTCAGAGGTTGGTCAACCAGGTACTGGTTGGGCTGGATGCGTTCAGTGCCGCCTACCTGGATGACATCGCCGTGTTCAGCGCCACCTGGCCTGAACACCTGCGCCACCTCTGGGAAGTGTTGATGGCGCTGCGCCGAGCAGGCCTCACGATCAAGGCAAGCAAGTGCCAGATCGGGCAGGGTTCCGTGGTGTACTTGGGACACCAAGTGGGGAGCGGCAAGGTGGCACCCTTGCAACCCAAAATTGAAACCATCCTGGCTTGGGAACCCCCCAAGACGCAGACCGCAGTGAGGGCCTTCCTGGGGCTCACTGGGTACTACAGGAGGTTTGTCAAGGGCTATGGAACGATCGTTGCCCCCTTGACAGAGCTGACTTCGAAGAAGCAGCCCAGGAACGTGATTTGGACTGACACCTGTCAGAAAGCTTTCGACACCCTGAAGACTGCCATGTGCACGGCGCCCGTGCTCTTGGCCCCCGACTTCTCCAAGGAATTCCTAGTCCAGACAGACGCTTCAGAGCATGGTGTAGGGGCTGTTCTCTCACAGATGACTGAGGAGGGCTGGGACCAACCCGTAGCCTTCATCAGTAGGAGGTTACTTCCACGGGAAAGTAGGTGGAGTGCAATTGAGCGAGAAGCATTTGCTGTGGTCTGGGCGCTGAAGAAGCTAAGACCCTACTTGTTTGGGTCTCACTTCCGGGTTCAGACGGACCACAGGCCCCTCAGATGGTTGATGCAAATGAGGGGTGAAAACCCGAAGCTGTTGAGGTGGTCCATCTCCCTACAGGGTATGGACTTTACGGTGGAACACCGTCCTGGTACAGATCACGCCAACGCTGACGGTCTGTCCAGGTATTTCCGCCTTAGTGACGAGGAACCCCCTGGGCAAGGGTAGTTCTCCCCACATTTCAGCTGGAGGGGACACGTGTTAGACCTGGCACCTTGGCGTGAGTTTCCCTTCCACTTTTTGATGGTGTGCCTCGACTGTTTTGCTGGTGTTGTCCGCTCAGGGCACTGCGCCACGGCTAATCCGTGCCGCAGTGCAAGTGCTCCCGAAGTAAAATGTACCTGTAATTGATGTCCATGATTGGTTTATTGGATTCACTGTCAGTCCCCAGTAAAGTGCACCAGGGGTGCCAGGGCTTGTGAATGCCAATGCTGCTGGTGGGCTTGCAGCGCTGGTTGCGCCACCCACGGAAGCGGCCTTGTAAAGTGTGTCTAGGGTCTGGCACCGCAGACCCTGTGCGCGGTCTGGGACCGTCGCGCTGACTGTGCAAGTGCCCCCACTTGCCAGTCCCTAAACCTTCCCTTACCTACATATTAGCCACCCCTCTGGTAGGCCCAAGGGCAGGGTGCGTTGTAGGCATAAGGTAGGACATGCCCTGATGTGTGTGGCATGTCTTAGTAGTGAATTACAGCCCTTGTCGTTTTTCACTATTGAAGGCTACCTGCTCTCCATAGGCCAGAATGGGCTGCTGGGATCACGCCAACGCTGTGACCCCAGTGGACTCAGAGAGCATGGTAGAAGTGTCAAGTTTAGTATGCCTGAACTCAGGATGATAAAATACTTCTTGTAGTCAAGTCTATTTTAGTATCCTGGGTTTGTAAATACTACTTTTAGAAAGTTAGTATTTACTGACCTGACCATCTCAGTCCGCCTCTGCTGTGTGTATGTGTTCTGCCTGGCAACAGTAAGGAGCAGGGTTGGGGAATCCCCAGAGACAGGTTGGCTGCCAGGTGGTGGGTAGAGAGATTACACCTGGATGGGTGGGAGGAGTACACCTTGACTCTTGAATAGACCTGTGCTCTGCCACCACAAAGCCGGCGCCACCCCCTGTGGGGCGGCTGATGTCTCTGCCCTGCTGCTGAAAGGAAAGAGCAGAGTCACCATAACAAAGTGCTCCAGAACTGGACTGAGCCAGGCCTAGGCCCCCTGGCGCTAAAGAACAAAAGAATCATGGTATAAAAGTAGGAGCCTGGCTCCTAAGAAATCAGAATCCTGTTTACCACAAAGAACCTCTGCCCGACTAGAAGGAGAAGAAGACGCTGGAGGAGCTGGCCTGCTGCTTGCCTTGCTGAGAAAGGAGAGGAAGAGACTTACTGAGAAGACTTTGCTACTTTGTGCTTGAACATTCTCCAAGGGCTTGATCTGAGCTTGCCCCCTGAACTGAACCCCAGGAACAGTGGGTTCTCTGTGCTTTTGCTCGTCCTCCAATTCGAGCCGTGTGTGCATCCCGCTGGAAAGAGACTGCGCCCCTCATCGTCCCTCCTAGGGCCGTGACACTCAGAAGCTCGCCTGCCTCAAACCCGTGAGAGCCCCGCTCCGTCCCGAGCCGCTCTCTGTCCCCGGGCCAGGCCGCCTGCATCCCTGTCACCGCCTGCTACTGGAGCGCGCTGACCGCGCTATCACCCCTCCCGCCGGAAGCCGTCCGACGACTGTGATCTACGCCGGGTCATCCAGCTGCACTGACCGTGCCCTGCGACCCCGCTTCGCTATCCCGGACATCTCTGGCCGCGCCGCCCCCGCTGTGGAGACCCTCCGGCACCGCCGTGCTAAAGGGTCGCTGGCCGCGCCTGCCTACGTGCCCACACCTGCTGATTGAGGACCCAAGAACACTTCCCAAGCTGAGAGTCGCACCGACCTGTGCCGGCTCTCCACATCACGAAAGAAGTTCCAGTATCGGGCTCGGGGCCCGCAACGCCTTATTTCCCCCGTTCGCAGGAACCGATCTCTGTGAGTACTGGAACTACAAGGAAAGAGACTACAAAGTATCCATTTGAAACTACGAACCCAGAACATTTGCCTGCTGTATAACCTGGCGGCCTAGCGAAAACGTTATTGGTCTTGTGATAAGTCTGTTGAGATATACATACCTTATTTTTACATAAAGAAGCGTATTTTGATATATATCCAAGTCTGGTGTCCGTTTCTGGGGGGATTGATGTATTTACTGTGTGTACGATTGTAAGTGCTTAACCAACAACGCCTGAGGAATCGCCTTGGCTGCTCACGCCACGCACCTAGAGGGTGAGCAAGGGTCATTCGCGAGGGGTTATCCTGCGCCCTGACGTGGAGGAGAGGGTTCCTGCTTGACACAAGGGCAACCTTGCGCCAACCAGAGATCCCCGACTCTAACAAATAGGCAACTCGTACGGTCAAAGATGCAGTTCTTAATTGGGAAACCTGCTTTTCCTGTGACGTCACGGCCCGACAGGCCAGTTGTGGATTGGTTTCTGGGGCAGAACGGTAGGGGATAACCGTGACCTGTCACTTCAGGGCACAAGGGAGGCCAGTCTCCAGGTACTGGAAACAAACGAAGGAAGGCAGCCCATGCATGCAACTATGCAGGGAGCCTTGGTAAACAGGACACTGCAAGGGCGACAAGGCGAATAATCACTGTGCATTTGATGACAATAAGTCGCTCCAGTCCAGCATGCTGATGTTGAATATTTTAGAAAACAGAGTACCGGAAGACGTGCATATAGCACTAATGAAGTACAAAATGACAGATTCTTCACCTGTCCGATGCCATATGCTCTCAACCCCTCCCCCAATGTGACATCAAGAACAACCTATAGTAAGGAAAGGATAATAAAATTGGGTCTTTGGAGTATACTTATAGACCAAGCACAGGTCTTTCTCTAAATCTGGATTTAAGATGAGATCTCTCGTAGAACTCCTGTAAATCACTTCTGCTCCATTGACCATTGCTTGTTTCACAGTTGTGGTAGTCACCGATCACCTATAGCAGCAGTTTTTAACTTTTTGTGTGCTCCCACTTAATCATTCCTGGAACTCTGGGACCCCGCTGAATCATTATTGGAATCCGGGGGCACCCACTGAGTAATTACTGGTAGCTGGGGACACCGAACTAAGCATTTTCTCTAATACGAACAGCAAAACAATACATAAAAAAAATACCCCAGCAAGCATTCATCAAACAAATATACAAGTAATGGAATATTTTATTTGATTCACTAACAAATAGAATATATCTCAATTTAAATTTTAAAGGTAAGATTGGAAGTTTTCTAAATGTAATTAAGGCCACCCATTGTCCACACTATATACTGTTTGATGCACTTGCAATGCTCCCATGAATCAACCTGAGGACAGTAACTTCATTTTAATTCCTTCACATTTAAACATTTTTAGTCATACATTTGGTTCTTAATACACACTTTATTAATCTGTTAATTGTATTTAATTTCTAAGGAGTCGTGGACCATAGATTAGGAACCTCTTGATTTAGAGGGATTAATATAAAGCGTTTTGACCAACTTCAAAATTGGCTAAACAAGTGGATGCATCTAAGAGGGCATTATAGTGAGGGGGGGGAAGGTGTGCCTGTCGTTAGTGCTTTTTTCATGTAGGTTTAAGCTGCAAACAAAATGGCAAGCAAGTGTCCATCGGCAACTTCTGCTTCATATCATTTGTAGGTACTCCAGCAGCTTTGTCTGAGTAGTTGAAACCTTGATGCTTCTACACTACGCGCACGTTCTAGCGTTTGAAATAGGTTAAACACGAAACGCTTTAAAAGTTGTTTCACACATTTTATTATGGGTACTTATTTTGTTTTATTTGCTTTAAAACCACCACCACCACCTGGTAACAACATTTTTATCAAAATGAATTTATAAAGTGGTACCTCAAATGTTTAGTAGTTCATTTCTCTGCTAGGTCACAATGCAGATTTTTTCCAATACAGAAGAGTGTGCACACACTCATTTGTGATGCAGAATGCCTGGCCCTACAGTACTGGTATCTGTTTATTCATTAGTTGCTGCTGCTTAGGTGCCGCTGCCTATTTTCGTTCCCAAATAGTATAACCTCCTTACCCCCAGAAAAGTTTTAATGTATAGAGCAAAGTGGGCAGTTACCCAGTGCCCCACCTTCCAAGAGCCACCCTGTGAAAGTGAGCTCTCTCTCTCTCTCTCTCCCCACCCCCTCCCCGACTCGGTCTCAAACCTCTCTTCCTCTGCCTGACTCAGTCCCAAATCTTTCTGCCTGACCCAGTCTCAAACCTCTCTCCCTACCTCTACCCCTGACCCAGTCTCAAACCTCTCTCCCTACCTCTACCCCTGACCCAGTCTCAAACCTCTCTCCCTACCTCTACCCCTGACCCAGTCTCAAAACTCTCTCCCTACCTCTACCCCTGACCCAGTCTCAAACCTCTCTCCCTACCTCTACCCCTGACCCAGTCTCAAACCTCTCTCCCTACCTCTACCCCTGACCCAGTCTCAAACCTCTCTCCCTACCTCTACCCCTGACCCAGTCTCAAATCTCTCTCCCTACCTCTACCCCTGACTCAGTCTCAAACCTCTCCCCCTACCTCTCCCCATCGACTCCCTCTCAAACCTCTTTCTACTTCTACCCCAGATTCTGTCTCAAACCTCTCTCCCTCTTTCTACTTCTACCCCTGACTCTGTCTCAAACCTCTCTCCCTCTACACCTGACTCAGTCTCTCTAAACAGTGTCATAGTAAGGATTCTGGGGGTCCTGGATCAAGATATTTTTCAACTGTTGTGTGCCACTGTTAAAGTTTAACATATAATATAATATAGTTGTTTTTTTTTTTTTTGGGGCATCACGGAGGGCATGAATTACCAGGAAATTGGTAGTATAATTCAAATTTATACAAGGTCCCCCAAAAATTGTCTTGCCCGGGACCCCAAAGAACTGAGATGACACTACTTACCCGTTTTTCTGAAATCCCTAGCAAGATAAAAAAAAAAAAAATACATCTTAACGTTGTTCATTTAATAGTTGCACGCAACAAGTCACTTGCAAACTAATATTTATTACTTTGATTGCATGGTACGTTTTGTCCTCGCCAGTTTATGAATGGCAAATATTCTTGCAGTTCTGCGTTTTTAGGGCTTGCACCCTGCGTTGTAGTGCATAGCACTGCTCGCGCAGGCGAGAGCCCTTTTGTCCGGGGTTTGAAAAAGGACCCTGGAATCGCACACGCTCGTGCGTGTGCTTTTCCTTTTGGGTTCCGCTATTGGGCTTTGATTGCGTGTTTTTTTTTTTAAACAGAGCTCGCAATAGGCCAAAGGCGGGCGCATTGCTCCGCCCATGGCCTATTGGTGTCTGTTACGCGCACCAAAGCCTATGTGGTTTCAATTATTGTGCCCAGACACGGGCGCGATAATTGAAAACATATGGCTCGCTGTGGCGCGCGCACACCACTAGCGAGCGTGTTTTTAATTTTGTTATTTTTAAAATAGCGATCGCTTTCAGTGCCGCTTGTTTTCCTTTGTCCCTACTCTTCTTCTTCGCCTCTAACACTCTCTTCTCTCACCAGGTTCGCATCTCTCTTGGGGTTCGGCCCGGTCCTCTTTAATTTTCAAACTTCCCGTTCCTTACCCTCTCTTTCCATAACCTCCCTCGCTGTTTTATCAACGCCCACTCACTCCTTAGGTGCCCCTCAGTCTCATTTCTCTCCTCACCCTCTCGCTTTGTCAGATGCTCTTCCTTCCCTCCCTGTCTCTTCTGAGTCTAACTTTTTTCTTAAGACTCCTCCCTTCCCTGGCCACTCGTTACTTCATTCCCTCTCTTTGATCTCCCTTCAATCCTTTCTTTAGTGCTATTCCCTCACGGCTGCTATCACTGTGGGCGTCCTCTTTCCACCTGTTTAGTTCTGTACTCCCCATTACCAGCAAAGCAGTGACACTTCACTTGTAGCACGCAAACCCACATTGCGGAAAATTCAAACGATAACAAAACCGAACAATAACAAGCTGAGTTGTTCTGTCCTTGACCAACCAGACTAGCGTCTCTGGAGAGTGCTCGTTTTGTTGCTGGCAGCAGTCCGATGCATGCTCCGGTCCAGAGATTAAAGGGGCTGTGGAATGCGAACATTCCTCAGCCCTCCGCTTCACAGGAGACTCTGCGGGGCTCTCCTGGGCCAATTACCACCTCCAGGAGGGACTCCGAGTTGTCGGGCGCAACGGTCCTTCTTAATTAAAGGCCACATAGCTTATATAAACTCGGGGAAAAGATAACCCTAGCAGTTTATGACCAAGAAGCCAACAGCCCCATCTCTGTTGTCAATACACAGCCACAGAGTAAAATGCTTTTTTGGGCAGCCTCTTGTGGTATTTTCTTAAAGCAGATGAAAATTAACACCCCATTTATTCATTGTAAAGTTTTTGCTACAGCGCTATAGACCTTGGACGAGTGACGGTGCACTTTGAAATAAAGGGTCATAAGATCAGAAATTGCACAGCGTCTTGAACCGAAAGAGAAATGACACATACATAAGTGTAACTATATATGTTTGTGGTTGGCATCTGTGCAGCCCCCATGCATTTAAAATATGCATACGTTTGTAGTCTGCTTTGATTAAGCACATCTAGAGAACAGCAGTACTAAGGTTTGAATGGCAGTGTCCTCATGGTCATAGGGGGGCAGTAACCAAATAAGGTGTGCTGCTTTTGGGTGTGGGCAGGGGCAGAATATAGTCAGACACTGCTGTAAAATTAAGTATATAGCAAGCCCTTTGAGTCTTCATGCGTGGGTAAGCACTAGAGAAATATACTACAACCGACATCTATTGCACAGCACTTTCTACAGCCCATTGCACTTGCAATCATCATTGTGTGGCGGCGTTCCGCGTGGCTTCTGCTGAGTAAGCTATATTGGTTTTGCAATGCAATAGGTCTCGCATTATTAAAGTTTGAGCTATTGGTGTTGCATTATTTAACAATGCCAATAGCTCAAACTTTAATAATTCGAGACCTATTGCATTGCAAATGCTTGTTATACTTGTTATCGAATCGAAGTCCTATCAATTTTGACCCTTCCATCTTGTGGTTTCACTCACCCTGCTTCAATAAAAAGCTGAGTGGCATCTTTAGGTTCACCGTTTTCTGTCCATGGCATGAAGGTCAACGCTAGCCTTCCCTGGCCAAATGAGTTAGGTGTTCTGTCATCTGTGAGGGAGAGGTCACGACTGTTCGCTGAAACGTGAAACTGTAGTTGATCACCTGACGTCTTGAAACAGGCGTATGTGCGCATTCTTTCTAGAGAACAGCTGACACTTTTAAAGCGAGCTGAGTTATCTCCTAACAGTGGGTGCCATATCTCAGCCAGGAAGAGCAGATGGGTCTGGCGTTGGTGTCTTTATACTCAAAGATAAAAGAACACTTCGGACCGTGTTATATTTACATGAAGTAGATTATGCAATTTAGAAAAAGACTACGATGCATATATGTTATTACATTTTAGTACATACTGTAGGCATGACCCATAGAGATAGAGAAGTCTCATCGAATCTAGAATTTACATATTTAATTATGAGTGAAGATTTGGTTCCATCAAATATGCTGAAGATATCTTTACTGGTAGGAGTTAGGGAAGAAACTTCAAATGGCAACTGCCTTTATCTTAAGTCAAAGCAATTGTTTGCTTATTCGATTGAGAATTTTCCCATATATGTTCCAGGTTCTGGATAAACAAATGTTATTTTACAACTTACAGACTTGTAGTCATTGGCACTCTCATACTGCCTCCCCAACCTGGTCTGTGAGTGGTTGCTACCCAAACTTTTCCCTTGCTTTTAGGCAGACCCCAGCCCCTAGCAGGTTCTGTGATGTGACCTGCTTTCCCAGCCCCTGGCAATTTCGCTACAGCTTGGAGGTAGGTGCACCCAAAGCAAGAGTCAAATTGCTAAATGAGGAAAAGCAACTAAGAAAATGCCTTTGCTCCCTGCCCTAGCACCTATCAGTACTCCTGCACATCCTGGCACGTGTACGCTTCCACCTTACTGGAACAAGTTACCAGTTCCTCTCAACAAGAGATGGAGCAGTAGTCCACGAAGACTTTTTTGTTAGTAAAATGTGTACAGTGCCTCCGCATGATTTTACTGTTGTATGTTTTTGAGAGAGAGAGTTGCTTGCACTGGTGCTCTGTACAGGTTCTGTGTAACAGGGATTGTGGCAGTTGCCTATTTAATTCTCGTTTTTTTGTTGAGAAACATGCAATGTATGCAAAGGCCAACATGATCGGTTCTGGCAAAACTTGTTTATATCTAAAGTTAAATCCGAACCTACAGGAATACCTACGTTTTATTATTACCTGTAGAAAGGATGAAAATGTGGGAAGGGGGTTCGAAGCATGTACAAATTGACGCTTTAGGAAACAGTAATAGGGGAGAGGGGGAATCTCAAACAAAGTGAAAATGTATTAATGTATATTGTCATAGGGAGATCTTTGTGTTAGCTCGCTTTCCAGAGGAAGTGATGAGCTGCAGTAGGAGCAGGTCACAAGCAGGAGCTTAACATGGAGTTTCTGTAGGCCAGGGGTGCCCTCGCCATTCAGGAAGGCCTGGTTCAGCAATGGCCTTTGTACATGTGTGAGGTAGTTTTACACTTGAAGTCTCTCCCTCCTCCCCCGACCCCACAGCTGTCGGAGGTTAGTTGCTGGAGTAGGTTTGCATTATCAAGCTGCCCTATTAAATGTCATCCACTTCTTTTGTTTGTTTTTAAGAAATTAAGCATAAGAACATTAAATCGTGAATTCGGCACTGGCAGGGAGGGAGCTAGCACCTCAGGCTTTAACTACATGTTTTGGTACATTGGACAGTGCAAGGAAACAATACTGTATCTGCTGATACTGGAGGAGTTTGATCGTTTATATTTGCCCATCTACTCGCCAAGGACATGAACACTTGCTTCCTTAGGGTTTCAATTTTATGTACCTTGTTATCAATGGATGGAGTTTACGTTAGGCTGTATAGGCTTGTGTCTAGGGATCATATGAAGACTCTTGAGAAGATAATATAACCCTGATGTTAACGGATAATGTAGGCTTTCTGGCCATGCAGAAGAGGAGTGGCTAAACGAAGGTCCTGCCAAGAGGGTGCAGCATGCGCAGCCTGCAGTTTGTGCTGTTGATTTATGGGAAACAAAGCTTCTGGGAGACCATAGTATCTACATATGGGACCAGTTGTAAGGAAGATGAGAGGTTTACTTATTTTTCATGTGTTATATGGCACTTTGCAGAGCATCATCCACTTAAGTAAAAGGACGAGGAGAGACAATCGGGTAGCTTCGGAAAGTTACCTGCTATTTCTTCCCACAAGATACATTCCACTTAGGTTGAGATGAGAAAACTGCACATAGCTGGTGCCACCAAAAGTGGTTCCTTAAAAAGGAAGGCATGATATAGCACAACTAATCATTTATTTCAGCAGCTCGCTGTCTTTCATCTAGATGTTCCAATATGCCCATAACCTTCCTTCTTCAGACTGAAATATCAAATGGGTTCTAAGAAAATTGTATTCAAAACATGTTAACTGATTTTTAAGTTTACCAGTTGCGCCTGGCTGTGTGTTTTTTTTCTCAATTATCTGCCATATGTGGTTTGGCAAATAAAAAAAAAAAAATAACGTGGCCTTCAATATCCTTTTTTTTTTTTTTTGGCCTTCAATATCTTACTATCATGTTCAATGTTTGTGCTTATCTCCACACATTTTCAGTGCCCTCTTACAACCCCAATCCAAGATTCCTAGAACAGCTGTAGCCATGATACTCAATAGAAAAACACGTTGATTAGCTGTTGATTTGCCGGGGTCAACACCCAAATGGAGAATACAATAGTAACATTTGTCTAGGAGGACAACCCTGCAACTAAAGATATTTTTAAACAACCATGAAGACTATAAGGGTAGTGAAGATAAGCACTATGTCCCCATCCATAATTCACTAGCTCTGGTCGACGAGTAAGGGCAGATTTAAACAAACTGATAAAACATCAGCTAAAGAAGGGGTAGCCAACATTTTCTCTATTAATAGCTCCCTAGGTTCAATAAAAATCATTGAGAGCTACTAATATTAGAGTTTTAATAGTGACAACATAAGACCATATTACATAGTGACCATATGCAAGATTGCTAGCAGTAATATACAAAAAATGCTGTGTCAGTTTGGAATGCATCGATATGGGTGGGTAATACATAACAGCAATAGCGGCAATGCTGCTGGCACTAAATTAAGAATATTAGTATTAAATTCCCCATATGCTACACAATGTATCAGCTTTAAATATATTTTAAAATTCATCCATTTTTTTTTCACCCCTAAACATCACCATATGAGTTCTGAAAAGACACACATTTTCATCTTGTATGCATACTTTGGTATACATATTTATTCAACCAAGCAAAACCTTCCAATTTAGTAGGCCACTGTGCACAGGATAGCTACTTGCAGGTAGCTGGAGAGCTACCAGTAGCTCACTGCATTAAATAAATAAAACCTCCTGCAATGTAGCTGCTTCCACAGATGCACAGGTCTTGCCATTTCAAAGAATCAAGTGTGTGCACCGTCTGGTACACAACACTGTGTAATCCTGGAACACAAAAATAAAACCGAGAAAATGTAGTAATGGCTAATAATGTTAAAATACATTGTCAGTTGGCTTGTCAGTTTTGCTAGGTTATAGTATAAGAATGTTGTACATTATTTGCCTGGAAACACCTTCATAAATTACCTCAGCACCCTTATCAAACCAGGCAATGCAAAAATGAAATATCCTAATTTTTATTGGTTCCTAACAACTTAACTACATTTTTAATTTTTGACGACTTCCTTTTGCAACCCCTCCATGCAGCCAAGATGACGTCCAGCACAGAGAGTGTTCTTCCCACCTATGAAGAAGCCGACTCGCAGACATCAAAATTCATGAGGAAATCCAAAGAGTCTCCTTTTGTTCCAATCGGTAAGTTTAGTTTCTTAACTCATCCTTAATTCCGTGATCTGATTGTGTAACAAGGAAACGTAAATAATTGCACATGAAAAGATTGTGAAATCGATTGAAATATCTAAGCTGATTCAAAGCAGCCCGAACAAGGAAGTGCATTTACTATTACATCATAAACACTCTTGCGTAGTCTTTCCACAAATGTAACTTTGGAAATAAAGTGGGTTGAATTTGCGCAGTGATACTTTACATGATCTTTCACTGTATGTAATAAGGGGATTTCTACCTCTTGTATCAAGCTGGAAGCTTTCCTTGGTACATACTGTTGACCTTGTTTCTCAGTTCAGGGCATGTACACATGATTCACAGCACCTATTCCAAACTGTAGGTGTGTCCAGGAAACTGAAGGAGGAAGGATTGCCACCCTCACGAGTGAAACTTTTTTTATGGGAGGTTACAGCATTTTGAAACGGAAGGGAGAGACTGAAACCCTGCACTGGGGGTTTCCTACATTTAATGGTGCATTGTTGCAGTATTTGTTAGGGAACATTACTTGAGGAAAAGGTACTTCATGCTCCAGTTTATAGAAAAGCTTTGCATGGATTATTGGTAGATTCATGTTGTTCCCAAGAAGAAAAAAAAACACATCTTTTTGACTACTTGTTGTAACTACTAGCTCTTGCTAAGTTAAGTGGGTCAGATCAAGGTTGCTCTATCACAAGAGAAAGTCCATATGGCTTCTGCTAAGACAGTTGATGGGTAATGCAATATGCATTTCTTTTGCATTTACAGCTTCTCCTAATCTGTGGTTATAGTAACAGTTTGTTCACTATTGTATGAGCAGAGATTTTGCAATGCCAGACGCATAGCAATCCTTTTTAATGTTCTCATTGTTAGTACAGCATGTACCGATTAGTGTTCTTAGGCACCCTTGATAAGGTTAAGCTCTTCTCTCTTTATCAGCAGTAGATGCACTTGTTTGACTCACTTGGGCTTTGCACCAGCTATTTAACAAAGGTGTCTGAAAGATGCACTCAGATGGAAGCGAAGTGTTGAAAAAGATCTGTAAAACAAATATGGCTCATAAGCAGTTATCTGGTCCTCATTAGTGGAAAGGGATGTTTTCTTAAACTATGGATCTATTTAAAGGTGATCTGAGAGTCCAAAATTTCATCACTTCACTTCATTAGACTTGTAACTTTTACACACTAAAGTTGCTCTTAGCTTCGCATATAGATGAAACCTTATGACAGAATATCTCCAATTCACCCTACCCATTCACGGTCTACTCTGGATTATGATCAGGTTGAGAATTGATGTATTTTTTTTTTTAACTTACTTTTTAGGGATGGCCGGATTTGCCGCGGTTGTAGCCTTTGGACTGTATAAATTGAAGAGCAGAGGGAATACTAAAATGTCTGTCCACCTGATTCATATGCGAGTGGGAGCCCAGGGCTTTGTTGTAGGAGCAATGACATGCGGTAGGTATTTGTGAATGTAACATCTTCCCTGTGTTTACCACAGTTCTTATTTACTTAGATATAATATGTAGAGAACAACAGTTTGTGTCCTAACTTTAAATATTACATTGCCATGTGTCTACATTTAGTTTCATGCCCAGTAAGTTTTTTGGGAGAGGCACCTTGAAATGTAGGTGCCCTTTGGCTATTAGGATTTCTTGGCTTCACGTGTGACCAGTTCTTGCATGGCTGTGGTTCTCGTGGACCAACATTCCACACCTCTGCAGTGGAGCCTCTTCCCTTTAATTTCATCATCATCAAATACTTTATTCGGGCTATCCGCCCATAAAAGTACTTAACATGTACAATACATAAAACATGTCAATAAAACATTTTTCAGTTCACCAATAACAATAAATATGTAATATAATAAATAACATTATCTAGTTGCCCCCTAAAGTTTGTCAATTATAATCAATCTTGTTAAAAAGTACATTAGTTAAAACCATATTTAAAACAAGATAAATCCAAGTTTTCCTAGGGCGGGTATAACCCGGACAGAAAAAGATAAAGTGCACTAGTGATTCATCAGCTTGTTGACAAATTGGGCATACACTACTTGTTACATTTGGGAGACTCCATTTTGCCACGAAGGGCATTAGAGGGAGAGTGCCATAGCGAAATTTAAGAAAGAGGGTCTTTGCAGGTAATGGGTTAATAAAGTCCAAAAAAGGCTCCCATTGGCGGTTGGGTTTAAAATCTAAGAAATGTGAACCCTCCGTTACATTCAGAAATTCTCTGTAGTGGACATGGGCACAATATGCATCAATTAGTGCAGACCTAGACAAATGTGACGCGGTAGCCGAGGAGGACCAATACTCCCCTAGATCAATTTGTACCAGCAGCTTTTGGACATAACATGGCCATTTAATTTTGGCACAACCATCCATTGAAGTCACCTCCTCCAGGGCTCCCCTTCAATTTAACAGCTATGGGCCAGGTCAAATGTCATCGGAGAATCGCCACCAATGTAAATAGTTATCTTTTTGTTTTTGACCAAAGCGTCTCATGAGCCAAGGGTTATTGTTGGAAACGGTATGCTTTCTTTAAATGTGTATATTATTACGGGCCTAGAATAAACCTAATATACATGTTTGGTTTAAGATTAACGTTTCCAGTGCTTATAGTTTGCACCTCTTTTAGAACACTACATTCAGATGTACTTTATTGTTTAAATTGTCTTGCATCTTATGCAAGTTTAAATATTTTCTTCTTCCTTCCAGGTGTTCTCTACTCCATGTACCGGGAATACTGGGCTAAGCCTAAGGAGTAGATACATCGACTGAGGATCATAGCATAGTGTTAGACCCCACACTGAAGCGACTTGTCTTTCACACCCTTCGTGGAATAGTGATTTTACTGTAAAGATACACCTGTTTTGTGTGCCTTCACTAAAAAGCGTTAACAGTTCTAGTTAAGACAATGTATTTTTGGAAGTGATGCGTTGTTTTTTTTACTAAGGATTGTAAATTTAACGTCCTTTTTTGTTTGAAACATGGTGTGTGAGTCTCTGTGGCCTGTTGCATTTCTCATTTCTCTCACACTATCCCAACCGCTTCACTCACTTTGTGAAGTTATACATATGTTTTTGCTCTGACGTTATGATCCTGCTTAAATATGTTTTAGTGACTAAATGTTAGGCTGTCATATTGCACATTTTATATCAAACATATGAATTCGCTTGAAGAGAGTATATTGCATTTGCCGTGGAAAAGTGAGTAGATACGTTTTTGAATAGGAATCAAATTAATTAACTTTTATTATTTAATGTCTAGCTTTTTTAACTGTTGATTGGTTCCCATTCATAAAAAATAGAATTACATTCCATGGTAATGCATAAACGTTGGTTTGCACTTCTAAATATGGTATATTTATAGAATTAAATCTTTACGGCAATACTAGAAATGGATATTTTCTTCTTTGCACATTTCTCATATGCCCTCTTTATGGCACAATTCCTCGAGCCTTCAAATACAAGTGGTTTGTAGGACATGATGGACATGGCAGCTTATGGTCATTAGCAGCTAGTCTTCCAGTCGCAATGGGCTTCTTGTAAAGGAAAGATGGATGCAGTGCCCATCAGTTCAGGAAAGAGATGGACACTACATCGTAGCAAGTCATTTCCAGGCAACTGGCAGTAATGAAGGTGGATTTGGCCTTAAAGTTCTTTTGTCAATGAACTTATAATTGAGGGTGCTTTGTGTCACCACTGAAGCGAGACACTGCGACAAACAAGGGTCAACGGTGATCTAAATATGAACTCAGGGTAGCTACTTAACATCATGTGGTATTGCAAACACCAGTGGCTATGGAATACAGAAATAAAGTACAAAAATCACTTACCTGTTCTATAGTCCTTCCATATCTTGGGAAAGCATAGGTTCAGTGTAGTGTTGAAGCGAGAGAGACCTAGGGACCTTTACACTAACTTGCTTAAACATTTTTTTGACCTCCTAAAAAATGAAACCTAAATAAATAATCAAACATACTGCTTTATCAGAAAATTAATTAAGGGGCATTTCTGTGTTAAATGAAATATTCTTGGAAAACCAAACTGCTTAGGTTACCTTCGAAACTGATGTGAAAAGGTGTTGTGGGGTAGAAGGGATTCTTATTGAGAAGAGGCATTAACGTGGCCTAGGGTGTGGCAATAAACGTCAGAGTGCTTCAGAATAAAAAAAAAAAACATACATAGGGTACATTCCACACGAGTGTAAATGCATTCCAACAGCTATTTTAGTTTTGTTGCTGGAAAAACTAAAATCTCCATAGAATGAGTCACGAAAAAAGTTTTACAGATTGCTCCGTGTCAGTACCAAGGATTTCCAGAATTCCAGGTTTGGTCCAAGTTACTTCCTGTGCTCTAGGAGAAATTAATAGCTGTGCAGACTGACAAGCACCGAGGCGAATCTCTAAAGGTAAAATGGTGTGTAACTCCACAGTTTTAATGAAAAATAACTTCGTCTACCACGCTTCAGTAGTATAAAAAAGAAAAGTGAACGTGGTCCAACCTACTTAATGTAACTACAATACAGTAAATGTTTCATTTTTTTCCTGTTCAAGATAAGAGTTCAACAGAACATTAAACACTATTTTTAACTCTCTTTTCGATGCTTCCAATTTACAGCCTTTTTTCCCCCTGATGATTAATTTCCTACTCCTTCCTTTGCGGGACTCTTTAACAAACACTGCACATAGTCTTTTTTTCAATAATCTTTGTGGTTTAACAACGTTAGCATGAAACGTTACAGTAATTGTGCTCGAATTATAACATTCAGCGAAATCAGTACATTCTGGTTTAACCTGTATGGATGCCCACTTCCCAGAGCAATTACTTTGGATATTAAGGAGGGAATGCAAGATTTTTAGGCTTTGGCATGACGTGTTTTAGTGCGAATAAAGGAAAACATTTGAATTGTTTTAGAATAAATGGGGCACAAACCTTATTTACAAATTGTTTCAGTTGCTGTGCATTCATAAGGCAGTGGCCACTGGTGTGATCTTGTAAAGATCTTCTTTTAAGCAAATCAATGATGAAGCTTTTTTGGACTATAAACAACTGAGTGGCGATAACAAACAGTGCTCCTGTTGATGTTCCATCCCCACTAGTCCCTGTTACCTCTTTGTGTATCCAGCGACTTCTCTTTTCCATCACCATTCGTGCCAGCCAGGATGTTTCACTGCATGCTACAAATTACTATTTCAGGCTCTTGATAGCACCATTGTTCACTAGAAAACACTTGGTACACAAAGGGCACGTGTACACCGTCCCTGTGTAAAGGTAGGCTTTACACAAGACCACCAAGCACCGGCTCTTCTAACCGATGCTCATCACTCACGCACTCTTCAAAGCAACCCCTTCGATTGTTACACATTCAAATACTAGACTACAGAAGACATGCCGCTAGGATGGTAAGAGCTAAACAGTTCACTTTCTTGCCGCTCTTACTACTAAAAGCAGCATGTTGTACTGAAGGATTGAAGAGCAGACCTCTTACCCAGTGTGTGCACTGAGTGCCAACCTGACCTCTTCGGGCCTCTTTACGAGCAAGGCAGATGGAATAATCCGTCACAAAAGTCACGGATATCTTGTCCGCCATATTACAAGTTCCATAGGATATAATGGAATTAGAGTAGAGAAAAGGAAGGAGTTAAACATTTTAGGTTATTCGAAGTAAGGGAGTACTATAAAGGATAGGGTTTAGGAAACAGGAGTAAGTTAGAAATTGAGGTAGAGACACCTTGAGTAACTAAGAGTTTTTGTTCGAATAGGTGGGGTAGAAGTAAAGTGGAACATGAGGCCAGGGAGAAAAAGTGTGAAACCAATGGTAATTAAGGGGAGGAAATAGAGGAATGTTGGGGAAAACTGAGGTAGAAAAGTATGTAGGACAGCTAATGGAGAACTGGGTGTGTGAGGCCTTGAATAGAAAGGCGCTAAGGGTTTACAATAAGATTATACGTACACCAAGATGTGAGTACAGGCTGAAATGTGGGTGGGGAGGCTAGGAGTGTGAAGTCCGACTAGGGGACAGTGAGTTAAAGTAGCATAAGGTAGGAAGAGAGTAAGCGGGTCATCGAAGAAGAATTAAATCAAGTAGCTTTTAAACAAGTAACATTTTAAGAAACTGGAGGTTTCATAGCATCTCACCTCACCTGGTATTGAGTTCCAAATGGCATGAGCTGCAATGGAGAAGGACAGCGTGACAGCTTTGCACATTTTTTGGATTCCAGGCTAAATTTATTTATATTCCTCACAATCTCAGTGCCACTAGAGGCTGTTATGTAGTCCGAGTGTTGCTGGTGAATGGTCTTGTATGTCATGCTGACTAATTTACATTTCATTCTGTCTTTAGGAGGAATGCAGTGAAGTTCTTTTTATCACAGGTGATATGTGGTCAAAAGTTGGTTTCAGATCGCTCCTTGTCACAGAACGTCGACTTGTTTTCATAGGTATAAATGATGAACTTGGCATGCCTGCTACAGTGGAGTTGCCCTAATCCAAGAGAGATACAACAACCTGAACAGCAGTGCGGGCGACACTAGGATGAAGAAGGGCGTTACATTTTCTTAAGCTAATTGAGAATCTTGTTAACTAAAGCAGTGTGAGCTCAAACAACAATTCCGGTGATTTATCCTCATTTACCAGTCTGGGTGAGAAACCATCTCTTTGCCCAGATGGTCTGTCCAGTTTAAATTTGCACTCATGAAGAACTCTAAAGAGGATAACTTTTTTGTGGGGGCGGGGGGGGGGGGGGATTCAACTGAAAGAAGTTTGCTCACATTCAATTATGGAGTTTTGTAAAACAACTTTTGAAAGTCTAGATGTCTTGTGGGGAAGATATTTTAAGCACAGTGCAATATCATCGGCATACTGATGAATCCCAACCTCTGCCTCCTACATCAAGATTCAGTGAAGCTCTATATACAAGCTGAATAGTATGGGCACAATAATGGATCCTTCAAAGACCACACACACATGAAAAGGATGGGGTCAAATGTGTTACCCATCCAGAACATTTTTTGGTTGGTCAGAAACCAGGAGAACTATCCAGAGACTATCTTGAATGTTCTTTCTGGAATCAAGGATAGTGAGGAAGAATATTAATTGTTTAATAATAATCCTAAAACAAGTAGATCACTGTTGATGCAGTGAGACTATCTACGTTGCATCTGCTTCAACTAATTCTTATCCACGGCCTCCTTGTTGATGGTTATGTACTTGTCAGCCACACTGGCAGTGACTACTATTGATCTTGGTCTAGATCCATCAGCTACAGTCATAGCCCATCAATGTAGTGTTCGGTTTGGTGTGTGGATGCTTTAATTAACTGTTGCCTGTAGAGGTGGCTAGCTAGGCAGCCTGTTAGGTTACCATAATCCGGTTTGAAGATAATACTAAGTACTCCTGCAATTGGAGGTGGCATTTTTCAGTTCACCTTCATAGAATTGCGATAACTTCTTTTTCGATGCATAATCACAATTTTTCAGTATCCGAGAGGTTATGGCTGCTATGGGTATTAAAGGTCTATCCTTTGTTGTTTGAGGACACCCCCACCATTCCAGTTGGACTGGTGTCTATTGCCAGTTTGTTCTGTTTTCTTAGATCATAATATTGTAGGTTTTTAGTTAAGCAGGCATGTTGTCTTTTGATCACTTCAAATTTGCCAACTCACAATGTGCCACACTGCGTCACATGGTATCTGCTCTCTTCACACCAGTGAGGAGGCAATATCACTGTCCGGATGTGTCCGTAGCGCAAGACAAGTAATGCCACTAACCTCTGATATCGGCAAGCGGGAACGAAGGCTTGTTGAGGAGCCCCCCTACTCCCCTGGGTGCAACCTCCCACAGAGTAATGAAACCCTGCTATGCCAGGAAGCACTCCGGGGAAAAGGGAAGTGGATTAAAATAATACACGCTGCTGCTGGGATGGATCTTCTATCCCTACGTCTGGTCTAGGGCTCTGGACGTCATCAAAGGCCACCCCACATGAGAATGCTGCATACAAAAGAAGAGAGAGATGTATGAGGGACCGTACGGGAAGTATCATTCAAACTGAAGCGACAGCATCAGTAACTGTTCATACACTCACAATATGCCATGCAGCAGCACTCTGATAGTGGGTAAAAGAACCCCAATCCTTGGAGAGACCACGATTTCAGAGAGTCATTAAAGAAGACCAGGATCTTAAATGCTCCATGAACAAAAAAAATAGGCAATAAGAACATAACTGTCACATGCACCAAGTTCTGTGAGAAATGCACGGGTTAATAGAAGACTACTAGTATGGCGTAACTAACCACTGTTACTAGTCACATTATTAGTGCCATAACCTCGTGGGCTTAGTCAAACCACCATAACACAGTGCACCCGACCGCTGCTTTCAAGTTATAGGCACGGGTAAGGATCAAGCGCAAGGTGCACCCGACCGCGGTTAAATATCACAGCATGAGTACTTGCAGTTCGTAGGCACTGTCTGAACAGTGCGGGTGCAGGAGGAGCGCCGGAAGAAAACACCGATTCCAACTTCCATCCGGCCTGGGATGTAATGCCGGGAGTCGGGGGGAGGTCAACGGCAGCGTGGAAACTCCCAGAGCAACGCTGTGCTCTGGCAAGGAAGTCTCCCTTCAGAATCAGCCCGCCAACATTAGAAAACACCGTAGAGATCAGGAACTCCAGCGGGGAACACGCATCCGCTCTCTCGGGAACTCGGCAACAGGCAAGATTGTCTTTTTAAAAACATTTTTTAAAATTCTTTTTATTTGCATTTCCAACACAAAACATAATAAGCATGTCACCTTGAATCGTCCACCACCTTCTACCCCACCACCACCCGCCGCCCACCTCCCCCAGCATAGCGCAAAACATATCAATGCATTGATTTAGAAGAACCCACCCTCCATGTAGGCAATTAGCTGCATCCAAGTCCCTCCCATATGCAATAAGGCTGCCAGCATAACCCTCTCTACCCCCTCAGAGCCCTCCATCCAGGCCATAATAACGTCGCTATTTCCCCCACACTCTGGAAAATTTCTTCGGGCAGCCCCTTGCTTTGTAAGTAACTCTTTTGGCTGCCATATATATGTCCATCCCCCTCCTCCAGTTGTCAAGCTTCGGGGGGTGCGGGGCTCCCCATTCCCGTGCCACGTCCCTCTTGGCCACCACTAATGCTAATGTCAGGAAAATGAGATGGGGTCGAGTCAGATCTATATCGTTCGTTATCCCCAGTAAAACTAATTTGGGTTCTAGGGGTAGGGACACTTCAAGTATTTCCCCGAGGACCCCACACTCCCAGATGGTGTTGTATAAGTTGCCCTCGGCATGTCCACACCGCAAACAGCTAGGGTCGGTGGTCCTCCCCATCCGGTGTAGGCGGAGTCGATCATAGTAGACTGTGGAGAATCTTAAATTGGATGAGTCGGAGTCGAGATTTTATTGCCACTTCCCTAAGGTGCATCAGGGCAGTTTCCCAATCAAGCGTGTCCATCTCCCCTAGATTCGATTCCACACACTCTTCAGTTTTACCAGTCCGTCCGGCATGTTGTTAAGTAGGGTTCTATAAGTCAAGGAAACTAGCTTGGCCTGAACCTGTTCCTGTAGTAGGCGGCCCTCCAGCGGAGCATATTCCGGCAAGGGGTCCGACAGCGCCTCTTCTGCCTGCCAAGCGTGGTGTATTTGCGCATACTTTAGGAACTGAGAGAAGTGCAGGCCGTACTCTGCCCTTAATTCCTGGAAGGACTTCAAGGCACCCCGGCGCTGGAGGTCACCCAGCACGGAAATGCCAATATCATCCCACCGTCGGAAACCTTTCAGCTTATGTAACTCCCTTAACCATGCACACTTCCAGATTGGGGTTTGTCTCGACGGTTTGTGCCGCCATCCAATTCGTCTTGTCGCCCTATCCCAGAGCTCCACAGTCACCCTTGTTGCCGATAATAGTGCTGCCTTCCCCTTCCCTCCCATATATATAGTGCAGGCATGTACGACGGTCTAATTTCACCCTTTCCAATCTATACGTGGGGTGATCCACCGGGGCATGTAACCAGTCGTTTATTGGTGCGAGATGTTCCGCCCAGTAGTATGCCTCCATGTTGGGGAGCGAAATTCCCCCCATTATACTGGTTTCTCTGTAGGGTCTCCAGCGCTATCCTAGGCTGTTTCCCCAACCAGAGCAACTCTCTTAGGCCCTCCTTTATTTCTTGAAACACCTCATGCGGGAGGGGGAAATACTTGTTTTGTAGTGCATAGAGGAATCGCGGTCAAGTGATCATTTTATACATCGTCGCCCTAGCATTGTGAGTGGGAGGGTCTTCCATCTGCACACAACCTCCTTAAAGTGCAGTAGAACCCGTTGGATGTTCTTCGTATATGAGAGAGAGCTACTACTTGTTATGTAAATTCCTAAATATACAAACCCTTCAGTTGTCACCCGTAATGTCTCGGGAATAGCCCTCCCCAGGTCTCCCTCCCCGGGATTGTACAGGACCGATTTATGCCAATTTATAGTATAGCCTGAGCGCGACCCATAGTGGTCCAGCAGAGCAAATAGTCGCGGTATCGAGACCTCTGGAGATGTAACATACAGCAGGATGTCATCCGCGTACAGCGAGATCTTCTCTTCATATCCCTCACCTTGGTGAATTTTAAAACCAGCTATCCGACTATCCTGCCGTATTTCACATGCCAGCACTTCTATGGGGAGGGCGAATAGTAGCGGAGATAGGGGACATCCCTGACGGGTCCCTCTTTGTATGGGGAAGTCCTTCGAAAGGGAACCATTAACTTTAACCCTCGCTCATGGGTCCGTGTAGAGAAGCGTAATCCACTGCCTAAATTTCGGACCAAATCCAAACTTTATCAGCACGCTATCTAGGAAGGGCCAATGCACCACGTCAAACGCTTTTTCAGCGTCTAGGGAGAGAAATACATGGGGCTCCTCACGTGCACACACCTCCATCAACCAGTTGTGTGTCCTCCGTAGGTTATGTCTAGTCGCCCTAGCTGGCAAGAAACCCGTTTGATCTAAATGAATCAGGCCTGAAACCACCTTTCGAAGTCGGAGGGCCAGGATCGTCGCTAAGAGTTTCACCTCTACATTCAATAAAGATATAGGACGATATGATGAGCACACCTCCGACGGTTTGCCCTGCTTATAGATAGGCACTATCATAGCCATGCGGAGATCTGGCGGAAGCATCCCTTCCTCCAACGCCCCGTTGAATAGCGCCAATATATGAGTGGTGAGGAGGTCCGCCGTTCTTTTAAAGAATTCCGCTGGGAACCCGTTAGGGCCAGGAGATTTCCCCGGGTGCAGCTTAGCCATTGCTTCCCGTACCTCTGCTGTAGTAATCTGTGCCTCCAGGCTCTCTCGCTCCTCCACGTCTAGACTGGGGGTCTCAACCTCCTCTAAATACTGACTGATCTCGACCGTCGTGCCCAGTTCTCTAGCCCCATAAAAGTCCTCATAATAATCTGCAAATGTCTGCGCTATCTGAGCGTTGGTTCTAGTAGGCCGGCCATCTGCGCCCATCACCTGATCAACCCACCTTGCCTCCTGTTCTCTGCAACTCAGCCATGCCAGCAGTTTCCCCGATTTATCCCCCACGTCGTATAATCTATGCTGAGTTGCCAGTGCCTGCGTCCTAGCCTCGTTACTCGTCATGTGGCTGCTGGGCGTCCAGCACTCGTCGGAGCGCGGGTGCCCCCCGTCCATTACATGTTGCTGTTCCAGTTCCAGAATACGCGTTTCAAGGTCCCTAATACCCCCCTGTTGAGTTCTCCTGTCCTCAGCTATCCTATTTTGTATTTCATCGCGGAGGACCGCCTTCATGGCCTCCCAGATCGTCACTCCCGACTCCACGGAGCCCAAATTGTCTGCCAGATAGACTTTCACGTCCGCCCTGAATCCCCGTAAGAGGTCCCTATTCTGTAGATCCCATGCAGCCAGTCTCCACCTCCCGGCCTTCGCCCCGAGTCTCAGTCCCAACGTCACCAACAGCGGCGAGTGATCTGAGATGCCACGTGCCAGGAATTCCGCTCGGCTCATTACGTCCAGCGCATGGCGGGGTAGGAAGACGTAATCCAATGTGAAGTACACCTTGTGCGCCCCTGAGAAATAAGAGTACCCCTTAGTCTCTATGTGAAGCCATCTCCAGGCGTCCGTCAGCCCTACCGTATCAATAAATCGTGCTAGATGGGAGTGCACCGAAGGGGCCAGTCGTTCCCCAGACCTGTCCAATGTGGAGTGCATCACGTCGTTAAAATCTCCACCCACCACGTGCTGCGAGTCCGGCGTGCTCATAATGATGCCAGTCACCAGTGCAAGGGTTCTTGCCTGTAGCCTAGGGGGCGCATACACTGACACCACCGTCATCTTCTGGTGTCTCCATGTCCCCGTCACTCCGACATATGTACCTTGTGGGTCCGACCAGGTTTCTGTAACTATGAAAGGGGGGGATTTCCTCACTAGAAATGGCCACTCCTCTAGATCCCGACGTGTACCCTGCATGTGCCAGTACCTTGTATGCCCCTCTATCCAAGAATCCGCATCGTGTCCCCTGTAAATGTGTTTCCTGCATCAGTACTATATCAGGGGCCCTCCGTTTAACTAAGGCCATAACCAGTCCCCTCTTTATCTTTGTACCCAGTCCATTTACATTCCAGGTGAGGATTTTGACCGATCTATCATCTCGTTCTCCTGTCTCGGGGACGCCCATCCTATCAGAAGACATCAAACTGGGTCAGGACATGTCCCGGCAGGTCCCCTGTGTAGGGCCTATAGGTGTCGGGGACCTTTTCATCTGCGGCATGCTTAAAAACAAGAACCAGAACCTCAAACACCCCCCCCCCACCCTCCCACCCTCTGAACCCTCCCACCCTTCCCCAACCCCACAACTAGCGCACCCCAAGAATACCCCCCTCCCCCGTCCAGACCCATCGCCATCCTAACGACAGAGATACAGCTGTTCAGGTAAAGGAGGTCTGTCACCCACCCTCTATTAACCTCGTTACGAACTTGCCCGCTTCACCCTTCTGCAAACATTTTTACCCCACAGCATAAACCACAACTTAAAACTGAAGAAACAATAGCACAATATAAGACAGTCCAGCTACTGTTAAAATGAACCGTAATAGAAAAAAGGGGGGAAAAAACGAGGGAGGGGGGCAGACAACAACTTGCGTGCTCTCAGCTACAGCGTCCACGACTGGCTGACCCGTTGTGTCCCTTCATCACGAGTTGGAATCCTGCGGTTCTCCCCTCAAGGTCTCTGTGTCTTGCCTTTGTCCCTGCTCCATGTCTTTTATGGCGGCCACCAGGGGATGCATTGATCGTCCTTCCAGGTCCTCCCCTTCCGAGGCGGTATCCCCAGGTTCATCTTCCCCCTCTAAACGCGCCTTCTCTGCCAGGCAGCGAAAGCGCGAGCCCGTCAACCGGACCGAGTTGAGGGAGGTTGCACTGTTCCGTCTCCTTCTCCGGGTTCCAGAGGCCTCGTACGGGGCCGCCGTCAAGTCCCGGCCGCTTCGCCGTCGCCCCACTCGCTGCAGCCTCCGTGATCTTCGGGAGTCTCCCCCAGGGCGCTCCCGTTCTGGTGTCCCCCAGTCCGCTGTCGGCCGCCTGCCTACAGGTGGGCGTTCCTCCAGCCACTGCCAGGCCTCTTCTGGGGAATTAAAAAAATAGGACTTTTCCTTCTAGATCACTTTCAGCTTTGCAGGGAATAACAGCATATATTGTATTTGAAGTGCTCTTAGCTTGGCTTTAACTGAGTTAAAGGAACGCCGTTGCTTTTGTACCTCCTGGCTGTAATCCGGGGAAATCATAATATGCGCGTTCTCGTGTCGGATGACCCCAAGTTTCCGAGCTTTTCGTAGTATCATGTCGCGGTTCAAAAAGTTCAGGAAGCGAGCAATGACTGGCCTCGGCCGTGCCCCAACTGGCGGTCTCGCCATCAGTGCTCTATGCGCCCTCTCAATTACAAAACAAGTGGAGAATTTATCTTTCGGGAATGTGCGTAACAGCCATGAGTGGAGAAACTCCGCCATATTTGGTCCCTCAATTCCTTCCCTAAAGCCTACAAAACGGAGGTAGTTATGTCTTGCCCTATTTTCGGCATCATCCACCTTCCAAAGGAGTTGCTTATGAGAGGCTTTATGAGAGTTGCTTATGAGAGGTCTTTCTTCAGGGCCTGCACAGTGTCCTCCGCCTCCCCTATCCTGGTCTCTGCATTCGTGACGCGTTCAGCTAAATTGCGGAAATCCTGTCGCAGGAGCGTCACCTCCGTCCCCACCTCCCCGATTTGGTTTTCAAGGGCCTCACGGGACGCCTGTATGGCATTCATTAAAAGGGCCGTGTCCGATTTTGTCCCACTCGGTTCCGACTCCACCGCCGGAGGGGCCATTGCATACAACAGGCAAGATTGTCAAGCCCTGACCCCCGGAAGGGGAGGGGCTTTATAGGGGGCGGATTCTTTGGAGGTGCCTGATCCGTGTTCCTATGTATCCCAAGGGTTTCTGGGACGTGTAGTGCAATGGGCGCCGTCTGTCTATTGGTGGCACGATATTCCAAACAAACAAGGCATCATGCACACAGGGGAGGGAAGCCCTAAGTGTAGATGCAGTACCTGCCTTTCTTCCCTGCCCACGCTGAGTCATTGCAACAATCACACAGTATGAGGCAAGGGGAACTGGAAAAAGTGGGTGTCTAGCTCGTGTGATAACGAGGCTTAGCACAGCTGATGTGCATTACAGGTGATTGTTTAAACCTCACCAGGACATCAGATGCAGTCTCAGAAATGATTGAGATTGTTTTTTTTAATGGGGAAGGAGTTGAGGTTCTAATTCAGGCAATGCTTGGCACAGAGCCCACCACCTCTTTACACTGCAAATATTTTTGAGAAATCAGCAGATCTGTGACTTTTGAGTAGTTTTCTTTACTCCTCTATCGCAGACGGTCCAGTCAGTGCTTTGGAGTTGTGGATGACTGTCCACAGTATATCACCATTTCTAAGACGCTGCAGAGTTTCAAATTGTTAAGGTTTGCAAGTGCCCATCACTATTTTAGGGTCTAGTAACCAGCAATAATCCAAATAATTTTCTACTTGGTAGAAAGTAACATTTAATGTGATGAAGTGTGTCTCCACTGTTCCAGATTCCTTCAAATTCTGTATGATGCTGATCTTTGAAGGAAACATGCTCTATGAATTTATTTTGCCCACAAGGCTAGATAATGCCACATAGGTGCAATTTTAGAACACACTTCTTACAGTGAACATAGCAATTATCAGTCATCTGTATCTCCTTAGCCCTACATAGGTGCAAAAGTGTTGATGTATTGTGATAATTCACCCAGTTAAGGATGGTGGTAACTTGTTTTACGGTAAATTTTGGAGAACTTCTTTGATTCATTTATGTTGGTGACAAAGTCAAATACTGTGGGGATAATGTGGCAGTCTTTGTTGAGGGGGGCTTGTAGGACAGGTACTAGTCCATATATGTGTGAGACTCACCCGATTATTATTATTTTTGATTTAGAGGATCCTTGAGATGGGTTGGGTTTTCAAAGGGGTCTTTTATTCCCCACTTACTCAGACTTGGTCAGTTAGTTTTCTACTTCGTTTTCCAGGTGGAAGGGTATCCAGGGATAGCATGAGCAAGTGGTTCCATCTTCTCGTCAATGTGTAGCTTGCCTCTTTAGTTTTTTCAGTCAGGTAATTCATTGTCTACCATGTCATCAGACACCTAGGCTTTGATGCTAAAGGCACATTTGGAGAGTTGAAGCTCCTATGCTTTTCTTTCATTCAGGATATTGTGCCATATCCTATTTTGGAAATAAAAATGTCTGTCTTATTGATTTGATTTTCATAGGATAATTTTGCAAGAAGGCACCATCAACCTGGTGGTGTACATTTCATCTGCATGCGATTGTATATTCTGCACTTTGGATGAGATTTCCTCTTGTGAATCTACCTCTTACTTCTCATCACAGAAACGTGTTCATCATCTTCGTTTACTAGTTCCTCTGAGTGTGAATAATCTTGCTACAGTAGTTGTATGATCCACTGCTCCATCAAAGTTTGTTTGTAAACACAGCGCACTGTGAGACATAGGTGAAATTGTTCACTTTACCACATGCCAAGCAGGTTTTGCCACCTAACTTTGATTATAACTTTCTTCCTAGACCTATCCTTCTAGTCGTCTAGGTGGGGGCTTAAAGCACTGACTCCCTTGGTCCAGTTTAGATGGTGACATTAATGAAAGTTGCTCAAATGTGTATTGAACATACCCCTGGAATCCTTTGACATTACTAGAGTCAACATATTTTTTAGCACTATTTATGGTACTCTCAAACTTAGGTGCCATACCTTCTCAGAACAGCTGACCCATTTTATCAGGGGCAATCTCTTACTCCTAGTTGGTCAATTTACACATGCTGGCAAATTCATGCATTTGGGTGTGGCATGAGTCTTAAGTTGCTTTACTGTCTTGAATGGCCTGGCACAGAATAAACCATTCATAGTTTGAATTGGAGCCCTAAGTCTTCACCAAGTGCCTCCCACCCATCAGCTTGATTAGTTGCTGGTAAAATCAAGAATAATTTACGCAGCTGATTTCCTGCAAAGTGCAGAGAACTGGACCATTTGGCTACAGAGACTGATGCTTAGATAGGCATGAAATAACTCTTCAGTCATACCACTCGTCTTCTCCAACCAGGTGAAAATGAAGGGTAGTCCCTGCTAGCAAGTAAGGGTAGCACCTAGAAATAGTTATGAATGTACCTACGTTCATCTAAGCTTGCCAACTAGTTGGATGATGGCAGTGGAGAGGCAGGCCTTCGTTAGCCATTTTTAAACTTCTGGAAAGTCATTGGGGTCTGTTAGACTTGGCTTTTTCAGTGGGTTCACCCCCAGACCTTTTACTTTTTGGCCTCCTGGTTTTGACCTTGTTTATGTTGGTTTTAAGACTGGACACTTTACCACCGCTATTCAGTGCAAAAGTGCATATGCTCTCCCTGTAAATTGTGTTTATGGCTTGGTGTTTCCATAATTGGCTTATTTGATTTACTACTAAGTCCCTAGTACAGTGCATAGGGCATGTAAATCAAATGCTACTAGTGGGCCTGCAGCACTGAATGTGCCACCCACAAAAGTAGCTTTTCAAAAGGTGTCTCAGACCTGCCACTGCAGTGTCTGCGCACAGTTTTCAAATGCCATGTCGATCTGGCATGGTCCTAATCTTTCCATTTCCTACATATAAGACACCCCTCAGGTAGGCCCAGGGTACCCCTGTAGGCAGGGTGCAGTGTATGTGAAAGGTAGGATATTTACTGGTGTGTGTTACATGTCCTGATAGTGAAATACTGTGCAGTTTCTTTTTCACTATTGAAAGGCTATCTGTCCCATAGGCTAACATAGGGTTTGCCTTGTAACACCTTACAAGCCTAACGTTCCATTGGCACAAAGTAGAGCAATAGAGTTTAGTATGCCTGAACTCAGTATTTTAAAATACATCTTTTAGGAAAGATGATTTTTATATTATGCGTTTGAAAATACCACTTTTAGAAAGTGGGTATTTTCTTGTCCGGCCATCCTGTGTGCCTCTGCCTGTTTGTGCATTTCCGTGTGGGTTCAGAGTGACAGGAGCAGGGGATGTGCATTCACACTAGACAGACACAAGGTGGGGTTGAGGTGTGTTCTGCCTTTCCTGGGTGACTCATAGCCAGGTTGAATAGACTTGGCTGCATTTAGAGCAGTGGGAGGAGTTTTCACTAGCACCTGAATAGGCAGTATTTCCTCTGCGCAATGCTGTTTCCACCTCCTATACTGAAGCTGGGCAGGAGAGGGCAGAACAGGTTTGGACTGGGCTCAGAGACCCTTGCACAAAGAGAAAATGTGGTATAAATATTGGGGCCCTGACCCCAGGACTTTAGAATACTGCTGGACTAAGGAACCTGCCAGGACTAAGAGCTGTGAGGAGAGACTACCCCTTTGCAGTGTGCTTTCCTGGGTTGGCTTGCAGTTGCTGCTTCTGTCTTGGGTAGGAAAAGGACTAGAATGTTCTTTCTGCATTCTAAAAATCTCCAAGGGCTTGATGCAGAGCTTGCCTCCTGTTGGAAGTCTCATGGAAATCAAAGACTTCAACTTATTCTGGGGACTGGCTTCCTGAACTGGGTGTTTCAACTGCCAAAGATGAAAAAGGTAACCCAACGCCGCTGCCGGCTCCGTGACCGGAAGGCACCGCATAGATCAACTCCGCACTTGCACCGCAACCCTGGTCTCACTGCACTGTGACATGTGGGCACCGCACTCGCCACCACCTCACTTCACACCGCCGCCCTGATATCCCTGCCAACTCCGTCACTACTGCCTGCACAGTTACCCGTGGACACCGCTCATGGATAACACTGAGCACTGTCCCGCTTTGCACTGCAGCCCTGGTCTCATCGATTCTGCCGCTCCAGGGTGACCTTGACGCTACTGCCTGCGCTGTGGTTTGGGGGCACTGTTCGTAAGTTAAACGATGTACCGCACAGTCCCACACCGCAGCCTTAGCCCACTGACACCAGCGCCATCGACTCCAGTTCGTCAACTGACACCATTGCCTGCACCACAACCTGTGGGCCCCGCACAACGCATTGCCCCGTTTCACACCACAGCATTGGGTCATAGCGACGACAGCGCTTCAGCAATGATGACGTCGTTGCTTGCACCGTGACCTGTTAGCACTGCAACGCAGCCCTGGTCTCACCGATGCCACTAGATGACCAGAGCATCTCCCTGCACCGTGACCTGAGCGCACCACACGACGCACTGCTCCGCTTCACAGCACAGCCCTGATACCTGCCGGTGCTCCTGACTTCAAACTCAAAATGTTCGACTGCAACGCATGCGACTTCAAAGGCCTGACGACTCCTGCACCGACTGCCACATTAGACACCACTCCTCCAGAGCTCACAACAAAGTCCAACGCCATGCATCTCGCAAGGTACTGTTTTACGGGATTCCCTGACACCTTAGATGACCCACGATGCCGGCCAGAACTGTTGGATTTGTTTGCTCATATCGCCGTGACAGCCCCGGATGGAGTTATCGACTTCAAGGAACTGTTTTTAAAGTCGATTTTTTGCTTTATTGGTATTTTGAAATACTGTATGTTGAATTTTTATCGCTTTGGTCTGGTTTTACACAGATAAATATTGGATATTTTTCTAAAACTGGTGTGGTGTCCTTTTCTAGTGTTTTCACTGTATTACTGTTTGTTATATGCAAATGCTTTACTGGCTCTGCGACAAGCCTGACTGCTCGTGCCAAGCTACCAATGGGGTTGTGTTAGACGTGTAATCCCCTTATCCTGACTAGAGTGGTGGATTCTGCCTGGCTTAGGTGCATACCCTAGCCAACCAGAGAACCCATTTGTAGGAGGGTCCCATTAAGATTTGTCCAAAGATAAAGAGTGTGTAAAATGTACGCACTCTCTAATGAACAAATCAGAAGGTACAGTTTTTACCAGCGAGTGGTTGGCTCATCCAGCCAAGGTGGGTTTACGTCGCCTTACTGGGGAACAGGTTTAGGAAACCCCAGTTAACATATAATTGAAAACTAATGTTTTCATGAGGTGGTCTCTGGAATACTGCCCCTGCTGAACTCTGTAAATACACAGATAAAAAGACTCCACAAGTAGACTTACTCCTGTTGGCGCATTGCACTTATACATTTAAAGGACTGATTCTCAGGATTGGGGCCATTAGAGTCCCTAAGGATGTGGGCCCTTGAACAAATAAAGAAAACCTTGACATGACAAAACCATAAAGATGTGTTCCAAATTTAAGAATCCTTACAGAAAGTAAAAAGTCATTGGTCAGATTTAAATCAGCATCAATAATGCATAGAGCTAAGCTAACTGCAAGAGGTCATACCATAAGGGAATAGGCCAGAACCAAATTATAGTAGTTCACCATAAAACTAGCACTAATCTCAGTTCCTAAATAAAGGAAGAGTAATCCTGCAAGAGGACCGATAGTCTGCATTCGAGAAAGGAACCACAGGTCAAAATATAAATCAACAAACAGTCGAATATGCAGTCTGCATGGCTCATAGGCTAAAGAAAACGTCAAGTCAGATAACAGCTCAGGATGAAAGCAAGGAAAGTCCCTAAGTGTAAATCAAATAGAGAGACTATCGTAGAATCTGGCTTTTTTTCGAAGCAAGCAAAAATTCTGACACACATCACAGAAAGGGCACCTTTTATAGTTTCAGAGAATTGAAAAACAACGCACTCAACATGGCGTGAAGTGGTGTCATAGGGATGTGCTAAAGGAGAGTCAGGACATAAACCAATAAACATTGTAGCAATTGTGCTACATAAAATATGTTACTTTAGAAAATGCCTACATCACGAATAAATGTTGAATACCCTTCCAAACAAAGGAAACTACATTGCATTATTAAAGCAAACCAAGCAATAATCCGTTTGAAGTGCTGTTGTGGCTTGGGCAGCTGCAGGCCTTGAACATCGCAACATACAAGAACATCTCGACATGGCTTTCTCCCAAGACATTCAAGTAAATACATTCTATTCAGTACAAGAAAACAACACCTTAAAATAAATCCCATTTCATCTATTTTATGAAAAAGGAAAAACACAGAAGAGAAACCTGCATGTACAATACTTGCTCGTGCAATTTTAAAAGCCAAATTCTCTTTGGCAACATTCAATTAGAAGTCAGTGAAAGCAGGCTGAGGCCCAGTAAATAAGATATGCAGCCTAGTTATGCTAGCTTAGACACATGAATATTATTTTCTAGTTAACAAGAAACGCTCCATACCTACTGAGTTCTATGCTCCCTATGTTCACAAATCTGGTAAAGAGATCTATGTTTGTTTCCACTGAAGAGACTACAAATAAACCAACAGCCAGTCTAGGACACCACCTTTCACCTTCAGGTACTGGCAGCGAGTCCCTTAGGGATGAACACCTCCTAGTCACCATGAAACTGCACTTTTGATCATTTCATTATCAACATAAGGTGTGACTACCATTAACCAACATCAGGGTCACGTCCCTCCGAAGATAACAATTATATGAACCATGAGATCCAGGGTCTAGGAAATGAGGAGAAAACTCATATGATGTTATGGATCAAGTCAGCGGTTAGAGTAGGTCGTCCTACCCAAACCACTGATATTGGTTAGAGGCTGTCTATAGTGGTTTCTTTTATGCTTAACTAACTGTTCATGAAAAATAACAGTCTTTTTTCTTAGTAATATTCTTTGCTAGTTATTTCTGCTTGCATCATGGCTGTTGGTGTTTCTTAAAGTTGCCTAAGTGCTTTCTCTATGCAGGTCTCCTACCCAGGGCTTTTGCAGTTGGCCACTTGCTCTCAGAATATCTAGGCACACAGGTGAGAAACTCTTCCACATTATTCTGAGGTAAAATAGAAATACTAGTATCAACTCTCATGGAGAAACGTTCAGTCTGCATTGCTCTTATGAATGAACACTTATAAAGCGCATAGCTACCCTGAGCAATTCCAGCGCTCACAGCATCAGCGGACGGAGTAGACACAAAGGCTATGCAGATTTTTGGAACAGCCGGGTTTTAAGGGTTTCCGGAAGGTCAGGAGATTAGACTCCCGACGTAGATGGAAAAGGAGGGTGTTTCAAAGCTTGGCAGCGTTATAAGAAAAGGAACGCCCACCACTTCTTGATTTTTGGGACTGATGCAAGAAGGAGGTTAGTCAAGCGAAGGTTTCTGTTAGGGCAGTAAGGTCAAACTATAGTTTGAATGATTGTTGGTCCTTTCCTCCAAAAAAACTTGAGAGTGATACATAAGGCTTTAAATGAAATTATCTGCAGTACAGGTAGCCAATGGAGTGCCCTCAATTTTGGTTTGGAGGATTGCCGATAAGGGGTCTGCAGGAGTAGACGAGCGGCACAGTTCTGAACAATCTGTAGCTTTGCGGTAGCTGCTTGAGGAGCACCTAGATAGAGGGCATACCCGTAGTCGAGGCGTGAGTGAATGAGTGCCTGGACCATCAACCTTCTGGCTAAGATGGGGAGAAGACGGAGAATTTTGCGGAGCATCCTGTCAATGCCATAGCAGGTGGCTGATAATTTTGTCTCTTGATATTCGAAGTTCAAAGAGCAATCCAGCCATATGCCCACACTTTTAATCTGATTTTTTGGAGTAGGAGCAGGGCCAAGGCATTTCGGCCACAATTGCCCTGCGTCGAACACGGGAGAGTTTTCTAGGAGCATTAGCTCCATCTTTTCTCAGTTTAGTTTCAGGCAGGAGAGTTCCATCCATTCAGCTACCTTCTCAAGACAGAGACCCAGACCAGAAGATGAATTATTAGTGTGATTTAGGGCCACAATGAGTTGCGAATCGTCGGCATATGTAACTATTTTTATCCCGAATGGACGGACTATCTCAGCCAGCAGGCTCATGTACACATTGAATAGTGTAGGACTCAGGGAGGAACCCTGAGGAACACCGCAGCTAAGAGGCATACGCTCTGAGAAGGCACTACCTTCAAAGACCTGGAAAAACCTGTCCTCCAGGAAGGATTGCAGCCAGGTGATGACACCCCGTCACTCCAATACTCCGGAGTCTCAGAGTCAGGATGCTATGACTGACAGGGTCAAACGCAGAGCTGAGGTCGAGGAGTAGGATAGCCGCTGTACCTCCTTGGTCCAGAATTTTCCTGGATTCTTCAGCCACTGTTAGGAGAGCAGTTTCTGTCCCTTGTTGGGGTCAAAAACCTGTCTGTGAGGAGTGCAGAAGGTGGTTGGACTCTAAATGTTCAGATAGGACAGAACTGACATGTCTTTCGAGGATTTTGCTAATCACGGGCAGGAGGGAAATAGGACGAAAGTTCCCCAGGAGGTCAGGATCCAAATTAAGTTTTTCGATTAGTGCTTTCACCATGGCACATTTCCAGGGCAGGAGAACTACACCAGAGGAGATGGAGGAGTTGATCAATTCCAGGATTACTGAAAGAATAGTTCCTGCAGCTAGCTTTAGAACGTTGGGGGGGGGGCAGATTCCCTCGGTAAGCCTGATTTTATAAGGGCTGAGATGGTTTGTAAAGACTTGAGATCCACCAGAGGGACTTCTTCCAACAGGACATTAGTGCCAAAATTAAAGGTGTCCACATGTGACAGGTCATGTTGATGTGTCCAGAGAGGGAAAGCGCTATATATGTTCTGTCAGCCAAACTAAGTCCGAGCAATTCCCTCAACCTTCGCCCTTCACACAGAGGATGGCAAAGGATGAATGACAAATGGCTACGTTCTGCAGTGAAACGGCCAATTGTACCAGATTACCCTACATGGGTGACAATATCTGATATGTTTAGGCACATAGACAGTTAAACTGTATCATGAAGGATTATTATGGTTTGTTAGTGAATTTCCTTCTCTCTATTTTAATAGTCTTAGTTTATTGCCTTCCTTTGTTGGACAACTGCATGACTCAGGTTTTCATTGTTTTTGACAATGTTGCCTTCTGACCATCTAGAAGATCTTTGTAATTCCAGGGTTACTTGAAAAAGTCAATGGATAATCATCTGTTTTACCTCTTTTGTCGCTGGTATTACAAATCTCATGTATTGTGAAATAAGACTGAGGAGACAAAAGCATTTCAAACCCCCCACCCCAACCAAGTATATACATTGATTAATACATTTGGTGCCTTATCAACTAACTACAGTGAACCATCTCTATTTACTTTTGTCGGATGCTGGATTTCCAGAAATGTTTGCTCCGCATATATTTATCCAAATTTTAAATCGCTCCAAATCCACATTAGATCATTTATTTATGTGTAAAGCTATTCTTTTTTCCGTGTCACATTACTACACAGAGGGACTCAACATTCTGGTTCTAGAATTCCCATTGTGGGAGATGAAGACAGGGTATTGAAGCAGTCTGTAATGGTTGGCTTTTTACTAGGCAGTGTCATTCACATGGACTTGGCAATCCTTATGATTTTCAACATTTTGGGGGTGGATTTTAACAAACTTATAATTGCTTCTGACAGAAAACAGAGTAAATAGCCAAAGGCGGCAACAAAAAAAAAAGGCTGAATATACAAGAAATGCCCCATGGCAGGATTTTGTGTACCTTCTACAAAGATCACTTCTTTGCGCCGTAAAACTCACATTATGGACCAGAAACTTTAAACTGCCTTTGAATAAGTGATGAGCTACTAGTTCAAATAAGCCACTGAGAACGCTTTGAAGACATTGTCTGTTAATGGAGCCTCCTTATATGGTGGACATATAGGGTTCTACCAACACAAGGGAAAAGATCTCGGATTGTTGATCTTAATGCTAATAAATACGGAACAATGCCAAAGCCAATGCTTAAGGCTAGAGCCAAAGTAACTAAGAAGATGTCAAAAGAAAGGAGGCAACTGCAATTAAAACCCTTGAAAGAAAAGAATCACCCACAGGTCCTCGTAAGTCAGTTTCTCATCTTGATATTCCGAGTAATGCTGGTGGTGCAAACGCGAATTACATTTTTTACAAAATGTTTTATTAAATAATACAATGTGCAGAATTTCCATTTAAAAATAGCGGGTCTTAAATGAAAATAATTGTAGTAGGCAACCATACTCAAAACCTACAGGCCTGTAACATAGAAATGAGGCATGGAGTCTTCACTTGACATAACTGAAGGCGCCATGATTTAACATGAAGGAACAACAATACTAAAATGCTTGTTTTTCACTTTAAACTACCATTGTGCAAAATGTTTTTTTCTTTTTGCTGCAGACGTTTGCATTTTGGAAGCTAATGTTTGTTACATAAGTAATGGACATTTGTTATATTAGAATTGATAGTGAAGTTCTCACCACAAAATATGTAGACAGGGAGGGTGATTCATGTGAAGATGTGTGAAAAAACAAGAAATGATGTGTCATAACATTCAAGGACACATGGTTAAAAGACTCTTGTACTGTGGTGAGAAGATGGCAAGTTGACCAGTTCCCAGGAAAGTGCAGAAATCTCATTAGTCAACATGAAGAAGAAATAATATTGCTGATAGTTGTAGGTCACCTGGACCAGACTCTCTGAGAGTAGACACTTTATTAGGCTTTCTTAGACATCTCTCCATGAGAAGTTTCGACTGATCTGCTCTTATTTTGCTAAAGCTTCATGCTTATGCTTGATTCTTTCATCAGGGCCCTTCAAGGGTATCTGAACTGACACCTTTAATCCTTTCTCGAATAGAAATTGATTTATATAGAATAGCAAAGTTTCTTTATGGAATACTCTTGTTACATTTTATTGTATGGGAGCTTTATTTGATTTGCTAAATAATGTTAGCCTCTAATGATGAAACTTGGAAAATAATACTTAAATAAATAATAACTAAAAGATTGAAAAATAAAAGCCTTTAACTCACACGTAGCTCTCTTTATTGACCAAACTAAAGTAATGATAGTTGAGAACGTTTGAGATTGACTTCAGCTCCTTACATCTCTGTCGACAGCAAAGATCCATTGACCTGTACGCGGGGTTCATGGTGATAAGACACAGTGTAATTCTGTGTAGCGGTAGCAGATTGAGTTTGTAAAGAGAGAGGAGCTGAAATAATAAGCCCTAGTTTAGATCTGCTCATGTCCTTACGCCCAAAGCACGAACTTGAAGACTGACAGAGTTACAGTTTTGAAGACGGTGGCAGTGTAGAAGGTATGAGTATCAATAGTGTCATGCATAGCTTTTGTCTGTGCTGAGATTTTGTCATATTATTGTGCTAGAAAACTGGTGTATATACACTAAATCTTGAGCAGTTGAAAAAGTTTTTCCTCTTGATATTCAGAGTAATTCTGATGGTATAGAATACGGACCAGGACAATGAATTCTCTTCAATGCTTAGTTTACAATAGCAAACACATTTGTCCAGTAGGATTTCTTTAAGAGAACATATTGACTGATTCTACCCAATGTAATTATACTATACTTATTTGTAGTCAATCAACCATATTCAAAGTAATCATTAGAGAAAAGAACACAAGGCCACTGTTTTTAAAGTGTATTTAGTGTATTCCACAATAAAGTGAGTGCAGATGGCACAGTGCTCATTAAAGTGTGAGTTCTTTTACATTGCCTTAAAAACACAAAACAAATATGTTGAGTTTTTCAGCAATGTGTGTGTTCGGAATGAAGCTGGGAGTCGATGCGTGGATTTTCTTCTTTGTAGCACTAGAACTCAATTCCAGGCGCCCAGGAACTGGATTTGGCCTCACTTGGCAAGACAGGACTCTCAGCAGAAAAGCCCAGGTGCTGGTAGGTGAAGTATTTGTTGGCCCTGAGACCTCTTCACAGGAGGCAAACTCAACTAAAGCCCTTGGAGAACCTCAGTAAGCAGGATGTAGAAATCAAAGTCCAGTCCTTTCAGTCTCAGGACAGAAGCAGTAAGCAGCAGGCCAGCACAAAACAATTAGCAAAGTGTTAGTCCCTCCTGAGGAAACACAGCTCTTCTTCCTGGCAGAATGTTCTCAATCCAGGAAGGTTTTGAGTATATGGTGCCTCGGGTCCAGTACTTATACCCATTACAGCCTTTGAAGTAGGCAAACTTCAGAGCTAAGTCTTTGTAGTGCATAATACTTTGCGTTTCCCTGCCGTGGTCCAGACACTAAAGGGAGTTGGAGGCTGCTTTGTGTGAGGACGAGCACAGCCCTATTCAGGTGTCAGTGTAAACTTCTCAGACCACTCTAGCTCAGTACGGGTCATCCGTCTGCTAATGGGCCCTCAGGATATGCAGGGCACACCTCAGTCCCCTTTGTGTGACTGTCTAGAGTGAATGCACAACCAGCCCAACTGTCATCCTGACCCAGACATGTATGTGGAGACAGGCAGAGGCACACAATGGTTAAAGTAAGAAAATGACAATTTTCTAAAAGTGGCAATTTCAGACCTGCAATTCAAAAACCAACTTCACGAAAAGACCTATTTTTAAATTGTGAGTTCAGAGACCTCAAAACCCAATTTTCTTTCAGCTTTCAATTGGCACATCACGTGTAAGCTGTTACAACACAGCTCCAATGCTGACCTTTTGGACAGATAGGCCTTGTTGTAGGGAAAAACTAAATTAGCAGTATTTCACAAACAATGACATGTCAAATTGAAGTGACCTGGTTCCATAGGATGATGTGACACAGCAGACGTAGCCAGTATATATCTTTAGGTTATTTATTAAGATAGTAAAGTCCATTGTATAGCCCCACCAGGAGCAGCCTGCTAGCTGCTCAGCCCATCCTCTCAACTGTCTCTCTCACACACACCAACATTCTAGTCAGGTCATCATTCCACATGGAACACTCGCACTGGCTGAGCAGCTAGTTACAATATACAGGAGAACAGTAAACCTTATATGAAGATACTACAATATCTCCCTTCTTTCCAATTGACAATAAATAAAAAACACTAAAAGTAGATAGTAACTAAACACAAAATATAAACAAAAGATAAATAGTCCAAAACCCAAGGGTAAGATGAATTAAACATACCACAAAAGGGAACCAGACTATAAAACGAAAGGAAAAGGATAAGAAAAGGATGAATAATAAGAATGAACTATCACCATCCTCCTCTTATATTAAGAATTTAAAGAAAACATTAAACTCACACACAATCCCTAACCTCCTCCTTTAATGAGACACAAAAAAAACGTTAAACTACCAGACGGAGATAGAAAAAGCACCACATAAGATACATAAAGGAGAAAAACCCTAAAACAAACTATAAAATGTATTGGAACCCAATACGACTTACATAGGTGGACCCAACCCCCCCTATACACTGAGTAGTTAATGGGATTAACCCAACACTAAAACGTAGGTGGGACTATTACCCCCTAAACACTGAATACTAGGTGGGACTAACACCCCCTAAACACGAAGTATATGGGACTAACACCCATTACTAACTTAATAGGTGGGACTAACACCCCCTAAACACTAAGTATATGGGACTAACACCCATTACTAATATAATAGGTGGGACTAACACCCCCTATGCACCGACAAGAGAGTCACAGCATGACCATCACACAGAATCGTAGACAATGTGCATCACAAAGTGACTAATACAAACTACACGACCAACACAAAAAATGAAAATGGTACAAAATCAGAACACCACCATAAGTATGCAAAAACATTCTCACTAGAAGTGCAGTAATAAACTGTGACCAAAACCATTCTCACTAGTAGTGCAATATTAAACTGTGACCCGCCGGTGAGCGATCTCTCACCCGAGTAGTGAGACACTGGGTACACTCTCATATCATTAAATTATTAAAACCATAGCATGTTAAATAACCATAGTCATAGGTGTGCCTGTCACCGTGAAGATAGACAGGCATGCGACAGTTCTTGGTGACAATCCAGATGAAAGAACTCCGAACCGATACAATGTCAGTAGACAGACATAAGCGCTTGAAAGTAACAAGGGACTTGGCAGCACAACAAAGTACTTTGCAGGAGATCAAAATGCTGTGCAGCAGACAACATGCCCACCGAAAACGAAAACGAGCCTGGGCAGTAAGACAACAAAAGAAACTCACCACGAAGAATGTAGGCACTGTTCAGTGACAGAAAAAGAAAGTCAAACTTCTTAATGTTGAAACTGAAAAGAGTCCGGTTTAGGATGACCGGTTTACTGAAAAGAAGAATACTTTGCCCAAAACGAGCGCACTGAAGACAAAAAGGCCAGCGTCGAATGTCCGTTGACTTGGGTCGACTAAATAAACGATGAAAACTGAAAAAGCGGACACTTGGGGAAGAGATCCTCACGTTGCGACGCAGACATAACTTTATTGAGCATTCAAATGAACAATGGTTGGCAGGTTGCTGTAGGACACCATAGGAAGACACGAATATGCAAAGTAAAAAATGCCTGGATCCGCCAACTCCAATATGGCGGGACGCACAAAAGACGCATGCCGGGTGGCTTACGGCGCGCACCTGCTTCAAAACGCACAAATGCAGCTCCGAACACCAAAAGAGCACAAGACGTCATGGAAGCTTGAAGAGAGGCTCCGCGCGACATTGATGATGGTAAGTTGCGCGAGCCAATTTGAATTTTTAAACGATGCACATCCGTCTTGGCAACTGACCCCGCAACCAAACCCCAAAAAAATTGAATATGTCCTTAAAACTCTCTATGGTCACAGTGCAAGTGACCACCCCATCTCGCAGAGACTCTGCGAACAAAACTGCAACAACCGTTAAAGCGTCAGTAGAAAAACCAAACAGGCAGTGGCACAAGAGACTCTCACATAGGTTCAGCGCTCTCACGAAGGAGCATTAGAAATCCAACATCCAATGTAGTTCAGAGTCAATAACCTCGCACTTGTTCCCAAAACACAGGCAGTCACCAATTACCTTGTCCACAGAGGCACATTGTCCTTTAGTACTTGGGACCTTGAAGTTGGTTGTTGTACCAATCACGATCCTCAAATGGCCCTCCACAGACCAACACAGAAGTGGGGACGCCTCTTCCCAGTAGCACATCTGAATTTGGGCTCTGGGTACGCAAGAGCCCTGACACGCCGTTGCTCCTCCTCTTGTCAGGGACAAAGGAACCTCCTCAGCTCACGAAGACGGTCAAACGGACTTCTCCCACGCATAGGTCTGTTCACCACGAAAACTGAAGACTTGTTGCACCTCATGGACACTTAAAGTTGCTCCTCCCAAGACGCTCTTCCCCACACAAACAAAGGGGAACTACACTTCTTTTACATTGACCGTGACACAAACTGGAGAGAAACCTCACACTTGTTGCTCCAGTGAAGAACTCCTCTTCATTGTACCTGAGGAACTTGTCTTGATTTAGACACTCTCCCAATGTAAATCAACACGAACACCTCTTCCAGGGTAACAGCAGCCTTGAAGAAGGAAAGTCCAGCAGGAACTGGCACACAGAGGTTAGAGCGACCGGTGTTGTGGTCACTGGTGGGGCAGCAGCCTTCAAAAGACACCAAACTTGGTCGCGGAGACATCCACAAAAAGGCTCTGGGACACAACACCTTGAAATAGACACAGTGCTGCACTCAGGAACAACTTGCAGCTCCACTCCTCACTCCACCTGGCACACAGAGGTTTGGGCGACCGGTGTTGTGGTCACTGGTGGGGCTCACGGTGCCAGGTAGTTCCGCTAGATGAGGAGTTTCTTTTCTTTGAGTCAACATCTTCAAGTCACACTAGATCAGTTACAGACCAGTCTATTCAGGTTACACGCACGGTTTCTTTAGTCCAAATCGTCGCCAATTGAAGTGACCTGGTTCCATAGGATGATGTGACACAGCAGACGTAGCCAGTATATATCTTTAGGTTATTTATTAAGATAGTAAAGTCCATTGTATAGCCCCACCAGGAGCAGCCTGCTAGCTGCTCAGCCCATCCTCTCAACTGTCTCTCTCACACACACCAACATTCTAGTCAGGTCATCATTCCACATGGAACACACACTGGCTGAGCAGCTAGTTACAATATACAGGAGAACAGTAAACCTTATATGAAGATACTACACAAATGCAATTTTACCAGTGGCTGCTCCTCCGCTAAGGTGGAGGAGTATCGCCTCACTGCCAGAAAGCAGCAACATGAAGCAAAAAATAAAATTATAATAACGGAATGTTATTTTATCCTCCTGCTGCGGCAGTGCCGGAAGGGCAGAGCTGAAGGGGAGGAGTGGTAGAACACTCCTGTGCACAATGACTGTATGGTTGGCCCTCTAGGGCTGCCCAAAACAGTCATGCACACTTTCCCCTTTCTCCATGCAGGCTGCATTACAGTCTGCATGGAGAACATGCCCACCCCTACAGCCCCCCCTTCCATATGGAGGCTGCATTACAGCCTGCATGGAGAACATGCCCACCCTACAGCCCCTGGCTGAGCGCCGTGTCACAGCGCTCAAACCAATCACAACGCTGCATTGCAGTGTTGTGATTGGCTTAGGGGTAGGACCCTGGCTGCCAGCTACCTCCTTCGACCTGGAGTCAGACTCAGGCGAGCAGGAGAGAAGACGCGGGACCCGGCAGCGGCAAGGTAAGTGTTCTTTGTTTTTTTAATGCAGCCCGTGGCCCCGCCCCTGCAGCAAGCTGCCCCCCACCCACGTGCAGTGCCAGCTGCCCCTGAACTGTACATGTCCAACCTTTTAAATAAGCTGCACTCTGCCCTTGGGCCTACCTTAGGGGTGACTTATATGTAATAAAAGGGCAGGTTTGAGCCTGGCAAGTGGGTGCACTTGTCAGGTCGAAATGGCTGTTTAAAACTGCACACAAAGACACTGCAGTGGCAGGCTTGAGACATGTTTGCAGGGATAGTCATGTGGGTGGCACACTCAATGCTGCAGGTCCACTAGCAGCATTTGATTTATAGACCAAATGTTATTACATTTTAGACAGGGAACACTAGCACTTAGCACCGGTCAACAGTAGTAAAGTGCCCAGAGTCCTAACCCCAGCAAAAAACGAAAATGCAGCACACAGTCAAAAACAGGATGGTCTGAGGCAAAAGGACAGGGAAACTGTGCAGAAAGAGGCCAGGTCTAACAATCTTTAGTGTGGACTATGAAGTCCCTCTTCACTAATTGTTACTTAGACGCTAAGATCACTTTTGAAGTTTGTGTGAGTTAGGCCGTTTAAGGGTCTAAATGTGTTACATTCCCCATGGATGAAGGAGACCAACTATATATTTTTATTGACTGTTCAAATGAGGCTTGTGTGGTCCTTTGAGGGATCGAACTCTCTTGCTGGTATGGTTGTGTCCAGATGGGATACTCACCTAAGAAGCGCTGTTCTGTATGCAGAGAGACCATTTTCTCGGTGTCTGGAGGTAAAGAAATCATATATCAGCTCCCAACTGACATATATATATATACATATATACACACATATACACACACACACAAATATATATATCTGGTAGGAATTATAAGGCTGTTACTATTAAAAGATATTACCCCTGCAGCAGGTCTGTAGAATTGAATGCCTAGCTTTATAATCAGCAGCATTTTTTAGAAATTACCAGGATTTGTTGTGAATCAGGCAAACACACACAATTGAAATGGTGAAATTGTGGAGTTCGGAAGTATTTCTTTACTATCTATCACTTATTGTACTCGGGGTATATGAGTTCGAGTTACCAGTGAGACATTATATCAAAATGTTAATTGACTAATTTCCTTTATTTGATGGACTTGTGCATAATTATATGAATGTAAATATTATAATGCGTTATTTTGATCAACATTACGAGTATGTACACAATTGAAGTGTTTGATCTCGATAGTATTTTCTCACTATTCATTAACCTTGACCTGTATTTCTAAGGGAATTTGGGCAGGGGTCACCAACTTGACAAAGGCTTCGCCGAAACGCGTAGTTCTGTTCGTTTGAAACAATAATAAAACTTATTGTTTTGTCCTGGGTGTGCCGCTGGATTATTCATTGAGATTGCTTGGATATATCCATTTTGAAATACTTAAAACGGAGTTGCGACTGAGGCAGGCACCGGCGTCGATAGGAAGGAGAGCGGAGGTTCGCAACAATCTTTGTGCAAAATATATATATATATATACATATATACACACATATACACACACACACAAATATATATATCTGGTAGGAATTATAAGGCTGTTACTATTAAAAGATATTACCCCTGCAGCAGGTCTGTTGCTATCCGTTATTGTTGCAGCCCCTTGGGAAGGATAGAGTACCTCTAGAATTTATTATTTCAGCCCTATAGAAAGGGAGTAAGTGAGAAGCAGAAGGCATAGAGAAGGGTACATTATTTTTATTGGGAAATTATAATATTTGATGACCCCACCTCCAAGCAGGATGGGCCGAAGGAGTGTTCCAACTAAGGAAATGCTATGCTCTGCAAGAGGCCCGCCAGGAGCAGGAAGCCTTCTCTCTTGGAGAGGAGACACAATTTCAAGGGAACTAGAGGTGGTTGTGTCGAAGGAAGGAAAAAAGGGGGTTTCAACTTTTAAAGGAGAATAGAGAGACTACACCATAGACCAAATGTACTGCAGACCAAGGTCAGGAGCTCAGCAACAGCCGCCAAAACTCCTTGATGTGGAGTTCAAAATTTCAGCAGTGCGGGCAGAACAAAAGACCGCCTCTTACTGTTAATGGGGCAAAACTGAATACCTGTATCTGCAAGGGGACAAGAAACAAAGCAGCATCCAGCCAGAAGGTCCGTGCTGCAAAGGATGACTGCAAAATGAATAAAATGAAATATGATCAAATACTAAACCTACGTCTTGTGAGACCTGACAGCCTTAGTGTGGTCTTTCCCCAGCATTTTGCCTCCCGGCCACCCTCAATTTTTCTGAGCTTGGTTTTTGCTGGCTTTAGAACTCTGCGCCTCCTACCACTGCCAACTAGTGCTAAAGTGCTTGTGCTCTCACCCCTCAACAGGGTAATATTGGCTCATCTCCAATTGGCATATTGAATTTACTGATAAGTCCCTAGCATAGGACACTGCATGAGCCCAGGTCCTGTAAATGAAATGCTACTGGTGGGCCTGCAGCACTGATTGTGCTACCTACATAAGTAGCACCGTAACCATATCTCAGGCCTGCCACTGCAGAGCCTGTGTGTGTAATATTCACACTTCCATGTAGACCCGGCAAGTAAACCCTCGTGCCAGCCCTAAACCTTCCTTCATATACATATACGTCACCCCAAGGCAGGCCCTCTATAACCTATAGGGCAGGGTGCAGTGTATTTAAAAGGCAGGACATGTACTTTTAAACTTTATATGTCTTGGTAGCGAAAAACTCCCAATTTCGTTTTTCAATATTGCATAATTGGGATCAACTTATTACATCTTTTAAGTGTAACTCCCAATTGTGAAGGGATAGACTTTTCTAGTTTAGGGTCACTGACCCCACAATTTAACATCACAACTTATGGTGAAGTTGGATTTTAAATTTCAGTTTAGCAAATACTACTTTTACCAAGTTGGCATTTAATTACTTTAGCCATTTGGTGCCTGTCTCTGGAATACGTCTGGGGTGGGTGACAGCTGGCTTCCTGCATTCCCTATAAACAGTTGCACACAAAGGAAGGGTAGGTGTACCTGAGTGGTCATCTGCATGCAGATGGGCCAGCCTGAGCAGGATCAGAGGGAGGAGCTGACATTTACACCGGAAATGACTGTGTCCTGTCCGCACACAAAGGATTGATTACCCCCATGTAGTGTGTCTAGCACTAAAGCCAGAAGGGAGAGCCTCTGTGCATTCCAAAGCTTTCTTTGAAGTCTCCCCATCTTCAAAAGCACTACTTGGTATAGGTACTGGACCTCTGACACTACCAAATCAGTACACTGCTGGACCTGTGACCACTCTATCAGGAAGAAGAGGATCTGCTGTGCTGCTCACGGACTGCTACTCTGGAGCGGTTTGCTGAGCTCTGTCCTTGCTGTGTTGCCCTCTCTCTCTGCTTGAGTAAGAAAAACTGTACTTGCTTCACTTGTACCCAGAGTGACTCCAAGGGCTTCCTGGCTTGCCTCCTGTTGCCTAAGTCTCAGGGGCAAAAAAGACTTAGAACCCTCCTGTTCCAATCCTTGGGCTCATCTGCTTAGGATTCTATCCTGCCAAGTGGTGCCACCCCAATCCTGGACCCTTGGAAGCAGACCTAGGGCTTTGCTCCAGTGGAACTGATGCATTCTCTGCTGCGAGAGCAGAATTGATGCTTCACTGCTGTTGCAGGAACCAGACCAACGTATCGCACTCAGAACATTGCACCCGGAACCACTGCTTCGGAATCAACGCGTTGCATCTACATTGTGGGGAAACCCCACGCATCGAATTTGGAACTGACGTTCTTCTGAACCGACGCTTCACTCATGAACCAGATGCATTGCTTCAGTTGTGTGGAGAAATTCAGCGCAACATCTCAACTGCGTTGGAATCACAGACACGTTTCTCTGTTGCAACCAGGATCGAGGTACTTTTCCTCCAGGGCCTGCGGGAGTCCTGTATCTGGCCCGCACTCCATCACGGTCGCCTGAACTCTTGACTGTGTCCCGGTCCAGCACAAGCAATTTTTAGGTGCTACTTGCTTCTAGGTGCTATATTTTGTATTTAATTTTTTTTTTTTTTAAATCATAGCTCGACTTCTACTGGATGGATTTTTGTTGTTTTGGTCTGCTTTCATTTATAAAATCATAATATATTTTTCTAGCCTGCTGTGGGGTCTTTTTGTGGTGTTTTCACTGTGTTGTATGAAGTGTTGCACAAATACTTTACTCATTGCCTCTTAAGTTATGTCTTACTGCTCGGTGCCAAACTACCAGAGGGTTAGCACAGGATAATTTAGGTTGTGGTGTGACCTACCCTGACTAGGATTGTGGTTCCTGCTTGAGTGCATACCTCTGCCAACCATAAAGGTAGTGACACAAATATGTAATATGGTGTAAAGCAGCAAAGAAGAGGCAGATTACATAATTCTACAACTGTTTATTGGGCTTCATGCATAATGACTGTTGGATGGTTAATGCAGTTTAAAGGGACTAGTTGTTTTTCTTCTGTGGATTATGGCTACGGTAGTCTTTGATTTACTGCTCTCTCCTCTTTATGGTTGTGTGACATGGCTGCTATTGTAAATAAAGCAGAGAAAAGAACGCATAATCTGAAGTCTTTGGTACTGCCACAGACTTAGTCCATAGTTCACTTGGTGATACTGAGTCACTTTTGAACCCAATGCCTGGTTTTCCATGAACATTCACCAATATAATATAGGCTAGGTTACTCTTTTAGCTTCTTCATTATACAATCCAGCTACGTCTGCTCTGTGCATGCGAACATTTGAGAACAAATAAGCCAGAAATGTAAATGAACAAAATCATAATCTGGGGGATTTAATTGCACCAATAACTTGCATTAAAGTGGAGGGTTTTTAATGTGGAAGAGCGCTAAAAGTAAAAGTCTCTTTGTCTTACAAAGTAAGATATACAACACCTGACAACAGAGAAGAGGAATATTTTGAAAACAAATCTGGAGGAACTAATTTCCTCACTGCCTTACATTGAATTGGAGGATTTTATAAATAGATTACCGCTAAAGAAAACCTGTGTTTTGCTCCAAAATTCACTGTCTGCCTAAATGGGGAGTATTGGACCAACACCTCAATCTTCTTGTGTTCCTTTTTTGGCAAGAATAACATTACGATTATTTTTACATTAAAAGTTGATGAGCAGGTTTTCAGAGAGGACTCCCACCTTGTGCCAGATCAGGCATGCAAAGGCCATTGGGCTGAAAGGGCTACAGCTCCCCCAGTCAGGTGCTGTGGACTGGTCTGGGGTTGCCAGCCGGTAACCCAGGGTATTGCACTGGCTGTCCTAAACCCCTGGCATTCACAGCAAGAAACCAAGCCTCTACATTAAGTTATTTGTATTTCTTTTAGTGGCTTCCCCTGCCAAGCCCTTTCATGGCTTAATTGCTGCAGTTCTGCATACCAATGGCAATGAGATGGGCTAGAAGACATGCAGGGAGTGTGAAGTTAAGGCATACCTCACCACCAGTAATGAACAATAGGAAAAAAAGAAAGGGAATAAGCTACATCCACAATGGGCATTGCTTCCTTGGCACAGATTCAAGAGTGGGGGGGGAATTTAAAGTGGAGGGATGATAGATGTGTACCGAGTTACCACCTATTCCAAACAAAATATGGGCATTGACATTCTATTCAATCAAACAATCATTTGTAGAGCGCACTAATCACCCGTGAAGGTCTCAAGGCGCTGAGCGGGGGTGGGGGTGCAGCTACTGCTCGAACAGCCAGGTCTTGAGAAGTCTCCTGAAGGTCAGCAGGTCCTGGGACTGTCACATCTGTGTGGGGAGGGTGTTTCATGTCTTGGCAGCGAGGTAGGAGAAGGATCTGCCGCCGGTGGAGGTCCTATGGATGTGTGAGACAGTGGCGGGGGCGAGGTCGGCGGAGCGAAGCTGGCGGTTCAAGGTGTAGAAGGTGAGACGCTTGTTGAGGTATGCTGGTCCGGCGTTGTGTAGTACTTTGTGGGCGTGGGTGAGGAGTTTGAAGGTGATCCTCTTGTTGACTGGGAGCCAGTGCAGGTCTCTCAGGTTGGCAGTGATGTGAGTGTGGCGGGGGATGTCGAGGAAGAGGCGTGTGGAGGCGTTCTGTATACGTTGAAGTCTTTTCTGGAGTTTGGCCGTAGTTCCTGCGTAGAGGGCGTGGCCGTAGTCCAGTCTGCTGCTGACGAGGGCCTGTGTGACCGTCCTTCTGGTCCCGGTGGGGATCCATCTGTAGATTTTGCGCAGCATGCGGAGGGTGTTGAAGCAGGAGGAGGCGACGGTGTTGACTTGCTGGGTCATTGAGTGCGATGAGTCCAGGATGAACTCCAGGTTGCGTGCGTGGTCGGTGGGCGCGGATCCCAAGGCGGCTGGCCACCAAGAGTCGTCCCAGGTGGAGGGAGTGGATCCGAGGATAAGAACCTCTGTCTTCTCTGAGTTAAGTTTCAGGTGGCTGGTCTGCATCCAGCTGGCGACAGCCTTCATTCCTTCCTGGAGGTTGGTTTTGGCGGTGCCGGGGTTTTTGGGGAGTGAGAGGATCAGTGAGTGTCGTCGGCGTAGGAGACGATGTTGAGGTTGTGCGAGCGGACGATGTTGGCGAGCGGTGCCACGTAGACATTGAAGAAGGTAGGACTGAGGGTTGATCCTTGGGGCCCACCGCAGATGATCTTGGTGGTTTTGGAGAGGAAAGGGGGGAGGCAGACCCTCTGGGTTCTGTCGGTGAGGAAGTCCAGGGCTTTGTCGCGTATTCCTGCGTCGTGTATGCGTTTGCGTAGGATGTGGTGGCAGACGGTGTCAAAGGCGGCCGAGAGGTCTAGGAGGATGAGGGCCGCGGTTTCACCATTGTCCAGTAGGGTCCTGATGCCGTGGCAGCGATGAGGGTGGTTTTAGTGCTGTGATTGCTGTGGAATCCGGATTGGGAAGGGTCCAGGATCTTGTTCTCCTTCGAGGAAGTGGGTTGGCTGTCTGTTGACGATCTTTTCGATGACTTTCGCCAGGAACGGCAGAAGGGAGATGGGCCGGAAGTTCTTGAGGTCTTTTGGGTCCGCAGTGGGTTTTTTGAGTAGGGCATTGATCTCGGCATGCTTCCAACTCTCCGGGCAGGTGGCGGCCTCGAAGGAGCTGTTGATGATCTTCCGAAGTTGTGATGATTCGGTTTGCTTTGTTGAAAATGTGGTGAGGGCAGGGGTCGAATGCTGAGCCTGAGTGGACGGTGATCATGGTCTTGATGGGGTAATCGTCATTGATGTGGGTCCAGGAGAGCAGGTGTTTGGTGAGGCTGGGGGGCGGTGAGTCTGCAGTGTTGGCGGCTGTATGGAGGGTCTGGGTGTTGAAGCTGTTGTGGGTATCTATGATCTTGCGGTGAAAGAAGGTGGCTAGGGAGTCGCATAGGTCTTGCAACGTTGGGATGTTGTTAGAGCTGGAGCTGGAGTTGGAGACCGCCTTCTCGATGTTGAAGAGCTCTTTGCTGTTGTGTGCGTTGTTGTCGATGCGTTCCTTGAAGAGATCCTTTTGGTGGCTCGGATGAGTTGGTGGTTCTTGCGGCTGGCGCTCTTTAGGGCTGCGTGGATGTCCGGTGTCTTTTTGTGGCGCCACTTTTTCTCAGGTCTTCGGCAAGACCGCTTCGATTCCTGGAGGAACCAGCTGGCCTTTCTGTCGGTGCGTCTGTTTGAGGGTTTTTTGATCGGGCGATAGTGTGGGCGCAGTCGTCGATCCATTGCCTGAAGTTGCTGGCGGCTGTGTCGGTGGGTCTCAGGCAAGGGCAGTGATGAGCTGGTCTTCCGTGACCTTGTTCCAGCTGCGGTAGGGGATCCGTAGCGGGTGGTGGTGCACGGTGGGTTTCTTGAAGGTGAAGTGGACGCAGTGGTGGTCGGTCCTGTGGAGTTCAGTGGTGTGGCTGAAGGTGACATGGTTGCTGGCTGAGAGGATGGGATCGAGCGGGTGTCCGGCAGTGTGGGTGGGGGTTGTGACGAGCTGTTTGAGTCCAAGGTTATCGAGCAGAGCGACGGAGTTGCTGTCGTCGGCGTTCAAGGTGTAAGTTCAGGTCTCTGAGGAGGATGTAATCTGTGGACGCAAGAGCGTGCGTGCTTACGATGTCGGAAATGGCGTCGATGAACTGTGGCCGGGGCCCGGGGGGGGGGGGGGGGGGTCTGTAAATGAGTGTTCCTCTGAGGGTGGTGTTTGGGTCGGTGTCGATCTGGAAGTGCAGGTGTTCGGCGGTGCTGAAGGTGTCTGTCGTGCAGGTCGAGACTCCGAGGGTATTCCTGTAGACAATGGTGATTCCTCCTCCTGGTCTGTTGGTGCGATCCCTTCTGGTGATCTTGGGTGCCGAGGAGGGGTTCATCCAGGTCTCTGTTAGGAAGGCGACGTCCAGGGAGGCTGTGTCGAGTAGGTCCCAGAGTTCGACAGCGTGCTTGTGGACGGAGCGGGTGTTGAGTAGTATGCATCCGAGGTGGTTGCGTTCTACTTTGATGGGTGGGGTAGGGCATGCAGGTGTTCGGCAGCTGTTGAAGCTGCAGCTACAGCAGGTGAAGGGTTCCGTGGGTGAGTATCGGGCTGGCCAGGAAGCAGTTTGATGATCGGCCGGTGTTGAGTCTGTGGAGGAAGCCGGCGTCGTAGCGACGTCGGGTGTCGTGGCTCTCGCGAGGGTGTCTGGCGCTGGACACGGTCCGGACGCAGACGGGCTTGCCTTAGGCGTGCCTTTGGCGCGCCCGCTGCACGCATCCGTCGCCATTTAAGTAGGGGAGGGGTGTGTGGCTGGGAGGTGGGATCGGGGAGGGTTGCGGCGGGAAAAATGTGGCAGGAAAGAAGAGATTACACGGTGGCAGCGTTATGGGAATATCAACTTGTAGAAAAATCTCATGTATGCCTTTATTTCCCAATTCCGCATCTGTTAGCTTTAATAATCATTTAGGGATTATGTACATTGCTTAGAAATAATTTAGTGTGGTTTGTGTTTGTACTAATCGTTTAAACCACTTATTTCAAGCAGGAATAAATACCAGCCTTTGTTGAGGTTTCACGTTTTCTTTTATTGGACTTTTGTTACAAATACCATGTATTTTAAAAGCAAATTGGCCGTGTGGCACTCCTATGGAACAGTACACCATGGAGGGAAAAACTGGATGTCTTTAGATCAGAACCCTTGAGACAAAGTAAAAAGCTGCGGGAGCGAGTGAAGGGTCAAGGGCAGAGAACAGTGTATGAGGAGCAGAACCAGTGATAAGGAATAGACAGAGGGAAAGAGTAAGAAGGGAGCTGGGTGTGATTTAGGTGGGCAAGCCAACAAATTAACAGGGAGGGCAAGCCAACACATTAACAGGGAGGGCCGAACCAGAGCTGAGGATTTTGGAGCGTGTGGACGAGCTGAGCCTTAAAAATATTGGCTGCGTTAATCATACAATAAACATCATGTAAAATATGATAAAGTCTCTTCAAAGTTTTTCAAAAAGTGCATTTCTTTAACGTGTGGAAGCTTTGACAGTATAGGGCACAGCATAGCACTGCGACATACTTGTTAAAAGTGATAGTTTTGTACAACTGGTAGCCTAAACTCACGTATTTGAAAGTGCTTTCAGAGACAAAAAAATGAAGAAAAGAGTTTTGGTGAAATACAATATTTACCTAAGATCACACGATTTAAGTGGGGAGGATGCGATTAATCTGTGGTTTCGGGTTTCACTTTCCACAAATCAGCCAGTAAAGGAGTATCTATTTGCCACTCCTTATGTTTAGGCTTTGTTTTTACCTCTCAGTGCATTTTTCTGCAGTTTTTAAAAAATAGCATGAACTCGACGCGAAGGTATTGGAGCACGTTAAATAAGCAAAAGTTGTATCATACAACAGCACATGCACTGTTTATAAACATGAAGGGATTAGGTGATTTTCCCAGAATCACTTGATGTTGAACTAACGCCGAGACAACCGTAATGCCACAACTTGGGTAGAGGAAGACAGGAAAAAGACACATGAAAGCTTGGCTTTGTATGGGCTCGAGGTTCCAACAGGACCTTAAGCTAAGCCAGAGCCAGGCTTCAGGCTCGACTCTGGCTTGAGCTTTCAGTGTCTTGCCAACCTCTAGTGTATGATGGACAAAACCAGCGACATAAGAGAAGAGGCTCGGAAGAAGTGACAGTTAAAGAGTAGGGAATTGAAGGGAGAGGTGGATATAGGAGAATTGATAACAAGCAAGAAAAAAAATAAAAGGAGAGGGAAAAGAGAATTAGATGCAAGAGTGGCAGAACCAGCAAAAGAAGAGAATCTTCTGGGAGGAGAGAGGTAAATGGAGAAGAGGAGAGACGAGAGGTGGATGTAAGGGGGACAGAAACAGCATGAGAAGGAAAGAGGCTCGGCGGAGAAAGGCCAAGGGAATACTCTATAGATTCCTGCCTGAGACACCATCATCCATGGTGAGAATCTTTTCAGGAAAGGAGCAAAGTGAGTAGATTGGTCATCACCTTGCAAAACGACCGCTGCAAAGAAAGTAAATTCCTGATATTGTACCCAGTACTGCTGTATCACTACACTGACTGATGCATGATCGTGCAACCTGGTACGTCCTGAGGCTTCTAAATGATAGCCACAAATGTTACTGCAGAAGCTGGACACTGATATAGTAGTATTTAAATCTCGGTAGCCTTACAGACAGGAACCGTGGGCATCGGCATGTTCCCATGAAAGAAAAATAGCAAAAGCTTGAGGGCACCATTCAGACACCAAAGATGGTTGGAGGAGGTAAATCACTCCTGAATAGATCAGACATATGGCGATCCAAAAATGATGGAAAATCGCAGTGCGTTCTCTACTGGGAGATTTTCACATCAAGTCACATACCACTGTAACATTGAGGATTGTTTCTACAGACGGTCCTGGAGTTGCAGACACTGCTGACAGATTAAACCACATATTGCTGCAACAAGAGAAACTCATGAAGCACTAGAAGCAAAGACTGACGCTCTAGTGATTGATGTAGGATTAACTCAGAGCTCATCAGAAGAAACCAGCAAGTTTAGTTTTAGAAGCTGAAACAAAACTGACAATAATGAAGCCTTAATTTTGAGTCACGAGGAAGCATTTTGATAAAAAAAATCCAATTTCCTTAAACACTGGTCTAAAGCTGCAGAAACAAGAGCTAGGAGGAGCAACAATCAGATTGTGGGCCTCCCTAAATGAGATGGGAACCCAAGCACTGAGTTGTTTTTAGAAGAGTAATGTAGCACAACAGTTGTAACCAAGTCCTACTAAGTTCTTCTCGGTTGAACGGACACACAGAATCCTGGTATCACCATTGCCACCCAGAGCACCAATCACAACTATAACTGTTAAAATGTTAAACTACAGCGACGGAGATGTCATCCTGTAAAAGTGTGTGAGGCATGCATGCCTAAGCTTTTACGCCCAACACTTAAGGATCCCCGCCTCACTACTAGCCAGCGCCCGTAGGGAGTGGCAGAGAGGCCATGACAGATCCCATGAATCTCCACAGCAGTGCAGCACCGGAGAGGAGAACAGCTCTCATCTGTGCCTCATCCTTCTGACTTCCTCCCAGTTAGTGTTGCTGGCTGACTGTCACTTTGTTTAGAACAGAGGTACAACATTTTGAAATACAAATGTGTGTCTTGGATGTTTTCATTTAAGCACACCAGATTACTTCACTCCACTGAGTACCTTTCATTGGATCTGATAGTCAACAACACCCCTTCTGAAGCGACGTCTTTATTAATGACTCATGAGCAAAGTCAGCTGTCTTGTGCCTTCTGTATAATCCTTTTCTGTTATAGACTAAACAACATTATTGTCTACTAAGCAATATACAATTGGAATATTTGTACATTGTGCATCCTGAACTGATTTATTTCAAGGTACTCTCAAATGGTATGCTTATGAAAAAGGATGCCCAGAAAAAAAATGAATTGCCTAGGGTCACATAGTTTGGTCAAGCTGCGAAGCTGGGATTGAAAACGTTTTTTGTTATTACACACTGTGCAATCAGGTCACCGCCTGGCTAGAATTTTTTTTCCATCTTCTGCTCTGATGACATTTTTATTATTGACCCAAGCGCAAAGTCTTTTTTCTTGTGCCTCCTATATAAGGAATTCATTGGTTTTATAGCTGAAACAACATTATGGTCCAATAACCACGGCACAGATTTTGTATAGTGCGCATGCTGAACTGAATTATCTCAAGGTACTCTTAAATGTGAAAATAATGGAAAAGGAGTAACAAAGAAAAGCATTTTTCTGGGTCAGTTTGGTCAAGCTGGAAAACCAGGCTCTGTTGGTCAGGACACCACAGCTAGTTTTTGCCCTAGGCCCCACAAAAGCTTCTAATCTGGATTGCTTACACCATTGGAGATGCAGAAGTACTGATTTTTCCTGATAAATGTCTGGTGATGCAACAAAAAAATAGAATGTTTCTGGAAGTTAAGAAATGACTCCCTTAATCACACCTCAAATACGTATTTTCATTCCCAGCAGACCTGAAAGCCTTGCACAATAGGAAATCTCACTTCTTCATTAATGCGTCAGCAGAGTGGACATGGGTTGGAGCACTGAAACTGTGGAAGACCTATGCATTAATCCCATTACAGGCCAAGACGGTGTTCACAATGGAGATAACAACAGTTACTTGGAAGACCATCCTCTTCTCTACACAAACTGAGAGGGTTGCTGCAGTAGTGGTCGCACTCCACGAATCCTTGAGTGTGATTAGCACCAATGATTCAGGAGACAGCTCATTGGCAATCGGTGGTGACATTGACATGCCAGGAAAATTCCCTGCAGATGAGACTAGAGGCTGAAGCAGAGTACTTATGCCAAACAATATCAGACTATTGCCTGCTCCTCATTACTGTAGCCTGTGGTATGTTGCCCATAAGCATTCCCACATGGAAACTGATGGCAGCAGAGCTGAAAGATGCAGCTTTTCGAAGGACTGTGAGCCTAAATAGACTATTATAGAGAAAATTAAGAGAAATCAGGAAGCGTATTGACAGACTAGGAAGTGTTAAGTGTTATCATTTGTCAATAATTATTGATTAAACTAAAATTAGAACCAGAAATGCCACATTATACTAGCTAAGCCGGTGTAATGTAGTAAAATAAGTTTGCCATCTGTCCTGCTATAATTCCTTGAATAACAGGCATATTCTTCCAGTAAAACTTGTCAACCAATCAGAGGTTGGTAAAACGCAGCTACTAACCCGCGAGGATCTCAAGGTGCGGGGGGGGGGGGGGGTCTTTGAGTGTGGGGGTCATCCGAAGAGCCAGGTCTTGAGGTCCTTGCTGAACTGGAGCAGTGTGGGGGCTTGATGGAGGTGGAGGGGGAGGTCGTTCCAGGCCTTGGTTGTGAGGTAGGAGAAGAACTTTCCTCCTATTCTTGTTTTGTAGATGCGTGGGATGGTGGCCAGAGAGGTCAGCTGATCGAAGGCATCTTTTGGGTGCGTGGAAGGAGAGGCAGTTGTTTAGGTATGCTGGTCCGATGTAATGAAGGGCCTTGTATGCGTGAGTGAGGAGCTTGAAGGTTATTCTTCTTTCAATGGGGAGCCAGTGGAGATTGCGGAGGTGTTGGGCGATGTGGTTTTGACGGAATGTCCAGGATCAGACTGGCTGTGGCGTTTTGGACGGTCTGGAGTTTGCAAAGTAGTTTCTTGTTGATTCTGGCATAGAGAGCGTTGCCGTAGTCCAGTCTGCTACTAATGGGGGTGTGCGTGACTGTTGTTTTCTGGATTCCAGTGTGCTTTAAAATGCACAATCTGCCATATAATGGCCACACAATTACCCTTATACACATTAGCACAGTAACTATAAAAAGGAGTGGATGTAGCATTAAAGCCAGAGCTGCCGTCTTAGGAACTGGGGAACCATGTTCGAATCTCAGCATCGGCTCAACATCCTGGAATTCAGGGCAAATCACATAGGTCCATATTTATAATGGGTTGCGTCACCCTTGAGAGAGAGCAAGTGTGATGCAAAACCTTGAATGATATTTACCAAGCCAAGCAAAGCCACTTTGTGTGAGCCCCTTGTAGCTTGGTAAATGTGAAGCAACGCAAATCGCTGCATTGCGTTACTCTGCCCCAGGAAGTCCTTACAAGGCAGGAGCGTGGTTGTCACCACGCATCAACCCATGTATTTGGGGCATTTCCAGATTTGCCATCAGTGGTAGACCTGGGAATGTGTGAAAATTATACACCTCCCTGGGAGGGTGTCGTAACGAGGAGCATTCAATCTTTTTCTCCTTATTTATTCCTCTTTCCACATGTGCTGTATTACAGAACACATGGAAAGAGGAAAAAGCCTCTGAGGATTGTTCTTGTGCAGGATGGTGCTCCTTCCTGCACAAAAACAATCCTGTCTTCAAACGCAGGTAGCCTTGCACCATGGCAAAAAGCTGTCTGCATTGCCGCTATGCAGTCAAAAGTGCACCAGAGTTAGGAAAGACTGGAATACGCTGTACAATGTTAAATACTGCAGCATTCCTGTCCCTTCATGCAACGCAGCAAGGTGGCTTCCTGCGTTCGTTGCGTGAATTTATGGAATAGGGGGCCCTTAATCTACACATGCCTCGACAAAAAAAAATATGAACGTGACCTTGTGTAATGTAACTGGTGAACATGTAAAGCGCTCCAATACCTACAGGTCGAGTTCGTGCAATAGAAACCTACAAAATACATAACGGGATCACGCACACAAACTACTTCACCTCCAGCGTTTGAAGTGTCGCACCCCCGCCCCTCTATCCTAATCTGAATTGTTTTCGTGTTTCTCCTGGTAATAGAATGCCTGATGTAGCTCACTTTGCCCAAGCAGGAGTCCGTACTTACCAGCGATTAGCGTCTTTCCAAATTTTCACATAACTACAAATGTCACAGCATATATCCTTTCAGAACAGTGGTAAACAGCCTGGAGTACAAACCCTAGTGCGGCTGGACTTTTTGTTGCCGGGTAATTACAAGATCTCTTCCGATACCATAATGGAACGATTTCTTCCGGGGCAAATACGCAATTTTTCCGGGGCTGTTTTTTATACCAGCCAATTGCAGGATTCTGTGGGCAGTTCATCTACAAAGGGGTGTACAGTGCCGCCCCCTTACATGTCAATCAGCGTGCTGCCGCTTTCGGATTGGTTCTCTTTGCTTTCACCTAATGAAATGGGTTAGAGTGCTTTAAATGTTTCTAGTCGCTTATAATCGAAAGCACAGCAGAATAAATCGGATTTTAAGGTCTTCTGTCGGCAGACGGAAGGTAAGTCCCACGTCTGAAAACCTCTGGCATGATTTCGAAGGGTTGTTGGGTATGCGTTATGCTGGAAAGCTGAAGGCTTTGTGGCGGGTAGACTGTTTTCCGTTTTGAGACATCAAGCAACTCCCCCCGTCACTAGGGTTACGAGATGCCTTCATGTTGCCAAGACGCAACTTAACCGGGCAGTCATTTATATTAAGCAATCTGCATTTTCGAAATTTCGCCTTTTCTTGAATTTACGCAACAAATGATTAAACAATCATGTATTTTAAAAAAGCAAAGCCTATAACTTGAACGATTGACTCCGCTGACATTGAATCAACTGGAAAGAATACCCGTCGCCACTGAAGCTATCAGAGGTACCGTAGCCTAGTGATGACATTTGTGCATAGTGAATGTTGGACCCACATTAGTTAAACATACCTAATAGTCTTTAATAGCGGTCCAAATACATAGAAAATATGAGGTCTGTAATCTTTAGCAGAATAGGCGGGGTTAGTGAGTGTGGGGGCGGGTCAGACACATAGCCCAAACCCCCCCAAAATATTCTGTAACTCTTTTGTTGGATTTTTGTCTAGAGGAAGCTGCATATGAAATATAATGCTCGCATCTTAATTGAAAAAAATACATGCAAGTTAAACTTACGACAAATGATTTGTTTCGATAAGGAAGCTCGGTTGGTTAATGTGATCCCTTCAAATGTCTGTGCTTGTGACCACAGGGTTACTGATTTGAATAATGGTTGGTGCACTGGGGAATAGTAACGTGTATATTTAGCTCAGTGAGGTCGCTGACTTTAACAGAAAGCACTGTGAATATGTTTGGCAGGTTAAATATGTATTGCACACAGTATGGATAGTGTTGGGGTGGAAAAGTCATCTGCATTGTAATGGACGTGCTCCCCTTCCCTGAGTGCTCAACTGTACTGATGCCTGGATCCCTAATGCTGATATTTCTTGTCATAGCACACCCTCATGTGTGTGCACCAAGACATAGATCGGTCTCACAGATTGCTGTCTTGTTGGACCGGGAGGGGCACGCAAAGCGCCACCCTCATAGTGGCGAGCGGATACTGCCTTCACCCCGAGTTAAGCAGCACGAGTACAGTGGTGGCAACATACCATGTAGTGAACAGGTCTTTTTAACCGGTGCCATTGGAGTGAGGCCTACAGGCTCACTTATTTTTAAAGTTCCGCTGCTATGTGCTTAACTCACACTTAGCCTACATTTTTTTGTTGTGAAGAGCTGCGCAGCACAGGAGTGGTGTATCTGTTCTGGGTGTATGTGTGCTGTCACTAACATAAGGGTATCCCTTCGCCTCAAGAGACAAAGGGGTGTGCTTCATGACTAGACGCCACCTCTGCATGAGGTGGGAAAAGGACAATGAATAATTTTTTATATACAGCCGTCACCCACTTTAGTAGTGCATGATTCATTATCGGGTTCTCACTGACCCCCTAAAAGTCAGGGTGGGCTCAACCGTATTCCACGGAGCTCTCTGTATATTCATGTGCCTGGTGGAACCTACTTGTAAATAAAAATCCGTCATCCATTCCCAAGATATGCCTTTATTATCGGGTTGGGTGTGAAATTCTAACAAAAATATATATAGGAAGGGCATGTATGATACAATGGTTTTATGACCCTCGTGGTGCCAACATGTATCTGCCCTACCTTCATGGCTGTAGAAGGTCCAGGGCATTTGTTAGGGTGGGCTTGTTTAAGTAATAACTACCCCGGTGACGTCCTGTGTCTAAATTTTCCTTGTGGCATGCACTTATGTTAAAGCATGCAAGGGCAGGAAATACTTGCTGATCCATTGGTACCCTAAAATGGGTATTTTCAGACCCCCTCAGGGGTGAAGGGGGGTTTGGCCCTATAGTCAAACCACCTTTAAGGCTCCCTAACCGTCCATGTACCTACTTGGCTCTGCTCACGCCAGACACCATCATACAAAGAGCTCCCTAGAATATGGTTGGGCCCACCCTGACTTTTAGGAGTCGGTGTGAACCCAATGATGCTATTAGAGGGGGTGAGGGTTGTATATAAAAAAGGATTAATTTTCCTTTTTCCCACCTCGTGCAGAGGTGGCTCCTAGTTGTGACGCTCACCCTTTCTCTCATGAGGCAGAGGGATACCCTTATGTTATTGGTAGTTTGAGTTCAAGGAGAACTTATCCTTTTCTTCCTTTGGTTTACTTAAAGACCTCCCTTCCTGTCTGGTAGGTAGGTCCCCTGACCTCCCTACCCAGTGTGCTGTGCCTGGGAAGGGTATAATATAGGGACAATGCAATGCAGAAAAGTGCGTGCATGGTGGGTGCATGTGCTAGGTGTATGTGTGCCTATGAGTAGTATAGTACATGAAGAATGCAGTTCTGTGCAGTGCATCATGTTAAATGTATGTTCTGGTGTATGTATGTCTATTGGTAGTACAGTACATGAAGGATACGGTGTTGTGCAGTGTGTGTAGGTTGTATACATGCACTGGTTGTTTGTGTGCCTGTGAATTGCACTATACATGGAGGGCCCTGGGTTCCATTTTGGGATACCCAGGCCTGCATGTGTGTTTAGTGGGAAAGCGGTGACCCCATGTACCAGGAGGGGCCGCTGTGATAAGACTGCAGTGCTGTAAGGGCCATTGCCCTTGTGCGAGAGTGTGCCACGACCCCAATGCCAAGAGGGTCTGCTGCCAAGGACATCTCTGTGCTGATCAGGCTGGAGCCAGTGTACTGTGAAGATCCGGCGACCTCCATATGCCAGAGGGTGTCACTGGGACTAGCATGTCTTGTGACCTGTCGTTGAAAGGAGTGAGGCCACTGTGAAACCTGTGCACCTGTCCATGAAGAAGGATTCGAACCAGGAGCTACTTCTCAGAACTGCCCCCCAACACAGGAGGAACCATAGACTTTCCTGGCAAAGAGGAGCCGACGAAAACCTCTGGTTGCTTTAGCGATGCAACCATGTGCGAAGACTCACTTACCACGAGTGCAATTTGCTTGGGGCCATGTGCAGCAAACTCACATGAATCGACCGCTGCCGCTCCAGCACTCAGGTTGCGCCGACACTGGGAGGTGTGGGTAAGACTGATTTCAGGCCATTTGGCCCCAGGGGAACCTGCTGTTAATAAATGCTGCTGCGCTGGAACGCTGTAGACTTTAAGAATAGGCCAATAGTGAACTCTTGAAACTCGTACTACTAGTGTGGCATACCCTGAATGTTGCCAGTTGTGAATGGTGAATAACCACTAGTGGAAGTGGTAGAGGAAACCACCAAGGAAACACAAGAGCTCTGACCTCAAGGGGATTGTGTAGTTGTTTGTGAATGTTGTGCTTTACCTTTGTGCAGGTAGCGGTAGTAATAAAATACTTTTCTTGTTTCATGAAAGTGAGATTATGGCTGGACCATGATTTATTGCGACTGTTGCAAGCATTTTGACTTGTGAGTCTGTGTTCAATCCCCTGTATCCACACCACCTAGTTGAGGGAGACTTGGACTGTCCGGAACACGCTATCCCTAAGAGTCAAGTGCAGAAGTGGTACTTGGCCCAGTTGTTCATATTCCATAGTAAGTCGGGCTCCGGGACAGCAGGAGTAAATGACCTCCACCCCCATGGTTGGGCCAAGTAAACCCTGCTTGCCACATGGCCACTGAAAGGACTTCTGACTGACAGGCTGTAGCAAAATGTGCAGAAAGACTCTATGTTTAAGTTTCTACAATGCTTTAAAACATATTTTACTAATACACAATAAGACTGGAGCTGGTGCAAATCTTTTTTTATAGGATTCCATTAAAGGACATATTACAGAGCTGGTAACAGTCTTACATTATCTCTCAAAAATAATACATCTTTAGCACCATTACACCTCAAATGATTCTTTCAATTAAAGCCTATAATGGCTCTAAACAGCCTTCTATTTGCTGATTAACCAATTGCACACATTTTACATTTCTTTCAGTTAGCAGGTGCTCTGGACAGAAGACATGTTTCTTCTTTAGTTGTCTATCTGTCTTCCCTTCTCTTTCTCTTCACAGTGCAGGACACCCACTACTTCCCTTCCCGACCAAGGCAATTCAAGGTCTGCATTAACCATAAAGGAACAGTTACTTTTAAACAAATAGTATGGGAACTCTTTTGGTAAAATTCAAAAGAGTGGGTATGTCCTTCCCCCACCGATCTAAAGTTCTTCATCCATCTTTAAATTTGCTAGCTTCACTTCCTCGCCCCCCACCCCTATAATCACCAGGCATAGTATGCACTATCAATTTTATATATAAAAAAAAACTGGTGATATTACACTGAGCTGACCCAGTAATATCATCATATCATTTCACAATACAAGACTGTCTCCACAAACCAGGAGGCGGACTCACAATAATCTATGTGGGCACCATCAAATGTACCACTTCCATGGATTCAGACACCCCCCTTCATGGAACACATGCACTTCAGCCTCCTAACAAACAACAGTTTCACCCTGGTCAACAGACTACAAGGACCTCAAACATATTTCAGCAACCTCATCTCAGACCTCATCGCTCCCCTCATCATTAAATCCAAGGATTTCATTCTACTCGGCGACTTCAATCACCACTTGAAAGAGCCCACCGATACCTCCTCCAAAGCCTGAACAACATCGGGCTCTCCCAGCTAGTCACAGAACCCACGCATATCGCAGGACACACCCAAGATCCTAACTTTTCCACGGGAACAACATTAAATACATCTCCGCATCTTGGCTGACCTGGACTGATCACTCCATCATACGCTTCCAAATATCCACACAGCAAGTCAAAATCCCCACCAACATCACCCTGACCAGGCAAAACTGGAACAAAATAACTGAAGTTAACTGGCACAACGACCTTGAAACAAATCAACTCAACACCACAGGCACCATATACAAGGACATCACCAACTTCAACCACAGAAAAAAAACCTGCGCAGAGGCACTCGGTCCCATCAAAATTAAAAAACACCACAGGATCAAAAGGCATGCCACCTGGTACACAGACTAATTCCAGGAAGATACTGCAAGCTGCTGGGAAGTAAATGGACATCTTACCACAAAGCTGGCACCACATTTACCCACAAAGCAGCACTCCAGCACTACCGCCATTTCCTTAGAGACACCAAGAGAAAAGCTCTCACTGAAAGAATTGAGGCCAGCTCAAACAACGGCAAAGAGATCTTCACCATCATCAAGGAGTTCTCCACCCCAGAGGCCACAGTAAACACAATCATTCCCTCCCAGGAGCTCTGCTACAACAATTCGAACTTATTTCACAGCAATATCAAAAAGATCTAAAATAACTTCAAAAACTACCAAACACTAGGACGTCAACACCAAACTGCACATCAGCAACCAAGGCACCCACATAACCAACTGGAGAATACTCACTGAGGAAGACACCATTGATGTCATGAAAACTCTTCTCTGAGGCCATTACAGACTCATGTCCCCATCACATCTACAACATGGCAGGACCCCTGACCAGCAAAAACCTCACCCACATCATCAACACCTCAGCCAAAACCACCACCTTCCCAGAAGACTGGAAACACGCGCCAGTCACAGCCCTCCTCAAGAAACCTTCAGCCGACCCCAGCAAACTGAGCAACTTCAGTCCTAGCTCCCTACTTCCATACCCAGCCAAAGTAATAGAGAAAACAATCAACCAACAACTCACCAACTACCTGGAACTCCATTACCTACTCGAACACACACATCCCGACTTTCGAAACAACCACAGCTCAGTGACAGCACTCCCCGCCGCGCAGATTAGATTCACACCTTTCTTGACAACTGCAGCCCTCCTTCTACTTGACCTCTCAGCTGTGTTCGACACAGTGTCACACTCAGGCCTCATCTAAAGACTATACGAAAAATGCCTTCAAGGACTGACCCTTACATTTATATGTGCCTTCCTCACAGGAATACCACTGTGAGTGAGACTCCCACCCTATACATCAGAACTGAAGAACCTGATCTGCGGAGTTCCACAGGGCTCATCTCTCTGCCTAACCCTGATCAACATTTACATGACAACACGCGCCAATGTCATCTGAGCACACGGCATCTCCATCATCTATGCAGATGACACCCATCTCATCTTATCAATGTCCGCCAAATCCACCACAACCAAAACCAACTTCAATGAATGCATGATCAGTGTAGAGTGGATGAAAACCAACTGCCTACAGCTCCACCTGGTGGGCGTCCGAGCTTGGCCCCACACCAATTCCTACCAGCCATGCAAGAAACCTGAGAATCATTTTAGAAGACAAACTCAGCATGCCATCCCAGGTAGACATTGCTCCTCCTACTTCCACATACTCTTCAAATGGATTACCAGGAACACCAGACAAACCCCCACTCATACCCTCATCACAAGCAGACTAGACTATGGCAACGCACTCCTATGCTGGAGTCTCCAAATGCCTCCTCTAGCGATTTCAGACCATCCAGAACGCTGCAACCAGACTCATCCTAGACCTCCCTTGTTGTGACCACATCACCCCACACCTCAGAGAGCCTCACTGACTAGCAATACACAAGCACTGCTAATTCAAACTCCTCACATACACTTACAGTGTTCTGCTCACATAGGTCCTGCATACCTCAACAGCCGCCTGCACTACCACCAACGCAACAGACTCCAAGGCTCTTCTTCACTCTCCCTCGCACAGCCCCACTGCAACCACAGAACCAGAGTCCATGCCTTCTCCCACATTGGACCCAAAACATAAAATGCCCTCCCTCTACACGAGGACCTCCTCGCTTCTTGAATTCCACAAGAAGCTGAAGATCTGGCTCTCCAACTAAATATACATGACCAGTCCCTTCCCCCTCACTCTGATCCACCTACACACCTGTTCCAGTGCCTGGATACCCTTTCGTGTGATAAGTCACCCTCTACAAATCCAGATAATGTGGCATACTAGTGTTTTATAAGCCCCTCTCGACACTAAAACACGTAACTGTATCTTTGCACAGTAGTAAAGCTATTGTGTACATCAAAAGGGCAACCGCTCGAAAACAAAAACATTTACTTCTATGGCAGGACTAAAGGGGATGGTATGCATTCCCACTCTTGATTTATTTAATCCCTTCCCCACTCATGACGGAACCACTCCGTCATGAGCCACGGTCGCCGTGTGCTCATGACGGAGTGGTTCCGTCATGCTGCGGCCGTTGGCGGCCGCGCAGCCCACGCGGCGCTAATTCCCCGCCTGTGCGGGCGATTAGCGCAGTGGGCGGAGTCATGACGGAACCACTCCGTCATGAGCACAGCTCAACCGTGGCTCATGACGGAGTGGCTCCGTCATGAGCACCGCGCCACCGCGCTGCCCCCAACCCCCCCCCAGCGCTGCGGCGGAATTCCCGCCGCAGCGAAAGGGTTAAAACAGCAGCCAGTCTGCGTAATGTAAATGGTATTAAAGACTACAAATCCCACCAACATAGTAGAACTATAAGTTCATAGGAGAATGTAACTAATCAACATGAGCTGTCCTTGCATCCTGATGATATCTTCTGTCTTGCTGCTTGGCAATCTTCAGATAAGTATAATTCTCACCAGCACCGTTGTTTTTATTTACTGGGATTTGGTTTATTATTTCTGCTTTGCACTGTTTCTTTCAAAGCCTTTTACTTTTCAGGTTTTGGGTGGTCCTTTCATTCTTGTCACATGCCTGTACCATTACCAGTTCGGCTTACTGACAAAGGTGTGTCGTAAGTTGTGCTGCACTAGTTTCAGGCGGTACATATTTGTTTCTTCTTTAGTTGTCTATCTGTCTTCCCTTCTCTTTCTCTTCACAGTGCAGGACACCCACTACTTCCCTTCCCGACCAAGGCAATTCAAGGTCTGCATTAACCATAAAGGAACAGTTACTTTTAAACAAATAGTATGGGAACTCTTTTGGTAAAATTCAAAAGAGTGGGTATGTCCTTCCCCCACCGATCTAAAGTTCTTCATCCATCTTTAAATTTGCTAGCTTCACTTCCTCGCCCCCCACCCCTATAATCACCAGGCATAGTATGCACTATCAATTTTATATATAAAAAAAAACTGGTGATATTACACTGAGCTGACCCAGTAATATCATCATATCATTTCACAATACAAGACTGTCTCCACAAACCAGGAGGCGGACTCACAATAATCTATGTGGGCACCATCAAATGTACCACTTCCATGGATTCAGACACCCCCCTTCATGGAACACATGCACTTCAGCCTCCTAACAAACAACAGTTTCACCCTGGTCAACAGACTACAAGGACCTCAAACATATTTCAGCAACCTCATCTCAGACCTCATCGCTCCCCTCATCATTAAATCCAAGGATTTCATTCTACTCGGCGACTTCAATCACCACTTGAAAGAGCCCACCGATACCTCCTCCAAAGCCTGAACAACATCGGGCTCTCCCAGCTAGTCACAGAACCCACGCATATCGCAGGACACACCCAAGATCCTAACTTTTCCACGGGAACAACATTAAATACATCTCCGCATCTTGGCTGACCTGGACTGATCACTCCATCATACGCTTCCAAATATCCACACAGCAAGTCAAAATCCCCACCAACATCACCCTGACCAGGCAAAACTGGAACAAAATAACTGAAGTTAACTGGCACAACGACCTTGAAACAAATCAACTCAACACCACAGGCACCATATACAAGGACATCACCAACTTCAACCACAGAAAAAAAACCTGCGCAGAGGCACTCGGTCCCATCAAAATTAAAAAACACCACAGGATCAAAAGGCATGCCACCTGGTACACAGACTAATTCCAGGAAGATACTGCAAGCTGCTGGGAAGTAAATGGACATCTTACCACAAAGCTGGCACCACATTTACCCACAAAGCAGCACTCCAGCACTACCGCCATTTCCTTAGAGACACCAAGAGAAAAGCTCTCACTGAAAGAATTGAGGCCAGCTCAAACAACGGCAAAGAGATCTTCACCATCATCAAGGAGTTCTCCACCCCAGAGGCCACAGTAAACACAATCATTCCCTCCCAGGAGCTCTGCTACAACAATTCGAACTTCTTTCACAGCAATATCAAAAAGATCTAAAATAACTTCAAAAACTACCAAACACTAGGACGTCAACACCAAACTGCACATCAGCAACCAAGGCACCCACATAACCAACTGGAGAATACTCACTGAGGAAGACACCATTGATGTCATGAAAACTCTTCTCTGAGGCCATTACAGACTCATGTCCCCATCACATCTACAACATGGCAGGACCCCTGACCAGCAAAAACCTCACCCACATCATCAACACCTCAGCCAAAACCACCACCTTCCCAGAAGACTGGAAACACGCGCCAGTCACAGCCCTCCTCAAGAAACCTTCAGCCGACCCCAGCAAACTGAGCAACTTCAGTCCTAGCTCCCTACTTCCATACCCAGCCAAAGTAATAGAGAAAACAATCAACCAACAACTCACCAACTACCTGGAACTCCATTACCTACTCGAACACACACATCCCGACTTTCGAAACAACCACAGCTCAGTGACAGCACTCCCCGCCGCGCAGATTAGATTCACACCTTTCTTGACAACTGCAGCCCTCCTTCTACTTGACCTCTCAGCTGTGTTCGACACAGTGTCACACTCAGGCCTCATCTAAAGACTATACGAAAAATGCCTTCAAGGACTGACCCTTACATTTATATGTGCCTTCCTCACAGGAATACCACTGTGAGTGAGACTCCCACCCTATACATCAGAACTGAAGAACCTGATCTGCGGAGTTCCACAGGGCTCATCTCTCTGCCTAACCCTGATCAACATTTACATGACAACACGCGCCAATGTCATCTGAGCACACGGCATCTCCATCATCTATGCAGATGACACCCATCTCATCTTATCAATGTCCGCCAAATCCACCACAACCAAAACCAACTTCAATGAATGCATGATCAGTGTAGAGTGGATGAAAACCAACTGCCTACAGCTCCACCTGGTGGGCGTCCGAGCTTGGCCCCACACCAATTCCTACCAGCCATGCAAGAAACCTGAGAATCATTTTAGAAGACAAACTCAGCATGCCATCCCAGGTAGACATTGCTCCTCCTACTTCCACATACTCTTCAAATGGATTACCAGGAACACCAGACAAACCCCCACTCATACCCTCATCACAAGCAGACTAGACTATGGCAACGCACTCTATGCTGGAGTCTCCAAATGCCTCCTCTAGCGATTTCAGACCATCCAGAACGCTGCAACCAGACTCATCCTAGACCTCCCTTGTTGTGACCACATCACCCCACACCTCAGAGAGCCTCACTGACTAGCAATACACAAGCACTGCTAATTCAAACTCCTCACATACACTTACAGTGTTCTGCTCACATAGGTCCTGCATACCTCAACAGCCGCCTGCACTACCACCAACGCAACAGACTCCAAGGCTCTTCTTCACTCTCCCTCGCACAGCCCCACTGCAACCACAGAACCAGAGTCAATGCCTTCTCCCACATTGGACCCAAAACATAAAATGCCCTCCCTCTACACGAGGACCTCCTCGCTTCTTGAATTCCACAAGAAGCTGAAGATCTGGCTCTCCAACTAAATATACATGACCAGTCCCTTCCCCCTCACTCTGATCCACCTACACACCTGTTCCAGTGCCTGGATACCCTTTCGTGTGATAAGTCACCCTCTACAAATCCAGATAATGTGGCATACTAGTGTTTTATAAGCCCCTCTCGACACTAAAACACGTAACTGTATCTTTGCACAGTAGTAAAGCTATTGTGTACATCAAAAGGGCAACCGCTCGAAAACAAAAACATTTACTTCTATGGCAGGACTAAAGGGGATGGTATGCATTCCCACTCTTGATTTATTTAACCCCTTCCCCACTCATGACGGAACCACTCCGTCATGAGCCACGGTCGCCGTGTGCTCATGACGGAGTGGTTCCGTCATGCTGCGGCCGTTGGCGGCCGCTCAGCCCACGCGGCGCTAATTCCCCGCCTGTGCGGGCGATTAGCGCAGTGGGCGGAGTCATGACGGAACCACTCCGTCATGAGCACAGCTCAACCGTGGCTCATGACGGAGTGGCTCCGTCATGAGCACCGCGCCACCGCGCTGCCCCCAACCCCCCCCCAGCGCTGCGGCGGAATTCCCGCCGCAGCGAAAGGGTTAAAACAGCAGCCAGTCTGCGTAATGTAAATGGTATTAAAGACTACAAATCCCACCAACATAGTAGAACTATAAGTTCATAGGAGAATGTAACTAATCAACATGAGCTGTCCTTGCATCCTGATGATATCTTCTGTCTTGCTGCTTGGCAATCTTCAGATAAGTATAATTCTCACCAGCACCGTTGTTTTTATTTACTGGGATTTGGTTTATTATTTCTGCTTTGCACTGTTTCTTTCAAAGCCTTTTACTTTTCAGGTTTTGGGTGGTCCTTTCATTCTTGTCACATGCCTGTACCATTACCAGTTCGGCTTACTGACAAAGGTGTGTCGTAAGTTGTGCTGCACTAGTTTCAGGCGGTACATATTTGTTTCTCCAGCTTCAGCTTGGAATCACTTCTCCTTTAGCCCCATGTGCAGAACTCCTTACTTGCTGATACCTCAGCCTGTGCCTATACATGCTTGTAGGCATGCTCTAGCCTAGCCTACTGCCTCGAGTAAGCACACTGCTATCTACAGAGCCTCCTCGTGGCCCAGGTGCCTTGTCTGCCTGCAACAGGTTGGGTTGAAATAATAATAGAGTGCAGCCTTACCATTACGAGAGGAAACATTTCCTTCACTGGTTGCCTGAAGGCTCCCCCCAACGAATATTTAAAAAAACATAAAAGTCAGCTTGCTGAGCAGCCTGTGTAAGTTCAGGGTGTTTTTTGGGGGAATTGCTGCCAGTGTCTTTTTCAAGCTCTGTATCCTCCCTGAGCCATTCTTCGACAACTACCCCAGTAGACCTCACTGTTCTTAATGCTTCGTCCTTAGTTTTGGGACAAGGTAAATGTGCCTTAGATGAGGCCATTCATTCATATATCCAAAAATCAATTTCGGCCTCTCTGGGCCTTGGCGCCAACAGCTAAAAGCTTTCTTCTTTTTCCACCCTGACTGAGCAGGCACATCCCAGACGCTTTGGATCCCTCTAACACTGCTTCCTCACCACCATTAGACCCAACTTTTAAGGGCAAGAAGTCTCCCTCCCTAATCCAGATATCCTAGATAAACTTAAGGTTTATTATCTTGAAAAGCAATTATGCTCTGCCCATCAAAGTTGGGAGAATTGTCCTCAGGATGAAACCCTGGCTAGCTCCCCTGGACTGTTAGGACGAAGATGGTGACTTATGTGATTCTAAGGAGAATGACTTAAAGAGCTCCTGCGCCCCTATACTGAATTTTACCCCTCAATGTCAAGCCTGCTGAAAAGCACGTTCAACCTTGAGGATATAGTCCATCCTTGTTCCAGGAGCTGGAATCCCTCGGCCAAGACCTTAGTCTAGATCCAATTTAGAATTTGCAAGTCCTCTCCCAAAGAGGCTGGGAGCTGGCTGAGGCAGAATGTTGTAGACAGTCGCTTGTTACTAAGATGCCAGATGTTGACACTAGGCTACTAACATTCTTGGGCAAGTTTGTTCGCGAAGTAAAAAAGGCATTGATAGGTCCTGGAACGCTTGGCTGGACAAGCCACTGATACGGTACAGTCCTATAGCCAAAATCTTGGACCTCATTTTTAAGGTTAAGGATGAGAGCATCCCCATGGGCCCTGGCGTTTTAGCTGACAGGACCCAATGGGCAGTTGCCTATTGAGTAATGCAAACAGCGCTATCTCGTCTGATAAATGCAATTCCATCCTTTTATGCATTGATCCGTGCTATACGAGCTTCCTGCCAATGAAGTGGGTCCTTCCTCCTGAGGTTTATTGTTTGGAGACCCCTTCACGAAGGAGGTGCCTGAATTCGTAAACACTTTCACATCGCTCCACAAAGCTCAGATTGCACCTTTAAAAAGTGTTTGTCTAAGGGTTTTTTGGCAGGGTTAGCAGAGGCTGGAGCTGCTCGTCTGACTGTGCCAAGTTCAAGGATCCTTTGTGTGCCCACTCCTGCAGCTGTGGAGGTTATAGAGAGTAATCTAGCTCGGACACCTTCTTCTTATTCTGTGCTAGGGGCGTCAGAGTTTGTGCCTATCACATAAGAAACTGAAGTGTTGATTCTTACTCCAAATTCACAGGTAAGTGTTTAAGGTCTAGGGGGACTAATTAGTTTTATTGGAATTGGTGTCGCTTTATGTAGCACGATGCAACCACCATGTCAAATCTCTTTTTTACGGGAGTAAACATTAATCACAAACCAGGAGATTCATTCCCTTCTCGTTAAACAGACAATTCACTCATGTCTTCTTCATCCAAATTGTTTTCTCAGTGTCCTTGTGGTGGAAAGAAAAGGAGGGGGAAACATAGTTTGGTGATCAGTCTGCTTGAGTTGGATGCCTGGACCCTAGAGTTTTCAAAATGGAAGGGATACACCATCTTTGAGACCATCTACAACAAGGAGATTGGATGGAACAGTTGCAGATAAAAGACTCTTACCTCAGCTTTTTCATAATTTACAATGGCAGAATCAAATGGCATGCTCAACCCTTTGGTTTAGCATCACCATGTGCTTCACCAGGCGTCTGCACCTAGTAGTGGAGATCCTTAATGCAAAAAGGGTTTACCTGATGATATACTTAGATGACAAGCTCTTTATGGCGCAGAACAGGTCTTGCCTACTTCAGAAACTGTCTCTGGCCATCAGCCTCTTTCAAAACCTAAACTTTGTGATCAACTAACAGAGGTCTCACTCTTTTTTTCCTTTCATCCAGATTGAATTTCTGAGTCTTTCCAGAGTTTAGCCGTAACCAACTTTGTCACTTCCCTACCACTGAATCAAAGCGATCAAGAAGGAGGGTCGCATGCGCTTTCTAAAGGATTCAGTATCCCCCAGGATGAAAGCTAGATGATAGGCCTTCTGGCGTTATATATTCAGGGAATATTCCAGGGTTCTCCATCTACACAGAGGTATCATACTGAACAACAATCCCTCTCTCAGAGGGCATTCATGATGAACTGAAATGATGGCAACTCCTTTGTGGAGGATCCAGGTTTAATTCCCTGTGTTTCTGAAGCCCCAATTCTTCTACCGGATCGACTAAGAATTCTCTGGGATTTCGCTGGCAACATCCACCGGTTAGTGCAGCTCTCTTGCTTATGCCTGATGTCATGGGGACTTTCTGGAGTCACTGGTAAGTGCCAAGACATTCACACCAGACTTCCTTCTACTGCAATCAGGCGGGTTCTAATGCCACATTCAGGTGCTCCTACTCTACATGGACTAGTAGGTCACACTGGTGTCTGGAATGGGGACCGATATTAGCTACGCCCTACATTTTCTAGCCAGTTTGGCTTCTGAATGACTCTTGTAGAGGGCTGTCAATTCTTACAGCTCAGCCATTTCTGCCCATTGCAGATCCTGCAGTTGGTGAGCATTCCTTAGTGGCTGAATTTTTGGCGGGCATTAGGTACTTGGTTCTATAGAACGTCAATGTTGTTCTACCCTTCCTCATGTCTTGTCCCAACAATACCCTACTGCCTAGAAAGCAGTTCATGGCCAGTTAACAATGTTGTTCTGTTTAGCGTCTTGTTGAAGAGTGTCTGACATTAAAGTCTTGGTTTAGTAGGTAGGTGTTTCATTCCGGGTGGTGAATCTTTCACTTTGTCTAGATGAAAACAATCAAGCACCAATACTATGGATTATTCTCCATTCATCATACACTTATACAGGTCTTCTTGCAATCAAAGCCCAGAAAATTCTTTGTCCCTTTGTCAAGCACAGGTTTGGAGCCTTTTACCAGCCTGAGCGAGAGAAATGGACAGATTGTGACCCAAGCATCTCCCACAACTTACCCAGAGTAAGCCATTGGGTTATCAGTTGAGGGGGTGGAAGCCCGACTTAGACTACAACAATAATCCTTATCAGGGTGAACCACAAAAAGTCACAAAATTAGCCTGTGCTTAACGCTCTGGTAGCTTGGCAAAAAAGCAGGCAGGCTTAACTTAAAGGCAATGAGTAAAGTATTCATGCAACACACAATCAGTAATAAAGTGAGAATACAAAAATCCCAAATTAATTTAGATAATAGTACATTTTAATAAATAAAGTGATACCAGAACAACAAAAATGCCATAAGTAGAACTCGAAGATATGCAGTTTCAAAGGTTTCGATAGATATAGTGCCTAAAAGCACAAAACGCTATTCACAGTTTTCTGGTCGTGCTAGACCGGATAAATTAACAAGTGCAAGTCAACCTCAATGGTTCGTGTGTCGAATTTAAGGACCAGGCTAGTCCCGCTGAAAAAGTTATCTTCTCAAAGCACAGTGTGAATAATTCCATTCGCAGTAGGGGAGGTCTCCAGGAGCAGGTAAAGCATCATAGATGGTCATTGCTGTAGTGCAAAGAGCAGGCTGGGTGATGCGGACTGTTCTCACTGTTGCGTGAAGAGCCAGTCAGGTGTCTCGGATGGTCGTTGCTGGAGCATGACATTGGTGGTCACTGTGGGCTGGCCTTACTGTTGTGCAAAGTGCAGATCTTGTGTTTCTGGCATCGCTGTTTTGTGAATAATCGGGTTCACTGGAGCTTTGTGTCAGCAGGCATCCGCAACAGCAGAGTTTCGGAGCTAACAGTTCCGCTCGCACTCATGAGGATCCTAAACCTTCAGCATTTTACCTTTCTTCTTAGGAGGATCTTAAATGATGCCAGCGGTCCTGGACCTTGAGAGGCACCTCTTCGGTATCAGGAACTTTCTCTAGCAGAGGCCAGAAGAGCTCAGGTGGGTCGAGTTGCAGTTCCAGGCAGCTCCAGTACAGCAGGCCAGCTGTGCAGTTGCAGGAAGGCCTCTGGAGTTTGTTGTGTCCCTGTACATCCGACAGGATGTCAGCCTATTGATCCTTAGAGCCACTCAGGTCACGTGAGAGGGAGCAGGTCCAGTCTTTCTTCCCTGAGAGTAAGGCTGTCACCAACCAGCATGGTAGTCCTCAGGTTGCAGGGCAGTCCTTCTTCTGTAATGTCCACAGGTCCAGTAGAGTTCTGAAGAGTGGATCTGAAGGACCAATATTTAAATCTGGTGCCAGTATTTGTATTTGGATAGACATCCGGTCCTACCCCCACATTTTGTTCTGGAGGGTTCTTTTCTTGCCCTGTAAAGGCTCAAAGAAGCCTGACGTTACTAAAGGCTGGTGTCAGGTTCCTTTCTGTGTGTTGGAGGCAAGCCCTTTGAAGTGCAAGTGTGACAGGGCACAACTCTGCTCCCAGACATTCTGGCAGGATGGTTCATCCTGTCCAAACCTAAGCCCATTTTGTGTAACTGTCTGGCAGGAATACACCAACCCCAACAGCAGAGCCCTTCACAGCCATGTCCCCTAGGATACTGACAGAAGGCACAAATCATTAGGACTGAAAAATGACAACTTCATAAAAGTGGCATTTTCATAATTGTGACTTAAAATCTGACTTTACTATTAAAGAGGATTTGAAATCACAGTTCAATTGAGAGTAAACAGCAGATCTCGATTTGCTCCCAAACTAAAGTTATAACTTATTAAATGTAATAAGGTAACCTGTTCCATGGGAGAGATAGGCCTTGCAACAGTGAAAAATTACTTTGGCAGTTTTTCACTACCAAGACATGTAAAACATAAGTATCATGTGCTACGCTTTAACTACAATGCACACTGCCCTATCCGCCTTTAGAGCCTACCTCAAGGTGACTTATAAGTATTAATAAGGAAGGTTTAGACCTGGCAAAAGGCTTATTTTTCCAGGTCGAAATGACAGTTTAAACTGCACCACAGGCTGCAGTGCCAGGCCTGAGATGTTTTAAAAGGTTTCTTTATTGGATGTCACAAAGGAGTGCTGTGGCCCACTACTAGCATGTAATTTACAGCCCCTTGGTCTTGTAGTACTATTTACTAGGGACTTACAAGTAAATTAAATATGCAAATTGGGTGTAGGCCGCTTTTACCATGTTTTAGGGAGAGCACTAGCACATTAGCACTGCTTAGTAGTTGCAAAGTATCCAGAGTTCCAAAGCCAACAACACAAATTCAGCAAACAGTAGTAGGAGTAAAGGCAGAAAATTTGGTGTTTTGCCCTTTATCAAGCAGCTCTTTAGCTTCCACCACTGCTAAGAGGCGGTCTCCGTACCATGGATGTTGGATGCTGCAGTGCTCACTTATTTTCTAACTCATGTTGCAGTAGGAAGGGGAAGGTAAGCTGTTGGCTGTATGCCATTCTAAAGACTTCATCTTATAGCAGTGCACTACGTGCAGAAAAAGGGGAGAGTCATCTGTAGAAGCGGTCGGCCTGGGTGCGGGTGAGGCTTGCAGGTTGTCTGTCTCTCCCTTTCAAGGATCCTGTTATCCCAACATTCTGCGGACAGCGAATCTGAGCCACATTACTTCTCTCTTGCCATTAGCCACAGTAGAGAATTGGTCATACGAGGCTGGTGGGAAGGAGTCCGAGTGGAGTTGAGCTTGACTAGAACTGGGTTCAACTCTCAGTACGCCTTATGTTCTTAAGTGACTTGCGCTATTATTTTTATCTTGGAAAAGCGGATTTAACCATTTAGTTCTGTTATCTTTTGCATATATACACCTTCTACATTTGTCTGCATACACTATGACAGCGAAAAAGTTAAGCTCTGGAAGAATAATCTTTTGAAGCTGTTGTCAAAAGACCAAATCAAATCCATTAAGGAATAAGGCATCACATCTGGGCATATTAAAGAAGTCAACTTTTCCGATATATTTCATGAAAACTGGTGATGAATATCTTAAGGCGGAAGCTAATTTGCTACCTATGAAAAATGCAACAAAAATAAAATCGGAATTGTATGGCCCTTTGGGAGATAGTGAGAGTATTGTTAATGATTCTTTATGTGGCAAGAAAACCCCTGATACTTCCTTTCTCTTCCTCAACAACGATCATGTCCCAGTTAATATAGAACATTCAATTTAAGGTTTTCCAAGTTCAGATCCATCTGAGTTTCTCCTGGAGAAAAGTCAGAAAATTGAGCAGGTTAACCACTCCAGAGACACCTCCTTAATGATAGAATACACTCTACTGGAGTTATCATCATCTAAGGCTGCTTCATCTGTGTCAAGTAAAAGTATTTCAGAGAGAGTGATACCATTACCATGGAGAAAGAGACAGTCCATGCACCTAGTTTCAATGTTTTTTATCAGGGCTAAATCTATCTATTGCATCAGACTATAGTTTAATCCGCCATTGAATCTCCCTGGTGACTATGTCTGCTTCTTTAGACCACTTCAGTGTCTTGAGAGAAATTTGTCCTCCATATGCATCTTTTGGAAAAAAAACTACGGACAGCTCAGATCATATCTTAGACATCTCAACAGTAATCATGAAAGAATTCCCAATGAAATCTGAGGGGGGTCAAAGTACCAGTTGGTAAGCAGTCTGTTCAAGTCAACCTTATTCAAAAGAATGATAATGGACTGCAGGCTGGCTGTTCCTTATCGAAAATGCCAACAATCACGATCAAAATCCATGCCAGAGGTAGATCTATCTTCACTAGAGCTTCTCTTTATGGAGAAGGATTCATCTCTGAGCTTTTCCAAAGGCAGCTCCGGTCAAGGATTGCCTTTCTTCAATGCAACTCATCGGATCTGAAGCTTTTCCAATTTTTAAAACAAAAAAAGGGAAGTAGCAGTGGAAAGGCCACTGGTTTTTGTCGTAATTCTCCCAAAAAAACGAAGAATCGGAAGAAAGCTAAAAGAAATTTGAGAATATTAAACAAAAAGGGGCTAGAAAAGTAAACATTCCCTATGGAAAATCCTTCTATTGTGAACTCAGTAGACCCTGAGAAAAGGATGCCGTCTATTGTTATTAAGAATCCGCAGACAACTGTTGCTTCTGAGAACCTCTGTGATTTAAGTAGACTGAGAAGGTTAATACCACCAAAGAAGTTGGAGTCTGTGGCCCAAAAAAGATACTCTCTTAGATAAGCAGGTTGATAAGATGTCTTTAATCTGAAGAACTTCCACACTGGGACTCGAAAGACTTAAAAAAAGAAATAGTAGCTTTATCCGTTGTTCTGAACCCAACCTCAACTGCTTTTTTGCCGTGTAGACTGACGTTCTGGGAAGTGGTCCTCAAAATACCAGACTAAAGCGCAAAAGAGAATGGAGGAAATCATAACTTTGGACTTTATTGTCTTATTTGAGTATGAGTCTACCTTTTTAAACTGATCTCTTTTGTTGAATCACTTGGCTGAGGTAGACCAACTTAAGTTGGTAAGGAGTAGTGATCTGGAATTCGTGGAACTATTAGATAGACAAGTAGAAAGAAAACAAGGGTTACATTTAAGTTGGCAGTTATTGTGAATCTGATTTTGAACAACTGAGTTTTTTTTTATGTCGCTAGGAATTGATATTGTACCCTCCCCTCTCAAACATAAAGTCTTGCCTGTGGGTGAGAAATTATTTGTCAATTTCTTTTCCCATTGAAGAATGTTCTGTTTCACAGGAAGAGGTGGTCATTAATGCAAAATTAACATTAGTTTTTTGCAAAGCAGGTTCTAGGGTGCTTTCTTGCAATGATTACAAATCTGGCTTGAAGTAAATAAATGTTGATGTATCTCAATGGGCTTGGTTAGCTGGTTTGTTAAATTGGTTAAAACTTGGTGGCCCCAAATGTGTTGAATTAGGGTGTTTATTAGTGCGATCCACTCCATTAAAGTAGTGTCATAGACTATAGTTAGCTGGTTGTTGTAATAACCTGGGAAACATCTGGCATTTGTATGTATTTAGTCCTGAGGTAATCTGTCTACAGCAGTGGATCCCAACCTTTTGACTCCCGAGGACTCCCACTGAGTCATTACTGGAGTACACCCCAAATAAATACCCAAATTACTAAAGATTTAATTATTTTATGTTGGAAAAATATGCAAAAATCAAAATATTTTAATGGGAAGGTTAGTGCTGCATCTTGGCGATTAACTTTTCAATCTTTAGTTTTCTTTCATGGTACAAAGCTACTGCGCCTGCCAGGGCCAGACTGGGAACTCCAAGCAACCCTGGCAAATGTTGTCAGACCAGCCCTTGTGTGTAGCGAGTGCAGCGAGCCAGCCTGACTCCAACAAAGGGTGGTTGGAGGGGTTATCTCCCCTCAAGAAAAATTGGGGGAAAATGGTGCATTCTACAAACCATTTGTCATTATATATTCAGTTGTATTATCTTTTAGAGCATTGCAAATAATGACCTTACTGTGCACCAGAATACAACAATCTTTGTTGGGCTCTTTAATGATTCCCTCTTCATCAACTTCCAACAGTGCCTCTGCTGTCTCCATAGCCCATCACATATATTTAATTTGTTTTATAGCACCTGTCATACCAGTGCAGGGTGTCAGAGCACTTACATCACACACATACAGAGACAATGAATCACATGTGTGTAAATCAGTGTATAGGAAATGTTATATAAGGCAAAGGGGGCAACAAAGTGCAGGATTCACATAATCAATACAGGTAGACATTTTTTAAGAGTGCTGGGTCTGGAGAAGCACAAACTCAGGATTCAGAACATAGCACAGTGGCTAGTGCTGACTTTAATAATAGGAATTATTTCTACCCAAACAAATCTTTTTTTAGCAGCATTAGGATAATGAAAGACTGGGAAAAAAAATCGAGCTTTCTAACTTGTACCATGCAGTTTGCATGCAGCTCTTTGATGGCAGTTCATAGCTCACTGTGCTAGATTACGATTGTAGCTTATGGACTGCACAGTAACAAAAGAATCTCTGCGGCAAAATCGCTAACCCACTGAGCTATGCTTATAAAATACTTTTCTTAGAAACGGATGGTACATGTTCTTTGCTGCAGTCATATTAATCATCTGTGCTACCTTAGCTGAGTCAAAACTGCCACTAGACAAAACTTCCATATCTCTCCAGCAGGCACATTAATCACCAGAGCTATCTTGACACTTTTATTGTTGCCCAAAAACTGCTGGTTATACAAGGAACTATGCAGTGTTTTTAAAACTGCTGCCTGCAGACCCCCTGGGAATGTGTCATGGACCCTTGGGGGTCCACGTACCACAGTTTGGGTACCGCGGGCACCTGTTACTGCCCAACTTGCTCGGGTAATTTATCACTTAGCTCCTAACTTCAGGTCCAATGTAGTAAGTTCCATCCGCCGTGGTGTACACGCTTATGACTCTTCTCTCTTCAGTGAAGTCTAATCAACGTCTGTCTGTGTTCGCTATCCTACTTACCCGAGCAAGTTGGGCCAGGGGTAGACCCCCCCATGCTCCACCGCTAACAAGCAAGTTGGTTTCATGCAGGATGCCCTGAGCGAGGCGCTGTAGCTAAGAGTGCTGCTGTTGTTTTTGTCCTGAAGAGGCCAAAAGAAATAGATCGGCTGAAACGCGACCGCGTCGACAGTTTTGTTGTACAGAAGGACCGCAAATCAATTGAACTTTTTGTGGATGTAACAGTCTCACATTGCTTCTTTGAATCCTTGGAGAGAGACTTTCCTATACGCAATGTATGAGTCTTCTGGGTAGTCCACACTATTTAAAGGTGGCTCCACAATAGGAAACATTTCATGGTGGACAGTAGCGTTAGTTTGTTATTATTTCAGAGGTGTTGTTTGTAAATATATGTTTTTTTATATGCTCAGCGATAAAATAACAAAAAGAAAATGTGAATATATACACATATGACAGGATAATTAAAGGTGTCCTTGTTTAAAAATATTTCTCTATCTTTTCCTCCTTACCAATTTTCTTCAAATTGTAATTCAGTTTCGCACCAGGGCGGGAGCCAAGGGTGCCCTGAACTAGCTCAAACTAGAGTATGCAAGGAGGGCACTGAATTTGCCCTTCAAAGCAGTCTGGTGGTGCTGGCAAGCACCCCCACCCCAGTCAAATACACTAATTCCTGTCTGGGAGGTGGTCACACCTCCCTGTGACAGTAAACCTATTGTCATACCTTTCCCTGCTCGAGCTTGGCTCAGCAACAGAAGGGCAGAATCGTGTCTGTGGTCAGCAGCGGCACTAGCTTGCCATCAGACCCTGAAAGTCTGTTACCGGGAATGCTAGAGGGTACACCAAGGGAGCCCTCCAGTACATGGGATCATACTTCCAGCACTGGAATAGGTCTTGGGGCATGATTTCAACTTGTCTGATACCAAACATGACCGGGTTTGGTGCAGCCACTATATAGTTAGACATCTCGTGATGACTGATGTCCACTATATGTATTAAAATGGCTAACCGCACTTACAAAGCCTGGAGTATCGGCCCCGGGGTTTGTAGGGGTGTCCTGCTCATGCAGAGGCACCCTCACACCTATAACCTAGCACCCTGCACTCAGGACTGAAGAGCCTGCCGTAGGGGTGATGGATAGGTTTTAAGTGCTGTGACCTCAGCTATCGTGATAGGTGCAAGCACCAACTCACACAGGCTTCAATGTCAGGCCTGTAGTCACAGTTTGAGTGGACTCCCATGGGTGGTACAGTACATGCTTCAGCCCATTGGAGACCCCTGGTGTACCTATACCCTGGGTACCTTAGTACCATATACTAGGAACTTACAAGGGTACACCAGTGGCCAATTGTGGATATAAAAAAGTACTTACCATGGTCAATTTAGGGAAAAAGCACAGTGACTGGGGTCCTGGTCAGAAGGATCCCTAGCAGACTAGGTCAAAGACATACTGACACCAAGCAAAAAGTGGGGGTAACCATTAAAGCAGATCCTACTTTCCTACAGACAGTAGCAGTGTTACAGAGTCTCTAGGTGTGGCATCAGTCGGGAGTTGTTTTCCCAATTTCTTCTCCTTCTACACATGAGATATTGCATTATTCTAAGGCTGCTGGGAATACCGGTGCAAGAGGTCCAGACCAATTACCTATCACTGTCATCGAATTGGATCCGGACCTATGGGCATCCTACCTAGTGGCACTTTTCTGCTACTGTTATTATACTGGGGTGATCTCTAGTTCATGGAGGGGTAGTGTTTTTTTGCCGTTACATAAAAAGAAGCCCCTTAAACACACCCACCATTTATAGGCAGTTAACCCTGTTGGACGCCACAGGAAAGATCTTTTCTAAATGTGTTTTATCTAATCTACTACAATGGGAGTAGGAAAAAAATATTGTATCGCTGGAGCAGGCAGGTTTTAAATCAGGCCACTCGACTCTGAATAATATAACTGTAATAAATCTTCTGTTGGAGAAATATATGAAACGGAGGGGAATGCCTGTCTGTGTAGCATATATTGATTACTCAACTGCTTTTGATTGCGTAGGTAGTCAGACCCTTTGGAGGAAGTTAAATGCCATGGGAATTCCAGGGAGTCTTCTAAAACTCATCATTGCTCTTCACACCGCTATGTGGTGTCATGTTATGTTAGGAGGTAGGCAGGGTATGACTCTAAAAATCCCTGCCAGGGATGCCTGCTGGCGCCCTCTTTTTTCACTATTTTTTTACTGATCTGCTCGATGTGTTGAGAAAGATAGCTGATGATGCCCCAAAATGAGGCTCTTATCCTTTAGGTACACTCCTTTATTCGGACAATATTGTCCTGCTGGACCTACTCTTAAAGGTCTTCAGAAATGTCTTGACACCTTGTCATTTTATTCTGACGCTCAGTTCCTGAAGGTACATATAAATAAAACTAAGGGCATGAGTTTTCGTCCAAAGGGGTGTTGGATCAATTCAAAGCAGAAGTGGTCTTATAATAATTTTGCCATATAAGTAGTAGCATCTTACCCTTATCCTTGAATAATTATGCCGGCAAACTTGGCTGACGTCGAACATATTGCACATATATCAAATAAGGTGTTTGTCCGTGGAAATGCATTAAAGGCACTTTACGGAGCAAAAGGTCACAGGCACTTTAATAGTCTCTTAACAGTGTATAAAATGAAGATTCTGACGACTCTTTTATACGCCATAGAGACAATAAATATGAATCAATAGCACTTTATGTATAAGGTGGAGAGGAAGATTCTTCACATTATTTACACTTTAAATTCTGTGGTCACAACAGAAGCCCTAAGGTTGGAATTAGTATTTTATAAGAGGACCAGCGGCTATTTTATGATGGAACTATTGTATACAACATGCTAAAGAAAAGTCTTTCAGGAGTCTTATGGCTTCAGAATGTTTCCTTCCTAAGATAGAGGCTAGATAATTTGTAACTAATATTTTAACTGCACTTCAACACTTTTCTTTGACTAGATTAGATATCCTGAGTATGAGCAATATTCACCTCAAAAATCATTTAAAGCACGGCTTGAAAAATTATTCGATGAAAAATGATAGATGTGTAGAGTATAATTTAATTTCCATTGTATTATTCAATCGTGTCAGGCAGCAGTCCCTCAAGCGTATTTGAATTGCTACCTTGAACACAGGGTGCAAAGATGCATAATGCTATGTAGGTTGAAATGTTTACCGTTAAAAGCTATGATAGATGCTTGGCAGAATGTAGTTTTGGAGGAGAGAATATGCACCTTATGTTATATTGATGTACATTTTATATTTGTTTGTTCCATTTTAAACATTTATCGACAAATTTTTAAAGCTACTTATTACAAAATACCAACAAAAGCTGCAGTGGAGATGATAAATCGCCAAGTTAATGAATTAATGCTGTTGTGTTAATCGATGTAATTTTGTATATTGTAGATCTCATTCTAAGACCTAAATCTCTAATAAAAACCCTGAACCTTATATTGAGATGGTAAAACAGTTTATATCTATAGCAGTGATGTTAGTGCAGACAATGCAGCGCTCATACAGGGAACATAAATACAGAGACACGGTACAAATCCCAAGGTTGAAGAAATGATTTACATCAGTTGTCCACAGAGATAATATCAATTTGTATACAGTCCCTCTCAGCGAGCCTCCAAGCACTAGACAACCAAAGGAGGGGCCGCCGATGTTATTCTGTTTTTGCTGGAGTTGCGTTTCTTTCTCAACAAGCGCATTAAATGATGGGAAACACAAACGGTAGCAGCGACCCGTGTGAGGTGTTGAATTTTGGGAAAACCTTATGTAATGATGGTGACCATATATTTTGAGGGACTGTTTAATCACACTTATTTTGTTATATTAGTCGGATGGCAAAGGTCCTGCTAAGACCTGACAAGTTGTCATGGGTCAAAACGTCGACATCCCACCCCTGGTTGTCTCAGTGGTTGGAGATTCGCTGAAAGTGTATAAAAATCACACGAGCATCAGTTCAGCAAGTCTTGCATTACTATACATCCTTATGGAAACTGTACAAGATGAGATATGCATGAGTACTATTTCACTGCTCTAAGATTTCTTTGGGCAGTGTTATTAAATTGAAAATGAAAAAATTCATTAAAAGGTATCAATACTTGGACTTTTGGATCCTTGAACTCAGCTAACATGGCGAATAAACGTTCTGTGCATGATATAAATTTGCCTTTACCCCACATTTTTAGACTAATACATCAAGCACCATTTTGGGAAATGACAGTGCCTCTCATTTGGACATTATTGTTCATTGATATGTCTAAATCATGGGTGGAAACAAACCAGATAAATGCATAAAAAGATATACAAATAATCGTACAGAAAAATAAAAAAATATGCGTTTTCAGATTTGCTCATTGCAAATAAGCCAGTGGATTTAGAATACCTTCAATATTTTTCATAAACTAGGTCTCTGGATTTTGTTTGAATGTTTTCAGATATCAATGGAGTCAGATGATAGTGTGAATGAAAACCTGAGGCTTCAGTTTAAGGCTCTACAAGAACAGCAGCAGAGAAGGCTTCAGAGGTTGCAAGAGAAGAAGAAAGAGAAGCAGCAAACACCTGATCAGAAGGTCGATTCACGCACAAGGACCAACGCTTTCGGGGTTCAAGATGAACTCCATCTGTTTCAGTTGGGTACAGACTCTTCCAGTGATATAGGCAAAAGGTGAGAAAGTCTTGGGTTATGCTGTACTTCATGAAAATCAATGAGCAAGATTCAGATGCCTAGAACAATGTAATTATTTTCCATTTGTTATTTTATATAGTGCAGCCTAGACCATACTGAGTAATAGACCACATTGCAATGTGCAGAGAGAATACATTTTTAAAAGGCAGGGGATTACATGAAAATAGAATTGATGATCAATTAATAGGATAATAGCAGGAAAACACTAGTATCGGGGGGAGACAGATGGTAAAAAAGAACTAGGTTATAACTAATTTATATATATAATTATAATTTATATTACACATTCGTACTGTCATAGGAGAAATATGGTGTTGAAGCAAAAGTAGACATAACTTCTCTCACATTGATCATTCATGTTTAATAATCAAATGAGGAGATGCCGTTGGTACAACAGGTGTTTAGTTTCACATTTGAAGACTTTGTATATGGGGTTTGTTTTGATGGTAGGCTGATTGATTTCCCCATCTTGACTACACTTCATGAGAAAACTTGCTTACGGTTTATCTTCTTTTTACATGGCTGTTCGAGCAAGCTCTGTGGTGACCGCTAATCGTAAAGGACAACCAATTTAGGTGCTAGATAAGTCAGAGTTCCACATTGTAGACTTTTGTAGATAAATCAGGTGAAAATGTACTGCTGGCATCAATTGGGTGCCACTTCAGAGTGGTCACGTTTAGAATACTGTAGTCATCTTTACTGGAGGCATTGACCATCCTGGCAGCTTGCTGTTTGTTAGTCTGCCCTGAGGAGAGTGAGATTTAACTTTAGTGTTTCATTCAGTAGGGAGTTACTTTAGTTTAGTTTTTATTTAATAGTTTTGTACAGCACTCATGCTCTAATGGAGGATGCAAGAGTTTGCCTTAATGTATAGCTAATTCGAGAGAATGTAGGGGGCTATGCATGAAAACAGAAAACATTGTGCTTCGTAGTTCAAACACTTTATAATTACCAGCACTTACAATTTCGATAGTAACGTCCAGTCTTGATAAGAGTATGAATTGAACCATTTGTTTAAATTCTTCATCCAGCAGAAAGCTTTCACTTCACACAGGAGTCTGATTTGAAACTGTGACCTAATATGAATTTGGAGGTTGAGATTATTGTCCGAAATGAAGCCCAGGGATTTATTCCATCACAGACTGTGGGCTCTCCTGTGTATTCCATACATTCTCTAAAGTCTGCATGGACATGGAATAGTTGGGTGGCTTCATCTGTAAGAATTTTGTTTTTGAGGGGCTTAATTTGAGGGAGTGTTGTGACATCAGAACAAGTGTGATTTGGAGAGGAAGTGTTCAAATAGAACAAAGTGTCACCGCCATAGAATTTGTATGTGTTGACATTTTTTTTAGATAAAAGCCAAGTAATTCCATCCTTTAGGTCCTGTAGAGTAGAGGAGGGGTTAGAGTGGTGGGTTTTTGATTTTCTCTTTTTTTTTTGCATTGGCATTGGTTACCATGGTATTATGTGGAACAGTTTGAGTAGGGGGATGTGGAGGCAAGAGTCACCTTTTCCTAAGATATCAAATGCATTGTCTGTGAATTGTAGCATTGCAGTGTCCGTGCTGCAGCCCAGTTGAAAACCTCATAGGACCTCATCAAGCATTTTCTTCTTCAAAGTTGCAGTGAAGGTTTCTCCACAAAGCTTTCCTAGACTTTTGCTAATTTCTTCTTGATAAGCAACCAGCTTTTTTTAGCAGAAGAGTAGCCAGGATATTTTTGAGAATTTCCTGAAAGTTCTTTGCAAGAGTGAGGCGTTAATTTTCTTTAAGTTTCACAAAGGAATCAAAGATGAACAGATGTGTTTGATGAGAGAGGTTACTTTGGGATCTGTGAAAACAGTAGATGGTCTAAGCTCTGAAATGGGTTCGCTCAACATATACAGGGGGCCTTCTCTGAACGTAGATCAGGTAATCATGTTTTTCTGACTTTCTGAATTCAATAAAGCTGAGTGAAAGCATAATCAGGGAGAGTATGTAGGGCTATTATTAGCTAGGAGAATCATTCAGCCAAGTTTTGGGTAGGCACAGCGGGGCCAAATTGTTTTATTTAGCTGATCTGACCTTGTATAAAATACAATTCAAAGAGGACCATACTCCATTACTCAGAGGAGTCAATACTGTCTTGATTATTTGATACTTACCGTGGTTGGAATTTTATGGGCCCCCTTAAGGTGGACTAGCTGAACCTTCAATTCCACAGAAGATATACAATGTCGTTTGGATAAGTATACTGTACTTACACTAGGGTCTTTATCACTTTGAGATCTAGACTTGCAGATCAGCACTTTATGAGGGATTGGGTGAAGAAATAGAATACGTATTTTAAATCATTTGGGTTGTTTCTGAGGACTTGTGGCCCGATTATGACTCTATGACAAGCTGGGGGTATCCCCGCCGCCGCATTACCAGTTAAACCCCGGGCTGGCAGTGTTGAGACTGCGGTGCCACGGCGGTGGCACGATTCGGCTCATAGCCACTGTGGCATCGCCTCTTGTACATTGGCGCACTGTGCACCATGTTGTGCATGTTACACAGCGCACTCACGACAGTGCAAGAAGAGATAGGGCACAACATGTGCCCACATGCACACACCCCACTGGCTACAACGCCCTGCGGCCCTGTTTGCGGCCCGTCCCCGGCCTTTCCGCCAACCTTTTTTATGGAACAGGCACTCAAAGCAATCCATGCTTTAGCTCTGTTTTCCCTCCTTCTAACAAATTAAGAGACTTGGGGCCATATGTAGGAAGCCTAATACCGGTCGGTAACGGCCGATTTTGGGTAAATATCCCGTTACCGACCGGTATTTAGGCTTTTGGTATGTAGGGGGCACATTTCAGGATTCGGTAATTTACCGAATCGGTAAAATTACCGATTCGGTAAATACCGAATCCTGAAATGAGATGTAGGGGGAGTGTGTCGTTGGTGTGGGGATTAGTTATTTACCACCAACTAAAAGGTGATGGTAAATGACGAATAGCTTTGATAAAGCATTTTTGTGCACTTTGAAGTGTGCAATGTGGCAGACATACATGCCCTTAGGGCATGTATGTGCGCCACATGTGCACACATGGACAAATCAGGGGTGCAACAGGGTGTCAATGTGACACCCTGCCACCCATGATGATGCCTCCCCCATTACCGATTCGGTATTTACCGATTCGGTAATGGCAACTGGCTTCCCATTCATTCCTATGGGCCTCCAGGCCCATAGGAATGAATGGGAAGCCAGTTGCCATTACCTAATCGGTAAATACCGATTCTAAAATACCGACATTTACCGATTCAGTAATATTTTACCTACATTACATTTACCGATTCATAAATAGCGAATCGGTAAAATTCGGTATTTAAGAATCGGTAAATGTAATTTACCTACATATGGCCCTTGGTCTTGAGCAAGAATATATGATGTTACTTAGCATACCGTTACTCCGCAGGTATTTACTTCACAGTTTTTACTTCGCAAACACCTTAACTACGCGTGATTTTAGTGTGCATGCTTTTACTTCGCAAATATATAAATACTTTAAAAATGCTTTTACTTCGCAGTTAATTATTAGGCATACCGTTACAACGCGTTATTGGTACTTTAAAACAAAAAATTAATTGAAATAGTAACCTATCCCCAGGCACGCACCCTGAACCCTAAAATTACCCCAGCACCCCAAAACCCTATCTCACCCTGACCCCTAAAAATATCCCAGTAACCCAAAACCTAAACGCACCCTGAATCCTAAAATTACCCCCTACATCCCAAAACCCTAACCCACCCTGACACCTAAAATTACCCCAGCACCCCAAAACCTAAACCCACCCTGAACCCCAAAAATTCCCTAGCACCTCAAAACCTTAAATGCACCCTGAACCCTAAAAATACCCCCTACACCCCCAAAACCCTAACCCACCCTGACTCCTAAAAATACCCCTGTACCCCAAAACTTTAATTTGCTCATTAACTCCATTATGTGTAGTAAGTGCATGCTAAGTAATGGAACATGCGTAGTAAATGCATGCTAAGTAAATGCATGCTAAGTAATGGCATCTGTGAACTAAAATATGCATAGTAATGGTAATATGAAGTAATGACCGCGTAGTTCTTGAGCAATGCTGGCTCCAGTTATCTTGGTTCACAATCTATTCCTGAGCTCAGGTAACTAATGTTTATCTGGAAGTTTCGTAACTCTTGATCTTTGTACCTCTATCTGCACAGTTCTGTTCCCTAGTAGAAGAAACGGGGAAATTGCAGTTTCAAATTAATTGTTCTCTGAGAAGCTGGAGTGGAAACTATTAAAGAAGATGGGGCTAGATATGGATAGGGTCCCGTTTAGTTCCATCTGATATTGAATTGATTGAGGGATGTATTTTCAACATGTAGACCACATCGTGTCACTTCGAATAAATGTCCTCTCACATTGGTGCTAAGAGATAGTGTAGAATCAATTTACACATTCCTTATCTTGTGCCTGGTGAATGCAAAATATAATGTGTGTCACTGGCCAGGGGTCAGGATTCTCTTTCACACATTCACTGTTGGTGCCATTAAATCACACACAAGCACTAGTACGTTCTGTTAGACCAGGTTGCATACATCTTAGGTATCAGCTTACGTCCATGAAAACTGGTCTCAATATCCCTTCCCAAACAATGTAGGTGCTGGGCTACTGACTTCATACTCTATAAATTAAATTAAATATTTGCATGTGCTTAGCACAAGCACTTTAATTGATGTATATTATCTCCTTCATTTGCACAGTCCAGGGCTCCTTGCTTCTTGACAAGAAAAATAAATATATCCATGTATGTGTTTGTTTAATTACTCTGCATCTTACCAAATCCTGATGGAGGTTTCTGCTGACAGTTCCTTAATATTACAGGTTACTGGAAGATGAGAATGAACAACTACAAGAACAGCTGCGAGAAGTTAAAGATGAAAATGGTAGACTTTACAAACTGCTGCAGGAGAAAGACTTTGAAATTCGGCATCTAAAAAAGAGAGTGGAGGAAGACAAATTTGCTCTGGCAGGTAGAGACAGATCTTGCAATCCCCGTCATGTTTAGGTGTTCATTTGGGAGGGTGTCTTCTGGCAATCTGTTTCTTGCATTGCCAGTTGCAAACAACCTGCATGTATGGGACAGACTAAAACACAAACCACACAATAGCTGTGATGTGAACCCCCTTATTTTAACTTGTGCCACAGTTTTAGACTTCACAGTTTACCCTCACTGCATAGAAATGATCAGTTTGCATTTGTATTTGTGAGTTGGAAATTAGCAGAGAAAATGATCTATTTTATTTTACCCCTGATCTGATATCTTCCTTTGCTTGTATTCTCTTGCTGTTAACCTATATCTAAGCATATTTGTACCCTTCCAGGCATCCGTTTGAAATAACTGCGTGAAAGTTTCTTTCCTGCGACACCCCAGTTTTTTATTCATTTAATTTGTTTCAGAAGTCCGTTTTTCATGCCTTTCCTATGAACTTATACCAAGGCTATTTAAGGTCAGTTGTAATGACTGTTTTTAGTAGTCCAATGCCATACCTAGCTCAGGGATAGTGGTAGATTAATTTTTTCCTCATAAATGCAGCACAGTTCAGCAGTAATTTGGCTAAATACTGTCTCTAAGTATATTCATAAGCACACAATCCTGATAAACTGCAGTGCAGGGTAATTTCATGCAGTGAATTTGCTTTGCTTTTAGAACAGCAATCATGCATTTGGAATTGTAACTCAGTAGAATACCAGTGTCTGATCCAAATTAAAACCCTGACCTTGGAAACTTCAGTCACATTGGCTACAAAAATAATTTTTGGTCTGCTTTTTCTTAGTCATGGTGTGTGACCTTCCTGTGTAATATATGCATTATATGGCATCCACCTTCCTTCATTTAATGTTTGTTCCACCCATTGGTTCACAGGTGATGATGAATGAATTGTTCAGGTAAGTTATCTAGAGTTGATAATTACATGAAAACAAAGTGAGAGTTTCACCAGTCTCTCTTCTTCCTTAGGATATACCAGATGAACACATTTTAATAAACTGAATTTGCATTGGTAATTTCAAATAAGGTATTCCACCTTAATATCTACTCCAGAATATCGTGCTGCCAAAATATGGTGGACAAATTATGAAGAACCAACATATCAACAAGGTACGTATATATAGGTAAGTATAGGTTTACATTATTACTTAACTCCACATTCACGTACCTTGAAGATTTATTAATCTTCATGGTACTTGAATGTGGAGTTCAGAATAGTAAATCTACACTTACCTATATGCACTAAACTTCTCGATATTTTGGTGCTCTTGGTAGCACGACGTTTCAGCAGTTAAATGTGCCATACTACCTCGCCTAACCATCCATTTACCCTTCCATTTACCTAAAAACCTCCATTGGTAACTGTTTGGTTTTCCTGTGTTACCTGTTGTATTCCTAGAAACTGCAATATTGTCTTTTGTCGGGATACAGATTTCACAATTTAAATATATATATATTTTTGACCGATGTTCATTCATGGCTTGTCTGATTTCTGTTCTATAACACAACAAACATTGAGCAATGGATTCTTTGTAGTTTTTTCCAATCACAAGTGCTGTGACTTTATACGTCTAGAAATAGAAATACATGTAGTCAGCCTATGTCCGAGAAACAAATTTAAAGGTGACTCAATAGTGGGAGATAGCTACTTGGCATTCTTTTAAATTTTGTTTTGAGTTTACTGAGAGGATTTAAATTGAAAGTTTAATAAATTACATAATCAGGCAAAGACACGCTTGTAAACTATAAGTTTATACATCAGGATATTCCAATGTGGTAGGTCAAGCTGCAGACAAGTCTGACATATTTGTATTTAGGGACCATACTGCTCAGATTTTATTTCTCCAATTAATAAAATATCTCAACAACAACATGAACAACACAATTTTTTACATGAAATCTATTAACCATATTCTATCAAGATACTTTGGTTGCCATGCAAGTTTTTGATAACATATAATCCCCATTATTAATTATTGTAAATTTCAATGGGGCTTTGTTTACAAGCATTGGAAAATAATTTAACCTGATTTCTTTGCTTATTATGTTTAGAATTACAGCCCTGCACAAATGCTGTTTGCATGCATTAGCACTTTGGAGCCAGACATATTGGCTTTGCCAAAGCTTGTTTTTCATCATGTTCATTACAGAAACACCTAGTACAGTAGCCTGATGATGCCATAAAGATAAATGTTTTTTTAAATTTCTTAATGCGCAGTCTATCAAAAGTGAACATGTGGTTAGCGTGACATCCATCCAGCCTGGTCACAACAAAGTTGTAAAATCATATTTTTTATGGTTCATGTATCATTCTTTGAACACAGAAAAATATTCTTTTGAGTAATGCTTGACAGAAATTGCAATGCATTCACATTTTCTTTAGGCCATTTTTCAAGTATTTGGTTATGCTACAGAATGTGTTGCGTTTTTGTGGAAAGCCTTCTTTTTGAGATGGCTTTTGCGGTCAGGAAAAAGTTCCTGCCAACTGCTGGTCCTCCCAAAAACAATACACCCAATTGAAGCACCTGATACCTAACAAACAGTAGCATGGTGGTGAGAGGAAAAATACTCCTCTGGGCTAATCTAAGACGATAGTGCAGACTGAAATAGTATGCCGGTTTCAAAAAAGTTCTTCAGTGTTCAGAATTAAGCCCTCAAGCGTGCCCATAAAGCTGTATGGGCAAGCACACCACAGATTAATCATCTCCCTTTCAACTCCTCTTAATGGCTATAATCCAAGCATTCCCTTCAACTTCCTAGCAAATGTGTTTTCTAACAGCAGTGCTTTATGTATTCCTAAACTCCTACAGGAAATCTAGGGCGAGATGTACTAAACCATTTAGCAGTCCCAAACCTTGCGATTCACAACATCACAGGGTATGCAACTACTAAATGCCTTTTTATTATGTACTAAGCTCAATGAGCGATTGAGTAAATGTTTAACAAATCACAAAATGGGTTTAGAAATGAATTCTAAATCGCAGTTTGGAAGGAAAGGTTTTAGGGCATCCTTTCCAAATTGTTTGGGAGTCTGTCTACTCCCAAACAAACTATTTTTTCGCAAAAAAACTTTTTTTTTAAATTAAATTTTTTTTAAATGCAGATCAGTTTTCTTTCAGGCAAATGGTCTGCATAAAAAAGTTTATTTAAAAATTGCGACCTACCTCATGAACAGTAAAGAGGTAATTCAGATTGCAATCCACTCCGAATCCTTATTTTGCTAGGCAAACTATTAATGCATAGATAGGTTTTCAAAATAATTTAGTGGTTGCAAAAATACTTACAGTATTTTGTGTCCATATCTACAAACATCTGGCCCTAAATAGTTTATTTACCTGGCCTTGGTTTGTTACTCATATGTTACTCAATTACTTCTGGGCTGTTTCTCACCAATTGCTGCCTCATCAAAGTAGCTGGTTTGAAGGTGCTGAGGGGTTTTCGTGGAACCTGAGTACTCAACACTGGGTCCCCTTTTACCAGGTGCCAATGCCTGCTCATGCAGTCTCTCACTCTTGCATGGTAGGCATTGTAACCTGTTATCATTCTCACTTCCTGCGTTGTGTTTCCTTTTGCGTTTCTCACTTTTTTAAACAAGATGTGTTCTCTAGGTATCCCATCCATTGTCACTAATGCTTGGTTTAGCACTCTCTGACTGTAGCCTCTCTCTTTAATTCTTACTGTTAAGTCACTTTGAGCTTGTTCTAGAGAGGTAACCTCGCTACAGTTTCTCTTCATGCGGAGTAATTCCGCATATGGGATACTCTGTTTTAATTTTTGGGGATGGAAACTACTTGATTGGAGGATGGAGTTTCCCGCAGTGGGTTTTCTAAAAGTGCGTTTGCGCAATTTCCCTTCTTTAATAAAAACTTCCAGATTTAAAAAATATACTTGGGATTTGCAGATAGTACTAGTAAAAGTTAGATTTAACTCATTGTTCTTCAGAGCTGTTATGAAGTCTCTTGCCTTTTCAGATGACCCTTGCCATAAATAAATAAATCATCGATAAAACAACACCAAATATTGATTTTATCTTGCCACTCTGTTTTGAAGTCCACCATCAGCACCTGCTCCTCCCACCAGCCCATGTGTAGATTCGCATAGCTGGGGGAGAAGCAGGTGCCCATGGCCGTACCCCTTAGCTGCCTGTATGAATCATTTCCAAAAAGGAAGAAGTTGTTCTCTAGACATAGTTTGGCTATTCTAATCAGCATTTCTGCATGTTCACTTTTATTGGTCTGCTTCCCAAAAAATGTCTAAGAGCCCTCTTGATGTGCAATACTCGTGTACAACTAGGCTACATCTAAAGTTATCTGACTCTTCCCATCAGACCTCATGCAATATATATATGCAATTGAATATGTCGAAAACATCAATATCAATCACGAAAATTAAAAATTTACTTCCAACATAAATAGACAACAAGTTGACTATTTAGATGTCAATATTTACATACGTGAAGGACAAATAGCAACCACTCTTCATAGAAAAAGCACTGAGGGCAATTCTATCTTACATGCCAGCAGTACGCACCCCAAACATGTCATCAATAATATACCGTATGGTGAACTATTAAGGCTCAAACGCATCTGCAGCACAGAAGAGGATTTAGCATATTGTACCACACTGGCCCTCGATAGATTCAAACAGAGAGGTTACAAAGATGCCATTCTAAATCAGGCTGTGAAGAAAATGAAAGCTAAACCCAGAGATGCTTTATTAGACAACGACACAACAACCGTACATGACACAGATCCATTACTCAAGGGTACGGATGTTGTTCCCAGATTTGTTACAATTTACAACCGTCAAGAAAGGAAGATCAGGTCCATTATTACACAAAGTTGGCCTATACTCCTGACCAATGGGGTCTTAGCCCCTAGACTCCCCAAAGCTCCAACTATCACCTATGGAAAGGACCCTCAATGAGAGCTCAAATTACCAAAAGCTTTCCGGAATTGAGCAAAGACTCTATGTGGTTGCAGCCCCGGCCGGGGTTTGTCAAATGTTCCAGCTGCAGGGCTTGCAAGTTTGTAACAAATACCACACAATATGCCACCCCTTTCTGTCCAGACATGATCAAAATCGAGGGAACCTACAACTGCAAAACAGAATATGCAGTTTATGTTCTGACATGCACCTGTGGCTTAAGATATGATGGCAGCACTAAGCTACAGGTGCATGTCAGAATCCTCCAGCATCTTCGAGCAATCGTAAATAACGACAGCTCATATCCTGTTGCAAGACACTTTAAGTCAGTCCACAATAATGACTTGCAATGTCTCAGGTATTTTGTAATAGCAGCAATTCCAAAACCACACAGAGGAGGAGACAGGGATAAGATGCTGAGGAGGTTGGAATCAAAAATGATTTTAGAATTGGACAGTAAGTTTCCCAATGGGTTAAATACCACGGAGGATTTGTATAATTTTCTATAACATGGTATTTATTTATAATAATACATGAGAGAATAATTTTTCTGCACCAATCATTTAAGCTGCTTCCCTGCAGCATCGTCGATTTTAATCTTTTCTTAATTTGATTATTTATACAATAGATATTATTTTTACACTTTTGGGATTTTTGTCAAATTCACGTGAACTGTATCTTATGGTTATATATTTGATAAGATGTTTTCATAGAATATGGTTCAGTCATTCTATATTTAATATATCTTATGTTGGGGTCAATACAGAGAACAAGAACTTTCAATCTAAGGACGAAAAAGAACTCAGCAGCATTCAAGCCGCTTATTGAATGCTTATTGTTATGAGAGACAATATTGGCTATTGTTATGAGGTCAATTCATTGCTTGCGTTATTTGCACATATATTTTTTGTAAATTGTTTACAAAATTTTGCTTGATTCAGATCAGGGATCATTTGCACATAGCGTAATTTGCACAGATTGTAGTAGATATATGCTTTATTTTGCACATATTTATTTGCAACATTTGCACACGAATTTGCATTGGATTTGCACATTTGTCCTTTTTATATATCAATTGTCATGTATTGGTATATAAAAAAGATTACAAATGAAAATAATAACAAATTGCTCCTGTTTTGTTTACATTATGAAACAGGTGGCTAGAAAAAGTATTTGCATTCATGCTTATTATTCGTCATATTTATATTTTCATTTTTGATATATATGTCTCTTTTATTGTCAGACTCCAGTGAAATGAATTTGTGACACATTTACATTCAAACAGAAAAAAGACTGAGCCAGATGTCAATAATATATTTGTGTATACAGTATTTTTTCTATGTTTATTATCCCACGTGGTGAACACAAAGCATATTAAAAAAAATGGCGGACTATGTACTGACGCTCTGTGAGCAAGGGCAACCGCCCGAAACGCGTCAGATTTTTGCAGCTCTGTAAATAAAATCCATCCGTGCCTTATCTTTGGGATTCGTGGTGTCCCTGTTTGCCATGGAGGAGGTGCAGGGACATCGTGGTTTATTTGATATATATATATTTATATATATATATATATATATGTGTGTGTGTGTGTGTGTATGTATTGTACAAGTGAAATCTGAGCCTAACTATAAAGTCCCTGTAAATTTTGTTTTCTTCAATGATTTCTAAATTTTTTTAATTCTATTTCCCAACTATAACGCCCCTGTAACATTTGGTTTTTTAATTGAATTTCTATAGTTTTTGAACTAGTAGTCTTGTTTGCAGAGTGGTGGAGAACAGGGGTTTGGCCTCTGAACACCTGTCAGCAATTCCGCTGTGTGGGACTTACTGGAGGTAACTGAAGGGCTTGCTGGCCCCCAAGGACCCGCAGCATCCAGGGGGACTTCTTCCCCCAACCAGCAGTGTGCCAGGAGGTGTGTTTGCAGAGTGGTGGAGAAAGGGTGTGTGGCCTACAAAGACCTCTCAGCAGTCCCACAGTGTGGGACTTACTGAAGGTAACAGGAGGGCTTTTTGGCCCCCAAGGACCATCAGCATCCAAGGGAACTTCATCCCTCAACCAACACTGCACTAGGAGGCCCGTTTGCAGAGTGGTGAAGAAAGGATGTGTGGCCTCTGGCGACTTGGGGATATTTAAATACATTTTTTTAAATTTATTCGGGGAGGGGAGCCACGTGGTCCCCCTTCCCTGGGCCATTTTTGGCCCCGGGGACCAGATTCCCTAGGGCCAGGCAGATTTTGAATAGGGAAGGGAGGCCACGCGACGCCCGTCCCAAGGACGATTTCAGCCCTTGGACCCCATCCCCCGGGGCCCGGCCTCTAGTGTGGGTCCAGAGTCCTAGAAAAAATGTAAACATTTATATAAGTGGGCTCCCGTAGGCCGGTATTTTACTGCCAATTCGCAGTGGATAAGCAAATCCGCTGTAAAATAATAAGAAAAAAAAGCTGTAGCTCCCTCGCCTGACCACCCCACTACCCCCGGAGTGGACTAGGGCCCAGGAGCGATGCATTTTCCCAAGCCTCACTGAGGCCCCGGGTCCCAATATCCCGGGGCCAGTTTAAAATTAGAGTAGAGGTGGTGAGCGGCCCCCATTCCCCAGGCTCCACCAGGCTCCTGCCGGGTGGGAGCAATGTTGACTCCCATAGCACCCTGGAGCTCGCCATGCACTGGTAACTACCCACATATTGCATCACTCATGACATGATCTATGACATCATTGATAAAAATGACTGCAACCTTTGAAACAACATCACATATGACAAGACTGTGCATGGCGGGTGTGTGAGTTATAGTTACCTTAGGGCACAAGTTGTAGTTACTTGAGATAACCATAACTGGTGAATTTCAGTGGTTTTGTTTGATAAAATGGTATGTTATAACTGACATTCTCACCTGACTATAACGTCCCTATAACCTCTTGCTTTTTCAGTGATATATATATATATGGTGAGAAATATGTTCTCCCTTGAAGCACAGCGCCCCTCCTGCAAACAGATGCCTGCTTCGAACTCATCCACCTACTACAGGTTTTCAAAATGCTTTTATTGTTGGGAACGGGACATTCTACCTACGAAGGATAATGAGATGCACTTCCAGGGACAACATATCCCATAATGCTTTGTCAATAGAGTCTGCACTAAGCCAAGCCCACTGAGGGCATTTCTACTAAATAAAAATAAAAAGCACATTATGGAAGTGGATTGTTTGAATGCATGTTCCCTTCAAGCCCATGAAGAAGAGGCGTTTAAGCCTCGAAACGCGTCGGCATGAGGACACTCTAGGATGCATGAAAGGCAGGCTGCAGCGAGGCTAAAAGAGCTGAATGGCAAGGGGTGCTGTCGTGTGCACCTGTCAATGCTGGGGCATCTTTGGCGAATAAAATTTTATCACGGCGGCCCGCCGTGGAAAGGAGCACCATTTCTTGATGAATGGAAGGCCGTGGTGAGAAATATGTTCTCCCTTGAAGCACAGCGCCCCTCCTGCAAACAGATGCCTGCTTCGAACTCATCCACCTACTACAGGTTTTCAAAATGCTTTTATTGTTGGGAACGGGACATTCTACCTACGAAGGATAATGAGATGCACTTCCAGGGACAACATATCCCATAATGCTTTGTCAATAGAGTCTGCACTAAGCCAAGACCACTGAGGGCGTTTCTACTAAATAAAAATAAAAAACGCATTATGGAAGTGGATTGTTTGAATGCATGTTCCCTTCAAGCCCATGAAGAAGAGGCGTTTAAGCCTCGAAACGCGCCGGCATGAGGACACTCTAGGATGCATGAAAGGCAGGCTGCAGCGAGGCTAAAAGAGCTGAATGGCAAGGGGTGCTGTCGTGTGCACCTTTCAATGCTGGGGCATCTTTGGCGAATAAAATTTTAACACGGCGGCCCGCCGTGGAAAGGAGCACCATTTCTTGATGAATGGAAGGCCGTGGTGAGAAATATGTTCTCCCTTGAAGCACAGCGCCCCTCCTGCAAACAGATGCCTGCTTCGAACTCATCCACCTACTACAGGTTTTCAAAATGTTTTATTGTTGGGAACGGGACATTCTACCTACGAAGGATAATGAGATGCACTTCCAGGGACAACATATCCCATAATGCTTTGTCAATAGAGTCTGCACTAAGCCAAGCCCACTGAGGGCGTTTCTACTAAATAAAAATAAAAAGCGCATTATGGAAGTGGATTGTTTGAATGCATGTTCCCTTCAAGCCCATGAAGAAGAGGCGTTTAAGCCTCGAAACGCGTCGGCATGAGGACACTCTAGGATGCATGAAAGGCAGGCTGCAGCGAGGCTAAAAGAGCTGAATGGCAAGGATTGCTGTTGTGTGCACCTTTCAATGCTGGGGCATCTTTCTATACAAACCTAACTTAAACTACGCAAACATTATAATTTCTAAAGCTATCACCCCGGCTACACCAGCACATCCCTGGCTAAGCGGGCCCGCCGCCAAGTAGCGGCTTGCTTCACCCACCCACCTGTCGCTGATAATTGTTGAAGGCGCAGCGGCCTGCCACCAACCTCTCTGCAGTTCCCGGCCGGCACTCCCTTTCACCACCGAGTCAGGAGGCCTCAATGGTCCCATGGGGCGTCGCACATCCTTACCAAGGTAGACAAGTCCTTTCACAGGCCGCCAGAAGCCTGAGCAGCCAGTCCATGAAACCTGACCCAGTTCCACATCCTCCCCCACAGCCCGCACCGCACTGCCCAGGCCGCGGCACGGCGCCGGGGGTGCCACTCACCGCTGCTCGACATCCATGGCGCTGGGGAGTCTCTGGGGTGTCACCACCAAGCCCAACGAGGCCCGCCCACAACAGCAGCACTGCTCACCGGGCAGGAGCGGGACCAGGGCGCACCACGCTCTGCCGCTCCCCTGGCGATCTACACACTCTGGATTCCCCACATCCACTGTCGCCTCAATCCTGGAGTCACAGAAGGCTGAGATGCCCTTCTGGGCAGCACGGCGGGCAGGATAATTATCGGATGGCTAGTCTTTGCACGCCAGGCCCTGGTTAGATCCGTTTGCCTCTGAAGAGAATGTGCAATGTCATCAGTTTTGCACGTTGGAGTTTCGAAGGCGGCTCTCACTCAGAGACGCTTTTCGTCTCAGGTGGAGCTCAGGCCTCTTGTACGCCTTTCCACCCATACTACTGCTGCCCAGAGTTCTCAAGAAGATCAGGAGCGACCGGGCCCAAATCATTCTTGTGGATCTGGACTGGGCGGTGGAAGTTTGGTATGCCGAGCTTCTGAAAATGAGCATCGATCCTCCGATCAGGCTGCCCCTTCAGGAGGATCTTCTGTCGCAGCAGCAGGATATTGTTATATTTGGCTGACGACTGGATACTGTTATATTTTGGAGCTATGATTTTCCTTTGAATTAATAAATGGAAAACACATCTGAAATGGGGTTGCCTATGGATTTGATTCTTGAAAAACAATAATTGATTGGATACCATAGCAGATACATTGACGCTCCTTTCCATTTGTAGAGTTCATTTTTGAGGAGTGGGTCTTTGGTGGCGGGACCTAGTAGAGTTAAGCGTCATTTATATAGGACTTCGTGATTTGTTCAAACAAGTCTTTGAATTGCTCACCAGTGCGCTTGGTTGTTGTGCCCCCATCGCCTACAGGAAAAAGACATTGTATTGTGATTAATATCAGACATTTTGTACTACCAGTAAGCCTCCATTCTGCATTAGAATGTAAGGATATTCTTTATTTTTTTTCTTTATATGTTAAGATGCTAGGGATTCTGTGATGTGGAGAAATGTTCTTTCATTCTAACTGCAATATTTCTTTATATAGACACACTAAAGGATTTTATTATGAATGCATGTAGATGAATAAAGATTAAGGGTTGACAGAAGAAACACAGATGCAGCTTAAAAGGAGGATAGAATGAACGCTATACCAAGGTGGAACGTGTTTAGTTGTTCTGATGTATAACATTCATCTAGGTTTTGGGGCAGTGAACCCCAGCCCCCTTGCAGCTAGTTAGAGGTTTTCATCTATTTGAACTCGTACAAAGCCCTTTTATCACTCTGTGGTTGTTCAGTTTGTTATCTTATGTAGTAAATCACGATTAGGAATAGCATTTTTTGTAGCATAAAATAAATAGCAGTCAAACCTATCTTTCTTCAAGTTCTACTCCATGATCCAAGCCAGTTCTTTAATGTTGTCTTTGTTCTTCTCATTAGGAACAGCAGGTTTTGCAGGGGATGTTGCAGCTACCAAAATAGTGGAGCTGTCCAAAAAGAATCGCGAATTGTCTGCTGAAACCGAGAAAGAAAAAACGAAAGTTAAACAATTGAGCAACAGAGTGAAAGAGCTTGAAAGAGAGGTAAGGGTATCTTTTCAACATTGTCCTTAGAGTCGGTGTATTTGCGCCAGTAATCGGAGATTGATAAGTGTTGCTTTTATTCTTGACACCTGAACCAATGTACTGGCGGTCAGAAGTTTAGGGATATCACTGAACATGTACTGACAGAACCCCCATTTATGACTTAGATCCCTGTCATCGCTCAGTCACGGTCACGGATGTCTCTCTTCCTGCCATACAAGTGACAGACACTGATTTGCACTTCGCTCCAGGGTTTAAAATGAATTCTGCTAAATTTGAGATTTTCCCACTAATTAAGTATGCTGCAATCACTGGAGCCCATTGACTATGTCAGTTTCCTCCCAAGTTTTGTTACTTGGGTTTTGCAGCTCTGCACAATCGAAGAGGTTTAATGACATGTGGAATTAATAAGTTGTATCACAGACCAGTTGAGTAAGTGGAATAAGTTGTTGTTCTTGATTATATGCAGAGTTGTGGTGTTTCTACAGTCATGCCCTACTATGCTCCATCTAGCACTTTGAGGAATCGTGAGGGATTATATATGGGCGGGCAAGGCATCCTGAGTTTAGTGGCCCACATTACTGTTGTGAAAGAACTATTTGCTCTCCTGCTCTTCAGAATTTTAAATTATTGTCACTACTCAGTTTTATGAAATGGTTGTCTGGTTTAAATAGCACCTTTCCTCCCCAACTGAAAGATTGGAAAAGGGTTTGACAGTTCTTGCACATACAGGTCAATCCAACTGCGACATCTTATTTTATACAGTCTTGGTGGTATCTGGCTGTCCACCCGGTAGTGCTGTGATTTATGCACTCACTAACATAGCTTACTCAAGGAAAAAGTCACTTTGCTTTATCGGGCCATTTGCAACCACCAAATCGTATGTAACATCCCAGCAGAAGTGGAATTTAGATTTTGGCTTTTCATTGACTGATACCCAATGGAGAAGATGTTGCTCTTTTTAGTAAGTGCACGTAACACAAGATATCAATTGAATTATTACAAGATCCTGCATAGAGTATAAGCTACAGTGCGCAAGCTAAACCCACCCTTTCAAATGTTATTCCTAGATCCCTGATCTCTGTGAGCCTATTTTAGGTCTGATGTTTTTTTTTATTTCTCCAGTATTGTATCTTTCATAGATTCACACAGTGACGGCTGGTGAAGTTCGAAATTGGTTGGCTTAAAATGAAGGCATGCCTTTGCCTGAGCGAGTGCAACTGTCCTGAGGGGTGTTTGGGAGGGGTTTCAAGAGGGAGCTAATGGAGGCAAGCAACATGGGTTCCCACCAGTGGCGGCTGGTAAAGTTTGAAATTGGTGAGGCTTAAAATGAAGGCATGACTTTGTCTGAGCGAGCCAATTGTCCTGAGGGGTGTTTTCTTGAGGGGTTTCAAGAGGGTGCTAATGGAAGCAAGCAACATGTATGTACACTTCTGCTACTGAAGGATTAGGAGGGCAGACTGAACAAAGTCTGTGCATGGATGGCATCTGTGCTTGAAGAGAGTGCCTGGAAAAGACCGTAAGGAGGATGTGCTGAAAGAAGAAGGTGGCGGGACACTGAATTAAGAGCTTGAAGGAAATCTGTTCCACGTTATCTGAAGTTCTGCAGTAACCTGCGGGTAGATCAACGGTGCAAAAACCTGAATAGATGGAAGCATTGTATTATGAACTTAGAGAGAATGGATGCTTAAGCAGGCTAGATGTAATTGCACCTTGCAAGAACCTGGAGCGATGGAAGTACATAGGAGCCTGGAAGGACAAACTAGATGCAGGAATCTAGAAGTAGGGGACTACTGCATGGCGAGCAGCACCACAAGAGTTTGGAGGAAGGGAAGGGTTGCAATAAGCAGGCAAAATGCAAGCATTGCAAGAACCTGAAGGGGCAAAGTGCTGCAGGAAGCTTCTTAAAGAGCAGCACTGGATGATGCAGACCAGATGGAAGCAGCTACAGAAGTCAAGTGCGAGAGTAGTGTAGCATGAGCTCTTAGGGTGGGAAGAGTTACAGGAGCCTGGGAAGAGGTGCAGAAATGTGGAGCAGGATTGCTGCAGCAACCTGGAGGACAGGAGTTCCAGAGGAAGGCAAGTGCTTCCTGAGCCTGGGAAGGCAAGTGCTTGCTGCAAGAGACTCGAAGAAAGAAAAGGCTGTTTGAACCCAGAGACAGAAAAGTGAAATGGGAGCCTGAAGGGAGGGATGACTGCAGGGAACTGGAAGGGTTGAAGCAATGTAGGAGCATGGAAACCAGAAACGCGGCAGAAGCCTGGAATGAGGGAGGCACTGCAAAACATTACATACAGAACAAAGTTCTGGAAATGCCAGGAAAAATGAGTGCGATATCAGTCAGGATAGAGGCTCAAAGGTGTCTGAATGACAAGTAGGGTGTGCTGCAGAGAGAAGTGATGAGAGAGGTTGTGTCCAGGACTGACAATAAAGGAACAAGTCGAGCAGGACTCAATAGTACAAAAGGAAGAAATGCTCCAGGCATTTGTTGGGAAGGAGCTCTATTGGTAAACAAGAATGGGCTTTCAGTGCTCGCAAGAATGATGACAAGAGTTTTGGCACAGATGCAGCACGATGGCAGATTCCTTCTCGAACCATTTTAAATGGGCTCAATTGCACTGCTGCGGTTATTCCTGCTATCACTGAGGGAATTCCTCTTCATTGCATTTATGGATTATGGACCTGCAATGTTTGAGGATTTCCTCTGTGCTGTGGCAGTGATTACCTTTGCTATAAAGTGGCATAGAAGGTGTCACACATCATACATTAGATATGGAAATATCGCACATGAGTAAACAGAAAACTTTGCAGTGCTGCTTTAATTTGATGATTCACTCACCTCAAGCAGCCTGCAATTCAGAGTTACAAGACGGAGTGTATAAACTAAACTGCTGTCTTCAGCTCTGCAGTGAGTGCAATCTCTCTTGCAGAGTCTAATCAGCAGGATTTCATGGCAGCAAACTTTGAAAACGTGGAGAGCTATTAACTGGATTCTGCGCAGTGGGTCACCGAAACTCGAGCTGATACACTGCGCAGAATCTGAATCCAGTGCTCAGCATCGTCCTGTATCCTCCAACCCCACCCTTCACCAACTCGTCACAGAGTGGGGTGGGTCAATGAGGCCCTCTGAACCCATCCCACCCTGTGACGAGTTAGCGAAGGGTGGAGTCAGAGGCATGGTTCCACACCTTGACTGACGTGAAGCCCCTGGCGCTGCAGGGCTTTAGCCTAAAGCGCCCGGGGCAAACTTAAAACGTCCTCAAGGGGTGGAGCTCAGCCCACAAGGCTATTGCTTTGCTGGCCTTTTGACCTCACAGACCTCAGGGATGTAAACTTGTCAGCCTGAGAGGAAAGGTTGCGCAAAGTGAGCATGCATGCCATTCACCTGTGACTGTCCGTGACAAATGGTGAGTGCTGCCTGTGTGTAAGAAGTATGTTAAGTTGTGTGTGCGTGTGGGTGTATGTGTTAAGAGTACTGTGGCCACAAGTTCTAATTTAAGTCTGTGCATTTTTTTGTACAAGTACTTTTCACTTAATTTAAGGCAGAAAAGGACAGCAAAATAAAGACAGGGGCAGCGCTCTTACGCCCAATAGAGCGAGCCGCCCCTGTATTCACATGCTTTAATTTTCCCCGTCATCATGGTGTGAGTCCCACAGTAACAGTAATATAAGCAGTGTTAAAGCATTAGCAGTAAAACCCCATTAAAAACAATAGACACTGGTAGCTAGTTCACATTGTTTTAAAGCATCCAAACTTCAACCAATCAGAACAGAGACCCAGAATTACTCTTCCCCTGCCAAGCCAAAATACCTCAGATTTCTAACCGCATGTTGTGTGATAGGGAGTCTCCCTGAGCTCTGCTCAGTCAGTGTTTCCGCTGCTCTACTTTTCAACTTTTGACCTGACAACTATCCAGTTACACTTCAACCCTTCAAAAAACATCAGAGGCACTGTGGATTTGATTCACTTTAGCTATTTTCTTCTTGTCTGAGGTCAAAAAAGGCTTTTCAGACCTTGTAAATCCTGTGGGAGGTCTAGGGTCTTCTCTGAAAGACCCCCACATGGAGTGCTTATATTGCATATATCCTCAACACATGCCAAAAGAGTGCAAGTATTGTTGCACTTTTTCAGCCTAGACCCTCAAGGACCGTGAGGCCTGCCTGCTTCTCTGGTTGCGGAAGAAGAAGACTCACTCTTAGTCTGATTCAGATTCAGAGTGCGAGGAGAAGGGTAATTCCTCCTCAAGATAAAGAGATGAAGGGACGTCATCTTTCTCTGAGAGAGACTCAAAATAATCTAAGTCTCATAACAGGGAGACCAGCAGAGAGTCAAGAAGCAAGGAGTCGGCTGGTTCATGGAAAAACTATCTCCTCACCTTCATCTGCTCCTTCAACTCCATTCAAGTAGCCGCTGAGGAAGAAAACCCGTCTGTCAATGGATCTATCTATGAAGAATGCCCCGACGACGACCGCTGTGATGACGGCAACATCGACTACGGCAACGACCAGAACGACTACAACCTTTTCCTCGTCATCGATGAAGACCTCAATGGCAAGAATTTCATCAACAGCTGTAGCAGGGTCGTCATCCTCTTATGTATTTATCTCGATGAGGATTACATCTGGGGCTACGTCGTCGACGGCAACTTTGACGATCGTGTCAACGGCAGTAATGGATACTTTGTACATTTCTCACAAGGGCATGACGTCAATTATGCTGCAGGAATTATCTAAAGTATCCCCATTGCCTCCAGTACGCCTATTGGAACTACAGCCGTCAGGGGATGAAAGTCTTTTTGGACCAGCTTATAGCCCATCTCAGCTCAATGTCAAATGTCAGGAGACTGAGGATGAGGAAGCTGAACAGGAACATCCCTCGTATTTGGAAGGTCACTCCATGATCAATGACTATTTTAAGAGGTTCCTGGACACTATTGCCCTGAACTCAGCAGCCACCTCCAAGGCAGGACATTCCTGAGGTTTCCTCTACTCTTAAGCATCCTCCCACGCCTCGCAGAAATAGACCGGTGCTCCCTACCATCACTATAAGGGACACACTAGCTGACTGTGACGGAGTTCAACAGACTGAGAAAGGATAAATTCCTCCAGACTCAAGAGATCATCTTGAATGGGTTGATTACATTGCTCAGTTGTAGGATTCACCCATTCCTCCTCCTCCAGATTCTCCGTCAGAAGAAATTGGTGGATATCACAACATTTTTTAAAGAGCGTCTAAGCGTTTCGACCTCCCTCTGCCTGCAAAGCATACTGAATTTCTTTTATATGATTTTAAAGCTGAGGCCCTCAACGAGATCCATACCTATAGTGGATTTTATCTGGCAGGAGGGTTTAAAACTTAAGAAAATGCCAGCTTCAGTGGCAGCTGTCATCCCTAAGCTGGATAGAAAATACAAGACTCAAGAGAACTCACAAAGTTGCCTTATAGGCCAGCCCAGACCATACTCTGTTATAATGAAGGCTTCTCAGAGGCATGCAAAGAATCCATTTTCACCGTGCACTGCTCCTCCTGATAAAGAAGGACGCAGGCTATACAACATGGGTAAAAGATTCTCTGCCATGGCGGCAACTTTCATTAGAGCCTCCAACGCTCTAGCCATCCTTGGGAGATATGGTCGTCAGATGTGGTCTGACTTGTCACTGCTCCTTGAGCATCTCACGGAGGATAAGAAGAAGGAGCCCGAGAAATCTTCATGGAAGGGGAAATGGCCTTATCGGATATAATAGATGTAGCCATCGATATTTCAGCCACGGCCTTTCGGCAGATGGCAGGGACAGCAATTTTAAGTCACCAAGGATGGCTGAAGGCGACGTCGTTTCAACCAGACGTTCAGTCAAAGATCCTTGATATACCCTTCCACTGGGAAAATCTCTTTGGGAAACACATGAACGATTCCTTGCAGTCCATAAAATTGGACACTGAGATTGCTCGTTCACTCGGCACTTTGCAGCAAAGGGAATTCCATTTTTTTTTATAGCGAAGGAAAATTCACTTCCTGACCGCTCTTTCAACAGGTGAAATATGAACCCTACTCGCAGTAGGAGTTTTGAGCTCCATATCCGGCGCAGCAATCTTATAGACCTACTGCAGTGTCTGCCTACTCTAGGCAATTGGTGCGTCGGCGTCCTACAGCTGGAGGAAAGTCTCAGGACAATTCCAGGAGGCAATGATGTAAAGCAGGCTCCTGTCGCCTCAGTCCCAACTCAATTCGGAAATCCTCAATCCAAATTCTTTAACCACTGGAAGCTCATCTTGTCCAAAAGATGAGTGTTGGATGTAATCCAGCATGGTCACACCCTGAAATTTGATCAAAAGCCTCCCAATCTCCCTCCGCACAAGTCTGCACATTGTCAAATGGCAAGTTTGAAGAGGAAAATTCAATCGCTACTATCCAAACAGGCAATAGAGGAAGTTCCTCAAGGCCAGCGCGATTTAAAGATTCTATTCCAACTTCTTCCTCATCTGAAAGAAGTCTGGAAAGTGGAGGCAAGTAATATATTTGAGACTATTGAACAAGTTCATCAAAAAACAGCCCTTCAGGATTTTATCTCTTCAAGAGTTTCTGCAACTGGTGGATAAAGGGGCCTACATGACTTGCCTGGATTTGCTAGGCGCATACTTTCATATCCATATATGTCCAAAACACAGGAAGTATCTAAGAGTCAAGGTTGCAGGATGATATTACCAGTTTAAAGTGCTCCCTTTTGGATTAAGGTCGGCTCTCAGAGTCTTCACCAAATGCATGGCTCCAGTGACAGCTTTTTTCAGAAGTTCAGGGCACCAGGTGTTCTCGTTCGTGGATGACTCGTTAATAAATGGTCCTTCTCTTTGCATGGCAAAACAGTCGACCAAGGCCTGTCATGAACTTTGGAAGTCACTAGGTTTCAACTTGAACAACAAAAAAATCCTCTCTCACTCTGTCCAAATCAACGGTGTTCCTGGATTTGATCCTGGACACAACAGTTTCAAAAAGCCTTTCCCACAGAGGAGTGGATTCTCCGTCTAATATCAATCACAGAATCCCTATCTGCAAAAGAGTTCACTTCTGGAAGGAAATTCAAGTTCATTTTGGGGATGATGTCATCCTGCATCACATTGATTTCCAACTGTTGTCTTTGCATGCAGCCTCTACAGGAGCAGCTGGATCCTCAGTGGGTACAGTGCAGAGGATCCTTTGCAGACATGACAGCAATCACGCCATCAGTGAGGTCCGCAGTGTCCTGGTGGATGGTCTAGGAACATATCTCACAGGGTCTTTCGTTTCTTCCTGTGATTCCCCAGGTGGTAATGACAAAGAATGCTTCCCTGGAGGGATAGGTAGCACATTTACAGGACTTGGAGGTTCATGGAAAATTGTTCAGTCAAGAAGGTCTGTCACACACAAACCTCCTGGAGCTGAAAGCAGAGTTCCTGGGTCTTCAAGCCTTTCTTCTCAGACTCCGCAACTCATCTGTTTGGGTGAGAACAGACAACACCACAACCATGTTCTATCTAACCAAACAGGGATGGACACAATTGCAGCCTCTATCCACACAAGCGCAACAGATTTGGAAATGGTTACTGCTCAACATCATTTCCTTAAAAATAGAATGTGTCCCAGGGGTACAAAACGAGTGGGTAGATACTCTAAGCAGAGCCAACTAACAATGCCACGAGTGGGAACTAAACCACCGACAGCAAAGGTGAATGTTTTAGCATTGGTGCTCTCGAAACCTGGATCTGTTCGCCACTCGTTGCAACAAGAAGTACAGCCTATACACCAGCAGATACCCTCAACCAGGGTCCTGTGGAAACTCATTCCACTTCACATGAACATAAATGTATGCATATGCTTTCCCTCCATTTCCACTCATTCCCAAAGCCATACACCAAATGAAGGGAGAGCCATGCCGTCTGATACTCATAGTACCAACGTGGCCAAGGCAGAATTGGTTCACCGAACTTCTTTACCTATCAGTGTGCCTGTACATACCATTCCAGCCAACGGGGAACCTGTTGTAGATGAACGAGGGGCAGGTTGTTCATCCGCAAATCCGTTCTCTGAATTTATCAGCTTGGCTCCTTGCGACACAGAGTTCGGTACTCTTAGTCTCTCAGAAGAGTATGCTTCGATTCTACAGAATGCTCGTGCTGCATGTACAAACAAATGGTATTTCACAAAGTGGGAAAGGTTTTGTTCTTGGTGTACATCTCATTCTTGTCACCCTCTCTTTCGTCTACACCAGAGCAGATTCTCACTTTCTGCTGCAACTGGCAAAACCAGGACTCATCCACGCATCTATTAAGGTTCTTAGTCTCCTTTTGAGCCGATACATACAACGGATTACAAATTTCTCTCTTGGAAGTATACCTTCATTTTAGCTATAACATCTGCAAGAAGGATAAGTATGATCCAAGCTTTGACAATCTAGGAGCCTTATTTGTAATTTCGGGAAGACAGGGTAATCCTTTGGACTAACTAAAAATTCATACTAAAGGTTCCCACATTATTTCACCTCAATGAACCTGTGGTTTGGCCGACTTTCTTCTGTAACCCTTTATTTCTTACAGAGAGGGCTTTGCATTCTTTGGACATCAAACGTTCTTTAAAGTTCTGTCTGGAAAGAACTAAAACCTAAAGGAAGTCAAACCAACTCCTGATCTCCTTCGCACCACCAAGAAAAGGACAGGCTTTGTCGTGGGCAATCATTGCTTGCTGGTTGTCTGTGACTATAGCTTTCTGTCATGAAAAGGCTGAAAGACCACTATTCGCAAAGAAAAAAGCCCTTTCTACACGTAAGCTACTCACCAACCCATGCAGCCACTTATACACAAAGTGAGAGACTGATACAGATATTTACATATTTAAACATTACTCACTAAGCCATATATTCACTAAGATACACTTAATCAGTCAGTTATACAATCAATTTTTCAAAAACAAACCATACATTTAGACACTTATATACCCATTTATTCTTCCATCGACCTTGAGATATACATATATAAAACATGTAATTTTCAGAAAAACACACATTCACTGGATGATGTCATCAGTGATGTCATTTGAGATGTCATCAGTGATGTCATGAGTGATCTCACTGACCATGTCATGAGTGATGTAATATGTGACGTCATCAGCAGTGCATTGCGGGCGCGCGAGTTATAGTTAGCTGAACTAACTATAACGGGGGAATTTCAATGGTTTTGTACGAGTGAAAAGTCCAGCTAACTATAACGCCCCTGAAACCTATGGTTTTTTCTGTGAATTTCTAAGGTTTTTTAAATGCTAATTCCTAACTATAACGTGCCTGAAACCTATGGTTTTTTCAGTGAATTTCAAAGGTTTTTTAAATGCTAATTTCTAACTATGCCTACAGAGATAGGACATGTGAAGAAAGAAGAAAAAACGCACAGAAAGAAAAAAAAGAAATGCAGAAAAAAGCAACAGAAGTCCTCAAAGACGAAGAAAAGTGCAGGAAGAAGAATAACGTACAGAAAGAACAAACAGAAGAGCAGAAAGAAGCCTTGTTGCAAAATCATCCTGTACCTTCAACTTTTTCAGACGGATACTGGTGGTAACTGAGTCTGACTAACCAGTCCTAGAGCCAGTGCTATGTTAAAAGACACTCAGAATACAGTGAAAACACCTACATACACTAGGGAACACTATGCGTTGGGGTCCCCCTGTGATCAGTATGACCTCCTCTGTAAGCCCCTAGTATATAATAGGGCAGGGGATTAAAACTACCTCTTAAAACGCGCCACAGGGCGTGTTTGCACACGTTAACTCATGCCCCGTCCCCTCCCTTCACCACTGTGTAAACACGCCCTGTGGCCGTTTTTAGTTGGGAGATTAAGTTCATTTGAATCCTGAGGGTCCCTAGGGTCCAACTAGCCCAATAGGTACCTCCAGTAAGCGCCACAGAGCTGCATTGCAGAGAGGTGTAAAAAGTGGCACGGCCTGGACCACCTCTCTGCAACGCAGCTCAGTGGCGCTTACTGGAAGCACCTGGTGGGCTAGTTAGCCTCCAGGGGCCCTCAGGATTGAAGGGGAATTATTTCCCCAACTTAAAACGCGCTATAGGGCGTGTTTGCACACGTCACCTCAGGCCCCGTCCCCTCCCTTCCCCACTGTGTAAACACGCCCTGTGGACGTTTTTTAAGTTGGGAGATTAAGTCCCCTTGAATCCTGAGGATCCCTAGGGGCAAAATAGCCCACTAGGTACGTCCAGTAAGCACCATTGCAGAGAGGTGTAAAAAGGGGCACGGCCTGCACCACCTCTCTGCAACGCAGAGCAGTGGCGCTTACTGGAAGCACCTGGTGGGCTAGTTGGCCCCCAGGGTCCCTCAGGATTGAAAGGGAATTATTTCCCTAACTTAAAACGCGCCACAGGGCGTGTTTGCACACGTCACCTCAGGCCCCGTCCCCTCCCTTCACCACTGTGTAAACGCGCCCTGTGGCCGTTCTAAGTTGAGAGATTAAGTCCCCTTGAATCCTAAGGGTCCCTAGGGCCAAACTAGCCCACTAGGTACCTCCAGTAAGCGCCACAGAGCTGCGTTGCATAGAGGTGTAAAAAGGGGCGTGGCCTCAGAACACCTGTCTGCAACGCAGCTCCCTGGCGCATACTGGAGATACCTGTTGGCTTAGTTGGCCCTCAGGGACCCTCAGTATTGAAGGGGAATTAATACCCCAACTTACAACTGGCCAGGGGCGCATTTGCAGAGTGCTGCAAGGAGGGGGCGTGGCCTCCGGCGTGATGCCGGTCTATTATTTATTTTATTTTTTTAAGAAGGAGGGCTGTGTGGCCCCCTTTCTTTTTCTAATTTACTGGCCCTGGGGACCCCATCCCCCAGGGCCTGCACCCTAATTTTCTTTGTTGAAAAAATATATTTGGCCCTCCCAAGGCCTTAATCGGCCCCGGGGACCCCAACCCCCGGGTCATGGCCTTTTTGTTTTTTTTATTCTTTAGGAGGGGGCTGCGTTGCCCCCCTCCTCAGGCCACTTATGGCCCCATCCCCCGGGGCCGGCCTTTGTTTTTTATTATTTTTAAAAAATATATATTTATAGAAACACCTAGGACATACTGGACAAACCGTATGTACCTATCACCATGACGATTTGCGTGATATTCATTAAAAGGCGACTATGCATAGAATGAAACCACATGGAATGTATTTACACCGCTAGTGAAGCTCTGACGTGTCTGACACCCTACCGTGCCTAATCCCGGCGCCCCCGCCGGTGGGTACTCTCCAAGTAGACACCCTTGTCGTTTATTTATACAAACATGGGTAGCTATTGACGGGCACATTTAATATACACGCACACCAAGCCATTCAAAGGAGATTCGACAAAAATTCGACCAAACTATGCAAGAAACCCCCCTCACGGTTAATAAAACACACATCCACCGCCGGATGTGTAATACTTTTTATTTTACTCTCTGGAAAGGAGACAAACCTCACTTGAGAGTCACAGACTGCTCCTGGCTGAGCCCAATGCTGTGTTACACCCACCAGTGCCCGTCGAGTGCCTCACACCTCTGTGTTGTATTCCACCAGCTAGTGCGTATGCTATGACACTCTCTAGCCCATGTGCACTGTAACACCACCCCGTGAATATGTCATGCCACACTTGCCTTCGCACGGGTTATATTGCCCCATCTAACGTGCCTTCCTCGATGCCTATGTTATAACGCACAGCGCTATGCCATACATATTACAATCTGGGATCCATATCTTTGCCACAGTGCATATGCAACGTTACACTCCCCAGCACATATTTTATATTACAACTTTAGAGACTAGTTAGGTTACACAACACTGCCCTGTGCATATTCGACTCCAAGGCGCATATCGCAAAGCACGCGCTAGTGCCTGTGCTATCTCGCGCTCTCCAATGAATCCGTCATTGCGCACAATGTATTGCATATTATATTTCACGCCCAGTTCATCTTATATCACACTTTTTGGTGCATAGTTTATACCATATACTATATCTAGTTTTCATTTTCAATCGTGCTCTCAGGACTATGTTCTATATAACACTGCGTCCACCTACCCTTTTCACGGGCATTACATTTTGCGATGGGGGGTGGAGGGTCAGGGGGTGTTTCTGCCAAGTGAGCCCGGAGTCACAGTCACAAATGTCCTCTTCTTCTGTCCTCTTCTTCCTGAATAAAAGTGAGATTATGCTGCATACTTGTTCATATTTTAAGTAGTTCGCACAGACACACATTTTAAAAACAATAAAGTTCCTAATACCCACCTTCTCTGAACAGTTAGCTTGCTGCCCCATCCACCTCCTCCCTATCCTCTGTTGTCTGAATCCATGGACTAGCCTCCTCCCTCCTGCCATGCATGGTCTGATGTGCTGCCAGTGCCCTCCATTTAGCATGATGTACCAGTCCACTCCTCCTGCCCTCCTTTGCCCAATTCTATGGCCCATCATTGACCTCCTGCTTAGCCTCTGTGCTTAGCTTGCTGCCCCTATTCTCCTTCCCCCTGCCCTCCGATGTCATGGTGCATGCCCCTGCTCCATCCTTTTTGCCCACCATGTTCCATGGACCTGCCACTCCTATCTACTCTGAGTGTTCTGTTGAGCTGCCACTCCCCTTCCATCTGCCTAGCATTGTCAGATGACTGTAACCTGTCCCTGCCACCTCCACCCTGCCTGTCCACATGCCATGCCCCTATCCCCTTCCTCCTGTCCTCCATGGTCCATTTTACTGCCACACCCTTCTGCCCTCCCTGGTCTGTTGTGCTGCAACTGCCCCTCCTGCCTGCCCCACGCGGTCTGTTGTGAGGCCCCTTCCCCTGAACTCTCTTGTCTGTGCCCAGGTCCTGACCCTCCCTTCTATCCTCCATGGTCCTCTGTGCATGCCCCTGCACCTTCCTTCTTGCCCATCATGGCCATTGTGCTGCCACTAACACTCCTGCTTGCCATGCATGGTCTTCTGTGCTGCCATGGCCCCTCCCACCTTTCCTGTGTGGTCAGCTAGCTGCCCCTGACCCCCTCCCACCTTCCCTCCATGGTCTGTGTGTATGCCATCATAGTCTCATTGTTGCTCTCCATGGTGTGTCTTGTTTCTAGTGCCCAACCTGCCTGGCGTCCATGGTCATCTTGCTGCTCCTGCCCTGCCCCCAGCCCTCTGTTTCCATGTGCAGACCCCTATTCCCTCCCTCTTGGCTTATCTGTTCCATTGTAATGCCCCTGATCCGTCCCTCCTGCCCTTTATGGTCTGTTATGCTGCAGCTCTCTCTCCTGTCTGTCCATTATGGTCAGCTAGCTACCATTGCCTCTTTCCCCTCAGTTCTCTGTTGTCCATGTGCATGGTCCTGCCCCCTCCCTATTGCTTTCTATGGATTGTTGTGCTGCACTCCCGTCCCGCATGCGCTGTGTGGTGTATTGTGCTGCTGCAAACCCTGATGCCTGCCCTGTAGGGTCAGTTTGGTGCACCTCTCCATGTCCCTCCTGTCCTCTGTTATCCGAGTCCATTCCCTACCCCAATTCCTCCTGCCTACCATGATCCAATGTACCATACTTGCGAACATTTTGAACTTGGTAAGAGGGAGATTTTGAAAAAAAACTGGGGTATTGATTTTCCCCTTTGAGTTACATTGAAAAAGAGGAGATTGTAGACAGGAGACAGATCAAATAAAGCCCATTTGAGCTGAAAAACATTGGACGTTTCCTGGCTGAAACGGGTCTGTTCGCATGTATGGTTGTACTACCACTTCCTCTTCCTTCTGCCCACAATGGTCTATTATATTGCCACAGCCTCTCTTGCCAGTCCTGTATTGTTGGTTTGTAGCCCCTGCCACCCTTTCCACTGCCCTCCATAGTCTGTTGTGCTGCCACTGCCCTTCCTGCCTGCCCAGTGTGGTCAAATTGTTGCATCTGCACTCTCCTACCTGCCTTCAATTTTCAGAGTCCGTGCCCCTGGCCTCTGCCTCTCAACAGTATCCCAATGAACAACTAGATTGCTAACATTCTATATTTATTACAAAAGTGTGGAACTCCTGACGTCATCTTGATGTAATCAAAACTGTAATACCTAGAGTATTTCCTTTAGAAATTACATATATGAGAGGGTCTTATGTGCATCAAAATTATGCTTAGTGCTCTGAAAAACTAAAATGAGGACATATTTTCTGAGTTTTCAAATAGCGACAAAGAACTTTTAAATTATTTGTAATCTTTATGTTTTTTTATCCAGTTGACCACTAAATATTGCACCTAGGGGAGAGGATGTAGTGTTACTTCCAGAGCTGCAGATTTTGCAACTGGGGAACCAGGTTGGAGTTTCTGCTTCAGCTCAACATTCTGTGATTCTTGTCAAATCACTTACAGGCACATGCATCAAAGCTATTTGCGATCGCAAACGGCGCGAATCGCAAAAATCGGCCGTTTGCGATCGCAAAAATAGCTTTTGCGATGCATGAAACAACTTGCCACTCGCAATTTAAGAAATCGCAAATTATTGTGATTTCTTAAATAGCGATTGCATTTAAGGAATCCATAATTGAGATTCCTTAAATGCAATGCATTACAGTTTCCAAAATAGCGATTTCGCTATTAGCGTGAGCAAATTACCATGAGGCTGGACCTCATGGTAATTTGCGAAAACTTAGAAAAATGCACTTATTTGCATTTTAATAAGTTTCATGTTGCCCACACACATGCCCTTAGAGCATGTGTGTATGCAACATTTGTGCAGAGTGAACATACATGGGTGCAACAGGGTGTCATTTTGACACCCTTGCACCATGGAAATTGCGGGAGCAATTTGCGAGTACCTACTGGTACTCGCAAATTGCTCCCGCAATCTCTAATTCATTCCTATGGGCCTGGAGGCCCATAGGAATGAATGGGAAGACATTCCTTAATTGCGACTCGCAATTTGCTAGTCGCAATTAAGGAATTTGTGGGAATCGCTATTTCTTTAGCGATTCCTACATGCATAGGGTTTTGCTATTCCTTAATTGCGATTCCTTAATAATCGCTATTAAGGAATCGCAAAACCCTATGATGATGCATGTGCCTGTTAATCTCCCCATGTCTACAACCAAAATTAATTTGATCTTGTGTGATGTAACCAATGCTCATGTAAAGCACTCCAATACCTGACAAGTCTGCACTATATAAAACTGCAAATACACAAAAAATAAGTGTTTTGCGCACTTCTGTCATTGGGCTACATGTGGGCTACATCTGGGTGATATTTGTGCTGCATTTGGGCTCTTTTGTCTCTGGTGGCCATCTTGGGAGATTTATTTGTTATGAAGTTTCCTAATTTCCTCATTTACTGCAGTCTCCTCAGTAGGAAATACTTTCAGTTTTTTACTTTGATTCCATCAAGAAGGTATTTAGATATGTCACACATTTGCCATAAATTCTGAAGGTTAGCACTCTAGTTGCTCATTAGATCACTGTAGTAAAGCTACTGCTCACCAGGGAAGTCTGCTGCTGGTATTGAAAGTGCATGTTTCAGTTTGCATGTCAGAATTTTTTAATGAAATAGAAGAGGATTTGAGAAGTCACTCAAAATGTGCCCTAATTTTTCTTTCTGCAGCACTAATCATACTTTCTATGGCAAAATGAACCCCCTCATTTTGTTCCTTTTTAAATTAAATGTTTTAAGAGGTACCACTTTATTCCAACCAAGATGGCTTCAGGTGTGCCATACGTTTGTCATAAGTAGGACTGTTAGCGCTCTAGTTGTTCTTTAGAACACTCTGGGGAAGCTGCAGTAGAACACAAAGGAATCAACTGACAGTCTCTGCCCTTGTTGGATGTACATGTTTTACTGAGAATGTCAGACTTCATTCTCACATGACTGAGAAAGATAATGTGAATTTACAGAAAATATGCTCTCAGTTTAGCTTATAGATCACCTTCCAAACCTCTGTGGGAAAATCATGAGAAAATAGTTTTCTCTCAAACATGATTCATGATATCACAGCAGAAGGCTTTTTCACATGGTAAAATCACCTTAGAACACACCACAATTCCTAAAATGAGTATGGTACCATCAACAAATGATTAATAATGTAACTAAAGTCTTAAAACCTTCTATTAACTGCAATGCTTTTTAATGAGGTGCTATCATGTATATTGGTCCCAAGATGGCTGCCAACACTTCTTGGATGAAGTGCTGACAGCCAATCAGATCTCACGATGAGATGCGTGGTTAGGCTCCGCCCAGATATATATGTGATTTTACTTTTGATTTTCTCAGGAACTAATGAACGGATGTACACCATTTAAGCAAAAGGCACGAGTCTGAAATGAGTACTACTTCTTTGCCAAATTTGGTGTAATTCCGTTCAGCACTTCGGGCTGTAGCTGCGTCAACAGGTCCTATGGGAAAATGCATTGGGAAAACGCGTTTTGGGACCCCCCCTTTTTCTGGGCCCCCTCTTGACGAATCACTGTGAAATTTTCAGGATGGGAGCGGACCGGAGCTGGCCAAAAGTTTGGAGAATTTCGCGAAGATTCATCAATCGACGCCAACTATTATTCCAAATAGAATGTTGCGGATTTCCTATGGAAAATAGGCCCTAACTATAACTACCTACTGGCGACTGCCAGTAGGTAACATATATATATATATATATATATATATATATATATATATATATATATATATATATATATATATATATGTATGTACCATATATATATTTGTTCAGAGACATCATTCATAATCCAGACACAAAATTCTACAGCAGCAAAATTCCCACAATGCAGGGACCATACTTGGGAACCAGAGCCTTGAAAAATGCCCCTGGCTTACGGGGCAAAACGTATTGGCTATCTTGCTGCTCACTCTATAAAGTAGCAAGCACCAAAGAAAATAAAAGTAACAGAAACAGCCCTCTGAAAAGAAACACGTCGCTTTATTTTCACTCTTGGAACTTTGTCATAGTATGTCCTTATGAGATTCTGGCAGATTGTGATTAATGATGAACAATTAATAATGAAATGTTTGGCCAAATAGGGCCAGATGAGCTACAAAAGTTATCATAACAATCTAAGGTGATTAGTACTCTGTAACTTATACAGTTGTAACCCCAATGAGTAGCAGACCCCACCCTCTTAGCCAGAATGCAACCAGCACAACACTATTCCTTTGGATGAAGAAATTACATTATATTTATAACACAACCTGAAGGGCCTTACTTAAATATCAACGACAGCAGACCAACAACTAGATGGCTGACTGAAAGCCTGCATAACTAAGTGATTATGTATTTATTATTTTAACAAAATAAAAAGGTCTTTGGTAATGCCACTCCTAAAAATAATACCAGTGTTTAGTCTTCCAGAAATAGTTTTTGTTCTTTTGCTAGTTATTTTCTCCCTTTTAAAGTCCATTTACCATTCTGATTAGAGGTACAATCAGGATTTAATGTTTCTTCCTGATCACTGCATAGCTTAGAAGGGGTTCTTCCTTATTACATGTACTGCAGTTACTTGTTTCCTTTCTAGACTGTTCAACAAAAAGAGATTCACTGTAGGATAGCTGAACATTGGATAAAACATTTTAGGACACACAGCGTGACCTTACTTTATTTGCAGGCCTCCGCATAATGTTTATTCTATTCAGCATTATTATGGCATAAAGTAATACACCCAAATTGTGCTTCCAGGTGTAATAACTGCCAGTTCCCTTGCAAGGATAATGCATTCTTGTTGTTGTTGAAAAACATCTAAACCCCACACCCTCAAAAGCAGTAATTGTGGTTTTATAGTTTTGTTTATTGGTAAACTCATTCAGCCAAACGCTAAATCACCCACAATTTGCTATGAATCGCTGGACGTTTGTAAAGTATTGCAAAATTGCCCTTCTTGTATATATTGCATACCAGAGAGGTATTTTACAGTACTGTCAGGGCCAGGCTTTGCACTCAGCTATCTTGTATGCACCTCTCAAACAATTTACTCATGATTACAATGGCCTTTCACTATTACTGAGTCCAGAAGCAGATGTGTAATGGTTTAATTTACAATGCCCAGTTTCTGATCAATCTGCATATATTGCAGTGCAACTACTCCTGAATGAATTGATAGACTGAGGTAAGAGGGACATTCACATTTGGGCTAATATATGATGAGGTTGACAATATCTCAAGCCAGTGGCTGTAAGAGGTGGAAACCAAAAAGCCTAGTGGTTTGAAGTGGGCTTTAGCAAGGTCTACTTATTTATATGGTAAAGTAGTAGTTACAATGGATTTGTGAACAACAGACAATTAACAGTGCATAGATGAGGCCTAGAAAGAAGAGCAGAACACAACTAGCAAAGGAAACGTTATTTGCTGACAGATTAGTTGAATTTTTCCTGCAGACTTTGGATCAAAACTGCAGTTTAAGGAATTAATATACCATAGATGAAACCCCATTATCAGAAGAAACATTACATTGTTGTTTGTCTTGTGACATCTGTTGGTTTATATTGGTATTCATCTAGCACAGACCAATTTGAAAAGCATTAGACCCCTGCATTAATGGGGTTTAGGAGCTGATTCAAGATTTTATATATCACATGTGATTTATTGTTTTTTTTTCCAGTTCTGCATTGCACATGTCATGTTGTGCAGTTACATCACTCATTTTAAACAGTTTGAAACACATGGGATTAGGTGTTTTACTAAGAATCAAATGCTGTTAGTCAAGTTCTGAAACTGGCATAAGATTCTAAGTCTCCAGGTTCCAATGCCAATATGGTTGCCACTAGAATATGTTTGGCGCTTTAATTTGTTTATGAGATTTTTTTGTATTGAACAAAAGAAACTCTGAGACATGAGAGAACTTTTAAGAGGACAACAGTGCTTAAAGATTTACCAACAACAGTAAGAGGAACATAATAACATGCTACTGTTTGTGTAATGAGCAGATGGGCCGTCAGTTTACTAAAAATGACTTAAATGGAGATGCAAGCTGCGATCCTTCAGATATCATGTAAAAGTTACAAGGACAAATTTGCATTACAAGAAAGGGAACTTTGTTTGCCATCTTTCATACCTTGCACCACACTTGCAGTTTTAGTAAGATTTGGTCTTCGTGCTTTGTGCAAATTAGTATATGAACACATTTGTCTAAAATGTTACATATACTGTTGATCTTTATTGTATTCAGCTGCAGGCAACCTTAACCAATCCTCCGGCTCTAAGTGGAAAAGATCCAGGTGCCCGTCATACTACCCCCAGGAACACGGAAGGAGCTGTGGTATGAGCATTTTAACTCACAGAAACATCTTTACTGTATGTGTTTGTATTGTGTGTATTGAATACCTAACTGTATTGTTCGGGATGGCTCAAAGAAGGTTTGATTTAGGGTCTGTTTAAACAGTTCCAAGGATCACAGGTTCTAGAATATTTTGCACCTTAATTGGCCTTGCTTGAAGCAGGAGAATGCATGGGTAGAATTGTGATATGCCCAATTGTGATCAGCAGATATGCCCTTTTTAATGACATTTGCATGTTATGAGAGCATTTATCCACACATTGTCTTTTATGGGTTAATTACTAAATAGTGATTCCACTGCTCCACATGACATAAAGAATTGGGCTTATAAGTAAGGGACAGAGATTCTTAAAAATCTCCCATTTCAAAGGGGTTATTTGTGTTTAGGGATTTGTAGTAGCTTGGATATGACTTTCTTTGTGGGTTGATTTTTGTTTTGATCATACAGTATCGACAGATGGAGAAGGTGAACTGCAAATCAGTAATCCGATTCCCCAATAAACAAAGTAGCCATTAGCTCACATTTACTTCCATTGTCGTATGTGGCATGCCCACTGAGAAATTATGAATTACTGGGGGTACTGGTAATTATGCATCAGATACCCAAGTAATTCCTCGTTTCTCTTGTAGTTTTAGGTAGATGTTTTGGCTTCTTTCAACAGCCAAATTCCTGAGTGAAATGTACCAGGTCTACAGATCTACCACAAACCTTGTAAATCATGATGGGACTGGTAACTGTGCTACTGACCCCAATTTGAATTTTGCAGACTTCTTTCAGAATTGGTCTTCTGTCTCTTTAGTAGTTGAGAATCCTGTTGTTAGATGCTTGTAAAGGAGCCCCTTTTGCTTGTGGCAACTCCACTGTGAAGAAGTCAGGGGGCGTCTAATCAATCAAAGTGTCCCTCAGTAGATTTTCAGTTGATTTTTCTATATTCTTACCTACCTGACCTTCCTTAACGACCTCCAACCAGAGAGTAGTGTCCAGCAACGACCTTGATCTTCATTGGCCCTCAATTACAGGATTTGTGTCTTCCATGCTAAAAGTAAGTCCATGGCTTGTACTCAGATGATACTGGTTAGGTCCTCTTGGATGGAAAATTCCCTCCTACTTGGTTATGAAACAGCTGGAGAGGTTTTCTACATGTTCTGCCTAAGTAAGCCAACTGTAATCACTCATGTTCCAGTTTAGTTTCAAGGGAGTAGCCAACATAAATATGGTTATTATATCTGTAGTAGTTATGGTTTTTCTTCTGCTCCATAAAAATCTGCTTTAGCAAATGACCAGCAGTCCTACTCAAGGAAAGAGATAACTGTCCGTCTTAGATTAGTTTGAGGTTTGCATATCCTATGGTACCTGACTGCGAGGGGTATGTGCCATAATGGAACTAGTCAGCAGCTTGACAAAAGCAACTGGGTGTTCTAAATTGTAGAATGTCTCAGTCTCCTGTGTTCCTTGGTGCAAATCCAACTATGAATAGAGCATGTACACCACTGCTTGCAACAAGTTGCCTGCTCCTTAGATACTGGTAGCATTTTTTCAGCCTGTTTGTTGGACTATAACTAGGGGCGATGGGATGGCTCCTTTACCCAACTTGGCACCAGAACCTAGGAAGTTCTCTAACTACAACCACATGCACATTATTCTGAAAATGTAAACTTCATCACAGGATCTCTCCTTTTACACTTCGGGGTGTTGGCAGCAAGTTTAGCGGTGTGCTATATTTCAACACAAACAGTTCATTGGAGTACCGATCAACAGGGTATCACTACTACTACTACTGCTCTTCAGATTCTGGAACTAAAGATCTACTACAGTGTACTACTCTGTCCCTTTTTAACTTCTGTCAGGCCTGATATTTTATTTTCCACCAATGGAACTTGACAACCTGCAAGTCTACTCGAAGGCCTACATTTTTTGACGTTGACAGCAGATCCCTCTCCTGTGTTGTCCAGGGGAGGCATCCAAGGCATATCCCCACCAATAGGGTGGACACTGTTCCCCTAATAGGGCGCTGGGGGAAACTCATAGTTCAGGTGCAAAAGCGTTTTATTTGAATCTCTGGTGCTGAGGTAGTGTACGAATCCTATCATGCCATCCACAATAATCATGATCATTTCGACCAACACAGTCTGTGTGACAAGTCACATGGGTGTTGTGTGTCTGGGATACCTTATACAACTCTTCTTCCTGTCAATGATACCCTTCTGGACTGAGTAATGTTAGCATTATATCAGCAATTATCACTGGTATTGATGCATACCATCCTCCCTCAAGAAACACACGGCCGGCATCGTGCCATGCCAGTCTTAACTCATATACTGGAAGCATTATGCGTCCAGGAAAAGGGTAGTTGCATAGGCCCATTTTCAAAGTAACGTAACACCCTTTGAGATCCTCTGCATTCCCCTGAAACTGTCTAGAACTACTGTGCATGGAATGGGAAGCCTGCAGCCATCCGTGGAAAGTTCCAATCAGGTCTGAGTGACTTGAGAAATTTGATGGCCTCCTTCACATAAGGAAAAAAAAGGGTTTTGCTCTCAAGGTCTAGCCACAGCCGAGCAGGCTATAATATGGCAAATTTCACAAATAATCTCTGGCCTGTGCATATTACCAGTTTCTTGTCATGTTTTTTCTTCTTACTTCAGATCCTCATGTGCTCACGAATGTCATGCAGATGGTCCCCCGACTCCTCTCCGCAAAGCGCTAATGCATATGTTCTAGTACCTCCATGGCTGAGTGTTAAAAGTAGGCTTGCCACAGCTGATGTCGGGCCATGTTTGGCGTACAGCTTTGATTATTCTTGACCTGAGTTTTCTGAATAACTTCCTGAATTTCCAGCTGAGTTCCATTCACAGTCTTTGTTCATTGGATTAGTTTTAGATACTATCAATATTAGTCTTGGATGTACACTTTCTAGCTTTGACAGTATTCTGCTATCTCAACGCCCTGGCTTTCTGCATTCAGACCTACCCACGTGCAAGATGCCATGTGCATTCTCTCCAGTGATGCCTTCATTTTCAATGGTCCTAGCACTGGAATAACCTTTCAGTCTGGATCAGTGGCAGTTGGTGACCGGCAAAAATGGTGTGGCGACATAAACAAAATACAGTAAAAATGCATACAAATAAACAAACATTTAAAAATTTAAAAAGAAACTAAACTTACCTTAGCCTGCAGCAAGTCCAGTCCCCGGGTCCAGACTCCTCCGAGCGCAAGGTCCCACAGCTCCCACAGCTCCTTATCCAATCCAGATGCTGCCCTCATGCTGTTAAGCGAAATGAGTTAAGTGTCTGGAGCAGGCTGTCTTAGCCCTCTGATGAGCACTGCATGCCTTTGCTTGCTTTCCAACCCAGCTATATAAGACAGCTGGGTTGGAGAGTTTGAATTGCGCATGTCAGTTTGGCTGTAGCAAGGTAGCTAGCCAAACCGACATGCGCACTTCAAACTGAAGGGGTCACTCGTCATTGCTGCCAATCAGAAGTAATGATGCAGTGGCCCCACCCTGCCCTCTCCGTTCGGCAGAAATCTGGAAAATAAAATGGTAATAAAAGGATTTTAATACCATTTTAATTTTCAAGCTTTCCATGCAGCAGTGTGGGGGGCGGAGCTCCTCCACTCATAAGGAGGAAGCGCCGCTGCTCTGGATACTGATCTCCTCTAAAGGCTCCTATGGTCTGTGGTGGTGGATGTACCTGGACAAGCTTATCTGTGGCAGACCATTTTGCTTTCCGCAGATTGAACGCTGTCTGCTGTGATTAAACAGGCTTAGTAAATGCCTGTAACAAAGCCTGAATCAGTCCATAATACTACATTATGAAACTATACTTGTAACACCCCCATGAGAAAGTAATGATCTCCGTGATGGTTATCCAGAATTTTAAACCATAATGTAAGATATGCATTTTTTTAAATTTACAATAATTCTAACAACAAAAAATTCAATGTGAGGCAGTTCTCCATCTCTTTTGTAAGACAAATTACTCAATTAGCCTGCATTTTGAAATACATATTATTCAACTAACCAAATCAAATTCAATAAAGTACACTTGGTCTAAAACCATCACTTTAGCAGTGTGACTCTAAAAATAAAAATAAACCTGGTAATGTTTTTCCTGTAGTTAGACCTTAAAAGAATGAAAACTTATCCTACCACCTTAATAATTCTGGAAGCCTGCCCTATCCTATCATGCACAGGAGGGAGTTAGTCTGCTGTGTTTTCTTAGCTCACTGATCAAGACCCAGGAACACTGCTGATTACTATTTTTTTCCAGATACAAAGTATTTTTCTCTCCACCTTCTGTGCTCAAATTACAATGTCTTTGGCTATTAAGTAATTCATCCATATTGCAATTCATTATACCAGCTTTCTCTGACAGGTGTCCTTCGAGTAGTGGGAAAACATCCCATAAAGTCTTCATGGTCTGACTTCTGGATCCGCACGCCACTATGTTTTGCACCATCTGTTAGGTAATGTCTTACAGAGGGACAGAGAGGAGGTTTGCGAAAGCTAACATTCAAGCCAGCAGAGCTGGAAAAGTACTCAGGTCTGCTCTTTAAGGCCTTTTTTTCAGTGAGATCAAGGGGACAGCAGTCCTCCGGCTGTGATAAAAATCACAATGTTCTTGTTTCCACAAATTCTGCGATATAGACATAGACCTGACAAATGGATTCCTTAGGCATTTTAAGAGTTGTGTTGTTGGATTCCCACCTCTGTGCATTGTGAGACTCACTCGAACAATTTACTGAACATTTTCTGATGCAGAAGAGAGAATATTTCAAATAGATCATCAAGACATTGTATGCCACTGTTTTTTTACACTTCTGGTACTTGCTTAAGCTTGTTTTTCTAATCTACTTCATATGGATATTGAAGACCTTGATGCTGATGGAATGGTTACTTGTAATCCCAGTTCTCCATTAGCCCCTTAACTGCTGGGTTTTTTCCCCCCTCCAGTGTTGAGCCCTTTTTTTCTTTATTTGGGGTAGTTTGGGCTTAAGGCTCCCTAACTTATTTTCCATATAAAGTATCCATGCCAAATTTGTGACAATTTTTCCAACATCCTGGGGGTACCCAGAAAATATGCAAAATATGGCAACATTGTGAGTTTTTGCGAAAAATGGGGAAAAAGTGCTCCGTATATAAATGTTTCCCCCATACAAATGACATCAACAAACTGCTTGCTGTGCTAAAGTCACTATCTTCCCAGCTTTCAGGAACATGCAGAGCTGAATCCAAAAAAAATCTAATTGTGTACCACAGTTTTGGCATTTTTCAAAGAGGTATCCCATTTCTCCTATATTTTGTACTCTCAACCAAGTTTGTGTCGGATACCAGTGTGAAACCCCTGGGTGATCCAGGAAAGCTATGAATTTCTGAAAAGTAGACAAAAGTCATAATCCAGCTAGGGATCATATGTGTAGACCTCTCAAGGTTTTTCCAAAGAAAATAACTCTTAAAACGAAGAAATATTGAACATGATGTCTTGCTCCGCCTTTCAGATAATACAGAGTTCTACAAAAGCTCCCACAACACGGTGGCCCAAACATGGCGGAGCAGGAGACATAAAACAAAACAACACCTAGAAAGGAGTTTTACTTTACAAAATGAAAAGACTCTCTTTTTAGAATAATGCTTGGGGTTTTATTTATGCAATGCTCTCCAACAGAAAGGTTTTCCCAGATGTCAAATGAACCACATTCAAATGTATATAGAGATATATATTTATATGCAAGCAATAATAACACACTTGGTAAATGCAACAGTTAAATGCATGAATAATACTAATGAATAAACAAGCAGCAAATAATATGAGATAAAAACCAAGCAAATAATATACTGGACGTCCTCAAAAGAAAAATCAGGCAGTTATATATGTGCACTAAATACATCAAATGATCACTTTGGAGTTCGACTCTGACTCATTCACACATCACAAAGAAAACACCTCAAATCACCACAGCCACTGGAACCACGCATCACAATGGCACTAGTCAGAAACAAATCACCTCAAATGATCAAAGCCACTGGCCACACATCACAATGGCAATAATCAAAAACAAATCACCTCACCCGATCGTTCACTCGACATCCTTGCCAACACAAGATGGGGGGCCCTTTCACAGCTAGGCTCGGACTCGCGATCGGGACTCAGGTTCCCTTCGTTTTACGGCAGTACGTATACTCCGTAAGTGAGCTCCCACCCTAGCTGTCAACAACCCTCAGCTTTATAGACTCCAAAACACACTAGAAGGTTCTAGAGTCTTCCCCTCTGCGCCAAGGAAACTTGCTGGAACTGGCCAGCTTCCAGGCTAGCATTCCATGGCAGGAAGGAGTTCCCACGTTCCATTTTCACATGTTCCAGCCTTTATCTTGACAATGCTTATGAAAGCCTTCCAGGGTACAGTAAACAATCTCTCACAAAACAATCCTTGAACATGATTAACCCAACCAACTTGCAAGCCGTCTCCGTGTGCGCAGAAAAGCTCAAGCAAGGCAGAGTCAGAATTCAGGATGACATGAGGACTTGTCAAAGTCAATAGTAAGAACTTAATAATGCTTGCCAATGTACAACACAATGCACATTAGTGCACCACTGCCTATAGCATCACATACTTCATCTCTCAATGTACAACACAGTGCATATTTGTGCTCCACTGCTCATAACACTGCACTTCGAAAGTACATTCCACACCTCTCTCTCTCTCTCTCTCTCTCTCTCTGTCTCTCTCTCATGCTTTCAAATGCACATCCCACACGTTCTGTTCTTCGCAAGGCTGTTCTACTCTGTGACAGCTCCCACTGTAAGACTGCAAGATTACAAGAAAGAAACCTTTAAGAGAAACAGGGCTTATGCAGGACGTTGTACATTCAAACTAGGATGAAATAACACACCAAAGTCAATTAAAATGATTGTAGTCAAAGGTCATCACAGGGTGTCAGACCATAAGAGTGCCTCTAACACTACACATGAGTAGGAAAAAACGCTATTTGTGACAGTTTTCATCTGTTTTTTCATGATGGCCAGTTTACCAAAGCAATATACCATTAAGTCCGCTAGGCTCTTCTGGTTGCAGGGATATATAGGGTTTGTAGGTTCTTCAAGAAGCTAAGGTACCCAGAGCCAACAATTGAGCTGCACCGTACAATGGTTTTTCATTGTAAACCGCCGTGTATAGAGCAATTCATATTGTGAAATATGTAGAGTGAAAAATGGTATCAAGGAAACGTGTATTTCTGAAATGGGCACCAGATATGGAGTTTAGGAGCAGTGTCTATTTGTAATTATACACCTCTGAATTTGTGAGTATCCTTACTAGCGTACGATTTAGAGGGTATTTTTTAAATATCTTCTTTCTTATACAATGGCTTAATTTAAAAGGCACAAATGCAGCAAAATCCAATTGGTAATAACAAAGTTCTACTATTCTATGCTCCCACAAGTCTTCCAATAAAAATCATACCTCACATGTGTGGATAGGTCTAGTGCCCGCGACAGGAAATGGGCCAAAACACAACATGGACACTTCACATTTTTCCACAGAAAACAACTCATTTTTTCCAATGTTGGCAGCTATAGATTTTGGACCCTAGCTTAGCTGGCACTTAGGGAAACCTAGCCAACTTGTACACATTTTATAAAAAGACACCAAGCATATACTATCAAGTTTCTAGTTTTTTTCATAGGTGGGAGGGTCCTACATTTTGATACTAGCTTTGGCGTATTCACGAGGCCCTTGTTTTAACTGATTCACCTGATTCAACTTCCCAATTTATTTCAGAACTAGTTGGATCAACTTTTTGCGCCCATTCTCCTGCTTGTCCTATACAGTTTTTTGGTATATGATACAGTTCGGGCCCCATGGGAACCTTAATAGTCTCACCTGCGAGTGCCACTGTTATCGATTGCCCTTGATTCCATGTGCCACTTTGGCTGTCTCTTTCATTATTCATCACATATTCTTTTGGTGCAGGATTATTCTCTGTCTGTATTCACAATTCAGGCTTTTCTCTGATTAAAGCGTGGTCAGCAATATGAACAACAACATTAAGCCCTCCATTACTCCATTTTATATTTATATTACACCCCTGAGCACAAATGCTCACTTCCACATCCTCAATCTTTTTCACTTTTTCCACTTCCGCTACCTCAAGGGCCACTAAAGAGCTATTTTTACTAATACCAAAATCCTCATTAGTTTTCTGTTATTTTATTGTTGCATTCCTCTAAGCAGACTTCATTTGGCCTCTGTGTAAATACTGGGCCTGTTCCTGTCTGTCCCTTCTATCCATGGTCAAGATGCTCTGGGGGTTTCTTCATTGTTACCAAAGAGTCCATTATTGACTGGTTCCTTGGACTCCTAGGGCTCTGTCCCCCAGCCACCGACTATCTTATTTGCTTAACAATAATGGGCTCAGCACCTTCACTTGCTTTTCTTAACTTTAAAGTGTGCTCCTCGGTTTACGCCTATAGATAGGGACAATTCGGGTTCAGTGGTTCTTCCAGTCTCAGAGACCCAATGTATCAGGCATACATCCTCCTTTAGTTTAAAACTATTCTGTGAATGCTTGGCAACTTCTCCAATTATAGGGATACAGTTGTTTCTGCTGCATAAGTAACAGATAGATTTTACTTTAAGGAATCATTCCTTTTCTTTAGGTCTTGCTGAGCCAGCACATGCGCTGCTCTGCGAGAAATTTAGTGTGTGGGTTTTCAAAGTGCTGCCACAGGCTTTTGGTGGCCTAGCGCTTGCGTTCACGCGAGCGTGCACGCGTGCAGCTGCCACGTGGGTTTCTGTCAAGGCTCATTAAGCCTTGCGTGCCTCAATGAGCTTTCACTTTCGTGCTTGTTTTCTTTTACAGCCGCGGTGAGCTGTTCCCATCTTAACTTTGATTTTTCTTCCGCCTTGCGTGCCTCAATGAGCTTTCACTTTCGTGCTTGTTTGCTAATACAGCTGCGGTGAGCTGTTCCCATCTTAACTTAATTGGGAGCCTGCAGCCATGCTATGTAGTTGTTCCATGTTTGTGGCAGTCATTGGTGGTCGCCTCCATGGGGATTTGTCCTCAGATTTCGTCGCTAGTGCTATTACTGGGGAGTCCTAGTCTGCCTTTTCAACCCCATTGCCTAGCCCCTGTCTTTGGCGTCTGCATACATCCTCATTTGCAGAGCTCAGATTTCCATAATGCGGGCAGGCTGCACATTCTGCCAGGATCATAGCCAAGTCTGTGGATTTAAGTTGTATTTTTATGATTTTGGCAAGCGTCCCAGTGAACACACAGCCTGGGCTTCTGGAGGTTGCCCCTCCCTTTCGGGCTAGTAACCTGTTCGGTGATTTTTCTTTGATCTCGGGGCCTTCCCAGATCACGTGGAAGAAGTTTTCATACTCTGCCTTGCACCTAGGGCATTCCTGTAGGATGCTGGGGTACATAGCCTGCAATTGTCCTGTGGACTAATATGTGTTGTGTGTTAAGTTAAATTGGATCTTTTTTAATCTGGCATTTCTGGAGACCCTGGACTCATACTGGAAGTCATTTGACTATTCTCTGTCTGTTCATTGCTTAGGTCTCTTTCACATGTACCTCATTTATGCTAAGTTCTTCCCCTGTTAACCCATGAGTGTTTTTTGTAAGGCCATCACCATGCAGTGCTGCCTACCCCAGCCTAAAGGTTTGTGTAGTAACCCATCTTTTTAGGGCTCTTCGTTAGAACTGGCCCATGTCAGTCTCGTTGCTATGCATAGACCTGCATGCGGTACTAAGTGCCCCGGTGGCAGGCCGTAATCTTTGTTAAGCTCTGCAAGTGTCATGAGAAACCCAGAGCAGTACAACTGTCACACCTTGGTGACGAGGCCCATCCCCATACTGTGGGTGTCACTCACTTAAGCCTGACGAGGAACAACTAGAGCGCGGGGGTAACTAAGCAGAGTATGCGTTGCGCTTAACTGTTATTTTGCATGTATCTGTTTTAGCTGTACATAGATGTTTACATCAGTACTAAGTTTAGTTTATTGTCGTGGCTTGTAGTAAATAGGTATTGGTTTACCCTTTAATGCTGATTCTATGTTTGCCTCCTCTGGTGTCAGGCTCAGCCATTCCTCTGGCCATTGGAACTGTGCTGCTAAATAGTAGGCCTCGATGTAGGCGCTCATAGGCCCTCCCCATTGATTGGTTGAAAAAGGCTTCCAAGTGTCACCTTTCGACTACCCGACATGCCATGTTATGTTAGAGTTATTTATATAGCTCACATTCTGTCATTAGTATGACTTAGTATGGCTTCACAGAAGATGATACAGGGCATTTCATTAATAGTGGGCATTGCTGTATTTATTCTAGGCCTTTGTTTCACACTCCATATGCTTATATATTGCTAAGAGTACGTCATGAAATCAACATTTGTGTAGCATAATTTACTGTTACTATGACCGAGGAGCCATCTTAATATGGGCACCCTTACTCTACAATTCTGATATTTCTGTCCATCGGCTGTATGTGGTTGTTTGGCTGTGTATGCTTGGAATTGTAAAGTATCAATAAAGTATGGTACCAGAATATCATACATTAATGTGCCAGGTAAATATTATGTCCCAAATAAAGTTCACAAAAATGTCAACCCAGTGATGTTAGTAGTAGAAAACGTACAGATAATTGTGATAGAATGATAATTTTGGAACGGGCATTTAGGATACAATATTTATGTTAGACAACATGTCTGCTGTCTTCTAAAACAGAACCATCTAGTAAATTATTTGAGTTAGTTAATGTGAAACAAAATGAATCGCATCCTTTTGAAGCCCTCATAGCATGTTATGTGTATGGAAGGGTTTCCTGAATAATAGTGCTTTTTTAGATCTCGCCTGACCCAGCGCTTGCGCTGGTCTGGCGAGACTTTAAGTAAGGGCTTCAAAAAATGCTACCGCCGGCTACAGCGTGCAGTGCATGTGCGCGGGCGCGCGCTTAAGCAGAGGCGCCATATGGCATTCCTCATGCTCATTAAGCGCATCGCTCCCCGCGCGCTTGATCTTCTAGTTTTCTTTTCTTTGCACCACTGGAAACTTCTTCCTGCCTGCAGTCAGTTCTGATGCTTGTTTGTACTCTGAAACTCGGTAATCCTGTTTAAGTGTTTCTGCCCCCTAAACGATGATTTAACTTTCGTAGATCGTTTGGAAGTAAAAACTTGTTTTAGTGATAAAGGCAAAAAACTGATGCTGCTTCAAAGCCTGGTGTTTTTTTCCTTTGGTGTTCTTAACAGTCTGGTGTAAAATTAAGCCACTAATTTTGCGCCCAAATCATCTAAAGAGTGAATTAGAATTAATACCCTAATTACGGGTGAAACTGAATAAGCAGTCTAATGCACTCAAAAAATAAAAAAAGCGGCAACCGTTTGTTCTCTGCTCTGTGCATTAGCGATGAGCCTCTGGGAAAAATAAATTAATTGATCAAAAATAACAATTTAATATGCGAACATTAAAAATCTGTGAAATCGCTGCATTTTAAAGAAAGTAGAGTAAAGTCCTTGCTAATCAAAATAACATTTTAAAAAATATGTTAAAGCATGCAAAACAATACATTTTACTTGAAGGAGAAACTGATTTCATTGTAGCAATTTTGCTTGAAAACACAAGATGACATTTAAATAAAGCAGGCCTAACTTCTTTTTAAGAGAAAGCTACACTATTCTGAGGTAAAGAGAGGTTGATCCTGCAAAGTATGTAACGCTATAGACAATGTTTGTGTACAATGTGGTGTTCATTAATTCAAGCCACGTTCTAAACACTGTGTGTACACGTTAGCGATGGCCATGCTGCAGTTTCTAAACATTTACCACTTTTTAGTTAATTGTACCACATACCACCCCCAAGTTATGCTTATGACTCAATAGTAGCTGTGTACGTTTAGGTGCCCTTGCAAACAATAAATGAGCTTGCTGTTCTTTTTCGGGGAGCACAACCAAAGTCTTATCAATCATAAAGTTTTTATCAATGAGCACCCTTCAATATCATTTTCCATTAACTAGTTTGACATAGTTCACTCAAAATACAGGCACTGATGTTCTCCGGAAACAAACTGAATTGAGCATTCTCATGTTTCTACCCACGTATTAGGTAAAATGAAATCACTGCCTGCTACCATTACGTTTTACTGATGTAGCAGGGGCTGACACAAGACCTTGTAATATTAATTTCCTGCTCTACTCCACGCTCCCCACTTGTCCCTCGTGTGTATATTACAGAGGTCCGAAAAAAACAGCATTTGAAATACCTAAAAACACGAAAAGATTGCATGAGAATCGGTGCAGCGGTGCGCCTTTCCTCTCATTGATTGGATATACCCTCTCTCCCTACAACTCTCTCTCTCTTTCACGCACACAATCTCTCTCTCGCCCTCTCTCACACACGCATGCACGCACACATGCACGCTCTCTCCCTCTCCCTCTCCCCCTCTCTCTCACACACACACACACAGGTACGCACACATGCACGCTCTCTCTCTCTTTCTCACACACACACAGGCACACATGCACGCTCTCTCGCACACACACACACACACACACATATACTCCATCCTCTGTAATCTTTCCCGCACCAGTACTCTCTGTGTTGCTTCTGAGCCCTGCTTTCGTTATTTCCCTCCACCCGCCTTAAAAAAAAAAAAAAGCTTTGGCACTGCTTTATTTTTCTTTATTTACCAGTACAACTTGGATCAGTAAATAAAAAAAAAAGAAAACTTCACTCGCACGCTGTAGGTGTGTTCATGTGTTGTGCTTTTACCTACAAAATGACACAGCTGCTGCAACTGCATAATAGCATTTTTTTTTTTTAATGGGGGGTTCCTTTTTATCCATGCTGCACAACATCGCTAAACAAGCATTGGCATAGCCAATAGGTCCCGCCTTTGGGACATTAAGTGTTTAGTTATCCAGCACAATATCCTTGGTACAACAACATTAACTGTTGCATGGCTAAACACTTATAAGGTACAAGGTTTAGCCATGCAACAGCTGATGTTGTTGCACCAAGGATATTGTGCTGCAAAACTAAATACTTATAAGGTCCCAAAAGCGAGACCTATTGGCTATTCCAATGCTTGTTATTGTTTCTGTTGCCTGGCCTCATATAATTGCTATATATGATGCTATGTTTTGCAAACAGTAGTGTGAAATGTTTAATCTAACTTTATGTAAAAATAAAACAATTTAGCAGCGCCAGTCACCGTTACAGATTCTGGATCACTGTATAAAACCATTTTATTTTTTATTAAATAATTAAATATATTTAAGCTTTTATCAAAACCATAAAAATGCTTCATATAAATGTAATTTAAAACATAAAAGGGATCATTAAAGTTCAGTACAAACATGTCAACAAATGGTCAGAATTCTTAGAAATTGTTAGGAGATCAGCCACATATATTTATTTGCTTTCAAAGTTACTTTTCACAGTTTTTATATATATTTTGTTTCACAACCTGTGCCTGCTCTAGCAATGGTTCAGTTTACACTGCCCACATTTCCTTTAATAAAGGGCAGTAGAATCTTGGCCCAGTTGACAAGATCGCTCCTTCTTTGGAGTCCTGCTCTGTATGTGCTGTTCCGCAGTATGGCTCCTATGTGGGTTTTGTGTTTGGATGTTCTGGATCCTCTGCTTTTGACGTTCACAACAAGCACTTCTTTAAAATATCTTTGCCGATGTCCCCCTTCACTAGGATTTCATTAACAACTTGTAAACCCATGTCTTGCTGTGAGTAAGGTATTACTACTTATATCTTCTCAAATCGCATGCACAAGTGTGCATATTTTGGCATAGAGAAATTAGAAGAAAATCATTTCCATAGACATGTACGGTGCTTAATTTGTAAAACCTATAAGTGCCAGGGCCCAGAGGTTTTCTCAGGAGCATGTCATCAGTGGAGCTAAATGCTGGTGTTGCTCAGTCCCAAGGCAGCCTTATCTTCATTCCACCTCCTGTCTCTTTCTGCCAGCACCCTATAATTACCATCTTTTGATCTCAGTCTGTTTCATCGCTGCTTTCACGCTTTGTTGCTGCTTCTATATCTTTTCCTTCTGCCCCTTTTATTCCTTTCTTAGGCTATGGGTGAAGGTTTATGAAGTTGCCCTTTCCACAAGCCATCTTGTACTGATTTCTTCCACCATCAGAAACATCCTGTCTCTTTATCTACCCCTTTAGAGGTTATTTTTAGGTCTCGCCTACAGCGCTGCTCTAGGAGTGACCTTTAGGAATCTGTCAGCTCTTTTCAAGCACTTGTGCTTGTACTGGCATCCACCTTGCGGGAGCGAGCAGTGGTGCGCGCGCTAATTGAAAACAGATGGCCTGCGCTACGCTGCTCGCTCTCGCAAGGTGGATGCCAGCACAAGCACGAGTGCTTGTTTTTCTTTCCACTGCTTGCATTGCTGCCAAGGCTTCAGACCGGTATGTGTGACATTTTCATACTTTTAGCGACATTATTAGTGACATTTGAGCGACTTTGAGTGACACTTTCCTGCAAGCAAAATAAAGCAATAAAGATGAGTGAAGCAGAAAATGCACTTATTTCAGCAACGTGAAACTCTAAGAAGATCTTAACATTACTGCACAGCACCAGAAATTGAAAGGTACCACTAACCTAATAAGTACACTGACACTCGCTGTGGGTGGCAAGTGGTAACTACTTTACTTACTAAAGGTTTTTGATCTTCCGCCAGGCAGCCTCAGCGCTGCATGACTGGCCAGGCTCAGGTTTTCTTGAGCCACGACCCACAGCAATCATTGTTCGGTTAGTTCGGGCAGCCTGTCCGAGTCATCTCCTGGCAGCCGCTGCAATCGGACCGGACGGTCATTGAGTGTGGCAGTTGTCACAGGTCATGAATCCGACGATGCCTTGCACTCCACTTTCTCGACCGGGTTCTACTATATTGTATTCTCTGCAGGCGGCCCGGCCTGTGCTAGCAGTAGTCACACAGCACTGCTTGAGATAGCACTGGGACGCTGCAAGCAGAGCCAGGAGTACCATAATTATTGCAGCGGTTGCACTTCTTACTCCTAGACCCCGCTGCGCACTGTCTAGTAGGGGGTAGGGCATGACGTCCCTCTTCAGCGCCAAGGCCAATGTATTAAATACCGTGATAGCCTCTGTAGCTATTGGACATACTACCGGCCCGCCGTAACGTCAGGCTGTCTCCCAGCTGCCTCAAATGACTTAGAGCTGCGCAGGCAGCGCGGCACTGGGAATTGAATAACTACAATACAATGTAGCACTTGACTGTGAGCTTGCCAGTGCGGCCTTAGCTCTCAGCATTCAATCCTGCCAAGTGCCATATTTCAGACTTACTGATGTTCTTCTAAGGCTTTCTAAAAAAAAACAAGGATTGGCAAAGACAATTGTCTCAGCTTTTTTGTTTGTCAATGTAGACCTATTGTCTTTACAAATACTTTTGCATATGTAGTGCAGCATTGGAAACAAAAGCTAAAGGCGTATTTTACCCTCACAGCTATGATGGCACATGTACATGCGCGCATTACAACTCATGCGCATACATACGAAATGAGAGATCCTCCATTTTGTTTATTTTTTATATTTACCAATCCATTATGGTATGCACCGATCTTGGAACGATGAATAAAAATAAAACGAGCCTTTCCAAAAATGCATTGTGTAAAAGGAGCAACCCGGCAGCAAACTCCAGTTGGCAGGCATTCTAAAAAATAATAAAACAAGAATTGGCATAGCCAATAGGTCTCGCTTTGGGACATTATAAGTATTTAGTTATGCAGCACAATATCCTTGGTGCAACAACATCAACCGTTGCATGGATAAACACTTACAAGATCCCAAAGGCGAGACCTATTGGCTATGCCAATGCTTGTTTTGCTATAACCGTCTGTAATATGCTCAAGGAACGTATTGATCTTTCCATGTGGCAATGTCCATCTTTATCAACTTGGACTTTGGTTTTATCAGCATGAAAATCCTTGATAGACTCCCTTATAAATTAATTTAAAGGGCTTTGCCTTGTCGTCTGTTCGGTGGTTGCACCATAATTAACTAGCCTTGATCAGCGTCTTGCAGATAGCCCAGATAACACACTCCTTAGTGGGTATAAAAACAAAAATATGAAATATCTTCAGCCTTACCTGGTGCAGCTAAGCTCACTGTGATCTCAATACTAATATAGTTTACAGCATTCGCAGCAGTCACTGCAGCCTCTTTTCCATCCCCTGGTCTGCGATCTGTTTGCTCCTCCCTAGCCACCGTACCCCTCTGGCCACACAACTCCGCATGCAGATAGGGGAGATCAGGTTCGTCACGGTGCTTCCCCACCCTTGGTTAACCAGATTGACCCAATTCAAATTGCTGCATGTCTACTTAATGATCACAGGGCTGGCACGAGCACACCTAACAAGATGGAACAAGACTCCACAATATCATTTCTGCAGCGCCACTTCATTCACAAATATTCTTGTAATACAATTCAAAGGCGTCACATTGTAGACTCTACCATTGTTGTGCGGGGAGCAGAACAAGAGCAAGTTGGGTGGGGAGTCAGGTAGAGGAATGGTGCGGGGGAGTGAAGCGGCAACTAGCCAGCATCGGATTCTAAACTGCCTGCTTCCATGCTATGTGATTCTCAACCCACCGTGACAGTTGCCCATTGCACCACTCTTGCTCTTAAACCTACTGTACCTACTTTGCCTCCTTGCGATGCCACATTGCACCTCTTTGTGCAGCTAAGTGGATTTTCCAAAGCCCCAAGCCATTCTGGGCGAACCACTCCACTCACCTGTCTGCAGGTCCCCCGCTGGGCATTACTAGCGCCGTGTGAGCACCCCACTTTTCTGCTTCCCACCCCGCCTCCATGGTTACTGTCAAGCACAACCCAGCTCACACGGGCCAAGTTGGGTTCTCTTCCTCCTCCTTCACCCCGCTGTTGGATGATCGTCCTCTTCACAGCCCCTGTGACCCCTGTCTGGTGCAGCTCAACACAGCAATACTCAGAAGCAGGCATGCCTGTAAGCGCCATTGGCATCCTCCTCCCCTCTAACTGTATGGATCCTAATTGTTTTTTTTTAAAAAACATTTTTATTGGCATTTTTGGTTTACTGCTACACACAGAGTAAAACAACCAAACAAACAGGTCAGTACTGAGCACCACACCCCCCCCGCCCGCCCTCCACCCCCCCCCCCCTCTCTCATTACACAAGAAGTCTGTTCCGGACTTATTCTGCGGGTGGCACCAGCGTCTTCAGTATACATCACTGTCCGTGCCCTAGGGCTGAACACTTCATCCATGAACCGTGCCGGTCCCCTCCACTCCACCGCCCCACTAGAGTCCCCCCTCCAGGCCATGATATCTCCGCAATCCAAATTCCCTGCGGAGCACCGAAAAGGACTTCAGCTCCCCCCTCACTAGCACGTCTCCCAGTGTCGACAGCCCGATGTTATCCCAGTGCGTGAACCCCCTCAACTTGTTCAGTTTTGGGAGCCACGTGCAGCGCCATAAGGGCGTCTGTCTACTTAGTTTCCTGTCCCAGCCAATCTCCCGGGTCGCCCTTTTCCAAATCGCCAGGGTGATTTTAGTGGCCATCAGTAACCGTCTTGTACCCTTGCCACCATATAAGTAATAATGATACGAGTGGGCGCCCATGACATGTCGTTCCAAAGCAAACGTCGGGTGCATTGCCGGGGCGTGAAGCCAGTCATTAATGTAGACCAGGTGTTCCGCCCAGTAGTAGGCCTCAATGTTGGGAAGCGAGATCCCCCCACTATACTGGTGCCTCTGCAGGGTCTTTATCGCCACCCTGGGTTGTCTACCTAACCAGAGAAAGCTACGTAGTTCCGAATCAATTTCTCGAAAGACCCGCCTAAGAACCGGATAGTATTCATTCTGGAACGCATACAGGAACCTGGGCAGCGTTATCATTTTCAACATGGCTGCACGCCCCAGTAGCGTGAGCGGCAGCCGACGCCATCTGTGTGCGTCCTCCACGAAATTGGTCAGAACCCTCCCAATATTCCTGTTGTAAGAGACAGTCCGTTCTAGTGTTATAAACACTCCAAGATATTGAAACCCCTCCGTCGTCACCTGGAGCCTGTCTGGGAGACACGGCCAGTCCTCCCGCCCCTCCGGGGTATATAGCACCGACTTATGCCAGTTCACCCTGTAACCCGAGTGGGCACCATATCGTTCTAGCTCTGAGAAAATTATCGGGATTGTCGTGTCGGGGTGTGTAACATAAAGAAGGACGTCGTCCGCATAGAGAGATATTTTTTTCTCCAGGTCGTCTAGCGGACCCTTCCGAAAATCACGAATCTCCGGGTGTTGTCTGACCCGCGCCGCCAGTACTTCTATCGTCAACGTGAAGAGCAGGGGGGACAACGGACATCCCTGCCGCGTACCCCTGCAAATAGGGAATTCCCCCGATGTGACCCCATTTACCCTCACCCGCGCCCTCGGGTCCGTATACAGTAGTCGCACCCATTGGCGGAAAACAGGTCCGAATCCCAGGCGCCCCATGACTCCCTCTAGAAAGGGCCAATGCACCGCATCGAACGCCTTTTCCGCGTCCAAGGAGAGAAACCAGTGAGGGTCCCGTCGGCCACTCACCGCCTGTAGCCAGTTGTGCGAGCGCCTCAGATTCAGTCTCGTCGCCCTACTGGGGAGGAAGCCCGTCTGATCCAGATGGACCAAATCTGGGATCACCCGCCGCAGCCGGAGGGCCAGCACCGTCGCCAGTAATTTCACCTCGGTGTTAAGCAGCGAGATTGGGCGATATGACGTGCACTCCTCCGGCGGTTTCCCCTCCTTGAAAATCGGGACGATCGTGGCCAATCTAAGATCCGGGGGGAGGCACCCCTCTCCCCGCGCCCCCTCAAATAACGCCAACAGATGGCGAGCCAGAAGGTCCGCCGTTTTTTTAAAGAATTCCGCGGGGAACCAGTTCGGGCCCGGCGCCTTCCCCACCCGCAGCTTGGCCAGCGCCTTTTTAACCTCATCTAACGTAAGGGGGGCCTCCAGCTCCTTGATGTCTCCATCCGCGAGCGTCGGTAGGTCTAAATACGCCATGTACTGTAGCGCGTCCTCTTGCGAGCCTAGGCCCCGAGCAGCATAGAATGCCCGAAAATGCCCTGCAAAGGCTTCCGCGGTCTGCGCATTGGAATTCACAAAATTCCCCCTTTCATCTCGCACCTGTTCTACCCATCTTGCATCCCTCTCTTTTCTACTGAGCCACGCCAATAGCTTGCCCGACTTATCACTGACGTCATATAAACGGTGGAGTGTTGCCAACGCCTGTTTTTTGGCTTCTCCCGTAGCCAGATCCCTATACTGCCGCTGAACGTCATGCAACCGGCGCAGTGTCTCCCGTGCTGGGTCCGCGAGGTACTCCCTGTCCAACTGAAGTATGTGACTCTCCAGCTCCTGTAGCTCCCTTTGCCGTTCCCTATTTTCCTCTGCAATCCTAACCTGGACTCTACCACGCATGACCGCCTTCACAGATTCCCAGAGGGTCACCGGCGACGACACCGAGCCCACATTATCGGCTAGGCAGACTCTAACATCTGCCCGAATGCCCTTCAGCACCTTCGAATTCTGGAGGTCCCATGCTGAGACTCGCCACTGCCCCCTCCCCGGTACCCGGGGGGCCATTGTCACCAGAAGGGGAGAATGATCCGACAGGCCCCTTGCTTTATATTCAGCTCGAACACCCTCATTCAACATGTATCGCGCCATGAAGATATAGTCCAATCGGGAATACACCCTGTGGGCCCCGGAGAAAAAGGAGTACTCCCGCCGTGTCGGGTGTAACCAACGCCACACGTCCGTCAGCCCCAGAGTCTCCATCGTGGTGGCGAGGGCCGTCAGAGGCCGGTCCCTCCCCCTATCGCCCGTCCTGTCCAGTGCCGGGGCCAGTACATCATTAAAGTCGCCCCCAAGCACTTGCACCGTGTCCGATGTGGCAAGCAGTATTTCCGCAACGCCTTTTAATGTGGACGCCTGAAGCTTAGGTGGAGCATAGACCGACACTAACGTGTATTCCTTTCGGTGCCACACTCCCCGGACCCCTACGTAAGTCCCCAGTGAGTCCGTCCATGTCTGTGTCACTCTAAACGGGTGTGTTTTTCGGACCAGGATCGCCACCCCTCTCGAACCCTGGGTAAAGCCCGCATGCGCTAGGACCGTGTAGTGACCCCGGGCTAGGAATCCACATTTAGTCCCCATAAGGTGTGTTTCCTGTAATAACGCTACATCTGGGCCTGCCTTCCTAAGGTATGCGTTTATCAGGCCTCTCTTAATTTTGCTACCAAGCCCATTGACATTCCACGTTAGGATTGAGAACCCTTCCTCTGCTACACCCTGTGTTACCGTCGTAGCAGGCATTGCAACTCCATCCGCGTGTACTGTCCCGGGGGCACCTCGCTGGCGGTCAAGCCCCGTGGTGTGTCGTGCGTGCCTGTAGTGACCTGTCCCCAACCCCTTCCCGCCCAACCATCCCCAACTGTCCCGTCCCCCCCCCTCCCATCCCCAAACATCCCCAAACTGGAAATCCCCAACACTCCCCCGCTCCCACCCCCTCCCCACCTCCCCCCCCCCACCAGTCCCATTTCCCACAAACACAGGACTGCTGGCGGAGTAGGCCTGTCGCCCTCCCTCGCTATCCCACCCGTCGTTAACCTATCTCGTGCCCTCTATGTGAACAACACTAGAACAGTCCCAGTCTGCCCGACCCGAGAGCACCATACATCAACGACCAAATGAGAAGACTAACAAAAGATATACACAAGAAAAAGGGGGGGGGGTGTGACCACTTGCGTGCTCCATCAGGCAAAAGCTGCATTCAAGATTGTCCGGTCCAGTCTCTCTCAGGAGTGGGAGTCTTGGGTATCAGGTCTCCGCTCCTCCGTAGGATCGGGTGCATCCCGCTCTAGATCTCGGATCGCTACTTCCAGCGGGTGTATGGAGCTCTGCGCCGTCCCTCCATGTCCCGGCCTGTGGGCCGTCTCCTCAACATCCTCCTCCGAACTGCCACTACCCGCTAGGCAGCTAAAGCGAGATCCCGGCACTCCAGTCCCTCCGGGTGACGGGGAGTCCCTCTTGCGGCGTCGTGGCGAGCCACCTTCCGAGTAGGGCGTTTTACGCAACCTCTTCCCCGTTCTCCGCCCCGACTGTCCCCGGGTCTGCCTGAGTGCCGGCTCCTTGGGACGTGCGCCACTGCCACCCGGCCGTTCCCGGCCCTCCTCCCTGTCGGCGGACCGTCGGTTCGTCGCTGGTCGTGCCTCCAGCCACTGCCAGGCCTCCTCCGGATGAGTGAAGAAATGCGTACCACCATCATAGATCACCTTTAACTTTGCCGGGAAAAGCAGCATGTAGGTAAGGCGGAGTTCTCTTAGCTTCGCTTTGACCGCGTCAAAGGCTCTCCTCTGTTTTTGCACCTCTTGACTGTAGTCCGGGAATATCATAATGCTCGTGTTTTCTATCCGGAGTGCCCCCTTTTTCCGGGCCTCCCGCAGGATCAGATCCCTGTCTGCAAAATTGAGGAACCGGGCAATGATGGGACGCGGTCGCGCCCCTACCGGCGGCTTCACCAGGAGCGCCCTATGTGCCCTTTCAATTATAAAGCAGTTCGAGAATGGGGCCTGCGGGAACGTGTTCGTCAGCCAGGTGCGGAGAAACAACGCCATGTCCGATCCCTCAATGCCTTCCCTAAAGCCCACAAAGCGGAGGTTGTTGCGTCTCGCCCTGTTTTCCGCGTCGTCCACCTTCCAGAGTAGTTGTCGGTGCGATGCCTGCAGTTCCGCCACATCTCTGCGGAGATGGGTGATGGTATCCTCAGCCTCACTGATCCTGGTTTCGGCCGTCTGCACCCTCTCCGACAAGTTGCGGAAGTCCTGTCTCAGTAGCGTGACTTCGGAGCCCACCTCACCGATCTTAACCTCCAGCGCCGCCCTGGACTCCTGAATGTCCGTCCTGGAGGCTTGTATGGCCTCCATCAGCAGTTCCGTGTCAGAACGCGCCGCCGGGGGGAGAGGCGGTGCCCCCGATTGCAGCCGGGTGCGGGTATAGTCGTCCATAGTCCCCTGCCGGGCAGGTTTCTCAGGCGGGGCCTTCTTCCCCATCTCCGGCCTTGAGATCCGGTCCCCAACGGGCCCCCGGTCAGCAATCCGCCTCTAGGTCCCTGGGGGGGTCGCGCCGTCCACCTCCTCCCCCGCAGGATCTCGCTGCAACGTCCACTCCACCCGGCGGCGCCGCGCTCCGCGGGCCTAACGGTGGCGGGCCGGTCGCTGCAGGGCCTCCCGGTAGGATGGGTTTCACCGCCACTGGCGGGACCCCTGTCGCATAATCAGGTGCGGCCGCAGCTCGTGCCGGGGGGGGGGGGAGGAGGAAGGGGGAGCAGGAGCCCAGTCCAGCCGCGCCGCTCCGAGCCGGGTAGAGATGTGCCCAGGGCCTACCAAGGCCGGTTCTCCAGTGTCGCGGCCCTTCCTCCAGCCGGAGCCTCTGATGGCCGTAGGACCGGATGTCCAACCGAGTGTCCCCCGCCGCGTAGCTTCAAGGGCGCCGTACCTGAAGTGGCCAGCGTAGTGCAGTGGTGCGCCTGGCGGATCGATCGCACCGCACCTCACCTCACTGGCCGGCCATGTCCCCCCGCAGTGGCACTCCGATGCGGGCGAGGTCCAGATCTCGTCGGAGCACCGAGGGGAGGCGACACGCGTCCCAGCCCCCCCGCTCCAGCCCGTCTCCTCTTACCCGTGCAGGCGAGCCCCCACCAGTGCACTCGGGGCATCCAGGCTGCCTCTCGCCGGTCGGCGCCGCACTCCGTCTGGCCGCAGCGCCGTCTCCAAGATCGCGGGGGCCGCCGCCATCTTGCCGCCTCCTGGCCTTGCTCGCTCCTCGGGCAGTTCCTCGCGGGATCCGGCTACCAGGCGCTCCGCGGGTCTTCCCCCGCCACCGTGAATGCCTCCGGTCCCGGGGTATGGGATTCCCGAGTTCTGCAGACTGCCAGATTGAGGTAAATCGCCGGATTCAGAGCAGCTCTGTCAGAGCTCTCGCGGAGCACGTCTTACTCGGCCATGTCGCCGGCCACGCCCCCCATGGATCCTAATTGTTGAACCCCTACGTAGATTCCTCATGCCACTCAAAGGGAATTTGAATAAATAAAGGAGGGAAGCTTTTTTAAACCATAGGCCCAGTAGCTCCATCGCAGAATGTAAGGTGAGATCTGAAATAATTCATTAACAAAAAGTGGAAATCCCACTGTTTAGGAAAGGGCTTTCAATGCACATTTTCCTTGCCTGGCACTGCTATATGAGATGTGGCCTGGGCAGGAAAAATTATAAATGACACCCCATGCTTTATGAGAAGACTCCTTAAACTTCAAATCTGTAGCTTTTTTCTGTAGAAAGAAACATCTGCTTTAGGGGTTTCTTTCTTCAGAAGAAAAAAATTTCAGAGTGTGCTGCTACGACATGGCGATTCAGCAGGCATTAGGTTTTTGCCATACATATTCCACCTTAGTTAGTGGGAGCACTTTCGTCCATAATTCCTAAGCCAGAATGGTAGAGATGTAAGGGTGTTGGGTCAGCTCTCATGCATCATGCTAAAGTGGGATCTGTGCTAGTCTAGCAGTTTAGTGGCTTGCCTTACATGCTTTAAATGACCACCCTAGATTTGTTATTTGAGCAACTCAGCTTTCATCTCCCCCTGGTTTACCTTTAAGTCACCCCTGGCTCCTTTGAATCCCTGGAGAATCGCATTCACTTGCCATCTGGCGATAGGACTTAAACAGAAAGTTCACCTTTACTAGTGGTGAACATACACTTTTGAACTTCAGTTTGGCTGACCTTTTAACTAATTATCTTTTAATGTACCTATATATTGCTGCATCTGTTACTTTCTATAAACATAATAAACATTTTATGTGAGTACAGGCTAATAGCAATTTTAATTTCTGAGTCAGGAAGCAAATCAGCTAAAGCACACACTCACATGAGTGCCACAGTTTTCCAAATCCAGCAAGGATCGAATTACTAAAGTTTTTATCTATTCTAGTATATTTGTCAGTTTCCTTACAATGCATTTTTCCGTTGTACATCTTTTCCAGCCAGTAAAAGGTTTCTGATTCTTCTTTTATTTTCTTTAAAAGGTTGAGAATCCTGAGGTCAAAGCTTTGCAAGAAAAATTGGCCGCAGCCAACTTCAAAATGATGGAGTATCGCAACCAGATCCAAGCCACGAAACAGGAACTAAAGATTGCACACAAGGTATGATTGCAAAGCCCAAGTAATGGATTATGGAGTGGTATTATGGCTCTTAATACCTGCCCTTGCAGTAAAAAATGCCAATTTTGAAACCAAATCCTGCCATTATTGTTGGCCCGTAATTGAAATACTATACAGAAATTACATTGATTAGCTAAATGGAGGCAATATGGTACTCTTATGGGACATTCTGGTGCCATGTATCAAGAAGGCTTGCTTTTACTCACTACACTAATCACTGTGATTAAAATCAGTACCATGCTGGTCTTAATATGGTGATGTGCACCCTGGCTCCTCCTGCAATGTTTGGCCAAAATGCTGTACCCCACCAGCAGAGACGGGGCAGTCCTCATTCCGAGGGTGCAGACCCCTATGTTTCCTTCTGGTCGGGCATACTTATCTAGATAATGTACCCTACTTATGAGGTACACTCCTTTGCTAAACAGACCATGACTAAGCGGTGTAAGGATACTGCTGACAGAAACTGCTGGTTTCAACATATAATATTATCCAGAGAGTTCAAATATTCATACCAGTTTCAAACCTAGATTATTGTGCCAGAAGTCAGAAACATTGAATTCAGAAAATCCATGATTTCAGTACCCATCTTACGCTTTCAGTTTGACATTCCTGTAATCAGTGCATTTGGTAGTAACTTCTGCTACATCATTTTGTAAATTGCATGCCAATGGATAAAACCTTCAAATACAAATTAAAGATTGCCATAACATTACTGAGACCAATGCGCACATTTTCTCTTTCCTCTCACATGTATTCTGTGATCTTTACATTGGAATGTGCACTGTTTATTCCTGGCTGGATTGTAAAGATCTGTGTCAGCACACACTAGAGTTGTTGCTCTGTACTTGAGATGTTTTCACTTTTACAAGATTGCTGCAGGAGAGCATGGATGCAACTGCATATGGTTCATCGTAATTGCATTAAGAATACAAGGGTACCAATCACAGTGTTTTCATTGAGATTTCCATATCCTCTGTAAGTGATTCCTCTGTAAGTGATTACTTTTTTAAAAGTGGACGAAAGCATGTACTTGAATGCTGAGATCCTGTTGGAGATTTTGTTGAGTATCTTTTGGTACCAATGATTGTTGGAGGTGGTTGTGAAAATGCAGACATGATAGCGTAGTATTGCTATGCAAAAGCAAATAAAGGCATGAATAGCTGGTTGTAATGGGCATGGAGGTTACATTTGACAAGCACTGTTATTTCTTTTTAGGAAAGCAAAGATAAAGATACTGCTTTGGAAAGGTGAAGAATATATTAAATGGGAGAAGTAGGACATGGTATAAGAAAGTAAAGAATAACCTTTACTGGCTTAGTTGCCAGGGTTTCTGTTGTATGCATAGTGGGCTGTCATTGATGCATCCGAGGCTTACTAGCTACCCTTAATTGATATAAATGCTATCTTTCAGAACTGAAGCCTCGCCACACTTAAGATGGCCACTGTTTGATTGAGTACCGTTACTTGACACCCAATAACGGCCTCTTTGTCTGAGAGTGAGGGGCATCAGACACTGTAGGACAGGAGATCATGAAAAGAGGTATGATATAGAGTGGACTGTGTTGGCCTGATATGGATCCTAGTTCCATGGCAATCAGAGAAACAGACGATGGCTGCTCTCAAGCAGACGAGTGTGTGCTGTTGACCCAGAAGTAGTTTTGTTCTTTTACCGGCGAAAGAGAGCTTGTGAATCATGACAGGCGAGTGCATAGAATGGCCAAGCTGGAGAATAACACATGGGGATAACCTTCAGTGGAATGAGGAAAGAGTGATGCATTTTTCGGCGAGTAGCACTCTACTTGGGAACCCAAAAAGGATTAGTGGTGAATTAGTATAGGGAAATACGAGTTCATTTGAGTGGTGGACATTTGAACTGTTAGTTGGACTGAAAAAGATAATCGAGGGATAGAGAAGGGAAGGGTCTAGAAAGTGTTTATTTGGAGATTATAGCAGTAGGAGGAGGTTTGGGATGAGTAAAGGAGAGATGGAGGGGGCAGAGTCTAGAAGTGAATTAGGGAGAAAAATGAGGTGTTGGATAAGTCTAGGAGGGACACATGAGGGAAGGGTTTAGAAATGCTTGTTTGGGAGATCTGAATAGTAAAAAGAGGTTTGCGATTATGCAAGGAGGGACAGAGGAGGGAAAGGTCTAGAAAGGGTTATGTTGGGGATCATAGTAGTTGAATGAGGTTTGGAATAAGTCAGAGAGGGGAGGTAGAGGATATATTGAGTGAGATATAGAGTAGCGCATTGGAGAGGCTGATTTCTTTTTTTTAGAGTAGGAGTAAAGTAATAAATATATAGATATATAAGTACATTGAAGATCTATATTTATAAGGTTGGTAATATATCAAGATTTAAGTAGTATTTAATAAACTCAGACTTTCAATTGTTAATGTACTTTAAGCTAATTTACTTGTGTGTTTATATATTTTTTTCTTTTAATAATTCAGTAGTGAAGCAATTGTAGATAAATAGATATGATAAAAATGTACATATTGTGACCAATAAACAGAGAACCATAAGCATCTAATCAAATAACTTATATGAAAACTATTCAGTGACCTTTATACATGTTAAGCATAGAATAATATAACCATAAGTAATATGTACATTTGTTAAGTACACTTAACGAATATCTATATATTTATTATCATAATTATTATACACATTTATACAAAGGAATACACATATCTAGATACATACATATAGTCAGATTACATGATTATATACACAGGGATATGCTGTACATTTATGTTTGAGTATGGTGGTTATGTAGGGAAGAGCCAACTCTTTAACCCCTTGCATGCCCGCCCCTTTCCCCGCCCAGTGCCGCGCCTTGCATTAGCGGGCGGAGTTCATGACGAGCTGGACTCGTCATGGGCACAGCGCCACCGCAGCCCATGACGAGTCCAGCTCGTCATGGGCACTGAAGGGGTTAATATTCTTCTGAAGATAAGATAGTTATCCGTGGAATTATGTTTGGGGTTAATGAGTTCCATAGTTTGGCTGCAGAGAAAATGTTCCACCTATGTTTTTTTCTTGTATTTTGAGATTTTGGGGCGAGGTGTCAATCATGGAGCGGAGGTTGCTTTATTGAATGTATTTGGTGATTTTATTCCTGATGAAGAGCGGCCCTTCTCCATGTGATGCAAAGCAGCTTGTATGTGGATCTTCTGGCAACCAGTAACCAGTGGAGGCCCTCAAGGCAAGAGAGATGTGGGCTTGTGGCTTTACATGTAGGAGTAGTGTGGCAGCAGAGTTATGAATCCGTTGTAGTCTGTTCATAGTTAATAAAGATGATCAGTGGTAGAGGCCATTGGTGTAATCGAATTTGGACAGTACAAGAGAGAAAGTAGCCTGGACCTTGTATGGGAATCCCAGGTGGGGAATACGTGTCGCAGAGTATGCCCGAAGCAAGCCCATCTGCGCCCGTCTGCGCCCGTCTGTGCCAGTTCACCGCCAGCAGCCAGGACCCCTGGTAGGTTGTCATCATCTACATTACCTACCCTTAATATACCCCGCAGATATTTGTGTGACTCTTTAGTAGACCTTAAGCCTGCCCCCTGCAAATTGCCCTCTCACCTTTACTGTGTACTGGAGGGCCCCTTCTCATGTAGAGCTTGTAGATTCCAGTGCACTGAGTGTCTCTGTCCCTCTTTGATTACTATTCAACAGCTTAATTTTAAAGACCCACCTCACTCTTTAAAGAATACCTTTCCCAATCTCCCATCTCCTCCAGGGAAAAATATCGAGTGGAACTGTTTTTTGGCTAATGTTAGGTCTCTCCCTAAGCACGCCACAGATATATGGGATATCCTGACTGATCTGAAACCCGAGATGGGTTTCATTACCGAGACCTGAATTAAACCATCCTCCACTCATGCGATTGCCTTGGCCATTCCGGAGGGCTATCGTATTTCGAGATTGGATAGAATAGGCAGAGAGGGCGGGGGTATAGCTATAATTTATAAAGAAGCCCTAGCAATTACTATTCTAGATCAAATAGGCACAGAGTCGTTTGAATGCCTTGTATTTAGATTAGATCTTTCTGCACGTTGTAGCTGGAAAGGTGCTTTGGTATATAGACCACCTGGCCCGACACTGGATTTTACCAGCCAATTGCAAGACTTCATTTCTCCTTACATAATTGCTACTCGTTAATTTCTTCTGCTTGGAGATTTTAATATCCATAGCGAAGATGCCCTGAATCAGGACGCAAGACTATGTTTGCAAGATCTAGCTGTCTCTGGATTGGTTAAAATTAATGCTGCTCCTACTCATGTAGCGGGTCACACTTTGGATCTCATTTTAACCAATTCTCAGGATATCAAATGTGGTGATACCTGTCCGCTTACTTGGACCGATCATTCACTAATAAATTTCCAATTTATTAGTCCTATTAATTGTATTTCTGTTGCATCTACAATTCCAGCCACTCGCCAGTATAGACCATGGCATAAATTGACCCCGGATCATCTTTCTTCGCTATTTTCTTCCTGGGACAGGGAAACCATGTTCTGCAATGTCAATCAACAACTCGACCTTTTTAATTCTCTTATTTCCAATCTGCTTGATAAGGTAGTCCCTATGAAGCTTCTCACTCATCCTCCTAAAAGTACCCCCACTGATTGGTACTCCTCTGCTTTACGTGAGGAAACAAGCTCCTGTAAGAAGCTAGAACGCATATGGCGATTCTCGCATAATGAGCAAGCTAAATCTAACTATAAGGCTGCAATATCCAACTACCACAATAACATTAAAAAGGCTCGCAAATTGTATATTGCGTCCGCATTAGATCAAGCAGGAAATAACTCTAGAATGCTTTTTCAAATTGTGAGGGATTTCACTAATCCTAAATCTTGTGAGACCAGGGACATTTCCTCCCAAACTCTATGTGACAATATTTCTTCCTTTTTTATTCAGAAAGTTGAAAATATTTATCAAAAAATTATTTCATCTAACACTTCTTTTCCTGTCTCTATTGTAGATCTATCAAATTATACTAGTGAAGACTCTCAATTATGCACCTTTCCTAATGTTACTACCACAGAAGTATCATCTTTACTGGAATGCACAAAATCTGGCTCCCCTCTTGACATTATTCCAGCTAAAATTGCATCTAAACTTTCGGCTCAACTTGCTTCACCCATATGTTCCATTATTAATAGCTCTTTAAAATCCGGTAGTCTCCCGCAAAATTGGAAACATGCCCGAATTATTCCTATTCGCAAAAATTTAAAAATTCAGCCCTCAGAGTTGACCAATTATCGCCCTATTTCTCTGCTTCCTCTACAGAGCAAGCTCATAGAAAAACATATTAATAGACACCTATCTGCGTTTATTGAGTCCACTCATGCACTTGATATCTCTCAATCAGGTTTTCGAGCTAAGCATAGCACGGAGACTGCCTTAGTGGAAGTAACGGACAATATCAGGATGGCTCTGGATAGCGGTCAAGCAGCACTTTTGGTGCCGCTTGACCTTTCAGCAGCGTTCGATACCATTTCTCATCAAATCCTGCTGTCCAGACTGCAGAGCCTAGGAATTAAAGGACTTGCACTGAAGTGGCTGTCAGATTTTCTGACAAACAGAACTCAGGCAATCACGATGGGCTCTTATAAATCTGCTCCCTCTCAAGTTACCAGGGGTGTCCCCCAGGGCTCATGTTTGAGCCCCACTCTTTTTAACATCTATGTGACCCCCCTGGCGAAACCTATGAGAAATTTGGGGTTTAGCCCTATTTCTTATGCGGATGATACCCAACTCCTCCTCACTTTTGATAAAAAAAGATCAGACACACAACATATATTCTCCCAGGCTATGATGGCTATTGCCTCTTGGATGCAAAGCAATTTCCTCCAATTAAGCTCCGAAAAATCTGAGATTATGTTGTTTGGAGGCGCTGCCAACAGTTGGTCGCCAAACTGGTGGCCTGAGGAGTTGGGTAAAGCCCCTATTCCTAAAGAGGAGATAAAAAATCTAGGCATCAAACTTGATCAAAAACTTACCCTAGATGCCCATGTCAATACAACCGTTGGCACTTGTTATCATGTTCTGAGCCTTCTCAGGAGAATTTTTCCTTTGCTTCCTATCTCCACCAGAAAGACTTTGATTCAGGCCCTGATTATGAGCAGAATTGATTATTGTAATGCTCTGCTTCTTTCTACGCACGTAGCCTCATTAGGAAAATTGCAGGTTATACAAAACACGGCAGCCCGTCTAGTGACGGACTTACCGCCTAGGAGTCCTTCTTTGCCTTTGTTACTAAAGCTTCATTGGCTTCCAGTGAAAAAAAGAGTGGAATTTAAGATAGGATGTATGATTTTTAAGGCCTTAAATAAGCTTAGTCTTTCTTATCTCGCCAGAAAACTTAATATCTATACTACTGGATGCTCACTTAGATCAGGATCTAAAAGACTTCTTTCGATTCCCAGAATTAAGAAGGCACGTACTGGAGGCAAAGCTTTTTCTTACCTCGCCCCGAGTTTTTGGAATAGCCTTCCTCAATATCTTCGTGCTGAAATAACCCTCCTCCAGTTTAGAAAGCTTATGAAAACATATCTCTTCTAACCCGTTTGCCATGGCCGTATATCTGTTACAAGCGCAGAGATACCCCTCGGGGTGATTCAGCGCTATATAAAATTATAAAATAAAATATAAAATGAATGAAGCTAGATCTCTCTATTTGTCCACTCGGGCATTCATTGATACCTTGGAGTCTATGGTAATTCTGAGGTTTCCTGCTTCCTTAGATACTTTAGGCTGTGTTACCAGATCGTCAGGCCAGGCGGCGAGTAGCTCATCATTTTTTAATCGCCGCATGTGAGTATTTCGGAAGCATTCAATTTGAGATGGCTCCATGTCATCCACTGAACAGTTCTGAGGCAACTGAAAACTTTTGAGTTTCCAATGTCTTTGGGGCATTCCAGATAAAGCAGTATTTGTGTGTCATCTGCATAGTCACAGCATGTGAGGTAAAACCCATTGATTAGTGCCGGTAATGACTTCATGTAGGTGTTGAAAAGCATGGATGAGATGAGAGAGCCTTGAGGGACCCTGATTTTGTGAAGTATGGTTTGGATGAGAAAGGGGGATATGGATGACATTTGTTCTGTTTTGAAGGAAGGATGTGATCCAATCGAGAGCAGTCCCCTCTATGTCGGCTTTGTAGAGTCTTTGTATTAGAGTGTCATGGTCAACTGTGTCATAGGCAGCTGAGAGGTCCAAGAGAAGTAGTGCAGCAACCCTGTTCCGATCTACTGTGTTCTTAAGGTCATCCCAGATAGCAATGAGGGCAGATTCTGTGCCTCTTTCAGGACTTAATCCTGTTTGGAAGTCTGAAAGTATGAAGTTATCTTCAATGAATTGTGACATCTGAGCGAATGCTGCTTCTTCTATCAGTTTGCCCAGAAAATATTAATTTTAAGTGGTCTGTAGTTGTCAGGGTTAAGCATGTCCAGGTTTGTTTCCTTTAATAATGGGCGTATGTATGCCTTTTTTAGGTCTTCTGGAAATATTCCCATAGTTAAGGACTTATTGATGATTATGCTTACTGGTGTGGCAGCAGAAGCAGTTAGAAGAATTTTCTGGAAGGTTTGTGGTTGACATGGGTCAGAAGGACTGCCGGCAGGCCTGCTTGCTTTGACCAGATCTATATGTTCACTTTGTGATATCTGTTGGAAGGAATGCAGAGGCTGGGTTAGCTTATTCTTGGAGGGATTTTTTGGAAAGGAGTCGGTGCTGGTGGTCTTGCTTTGTTTAAAATAGGAGTCCAACGTGTCTGCTTTGGTTATGTAATGATTTGCCAGTTTGTCTGTGAATTCTTGAGTAAAGGGATGAGCTCCTTCTAGGCAATTTGGATTATGAAATTCCTTGAGAATTGTGTAAAATTCTTAATTTTCACATTTAGCATTTTTCTGAATAGTATCTTTTTTATCTTTTTTAATTGCTGACTTGTATAATCTGTCTGTAGGTGAATGTTTTCTTTATTGATGTTTGTTAATTTGCTGTGTTATCTCTTTTAGCTCTGTATTTCTCCAAGGTGCCTGTTTCCTTTGTCCTGCTGTGGTGTGACATTTAATAAAATATCTGCTTGTCCGTGGGACAGGTTGCTTCATAAATCTACTTGTCCTGTAACAAAATCCACTTGTCCCTTTGGTGCCATATAGTGAGTGCAGTGACAAATTATGACTGCAATCTCATTTTATAAGAGCTCTGATAATAGCCTCTCTACTTATTTCAGAGATCATACCATAGTAGGGTTTGAATACTAGCAATTCTGTTATTTTGCCTCCCTTCCGCAGATCTACATACTTGGGCTGTAGGTAATAGTAAATAATAGTTCCCCATGGTTTGAATATCCGTTTGAATTGTGCAAGCATACTAACTTGCATGTTTTCTGGGCTTTCATCATCTCGTCTCTAATATTTTCCCATACAGAGAAATGTTGAAAATTTACTCCTGACAAAGGCAGAACCAAACTTCTTCCAGGGTTGGAGAAAAAGGTGCTTGGAGGAAAAGTCAACTTGTTACCACCCAGCAGATTTTCGCATGAGCATATCTACACATGCATATTTGCTCTTGCTAAAATGCAGTTCACAAATATTTTTTAGTACGATTTCCTGACCTACTTTTGTAAATTCTTGTGTGAATTTCTGAATGGCTTAAATCTGCACTAATGCATGGACATATTCCATGGGTGCACTTTTGTGACTTTCGATAAGAATTGGTAACCTGTTTAGGTCTGGCGTTAACCAAGACCTTTTGTTTCTATAACTCTAACTTTCTCTCTCTGTGTACCAGCTGGCTTCACTGTGTGTGACAGCATTCTGCTCTTTCACAAGGAGCATATTGGCATGCCGAATAGTTTTGTTCAGTGCCAGGGACTACCGTGGCAATGTGTGACTTTGAGACCAAAAATATTTTTTTGCTTTTTCCAATATTTGTTATAGTGATTAGGGCCCGACAGCTTCCACAACAAGAAAGTTTTACAAAAGCTGTGTCAAAACAAACACACTCATTGACGAAAGCAAAAGGCTGACCAACAATGTCATACCTATTGACTTTATCAATGCTTATTTCTTTTCATGTTTCCTAACATTTTGTGGAAACTGGTTACACTGATATACCATTATGAATATTTTTGGGAAATAATAGCTTGCATCAACACATTTTACTGATGAATACTGCAAAGAAATGGTATCTAAAAATTCACAGTAGCTGAGCAAAAAAACATTCTTAGTTGCATTTTTTAATAAAAAAATTATTTGAAAAGCAAAGAATCCACAATCTTGCTTTCAAGCTCTTGCGTACATTTGCATCTAATTAGAGAGCATCCTGGAAGCATTATACGTCACCTCATATTGTTAAACTTTGCAAACGCTTGTACACGTTCTACTGGAACCACTGTCAGTAATGCAGTCTGAACTTACAATATTTATTTAGCGTGCTCACGCTAATAATAAAGGCTTTGTATTAATGAAGCATAAATACAAGTTCAAACAGCATTAACATTTGGACACAAATCTTACCTTAACTTCAGACAATGCCCTTCACTGATCCATAGTGTGGTACTGTAATCTGGCATCCAAAGTGTTTGTGCTGCAGGGGATTGGGCCTACTTTCCCAAGGACAAAATAAACATGAAAACTTGTTGTCCGTGACCCCAAACAATATGTCCTTGGTGCCTGGCTATAGGAATTCCACACCATGTTTTGTTATCCGGAGTACTGTTAGGATATCAAAAGCTTCCTGTAGCCTCTCATATAGTTTTTTAACAAAATGATTTGTGTCTAGATCTGTATTGGATGTTAGTTGTGTTTCCAAGTTTTCAAAATTTAGTTTGTTCCACGGTTGGTGGTTTTAGGTGTATTGCTTTGTAGTGTTTTATGTTGGAAAGATAGCAAATAGTAGTCTGACCATGTGTCTGCAGTAATCGTTTGAAAGGTAACTAGTTTCGTATTTGCAAAAATGACAACTAGGATGTGTCCAGCGATGTGTGTGGGTTTGAGGATGATCTGATGTCAGTTCAGTGTGTCTAGGCAATTTATTGTTTTCGGATGGGGCATATTGGATTTGTCAAGCCAGATGTTTAGGTCACCAAGAATGCATAGGTTGAAGTGTAGTGTATCAGGTTTGAAACTGTGTCTGGAAGTGTGTTTGTAAATGTTGTATTGCTAGGTGGAAGTCTGTAAAGGAATAGGAAGTTACAGGAGGAAGATAGTGTAGGGTTGCATCTGGTGAACAGGGCCTCACAACCTTGCATGGAGACGTTGTCAGCCTTAGTGATATTTAGAGTTTGCTTGTTTACAACAGCTAGGACACCCCCTCTTTTGCCTATACAATTTTGTGTGATAGTTTGATAGCCTAGATGAACGCCTTTATGCAACACTGGAGCCTTTTCATTCCCTAGCCATGATAAAGTTATGAAGAGTAAGTCAAGTTGAGTGTCAGTGAGAAGATCGTAGATGTGATGCTTGTTTGTAGAGTGATTGAGCATTTATTAGTAGGTAATTTAGAGATTGTGTTTTGGTGAAGGTGTGACTTTGTTTTGTAGAAGAGTGAGCAGTATTTTGTGGACTTGTAGCAGGTGTGTCCTTAGTTTTGGAATTAGCTGTATGAGGATAGCAATAGTGTAGCTTTTCTATATCTTATTCCTCGTCCAGCAGGCTAAGAAGTCATTTTGGTTGGTCTGCGTGTGGAGATGGTGGTTGAGAGTGGGTTGGTGAGCCATGTTGGTTTTCTAGAGTAGCCATGTTATGCTGTAGACATGGAGATGCAAAGTTGTGAAGAGTGGCATGTTGTTTGTTTTCTTTGTGTTTGTTTAGGGTGGAAGGTGTATGATTTAGGGGTGGTGGTGCAGCATACAGGTCATGTTGTAACGCTCTAAATTGTCCAATTGATGAGAGGCAGTTGAAAGAGAGTTTTTGTGTATGTGTTAGGTGTGGGGAAAGAGAGAAAGCTTGGCAGTAGAGTTGGTTTAGGTTATGTGTTATTTGTGTTGTAAGGAGGGTGGGAGTGGGTGAATGTTTCTAGTTTGTGACGGTATGTATTATGACGTAGTGTGAGGAGATGATGATGTAGTTGTTTTCTGAGAAGCATTTGTATGTAAAGTATTGTTGGTGAGTGGAAGCTGAATGGTAAAGGGGGTGGTGATGTGTTTTGGAAAAGGTTGTATGTGTGGAGGAGAAGGGATGTACAAGAGTTAAGAGTGTGTTGGATTTGATCGCTGGAAGAAGTCATATTTGTGGTTAGGGTTGTGTTGCCCCGTCCGCCCAAGAGCCACCCACTTTTTTACTCTTAAATGATAGGCTTCAGGGAATGGTATTTAGTTTTATTTTCTTTATTCTTCTTACTGTTGAGGGGATGAGCTGGCTGATTACCCCGGCGAGGCGTGAAGGCTTCGGATGAAGGGGACACCCATCTAAACGTCCTGGTGACCGACAGCCGCAATTTGGATATTGGGATTCCTCGCACCGGTGAGAAAAGACATCACCCACCAACACTGTGGGTCTCACCCTGCTGAACAAGATGGTGGCACCGCTCCTTGCGGCATAGGGAGTGCCGCCCAAGCAGACCGCTGCTTACCTACAAGGCTGAGGGGAAGATAGCGGAATCTCTGATCAAGGTGAGCTGGCGTGAGCTGTGTACCCCTGGACCAACGAGAGCAGACGAGCCTCCTGCGGGCTGAGATGGCCCCACTCTGGCACCCGGTGAGTCAGCAAACCACGGGGCACGAGTACCGGAGCTAGTGGGGATGCCGGCCTGACGCAGCTGCTGAGACTTTCGCGGCCCCTCAGGTCCAGTGTGAGTGAGGCTCCCCTTCTGAACCATCGAGGGTCCCCACGGATCAATCAGGTGAGAGAGAGAGGGAGGGAGGCCCAGCCCCCGCCAATGAAAGTGTGCAGCAAACTTTGTACCATACGGAGCACACGGTCGGGCTTCTCCCTCATCGGCTCCATAGTGCTGGATGCCCGTGTGCGTCTGGGGCCTTCTTCTAAGTCCCGGCCCCTGGAGATTCTGCCTGTATGGTCTCAGGCGCCCAGACAAACCTCCAAAAATCGGTGTGGCAACCTCCCACCCGGCCCCTGCTGAAGGCACCATAAGTACTTTTCCTGCACTCCTGACACTAAAATGGCGGCTAATAGGCAGCAAGGAGGAGTATCTTACTGAGACAGCCCAGGAGACACCTAAAGAACGTCGCGAATTACCCTTGAGGCCACTGAGAATACAAAGGGGAAAGATAAAAATGGGGTCTGGCCGAATGAACACCAGGGGCAGAACCTCTTGCCTGACCCCAAGATGGCCTCCACAATGGTCCTTTACCATGATGAGCTACTACTCTTGGACACAAATTGGACATCATCCAGACCTCAAGTATATCCCCATCCGGCTCACCCATCAGCACACTGAACCTGTGATCTTGCCACCGACCGTTGAGACCTAGCATTTTGGCCAATGCCCGGTGGAGCTACCTTGCTAGCTATTGAGGAGATGGGCTGTTGTCTTCCCCCCTCAGCCGTCACCTACCCAGCCGTACTTTGGGCAGACTTTCCTTCGTCTCTCTGCCTTATCTCCCTCTTATCTCCCTCTTAACCTTATTCCTTACCCCCCTTACCCTGCTACTCTCCACTTAACTTATCTCGTCTTCTATGCTCTTTAAATGTTTCTAGCAACAGATGTAACTTGTAACTGATGTAACTTTGTAACAATGTGGAACCTCATGTAAAGCGCTCTGATACCTCCGGGTCTAGCCAGCGCTACATAAAACTCAAATAAATAAAAATTAAAAAAATACTGTTAGTCTTCCTATCTTTTATCTGTTATGGCAAAAAGTTCGAACTGGTTCTTCCTGTGTTCAATCTTCCTCTCCTTCCTCTGGACTCTTGGTGAGGTTGTCCGGTGCCCCTCAGGAAATGCCAAAACAAGACAACGGGGTCAGTCTTGGTTTTCCATTACCAACTGTTGAAGAAAGCATGCCCTCCACCACACCGGTAAACTTTGTGTACACCGTGCTTAAGTCAAGAGTGTTGCTTCAACCTCAGTTATCACAACGTGTGGTGCGCACTCCCGCCCACTCACCAAGTGACAAGAAATAAGCGCTAGGCACTTGCCTGATACCACGACCCTCCTGAGCCGTGGTAGTCAGAGTCTCAGCGTTCGTCTCCGCCCTAGGACAGCTGGACTCTGGCGGTTTTCACCCAGAGCTGTTCTCTTCCTTCGTAGACCCGAAGTCTTCTAGGCGACTCGGTGTCCCTCTCGATCTCAGCACCTCAGGTGTTTTCTCTGGTGATATCTTGTCTTCGGTGCCCTTTTTCTCAGGGTCTTCAGCGTCTCCGTCCTCTGCTCCCGTGCTCTGACTTCCTTCTTTGACGTCCTCTTTTTGCATCAAAATATCAGTTCCACAGCCTTTTAGAACTCCACCCCTTAAGTGCTAGTAATCCTGCGATGTACTTCCGAGATCCTCGCGGATGGCTAGAGCGGGAAGTCTTCTTCCTGTATAGCCATTCACAGTGACCATATTTGGTGTAACAGGATCCACCTGGACCTGTTCACGTGTTGTTTGTAGTAAATGAGCGAAGTGCATTTGCTGTGAGTGTGTTAATATGTTTGTGGTTATGGATGGGTTAAGGTGGGTGCTTGTGAATGGAAAAAAGGGCAGCATTTCTGGCCCTAGGCCGGACCAGTCCCGGGAAAAGACCAAACAGGCAACTGCCCTTGTCCTCTCCGCCGTTGGCCTCGAAGCTCGGGCTGAGACGCTCTGAACTGTAGGCTTTAGTAGCCCTAGTGGTCAATGTGAGACCTTTAGCCAATGGGAACCCTAGCCCCAACCCTAACCAATCGTAACACTATCCCTAAACCCTAGGACCAATAGGAGACCAAGCCCTTGTGACCAATCACAGCCCTAGACCTAGCAGCCAATCAGAAACCTAATCCTAAGCCCAATAGAATCCCCAGATACAGCAACAAGTCAGAGCACCAGACCTATCAGCCTAATCAAAAACATAACCCTAAGCCCAATAGGAACACCAGATACAAGAACCAATCAGATCACAAATGTAACGTCCAATAGCAAGCTTAATGAGGGTGTTACCTGAAGCACTGTCTGATGTCCAGCGGGCAGTAAGCTGTTCCTCAAGAATTTCCTTGGATACTGATAGGCTCAATCCACAATTTGCTGGTCCTAGTTCACCCTGCAGATAGACCCAAATCTAAGCCACGTTCATACTGCTTTTTGCACACTACAACAAATCCCATTACATACATTTTCCAAATACAGTTTAAACCTTAAATCAGATTCAGAGGATAAACACACTCTGCTTAGCCTCTGAAGGGGTAGTTTTCCTTTTTAACTTTTCAAAGACCCAAAAGGGAGTGGGGGGCTGCTGAGGGGGTTGCCCCTGCACGCCTAAGCACAGTAAAGGGGAAACTAGGACCGAATTTCAAACAGCCATGGGTAGAAAAACAGTAGTTTAAACAGTACCAATTGCACAGAAACCAAGAGTTCAATTCAAACAGTCACAATAAATAAACTGCAGTTTTAACAGTAGCAATTGCATAGAGGACAAGAGATTAAATTCAAACAGTCACAGAGATTTGCTGTGCTTCCCGGGATTGAAGCTGCTGTTCTAGGTATTGTCAGTCCCTTTCCCGCTCCTTGTGCTTCCCCACACTGTATGTTATTATCTGCCCCCATATCACTACCTTCATGGCTGCCCAATCACTCAATGTGCCCACTTTCCGTTTAGCTTTCGTATACATAGTATTTGGGGATCCATCCGTTGAAGTCACCCCCAATTATAGTGCGCCCCTCTGGGACTGTGGCTATGGCTTATGTAGGTCCGTTGGGGTTCGGCTTTTCAGGGCTAGTGGACCATGGATGTGTCTCCAAACTCCTGATCGCTGGATCCGCCAGATGAAGGGCGACACTAGCCTCCTAGAGGAGTACGATCTGCTGTCAACTACCAGAACCTGCTGAAGTGGTGTCATCCTCACCATGTGTCCCTGTAATCCTGGGGCCTTTACTGCTCCTGTTCCGTCTCTTCAGTGCAAGGTCTGGTGTATCTGACTTACGAACCAATGACCCATGTGCTCGTTCATTGAACCCCAGAGCGATCCAGGTGCTAGGTTCGGCCCGCAGCCTCGTATGTCAGGCCTCTTTGCCCGCCAGTACTTCGTGGCCCTTCCAAACAACGGCCCAAAGTGTCTGTGGATGTCAGATGCACGAAGCCGGCAAGTCTTAAGAGGCAGGCTGTTGCTGGATGGGGCAAGATAAATGAAGGATTCAGGTTGGTAGCACGGAGCTCCTTTAACCCACGGCCGCCATCTTTGCCCGTGAAGTTACGCCCCCACCCCAATCTTTTTAAATATGAGGTATTTATTTCAGCACAGAATATCCATTAGTCTCCATCGTAGTTATCATCACTGAGAAAGTCAGTGTGAACAAATGCTTCTTGCAAATGTGAGTGACAGAGAGAATTCCCCGAGTTTCAAAAGTTAGATTAGGCAGCTATGAAGACATAAGGACAGAAGAGATCGCTATTAATTTTGTTCAGACTCCAGTATTGGAGACATTGCAGACTCTTGTTTAAAGCTGAACAGCTCCCAGCTGCAGTTTTTTGCCACTTTTGATGGACTTTGATCAATTTTTTGTCATCTGCAAGATAATGTATTCCATATTAGTTATGGTATTGAAAGTTAATCATAAATGTGAAATTCTGAACAGATCTCTTACTTGATGCTCTATTTCCTTGTAGACAATGACAACTAAAGAATGTAACAGGGAAATAGTCTACCCACAACTAAAATCTATTTAGTAGCCTGACTAGAGATGTGTGGGGAAGATGGACCATGAAGCTGGCTTATTGGCCATCTCAAAAAATCTTGTCATAATGTTTGTAACCTTGTCCATAGGTTCATAATTCACTAAAATCTCTTCATTCCAACAGACAACTAAAATGTCACTTCTTTGCCCGCAGGCTTTGGTTAATGGATGCTCAAAAATACTTTAATGATGCCAAGGTATTTGACATTTATCTACATATTTCCACTTATCGCTCTGATTCTGAGGTTTACTTTCCAAACTCGAGAAACAGAGATGCAGAATAAAAATTATAGTTCCGGTTTGAGCCAGACAGTTTTATTTCACAGAGGCCCTTTTTCGTGAAAGAGTTTAGGTTCTCCAGCACAGCCTATTTTCCTATGGTCTGATGATTTTACTCTTGAGCTACTAAACTTCAGTAGTCATTCTATACCCAATGGCTGCACAATCCTTCTGAGTGTGAAATTCTTGAAATTGGCAGCATGGCTCTTGAGTTTTTGCAGTATGAACATTTTAACATACTATCACAGTATGTAATGGTCTTACGAGAAATCAAAAGACCTTCCACTAGGTTGACATATTCTTTTGAGTGAAAGATTTTTGGTAGTGGTGCCGAAAAACAAAATGAGGATTTGATTATTTGTTAAGTATTGAACAATTCTTTGATATCTCCTCACAATAGTGAAGCCAAAGTCAAGTTTTCTTTCCCCGGGCTTTCACCTGGCAGCTATGACTTCATATAGGAAAAGTTCTTCTCAAAGGAGGGTGGGAGGAGGTTAAATAAGTTATCTCTATTCAAAAACCTTCCACTCCATGGGAACTCACTCTGCTTCTATCAACATTGATGGTTTCTCCAATCAAACAATACATAAAGTCACAGTGCATCAGTGTCTTTGAAGGCAACATTTCTAGAGGCATTCACTTCTGCCCGAAGGGTCACTAAACTACAGGCTTTATCTGCTGGTGAACCCTTTTCTGCGTTCCATTCTGTTAGAGTGATAACGAGAAGACTTCCCTCTTTACATCCCAAAATGGTGTCTGATTTCCACATAAACCAGGCTATCTAGTTGCAAGTATTTTTGTAACCCTTCAACTAAGCCTGAAAGGTCCCTCTATTCATTAGCCATTGAGTCTTACATTGCTGCCCATAAGAAAATCTAGTCAACTCTTTATTGACTATTGATCTTTATCTATGTCTCTGACCAAGTCAAAACAATCCTTAGTGAGGTCGATTGTTTCTTTTATTTTTCTTTATTACCACATAGGGAACAGACTGCTGGCAGGAAAGGTTACGTATAATTTATTGAGGGGAAAAGCAGCTCTGGCAGTGTGGGTGAGAAACATTCCACTGAATGAAATGTGTAAAGCCAATACTTGGAAATCTGTCCATACTTTACCTAAATCTTGTTTAGCTAATTCTTGGATTACAATTCTTCAGCCGAAACTGTAGTTGGGCAAGATACTCTGAAGAACCCTTTTGGCTAGAATTATCAGGTCAAGCACATTGGATGTTTTCTGGATACCGCATATAAACGGCTTGCTACTCTATTTATAAATATCAGTATGGATCCTATGGTGCTGAAGGAAAAATTTCTTGTATTCCAAGTTTTGCATCATACGCATCAATATTGATGTCATAATTGACCCACTTCCCTTTTATGTCTCCATTTTATCAATGGTAGAACTCTCAGTAATAAGGCTTTCCATTAGGCCTTTAAAAAATATCTGACTCAGTGAAGCAACTGCCAGTACAGAGCGCTCTGTGATAGGATAGTTTTCAGTCTATACTGCGCTGTCTACCTGGCTGCATTTTTTCTTCATTTTCTTCAGGTTTTCAGTGGCTTTCCTGGGACACAACATTAGATTGTAGCTGCATTGTTGCTTTTATGTAATATTTTTCCCTTAATCAGACTTTCAACCCTTCAACCTCATATACACCTGGTGGGGTTGTGTCTGCATTTGGCTTGCCAGGTGGATAATTAGAAGTTTTCAATTATAACTAATAAGAGCGTACAGCGAACCCCCTACACAGGCAGCAAATATTGTAATCTATAAGGCGTCAGTGAAGACGGCTACCTTGCAGAATGTGGAATAAATGTGTATTACTAATGTACCAGTGGGTTGTATATGTGGCAAGTGTGGTAAAACCCTTGTTACCCAAAACAAAATCCTGTAGAGTCAAATTTGTTTTTTTCCAGTGACTCTGGGTTAAATTAAGAGTAAGAAATGCACAATATTCTAGATTAAGATATTTCCAAATTGATATTGTGAAGGGAGTGGTAAAGATTGATCTACGTCTTACTATCATATCTGCTGACTCACTTTGTAGGTTTTGGTTAGTGAAGTAGGCGAAGATGTGAACATTCAGCAGTTGTTGTCCTCTACTGGAAACTGGCGTGGTCGGGCTCAGCATATTCTTGGTCTACAAAGCAGGGTAAGTATAAAGGTAAAATGTTATACACACGATCTTATCCCCTGGCAAATAACGCAAATTGATGAAGCAAAATTTGATGCATTCCTTCTGTGCTGAGGGCGGCCATGTTAAGTCAGGAAGAAACTAATATTAAAACGTTTCTTATATTCATTGGGTGGGTCTGTGCACCCATTTTAAAGTGTGCTTTCAAAATGTTGGATGTTTTCTATGCTGCCTCTTTTCTAGTGGAAGGTTCAGCTCTATCATGTTTATGTTGAATAATTTGATGTTTGAATGGTTTTAGTGGGTTGATTGTTCAACAGCCGTTTTATTTTTTTCTGCATGCCAGTCCTATTTTTTCAGTCTTCTTCTCATTACTGTTGATATCTTCTTTTTCTTCTCAGTCGCTACTTCCCACAGGGAGAGATTTCCCCAGTACTAGCAAAACTGTAAAAATATTTTGTTTCCCATCCTAAAAGAAACTAAAGTAATTTGAACAGACAGGCAAGACAGCTGTGGAAAGAGAAAACAAATCTACTATCCCTTGATGGCAACCAGTGTGCCCGACTGCCCTAGATTTCAGTGAATGAAAGTTGGAAAGGACCAGATACCTGAACATTAGGTTCTACCTTTGTTTATATTTTTTGTGCATTATTCTGCAAGGTTTGTGCCATTTACCTTCAAACAGTTATTAGCTAAAAGCAGTTGGTTCTCTTTTTGCATCACCAACCATGTTACGCATTAAGGGAATCACATTTAATGTTCAGGATTTTAATGTTGAGTGCTACACCTTCCAGGGCTTCAGCGTTGATATGAACATTTCCATCAACAACAGTGCAGAACCCACTGAGAAGGAGCACACTTTATTTCTATTTTAACATAGAGACATACTTTTGTAGGGAAAAGGTACACTCCAACAAGCGATGACACTCCAAACATAACTTCAACAGAAGATGACAGAGAGTGTTCAATCGAGAAAATTGACTGAGAGGAAGAACCATCCCAAATAGCTGCCATGCACCACAGAGAGGTTGTAATCCAGTGCGAGACACATTGTAAACTTTCAAGAAGGATTAATCTCTAAAAAAAGATACATACTCCTCCAGTCATGAGGGATTGTGGACAGCTATGGCAATTCTGATAACGTCAGCTTCCGGTCTTTCCACAGAACTACAGTAACACTTTTTAGGGTATGTTTGTTATAGGAGCAAATAAGTTGAACATTCCATTTTCAGCACTAGAAGCAAGATCACTAGCCATTTGAGAAACTCTTCAGTACCATGTTGATTTTAAGCTTCTTTTGGTGTTGGATCTTGTGTATTCAAACTTACTAGTGCAATTTCCTCACTCCTGCAACTAAGAAGTCTACTGCTTCTCAACTGTTCAAGAATGACAAAGCACTGTTGCAAGAGCCTTCATTTAAGATTGGCTACATAAGCATATTTTAAGGACCTACCGTTGCGGCAGCACTCAAGTCCCAGGGTGACATCTCTTCTCAGGCATGGTGATGGGTGGTAACATGTTCGGAGGGTAGATCCCCTGGGGCACCACAGTATCACCAGATAGGTTGATGAATGATAGAGGCAATTTCTTCTGTAAGGGATTCTTCCTTGTATGTTTTGTCACACTGGAGTTGAGGGGGTCTACTTGCCCTCTGGGGGGACTGGCGGCACTTGCCACATCAATCTCCGTTTCTGGTGGCGAGAGGCTGAGGGTCCGCAAGGGTGCCCATGCACTAGTCTCTGAGCAGTGTGGTGATAAGCACTCTGTCCTTTGCTGTGAGCTGCCTGCATACATAGGTGCTTGCCCCCCATTCCCAGCCATCATGGATGGGGCTACAGTTGATACCCTACCCCTTAGTGTTTTGGAAGAGGGAGGAGAGGTATATAAGGCAGGCGCAGGGGGCACCAGTCTTACCCTACCCTGTTGACTCCAGGCCATAACATTCTTGTATTTAGGCCATGTCTAGTTCTCCAATGGGAGGTCTCTGCAACTCCCATCAGCGTCAACCAGGTTCAGTTGAGGGGCCAAGAGCAGCACACAGGTCAGATCACCCTCCTCTCGGCCGCTTCCCTCCAGTCACAGGCCCTCCTCTCCTCTAGTACCTGTCCATTCTGTGACTAGCTTGGGCTCCGAGTTTGTCCCTCCCACCAGGCACCAGTGTCCACCGCAGTCTCTCACTGTTCCCCGGTGAACTGGAGTACTTTTGGCCCACTGAGTGCTTCCCCTGACTCAGGCCATGTTTCCCCTCCGGCTGAGTCAATCATGTGGATCCCAGCCCAAGCCCTCCAATCGCCAATGTGGCTCGAGAACGGCGAGATGTCTTCCCGGCCACCAATCATTTATGTGCCCACTCCCGTTATACTGGTGGATTACAGGCGCTCCGAGCACAAAGCTAACCTATTTGCCGCCTTGCCCACGCCCCCTATACGATGCATTCATGTAATGTAGAAACATGGTTTGTGATTTCCTGCAAGTGTCCAACACAAGAAGTAGGAAAAGGGCAGTCTTCTGTCTTGCAACTAGAAATTAAATGTATGAAAGTTTGTAACTGCTCCAGTGACAGTGAAAGCACTAAATGGTAAATAGCTAATGAGGACAGTCACTAAGCATGTGCAAGATTGAATCTGACCGTACCATAGGTGACAGCTTCTACTGCGTGAGGGAGAGCTAAAACAGCAAGAGGAGCATGGACTTTTGCATGCTTACCCAGATGTTCTTTTAGCTATGTATGAGATAATTTGGAATTTCAATCCCTATCCCTTCTCCCTGTATCAAATTATTCTGTGTCTCCCTTCTTTCCAAATATGTCTTCACCACCAGGAATGCCTACTCTCTTCTGCAAGGTCAAAATAACCATTTCATGTTTTTTTGTGAGGACCAAAAACTGTTGGTGGATCAATAGCCTCAATTACAGGTATTTTATTTCTTGTTCCCTCTCACGACAACAGAGTAAAGACATTACTTTTGAGATGGGGCCAGAGGCGGTCTTAAAGACTGTTATCGCACAAACATGCAAGAAGGATTTAGAAATCTTGCGTAGTTATAAGTGTTTATTTTGCATGATGCACATCATATTTTATTTTCTCAGGTCCGTGAATTGGAGAACCAGTTGGGAATGCACAAAAGTCCAATATCTGAGCTTAGTCTTGAAGAGGAGATGCTGGGTCTTACAGTACCACGGAAACTGCAGGCTCAGGAAAAAAATCTGTTCCGGATTCGCAGTTTGGAAAAGGAAAGGAAAGAAATGTTGGAGGTAAAGAGTTGGTATCAGAATGTCTTATTGTATATAGAAGATGTTATGCCAAACAAGAAAGAGGATGGACTCTAGAATGTTATTGAATGTTCTCACAACTAAATCACATCTCCTGACTAGAAAAACTTCAAGTTGGTCTATTACCTTTTATGAATTTATTAAACTGATTTCCTGAGAAATAAATGATAACATTTTGTAGGGGATTTATTTGTTACAGCTCTGAAATAGTTGTTGGTAGTGTTGATGCTCCACCCCAAAGTTTGTTTAACTACTTTGCCCAAGGCATATTAATGTGGTTCATTGTGTTGGAAAGGGATAACCCAGTGTTCAAATACTAAGCCATTAAAAAACATTGTGCATAACTAAGTTTTGCCAGTTTTCATTTTTGTATATTTATTAAAATATCAAAATCATCATTACAGAAAACAAAAGTTAATCCTAATCAGGGAATTAGCAATATTCAAATCATAATAATAAATCCTAAATACAAAAGGGCCTTTTGTGGCTAACCCTCAGTACATAAAATAAACAGCAGTAGTCTCTGTTCTGAACAGACCTAGCAGAATAGAGTAATAACATGAGCTATGCCTTTCTAAAATATAATGCTGCGCTTCTAAAATGTGCAATGCAAAATGTAAAAATATAAAGTCTTAAAGATATGAATGTCTAAGATAGCAGTTCTTAACATTTTCACTTCTGTGGCTCCCCACTGAATGACTATTGGAAGCCAGGGACCCCGCCTAAACAATTTCTACAAGGTTAGCCTAAAAAAATGCGCAAAAATACAGAAACAAGTATACATCAATCAAATACATACATTATTAAATATTTTTCTTAATTCACAAACACAAATACATTTTTTAATTTTAATGGGCAGGCAGGAGCATTTCAAAATTAAGGTGTATTTGGTGTCTTAGTGGACGAATGCGTACACTGTAGGGGCCTGTGTATGGTCATAGGTTCATCCTTCTGAGTAGTGGCGGCCGGCACGGATCGGGACAGGCGGGGGGGGGGGGACAAGCGGATTTTAAAAAGAATAAAAAAACACTTACCTGATGATGGGTCTCTTCTCCATGTCTCCGTCACTGTCTCTCCCCTGGGGCCGGAACAGGAAGCATTGAGGCTCCCCAGAGCCAATCAACGCTGCAATGCAGCGTTGTGATTGGTTCGAGCGCCGTGGTTTGGCGCTCAGCCAGGGATTTGGAACCTGGTCATGTTTTCCACGCAGACTGTAATACAGCCTGCGTGGAGAACATGTCAAGTGCGCATTAATGTTTTGCCGGCCGAGAGCTTTGTACTGTGTATCTACTTTATTAATATGCTAATATTATTTAATTCTTTTAACAGTCACATCCCCCCCCCCCCCCCCCCCCCAGTAGGTGCTGCAGGTCCCCAGGGATCTGCAGAGCACATGTTTAGAATAACTGGTTTAAGGACAAATGTCTGTATCTGAAGCAAAAAATGTAAATCCCCCAATGACATAATGTTTGCAGATCCTTTATGATGTTTTAGACAAAGACCTCATTCGTTTCATAGCATGACATTACGCAGAGAGGTGGGAATAAAACTACCTTGCACAGCTAAATAATCAAACTGTTAATTTCTAAAACACTTTCTTGCAAATGAATTCTTTCATTGTACAGAAACATGAGAAATGCAGCTTGATAGAATGGACCGTTCTGAACATTTATACCAATAGATATAGCAATGAAGGTTGAGCACATTAACCATCAAACTGTTTCAAATACATTTCCACGGCTAAGAAAGCTAAAAAATGAAACCTATACACAATCAGAAACAAAAACATCATGGTTGCAGCCGAATTTTGATTCTTTTCTATAAAGCTAATAAATGAAATGCTTGTGCACTTCATTTAAGCTTGCACTTTCAGAAATGCAGCCTAGTGTGGCCTGGTTATGTTAACTGAACCAAACCTGTGTTAGGCAATGCTTATATAGTGGGGAAAAAAATCCACATTCCCCGTGCCCCCCCATGATAATTGAAAGTTATCACGCCACCAAACTATTACATCTCAGTCATCATTCTTGATCTTGTAGGACTTACCCTCTGCAATGGTCTCCAGTTGTCGTAGGCCTCTGTCTTTCTTTCAAGTGCAACTTCTTATTCTGCCATTCTTATTATTTCTCCCTCTTCTTGTTCCTACAATTACATTTAAAATCCCTAACGCAAATTGATCCACAGGACTTAAATATTAAATAAACACTTTACTTTTATAAATATTAATGTTACTGAAGCAGCAATCTTTACTAATAACTCAGTACTTATCCCACCAATCCCTCAACCTATCTTTACCCAGATTTCATGTTCTGCACAGATCCACATATTAAACTTATTTTGAGTTTGTTGCTCAACAGCTTGTATTACAGTTTCTTCATATGCATCGTACACTCTCCTAGTGTGAGATACGTGGATCTAATACAGCTGACCTCCACACTTCACAGCTGTTTTCATCACCAAGTTCAGTCAATAGTGGCCCTTCCAGCATCGTTCAAAGAAGTATCTCCTGACATGCTTCTTGATGTGGACTCACTCTCCTGGTTGCAGATAGTAACACAATTCTGTAGATGCAGAAGTTGTATCAAGTTGCACCTAGCGAGAGGTAGAGTGTGCTGTTAGCTAGGCACTTGCAGTAATCCAAGATCAAATAATCAGTAATAGTAAGAAAAGCTCCATCCGGAATATTGCCATGAGCACTTCATGGGCATTCAATCCAGTTTTCTTATTTGGGGTACATCTCATGCTTAGCAACCCCAATGAAATTGCATCTGGATATTTCAGAGAAGTTGAAGCACACACTTTTGCAAACTTGTTTTTAAATGCACTATTGTATTTCTCCATCAAACCTGATGGTTCGGATGATAGCTACAATCAAAGTTCGGATGGACTTTCAGTGCTGCACACAAAATTCTCATGATTTCTTTTAATATTCCCCCTTGCTTGACTTAATTAATGTTGGCATTCCAAATCTAGGGAGGGATCAACTCCCTTAATAATAATTTTGCATCACACCTCCTTGTTGGATAGGTCTCAATCTACTTCGAAAACAGATGATTGATAAACAATACGTACCTCAAACCATTACTTGGTGGCATCACTACAAAATCAATGAGCATCCTATTGAAGAGACCAATTATTTTCCTTACGTGACTCGTTGTTACTCAAGTTTTCTTTTCAACATTGTTTTTCTGACACACTATACATCTCTGACAGTAGTCTTGTGCCATTTTTCTAAAAAGAGGTTTGAGCTAGCAAGCATTAAAAAGCCTCACCATCCCATCACGTCCCACGTGTAGGTTTGTGAAATCGCTCACAATCTGCGGTATCAGTGAATTTGCAAGACAAACCTCCCATCATTGTATTTCTAAAGGTCTTCCTCATTTTTACATCCTTCAATTTGTCAAATGTTCGTACTGATACACAAGCAAAAATGGTTTCAGTAGATTCTGATTGTTTATCTGTCTTGTTCATCTGTCATCATGAACAATGTAGTATTCATTGTTGCATAATATTTAGCAAATGCATCTGCAAAACTATTTTCTTAGTAGCCATATCACTACCATGCCCATGAGTAGCATGTTTCACTAATGCTATTTTCTGTGGAAATTTTAAAGTGTGCAACAATCAAGAATGGGTGGTCCAATGTGAAAGGGTGTCCAAGCTGACGTCTTGAAACCACGCTGGGACCCTACTTTCCCAAAATTGTGAACTATTTCAAAGCAATACGGACTATCAATATAGATTGTAACACTTAATGTATTGGCTATGCAGAATGTTATAGTAATGGCAACTGATTCAGATGCTTGTTCAGAAGTAACATTACACAAGTACAATGGAAACTGCATATGCTGCTTATAAAAATAAATAAATAAAACCAAGTCAGCCAAATCGAGTGGTATTACTTGAATGTCTGCTCTTCTCTTGGTTCGCAATTCTGATATATCAAGGCAGTCATGCTCCTCCTGTATATCTTCATCACTGTCGTCTTTTGGAAGTTGCAAAAGAGTTGCAGGATTTAAAATATCTCATATTTTTATTGAGACATTTGGTGCTGCTAGAATTGTCAGTACATTTGCCAAATGTTGAGTTCTTGTTCGGGTCAGAAACGTTCCCACTAAATAAGGCACTAACAATTAATGTGTGACCCATGACAAACTAATCACTCTGAGTATTGGAAATAGACGTAGCAGCTACCAATATTAAGCTTCTAGGCAAATCAGCAGCAACTGGATTGAGGGTTCCAGAAAAGTATGCCACAGGTCTTTTCCTATTGCCATGCTGTTGTGGAAGAACAGAAAGTGGGCACCTTTTTCATGACATAATATATAAAGCTCATTTTTATACTATCAGGCATGCCTAGAGTGGATGCTGTACACAAAGTGTGTCTTAACTCCAGGAAGGTTTTTATACATTCTTCATTCTATGGTACCAGCTCAATTCCATCACTATGGGTCCATCTCTGTAATAACTTCCCTGCATTGGTGCCTCTCTCCAGACTCTCGGCAGATGCTTTAATACATTTGGATTTGCCTTTCCCTTTGCGGGAAATAAAAAGGGTTATTTAGGATTGGCGCGTTGTAAGGTCCATGGTTCAGGTGGGACTCCATCTAAACCTTATGCTATATCTTCCCAGCTGTCCTCCAGTTTACTAAAGATATATGAAAAATCCTGTCAACAAGGCTGCCTTCACCCTCCTTAAATTAATCTCTTTTACCCACAATGATAAAGCCGAGGAAGGACCTTACAGATATGGCCTCCAACAGGCAGTTATCGATTCTAAATTCAGATTATAAAAATTTGGATTATAAAATATTAGCCTCTGGCCACTAACTGAGCAATCGGGCTTCATTCCATTGGGGAGAGGAGTTGGCCTAACGGTTAGGGCACTCGACCTCAGACCTGGGGGAACTGGGTTCGAGTCTCGGTAATGACGCTAAAACATCCTGTGATTTTGGGCAAATCACTTAATCTCCCCGTGCCTAACAAAAAATGAATGTGTGTCCTCATGTAACGTAACTGGTGCCATGTAAAGCGCTCTGATACCTGATTGGATTTGGGTCAAGTTCGCGCTATATAAAACTGCAAAAAAAAAAAACAACATAATACCTCTTTGAATCTGTGCAGACACTGGAATGTCATGTGCTGTGCCAGGGACTCATTCCCTCAAGCTGTCTGTGTCGTGCTTGATCTTGAAAAAGCCTTTGATTCCTTTCATTTGGGTTACATACACATAACATTGAAGTGTTTTAGTCTCACTCTATATATTTTTGAGTGGATCCATGCTGGGCTGATAGAGTCCAGATTGGCCAATGCATCACCAACTACTGTGCACTTGATAAGTGTACCTGTCGAGACTGCCCTTTTCCACCTTTATTGTTCACCCTGACCTTTCACCCTTTAACTTCTTGTTTGCGACTTATGCGGGCACGCTAGGGAGTGGTGCTACATTGGCTATACTGTTCTACGCCGACAAGATTTTTGTGTATGTCAGGAACATCGAGGCAGACCTTTATAATATTATTAGATTTTTTCTTCACAGATCTCGGGCCTTTATGTTAACTGGGCAAGTCTTGTATTTTTCCCTTAGACTTTGCTTGCTGGTTATCTTCGCAACCAGTTTTGGATGGGAGACTTGCCGAAGAGGCATTTTGTTTGGATACCTGGGAATAAATGTTTACCACTCAGCTCAGGGCTTATAGGATGGTGACCTAACTAGGGTGGCCTGATCTCTTTGCTCAAAAATCACGTTTTGGTCTTCCATTCCTCTTGCAGTGGTTGGATGTGTAGCACGTATTAGTATTTTAGCTCTCCCACAACTACTATATTATTTTTACAAACTTCGTAATTTCCTCCCCTGTTCCTTTTCCTAAGACCAGCTGCTTAGTGAGTGAAGTGATGTGGGCCGGCAGCCATCAGAGGGTTGCCCTTTCTATTCTAAAATTACCTGTGGAAGAAGGACTTGGTCTTGTTGACTTTGAGCGATACTACTTGGCAGTACAGCTACAAAGGGTTGACCACTGGATGGCTTATCGTAACTTAGCTGAGACAGAACTTTCCCAAACTGGTCTCCCCACACACACACACACACACACACACAGGTTGGCCATATGTACACCAGCTCCATACATGGTTCAACCTGTGGTTTAAAACACTTAGGGATTTGTTCAATTATGCTGAATTAATTGATTTCCGCACTTTGATATCCGACGATAACATTGCATCAGGACAATTCATGTACAAACACATCAGGTGCACACTTCATGACTTATTTGATTTTAGTGTTCGGAACCTCCCACGAATGAGGTACTACAATTACTGTGTACCATGAGGGATGAGAGTAAATTGTTTCTCTGGTTATAAAAGCCTACATCTAGCATTGCGATCTGTCTCTAACCTCTTTGTGCAATACCCAAGTTAATAAACTAAATAGGGCCTATTTGGCACCCAAGCAAGTTAGTAGAACCTATTCTTGATGCCCCTGATATTGGTTGCCGGATACCAGTCTCAATCCTATGATGTGATCCTTTGGTTCACTTTCTACATATTTGTCAAAGGTGTTGGAAACTTTCTCATGTTACTGAATTGGGAGCTCCATAACTCCTTGGAGACCACTATACTGGGCCTCTTCTCTCGGCTGAAATTTGAAAAAGCGTCAAGTCCCTTTTTAGATCTTGTATTGCTCCTAACCAGACAAAATATTACAACTAATTGGAAAATGCCCGTTCACTCCCGCAGTTGCGACATGGGCTCCATTGCTTTAATCAGAGAGTGCACATTTTCACAGAGATAAGAAGGATAGTCTGTATAAACATTGTATTTCACCGGCATTTGATTTCCTTCTGGAGGAGTTTAAATCTCAGCATATTGGGGACAATCACCCACCTTAGATTCTCCCCTGAGCATTCCTGAAATGTTTTATGTTAATGTTGACAGCGCACATGTTAGGTACGAGTTTGGTCACTCTGGTTGTAGTCTGATTTAATTCCTCACTGTTGTCTGAGGATTTAATCTTTCATAACAGTATGAATATATTCTAGTAATCCTCAAACAGATCCTTTGCTTACCTGTTGTTTTGATTGGTTGTTGGAAGGGGAAGTTTAATGCAAAATGCTCAGCTTTGACCTTTAGCCAGTTTGTATTCTGGGCTCTGCCACCTGTTATCTTTAAAAAACTTTTGCTATTAAAAATATTTTCGATAAAAGAAGAAGCAACTTTGCTTGTCAGTACATCACACTTGGGTGAAGCTGCATACTTAAGTCCGGACACAGTCCCAACACAAAGGCCAAGACAAAAACTGACGCACCCTCTTTAGCTGGGTTTTCCATTCCACCATATTGTGTGTAAATCTGTATCAATCTCTCCTAATATACATGAGCTGACTTCTCTGTATTTTGCATTGTTCTCTTTTGACCACTTAAACGGTTTCACTGGAACCTTTTGCTTTTAAATGTTAAATAACCCTGCAAACTTATCCTAAACCACCAAAGAGAGCTTAGAACTCAACAGACTCCTAAATGGTTCTTCATCTGGCAACTTTACCATCATCTTGCATTCAATGCACAAATCCTTTATCACAATGATAGAAAACAATGCATCCAAATCTTCCCATACCTTCGACACAGTAGCAGGCTGACCCACTTCTGCGTACAGTTTCTCAGGTTCTTCTCTAAAGTTTAGAAAATCCTTCATAAAAGTGTATAAATCCTGACTGCTCCATGCTATGTGAACATAAGCCAGGCTATTCCCTTAATGTGAATTCCCCTTCAACAACATTACACTCAAAATCTCTCACAACTCTCTTTATTTCATTCCTCAGCAGCTTTGAAATCCATTCTCCTTATTGTCTTTCCACATTCTCCCAATCTCTGATTAACCCCACAGTCCTTCTTAAATGTCCTCTCAATTGTATAATGGTCACCTTTCGCATTTCAGCACCTGTCATCATCATTATATAAGTTATGAATCCTCAATTTGTGCGAATCTACACCTTGTTCACTAGCCATACTCTCCTGCTTTTCATATGCATGACCAACTCGCTTTCTTTCTTACAGATTCAAAAACACCATCTCATCAAATCCAATTTCGAAGTCCTATTACAATCAGTTCTTAAATCAATATGTTATTTGAAATTCACTTTACTCATAGAAACACCATTCTGTGCTTTTTTTGTCACACTCTTCTATGACTCTATAATCACAGTTTACATCCTCCTGACTCAGTTCTAACTTTCCAGTCTCATTATATGGTGTTGGCCTCACAGCCCAAAATTCATCTAACATCTTTCCTTTTCATAAAGACCAATCTTTTTCTCCTTTTGATCATACGCTTCTTTGCTGGATCTACATCTAAAACAGGGAATACTCACACAAAGTTTACCTTTATCTTGGTGCACAGATAAACTACCACCATCCCACTCCAAAATTAATACAGTCAGAACTAGACTATTGAGGAAACCATAAGCTTGGCTTAAATTCAAACCAGTTGCCACACTTTTTTACTTCCACAGACACTTTTTTCTAACTTACAAGTTCTCCAAAATTGTCACATGAAATGCCTAGCAGCTGACTTATATATCGGCCAGTTGCCTGTTTCTCTGCCAGGGCAATGGAGTAAATTACTCAGTCACCCTGATGGAGATGCCTCCTGCCTAATTCAGAAATGGCTGTCAAGTTGCAGATCATTTCTAAAGCATTGGCAGGAACTGCGGTCATGGCGTTTCCTGTCAATGCTTTTTGCAGTTTGGTTCAGAGCTCCGTTAACTTGACGGATCCTTGCACCAAACTGTTTTCTTTTGTATTTTGAAAAAGAAAATCCCAAAGCGGGTTTTCCTTTGTTATGAAAAATATACTGCCCCCCTCGTCATGGAAGTCATCTGCCATGGCGAGGGTGGCATGTTTTCTCTTTTACTATCCCTTACCACCAAGGTTTGCCTGGAGGTGACAAACAGTAAAACAAAAAATGTCTACGTATCTGCCTATCCTAATTAGGCGGAGAGACATGTAATCAAGTATGTGACGCCCTTTACTCCGTCAGAGATGTTCAGCTATGGCGGTGACAGTAGTCATCACTGTAGCCAAACTTATGGCCTGCCCGTATTTAAATCGGGAAGGCGGACCACTGTGTTTGCAGGGAGGTAACACTGTTGCAACGGAGTTTCCTCCCCACTAACATCTAAATCGACCCTTAAGTGCCAAGACAAATGAATCCCAACAATATTACAATATGTACCATCGTCAATGGCCAAGGTAATGTAGTACAATACTGTAGGACCGGGGGTCACCAGGCCCTATGGGGGTAGCGTGGCGCGAGCAGGTAGGCATCCAAAGGCTTACGTGTAAAGTAACCATACAGCACACACATCCACTGAGACAGGATCCGCACGCAATAATTGACACCACAACAGTAGGTTGAATAAAACCAATCAGTTTTATCTAGATCAACATTAGGATCAAAAGCATTTCACCAGGAAAAGATTGGGCATTTCATTAACACATCAACCTGACATGGAATCAAAGCGTGGCACCTGGCAATCCTGGAAAGCGTCAAACACAACCTCTACGCAGAACGCGGCACAGGGCAATTCATTAGCGCTTCAAACATGGCATTCAAGGATAGCGCTGCACATAGCAACTCATTAGCGCTTCAAACATGGCATATAAACCTAGCGCTGCACATAGCAATTCACTAGCGCTTCAAAACATGGCATATAAACATAGCGCTGCACATAGCAATTCACTAGCGCTTCAAAACATGGCATATAAACATAGCGCTGCACATAGCAATTCATCAGCGCTTCAAACCATGGCATTTAGGTATAGCCCTAAACATGGAGTATCTGCAGAGCCTTAAACATGGCCTACCACAACAGCGATACACAGTCTAGCAGGAGTAGAACCTCCTATCCAGTAGGGTTGACCAGTCTCCACAATAACCTGTTTCTTGGGCTAACACTTAGCCCTTCACTGGGCACGAGTCAAGGGGGCCATGGGCCGACCTATTCCCCACACCGGGGTAGTTGGGGGGCCAAGCGGGCCCAACGGTCAAATTCCCCGGGGAGGGGCATGCTCCAGGCCTCTCTAGGGCCTCCCGCCCTCCTCCCCGGGGTTTACCTGAAGCTTCGGCCTTGCAGGCCCTTGCGCAGCTCCGCGGCCGGGCGGGGGTTCACTCTCCACGGAGCCCCTCCCGCCAGCCGCGTAGATCTCCCGGCGACGTCCGGGCCGAGGGGGATGGCGCGGGGCTCCCGGCCGGTCCAGACGTGGCCAGGGAGCTTCGCGGTGATCGGAGACGGCTCCGGGTCCTCCTCTGGTTCCGGGGGACTCGGGGATTTCCCTGAAGGCTTCAGAGGCCCGCGCCCGCAGCCGCCAATGACAGGTCGGCCTGCGGGGGCGAGGCCCACTCGACGAATAGCACAGCGGCGGGGGCGGCGTTTGGCAGTCCGCCCCCGTCAGGTGATGCAGGCCTCGGCTTCAGGCCTAAGCGGCCTCGATCGGATGGCTCCGCCTCACGAGGCCCTTCCGGGGATTCTGGCGGCCCTCTCCTTGCGGAGGGCCGCGTCGCAGGGTCGGCTGACAACAGCGACGGGGCCCCGGTCTTCCCTGCGGGCCCCGGAGATAACGGGGATCGTCGCCCTGGCCTCAGGCCTCAGCGGTGAGTGTTCCCTTTTCAGGATCCCCGACGGGGGTGGGAGAAATTAAGAGGTGGCCTGCAGCTTGGGGGGTGGCGATTGGTTTGGCGCCCAGCGCCCCGTTTTCCCCCCAGAGACGCCCCAGATCAGGGCAGGTAGGCTGGGAGGTGGCAGGCCACACGCCAGTGGCAGAACCAGCTAGGGAGGGGGTCCAGGTTAGGTCAGGGAGCGCAGGAGTGGCACAGCGCAGGTACCTGGTCGATCCCCCAGCAGTTCTGTGGTAAGTTTCTGTGGTAAGTTTCGTGGGTAAGTTCTGTGGTAAGTTTCTTTGGTAAGTTCTTTGGTAAGTTCTTCGGTAAGTTTCTTAGCGCTGGCTGGATCTGGCGCCCTTAGTAGTTTGGTTCGTTGGGGGGGGGGGTAGGTTGAGTTGGTGACTGAAGGGAGTTCTCAGTCAGGCTTGGTAGGTTGTCCCTGGGTTCCCCTCCCGCTGGGCCAGATCAGTGGGCTAGTTCAGGATCCCTCACTCAACTTAAAAGGCAGCACCTCAGCCCTGTCACTTTCAGTGGCATAGGTCCCTGACTAGGCCCTACCGCCTAAAACTCCTGCGTAGATTCCCCCAGGTCTGCGTCGCCCCAACTGACTAAAAATGTTCCCTCCTTTCCTTAAGTATCCCTAGGTCAGGTGACCACCCTCTAAGGCGGCAAAAGTAAACCCCACCCTTCTTCTAGAAGGTTCCAGCAAGTTCCAGGAGCTTCCCCACTCTAGCTATAGGACAAAAAGGCGGGCTGGTGTTGCAACAATGTTGTAGGGTCCCAGCCAGCTCCTGGCAACTAGGGTGCTACTTAAAAGGCCACTCCGCAGTAGCAGGGGCCTGTGGCAGCCATATTGGGGGAAAAGAGCACCTGCACCTTAACACTGATTAGCAATGAAAAGGCGTTCGGAGACCTAAGGCCAACGAAAAAGAGGGTGGAAAAAATGAGGCAAGGGCAAAAACACAGGGAAAGACCACCCTAGGGCTGACAGGTCTAACACGCGTCCCCCCCAGCCTAAAGAGGGGAGAGCTACCCAACCTCTAGGGAGTTCTCGTCACTAAGGCGGAAAAACGGGGAGAGACCGTCAGCATTGGCGTGGTCAACTCCGGGCCGATGTTCCACCCGAAAGTCCATCCCCTGTAGGGAAATGGACCACCTTAGCAACTTGGGATTTTCGCCTCTCATCTGCATGAGCCAGCGAAGGGGTCGGTGGTCCGTCTGAACCAGGAAGTGAGAGCCATAGAGGTATGGTCTCAAGTTCTTCAGAGCCCAGACCACCGTGAAGGTGTCTCGCTCGATGGTGCTCCACCGTTGTTCCCGAGGGAGGGGTCTTCTGGAGATAAAGGCCACAGGTTGATCTTGGCCCTCGTTGTTGAGTTGCGAGAGCACCGCACATATGCCGTGCTCAGAGGCGTCCGCTGTACAATGAATTATTTTGCGAAGTCAGGTGTTGCAAGCACCGGGGCGGTGCACATCGCATGCTTCAGAGTCTCGAATGCCTCTTGGCTGCTTCTTGGACGTCAATTCTATCAAGGGGGCTACGATGGTACCATATCCCTTGACAAGCCGGCGGTAATACCCAGTGAGGCCGAGGAAAGCTCGGACCTCTGTTTGGGTCTTGGGGGGCTCCCAGGCCATGATGGTTTCAATTTTGGCCTGGAGGGGTTGCACCTTACCCCGCCCACCAGGTGTCCCAGGTAAACGACAGATCCCTGTCCAATCTGGCACTTGCTGACCTTGATAGTTAGTCCAGCACGTTGCAGAGCCTGTAGTACCTCCTGGAGGTGCTGCAGATGGTCCTCCCAGGTGCTAGTGAAGACAGCTATGTCATCCAGATATGACGCTGAGAAGGACTCCAGGCCAGATAGCACCTGGTTCACCAACCGCTGGAAGGTGGCCGGAGCATTCTTGAGCCCGAAGGGCATCACTCTGAATTGGAAGTGGCCCTCGGGGGTGGAGAACGCTGTTTTCTCCCTTGCTCCATCGGCCATGGCAATTTGCCAGTACCCTGACGTCAAATCGATGGTGCTGAGGTACCGGGCTGCTCCCAGCCGGTCCACCAGCTCGTCTGCTCGTGGGATCGGGTGAGCGTCTGTCTTCGTGACAGAGTTCAATCCCCTGTAGTCCACACAGAACCGCAGTTCTGGTGTGGTGCCCGGTGGGGCCGCTTTCGGCACCAACACCACCGGACTAGCCCACGGGCTGCTGGAAGGTTCGATCACCCCCAGCTCCAGCATTTTCACCACCTCACTCTGGATACTGTTCTTCACTCGGTCAGATAGCCGGTAAGACTTGTTCTTTACCGGTGGGCTGTCTCCTGTGTCCACATCATGGGTACACAAATGAGTGATTCCAGGCGTGAGGGAGAACAACGAGGCATACTGCCCCAACACCTGGCGGCAGTCCCTCTGTTGCTCTGGGGTCAAGGATGGGGAGAGGATCTGGAGGGCACTAAGCTCCCAAGGCTCCATGACCCACACTTTCTGTCCAGCATCCAACTCCACCGTCCGAGCGTTGCGGTCATACCACTCCTTCATGACGGCTTGGCTAGCCTCCAGATTATCTGAGGCTGCCTTCCACAGCTTGGCCATCTGGCTGCGGAATGCCAGCATGTAGCTGACAACATCACGGGGAAGCTTCTTCGAAGCCTTCTCCCACCCCTCCTTCACTAGGCTGAGGGGCCCCCTAACGGGGTGGCCATAGAGCAGCTCAAAAGGGCTGAACCCGACTCCCTTCTGCGGCACCTCACGGTATGAGAACAGCAGGCAAGGGAGGAGGACGTCCCACTTCCGCCTCAAGTCCTCTGGTAGGCTCCGGATCATACCTTTTAGGGTTTTGTTAAAGCGCTCTACATGCCCGTTAGTCTGGGGGTGGTAAGGGGTGGAGAACCGATAGGTCACTCCACACTCCTTCCACATGGCCTGCATGTAGGCCGACATGAAATTCGTGCCCCTGTCTGACACCACGACCTTGGGGAATCCCACTCGGGTAAAAATCCCCAACAGGGCCCGCGCCACCACCGGTGCAGTGATGGTCCTCAGAGGAATAGCCTCCGGGTACCGAGTGGCGTGGTCCACTAATACCAAAATGAACCGGTGTCCCGATGAGGTCGGAGGGTCCAACGGCCCAACAAAGTCGATTCCGACCCGCTCAAAAGGGGTCCTGACCAACGGGAGCGGTTCCAAAGGGACCTTCAGTTTAGTCCCAGTCTTGCCACTCGCCTGCCAAGACTTACAGGTCTTACAATAGGTGTCCAAGGCAACTCTCATCCTGGGCCAATAAAAATGTGGGACCAACAGCGCAAAGGTTTTGTCCTGGCCCAGGTGTCCGGCTAAGGGGATTTAATGCGCCAATTCCAACAGGAAGGCCCGGTAGCTTTGGGGGACCACTACTGCCCTCTAAGATCCATGCACCGGAACCTTAGGCTCACTGTAAAGGAGGCCATCCTCCCAATACACGTGATAACCGCCAGTCTCCTGATTGGCCGCGTGGGCTTCGGCCTGCCGCCGCATGCCATCAAGCGTGGGGCACTCCCTCTGCGCCTGACAAAATTCCTCCTGGGTAGGCCCTCCTTCCACATGCCAGTCGGCAAGGGTTGGCAAGTCCCCCACGGGAACGACATCCACCTCCGCGGACTTCGGGGGTACCTCCGCGGGCTCCCCATCCATCACACGGGGCGTGTCCTTCACCACATTCTCCTCTCCAAAATCGGCGTTGGGTTGGGCCATTGTCCCAGGCTCCAACCCGGGTTGAGCTCCATGCCGGGCAGCCATGGACCGCGTGACTACGCAAGTCCATCCTGGTAACCCCAGCATCTCAGTGTGGGCTCGAAATTCCACATCTTTCCAGTCGGTGTGCTCTAGATCGTTCCCTAGTAAGCACCCCACAGGCAAGGCAGGGCTCACCGCAACTCTCAATAGGCCTTTGACTCCTCCCCACTCAAAGGGAACTTGAGCCACTGGATAGTGACTCACACTGCCGTCAGCCAACACGGCCGGATGGAACTCCTCAGGGATCACCTGCTCAGGGGACACCAGCCGCCTCACTACGGTGGTCATGCTGGCACCTGTGTCCCTCAGGGCCTCCATCTCCTCCCCGTTAACTCTCACCCTCTGCTGGTACTTAGCAGTGTTCGGGGGTAGGGACACCACTGGGACCATCTCTCTATCCCCGAGTGAAACCAGGGTCAGGCCTGTCCACTCCCCTTCCCTATCTAGGGGCAGCTCCACCCCAAGCGCTACACTAGCCACCCGGGGCTCTTCCCGCCCGTTGGGGCTGGGGGTCTCTTGCGACACTTGGGATCGCCCTTGTAGTGTCCAATCTCCCCACATTCATAGCACCGCACAATCCTTGGCTGCTGACTCTTGTCAGGGTAGGTGGGCTTTGGGGAATTGGACTGAGGTGGGGTCCCTACTCCTTTCCCAAACTGTCTAGTTTGTGGGCCTCGCGAGAACTCCACCTTTTTATCTCCCCCCTCTTTCTTCTGGGGGAAACCCTGTCCGCCTTTCGGGCCATCTCCCCCGGGGCCCTTGTCAGACACCCGGGTGTTAACCCAAATGTCCGCCTCCTCCGCAAGCTCACGGGGATCAGTCAACTTGCGGTCCACCAGATGTTGGCGCAGCTCCGGAAAGCACTTATCCAAGAGGTGCTCTCTCAAAAACAGATTATACAAGCCCTCGTAATCCTGCACCTCGCTGCCACGCACCCAACCATCTAGAGCCTTACGGGCATAATCAAAAAAATCCACCCAATTTTGCGTGGACAGCTTATGGCTGCCACGGAACTTCTGCCGATACCTTTCAGGGTTGAGGCCAAATTTCTTAAGTAGCGCCTCTTTCATGGGGGCATACCTGACCTGATCCGCCTTTGCTAGGTACAAAAGGGTGTCCCTGACATTGGGAGGTATGTAGCGATACAGGCCACCCCCCCCAGTTGCTTTCAGGTACCCCATGGGCTGTCAAGGCCACCTCATGCACCTCCAGCCACTTGGCGATGTCATCCCCCCGTGTAACTGGCAATCACATCCTTGGGTAGATAAAATGTTGGCTCCTGTTGAGCCTTTGGTACGCTGCCACCATTATCATTACCTGACGCATTCAACTGCAGAGCTTGCAGCTCCAACTCTTTAAGCTGAAGCTCGTGCGCCTGCTTCTTCTCTTCCATCGCTAGTCGTCTATTTTCCCTTTCGTGTTCTAGCTTGGCAAGCTCCCACTTCAACTGCCACTCCTCCCTCCTGTCCTTATACTCCTCTGGTGACGCACTCCTCCTAGACCCTGCACTACTGCTTGCCCCGGAACGTCTCCCTGGTGGCAAGTTTTCAGAAACATCAACATTGAGCGGGTCTAGCTCCTCCTGCGCGCTCCCCTCCTGAGGTGCACCCTCCCCCTCCTGTCCCCCATCCCTACCCTCTGGGTGGGCCTCTACCCATGCCCTCAAGGCTGCACGGAGTTCCGGTCCTTTGGCTCTCCGCACCCCCATCCCCCACATCCCCTGCCCGAATTCTCTCAGCTGCCTTATTGTATACCGCTCAAGGTTGGCTAACTGGAACTCCGTTGTGACAGGTGAGGACCCAGACATCAAGGCAAAAAAATACTAGGATGTGAGTAGCTGTGTTGGGCTAATCAGGACTCCACACACTCAGTCTAGACAGTGGGGGTCAATTGATGCAGAAATACAATACACAATAGGCGTCTAATTGCGGCGCCCTCCGTCTCACTGGAGGGTGCTGTATAGTCACAGGTCCTTATCCCACCGCTGGCCACCAATGTAGGACCGGGGGTCACCAGGCCCTATGGGGGTAGCGTGGTGCGTGCAGGTAGGCATCCAAAGGCTTACGTGTAAAGTGACCATACAGCACACACATCCACTGAGACCGGAACCGCACGCAATAATTGACACCACAACAGTAGGTTGAATAAAACCAATCCGTTTTATCTAGATCAACATTAGGATCAAAAGCATTTCACCAGGAATAGATTGGGCAGTTCATTAACACATCAACCTGGCATGGAATCAAATCGCGGCACCTGGCGATCCTGGAAAGCGTCAAACACAGCCTCTACGCAGAACGCGGCACAGGGCAATTCATTAGCGCTTCAAACATGGCATTCAAGGATAGCGCTGCACATAGCAACTCATTAGCGCTTCATCAAACATGGCATATAAACATAGCGCTGCACATAGCAATTCATCAGCGCTTCAAACCATGGCATTTAGGTATAGCCCTAAACATGGAGTATCTGCAGAGCCTTAAACATGGCCTACCACTCGGCTTCAGGCCTACGCGGCCTCGATCGGATGGCTCGGCCTCACGAGGCCTTCCCGGGGATTCTAGCGGCCCTCTCCTTGCGGAGGGCCGCGTCGCAGGGTCGGCGACAACAGCGACGGTGCCCCGGTATTCCCCGTGGGCCCCGGAGATAACGGGGATCGTCGCCCTGGCCTCAGGCCGCAGCGGTGCGTGTTCCCGTTTCAGGATCCCCGACGGGGGTGGGAGAAATTAAGAGGTGGCCTGCAGCTTGGGGGGTGGCGATGGGTTTGGCGCCCAGCGCCCCTTTTTCCCCCCAGAGATGCCCCAGCTCAGGGCAGGTAGGCTGGGAGGTGGCAGGCCACACGCCAGTGGCAGAACCAGCTAGGGAGGGGGTCCAGGTTAATTCAGGGAGCGTAGGAGTGGCACAGCGCAGGTACCTGGTCGATCCCCCAGCAGTTCTGTGGTAAGTATCTGTGGTAAGTTTCGTGGGTAAGTTCTGTGGTAAGTTTCTTGGCGCTGGTTGTATCTGGCGCCCTTAGTAGTTTGGTTCCTTGGGGAGGGGTAGGTTGAGTTGGTGACTGAAGGGATTTCTCAGTCAGGCTTGGTAGGTTGTCCCTGGGTTCCCCTCCCGCTGGGCCAGATCAGTGGGCTAGTTCAGGATCCCTCACTCAACTTAAAAGGCAGCACCTCAGCCCTGTCACTTTCAGTGGCATAGGTCCCTGACTAGGCCCTACCGCCTAAAACTCCTGCGTAGGTTCCCCCAGGTCTGCGTCCCCCCAACTGACTAAAAATGTTCCCTCCTTTCCTTAAGTATCCCTAGGTCAGGTGACCACCCTCTAAGGCGGCAAAAGTAAACCCCACCCTTCTTCTAGAAGGTTCCAGCAAGTTCCAGGAGCTTCCCCACTCTAGCTATAGGACAAAAAGGCGGGCTGGTGTTGCAACAATGTTGTAGGGTCCCAGCCAGCTCCTGGCAACTAGGGTGCTACTAAAAAGGCCACTCTGCAGTAGCAGGGGCCTGTGGCAGCCATATTGGGGGAAGAGAGCACCTGCACCTTAACACTGATTAGCAATGAAAAGGCGCTCGGAGACCTAAGGCCAACGAAAAAGAGGGTGGAAAAAATGAGGCAAGGGCAAAAACACAGGGAAAGACCACCCTAGGGCTGACAGGTCTAACAAATACCATAACACAACACCTTTCACAGAACACGCTCCGCCAGAAACACCACATCACTGCAGAGTTATACTCAGTAATCCACCTTCCAGAGTGGACCCCAAATCACTTCTTAACCAGACTCTAAAATGGAACTACTTCACCATAGGACAGATCACCTCTCCACGGATTACCAATCCACATGATTTGCCAGTTTTCAATTTTGCAGATTTATTTAAATAACAAAATTAATATTACAGAAATCAAAGGTTAATCATAATCAGGGAATTGGCATACATCAAATCATAATAATAAATCACTAATTCAAAAAGACCACATGTGACTAACCCTCTCAACATAAAATAAACAGCAGTTTGCTTTTCTCTGTTCTGAACAGAGCTAGTAGAAAAAAATGATAATGTGAGCAATGCCTCTCTAAAATAAAAAGCAGCACTTTTAAAATATGCAGTGATGCGAGGCAAAATGTAAAAATAACTAAAGACTAACATGTCTGAATGTCTATGGCGAAATGTCTAAAGCAAAAATAAGAACTCACCCAATCACAATGTTTGTAGATCTTTTATAATATTTTAGACAAAGACAGCACATGCTTTCATAGAATGCCATTACATAGAGAGGTGGTACTAAAATGTTACTTGGACAGCAAACCAATCAAACTGTTTATTTCTAAAAGGCCTACTTACAGTAGTTTCATTAGACCCAAACATGAGAAATGCAGCTTAATACAATGGACTATTCTGTACTTTCATACCAATAAACATAGCAATGGAGGTTTAGCACATTAACCTTCAAACTGTGTCAAATACATTTGGCTAAGCAAGCTAAAAATAATACTTTTGCACTTACAGAGGCATCGTGGATGCATCTGTATTTCGATTACTTTTTTTATTTTTTATTGGGAAAATCCTTTTGTATTTGAAGGAGAACACTAGCAATGTGCTTTTCTTCCCTTCAGCCTCATTTTGATCTAAAGAGTGTTCACAAAGTTAATTGTTGTAGTGGTGACTCTCCTGCAAAGGCAGTGAGGAAAACTTTGTTTATTGTATAACTGAATTGCGGGGTTGGTCAACGGTCATTTTTTAACGCTAAGTAGCATTTATTGTTCAGCTTTTGAAGAGATAGCAGTGAGAAGTACTGATGTACAAATTTCTTTTAACTCACTAAAAATAATTATTTCTGTATGTTAGCTTGATATAGTGTTCAAATGACAATAATGATGTTGCTAACAATATCCGGTCTAATGTTGTGTATATTATTAAAATTTACACCCTTGATTTTTATAGTGCAATATTTACATGCTTAAAGTTTTCTTAAAGTGGTCCACTATGATTTTGTGTATTTTTGTGTATTTTGGTCCATGAGATAGAATGCGCAAATTTCGTCTAGAGCAAGTTCCTCAGTGATGAATAATGCTAAGAAGAAATATATTTTGTACAACAGAGCCTCATACTTGTTCAAATTAACAGTAGCTATGAACTTATTAGAAAATGATTCACTGTGTGAAATAAAAAGTGGGGGTCGGGAGAGACAAAAAACATCCTTTGGATTCTGCCATAGTGGCTAAGCAAGTCTTGTATTATTTTATTTTTTAAAACAGAGGGACCTTAGCAAAAATATTCAAGAAGTAGCGATCTTCTTTTCTGTGAAATTCCCATGACATTCAGCATAGGCGTTTGTGTTGTCCATCAGTTGGGCTTTGCGACTTCGTTACACATTTCCTCCTTTCAATTTTTTTGCAAACGTTGTTAAAAAATAAGGAGACACACAGTGCCGGTCATTTCCTGCCTATAAACCGGGCCTGAGGGCCTTGGTACCTTGTTAGAAGTCTTTTTGGAACTTCCAGGGACTCTGCCAGTGAAGGTTTTGCTATCTTAAAAGTCAAAACATGGTGGATAGCCCGACAACCCTGTTGCAAGATCCAGAAGTTACAAAGTACGTGTAAGACTGTGAATGGGACATCGGCTACGTTTTTTGGCCGAGTACCCGATTCAACCAATTTTGAATAAGGCCCTCAGAGATTACATTTCCATGCATGGAGGTTGAGTGGAAGATTTATTGATATTTTTTGGCCCTGGTGTTTTAGAAAAGCGTTAAATTTGTAACAATTGGGGAGGTCCGACAACATTAACTCACTTGTGGAGAGTAACCGATGTTTTATATAGTTTGAAATTTCTTCATCTCAGAACAAACTTAATTTAGAGACAACCAAGAGACCATAATCTGCAATATCGACATTTATTTCTTCCCCTGTTCACGGCATCTGTTTGAACTCCATGTTGTAGGCAGGTTCTTCACAGAACTTTAGAACTGTGTCCACCTTTAAAACTTCAGCGGGACTTGAATCCGGTTTAGACTTTCCTTAGCCGTTTGCATTTTGTGCTGAATTAGTCTTCTTCACTTCGATCTTTAACCCTGATGAGATTTGGAGAGAGGGACAGTTGCATTCACTAAATGTGACCTCACATACTTAAAATTTTACACAGATAAAGTTCTGTTATGAAGTACACTACCTTTTCTTTGAAAAGTGGTTTCCAAATTCAATTTTTCACATAAGATTTAATTACCATCTCTGTTTTCTCCTCTGCATCCTTGTGAGATGTTTTCATAGATTGGATCCCACAGGGGAGCTTAGTTTGTATTAGGAAAGATCAAAGTCATACAGACTTAATTATCAAGTAAATAGTCACAGGCTTCGTTGGTGCTAAAAAGAGCTGTGCCATTTGTTAGCAGATATGGCAGGTAATGCTATGTATTAAATATTGTTATTAATTGGCACTCAAATACCCTGTAGATGGCATCAGAGTACATTCAACAAGGCTTAAAGTAGCTACATCAGGCCTGCTTTGACAACAAGTAGACATTTGTCAAATTGCAACCTGGTCCTTTCTCCATACCAAGCATTACAGAGTCTGATGCTAGGAGTGAAATTCAATTTGGCCGAGTCATTTCACAAAACTATGTGGTGCAATATTCACTCCTTAAAAAAACAGAGTACAGCAATATCCGTTACAAGAATTAGGTTACTTATCTTTGATAATGTGTCTTCTGGATGCATAATTTCTTGCAGATTCCACATTGCTTTCCTTTTTCGCTTCTGCTGTGGGTCTGTCAATTATTCTGTATTCTGTTTTGATTTTAATCCATAGGGCACCAATGGCAGCTTTGAGGGTTGACCACTTTGTCATAAGTAGGCAAAAAAAAAGGCTTGATTTACAAAATTTTCAGTTGTGAAAAGTGAGTCCAAGTTGCGCACCAACAGTTTGCGAATGAAATAGAATTTAGAGAATTGATCTATGTATTAATACATCGGTTGACAAAATTTCAAATTGCAGTGGCTCACAATCCAACCTACCTCATCAGCACAAAGATGGTTGGTTGGTTGGGTTAGCGTACACCCATGTCTGTGATCACATTTTAATAACGTAAATATTATTTTTTTAAGTAGCCTGTTTTCTAAAAATAAAATGGGGCTACATTTTAAAGGAAAAGTTGTTTTTTCGTTTTTTCGAGATTTGGCAGTCTGGACCATTGAATATTCCCCAGCATTTTTTTTTTACACTCACAATGGGAAAGAGGTCCATGGAGCTCCCTCTCTTTTGCAGATGTGTTACTACCTCACTTTATTAGCCAATAACCTTTCAATGTTTTGCGACTACCGGATCATAGTTTCAAAACATTAAATCGTTATTTGGAAGGGCCACCCTAAACACACTCTCTCCAAATAGCCGTCCATTATACCTTTCTAAACCCGTTTTGCGACTCATTAGTATGTTACCGAATTGAAAATGTGTTTAGTAGAATTTTTTTTTAAAATGTGGTGCTTGCAAACCCTGTGATTTTGCGAATTGTAGGCTTTGAGATCGCAAAATACCTTTATACATCAGCCCCTTAGCATACATAAAACCATGTTTGGCTCTTGAGGAACACCACTTTGTGCCGGTGAGAGAGTGTTGTGAAAATTTCCAGGTCTTCTCCAAAGACTCACAAGAATGTACAAGATAAGGAATCTAGAGGAAGATTTACTCACCTATCAGAAAGAACACTTTGGAAGATTAGCAACCTATTCTTTTTTCTCACAACCACACGACTCCCCAGATTGATTCTATACAGTTTTGTCACAAATTATCAGTAAATATAAGAATAGAAGACCACGTGGTATAAGCTGGAACAACATTGTAGGTATGCAAAATCGAGGGACTCTGATTTTTTTAACTGAGTATAATGCTAGTACCTGTATTTACCCAACAATATATTCTCCCTTAGATGAACAGTGGGGATTGTTATTAGTGTGATGTGTTTAATAAGAAAGGTTGGAACAATCTCTTTCTTTTCATGCGGCATGTTTATGTGATTGCAGAAGCTCACTGGTGAACATGAAGCTCTTCTGAAAGATCATGAAGACTTGAAAAAAAAGTTGGATGCCTCGAAAGCCAGGAACAGGGTCTTAACTAATGAGGTGAAAACACTGAAGAGCCAAATCGTAACGCTGATGGAGAAAGGAAAGCACGATGATGAGCTTATCGATGCTTTAATGGTACAGTATGGCTCTAAACATTGTCATTCCCCTTCTAACACCCACACTTTACCTGTATAGTGATATTGCCCTGACTTGAGGATTTGCATTGCTGACCCATTTGTCAGAGGTAACTTCCAATATGCTTCTCTGACCAAAGCTTGCCTCTCTTTGAGAGTTAGTTGCCTTTTAAAAAAAATCTCTCAACATGTTTGGATTCTATTGTTCTCCTTCATTCTTTGATGAATTCACAAATCTGAACATATCCCTCTCCCTTCTTGAACCCTGAACACTTTTTACAAGAGAAAAAAACCTCTTTTGGAAAACGCTATGCAAGCTAACTAACCATGTGCCTACATATTTTAAAGGTACTTCTTTAATTTAAACCAGTGATTTATAACCTCTGTTCCGGGAACATCTAGGAGTCTGCGAGGCCTACTCGGTGGGGGGTAACTATAAGGTAACTATAACTCTTACCCCCACCATGTACAGTTTTCTCAAAAATAATTTCACTGCAAATATTGCAATGATATTATCAATGATGTTATAGAAGTTATCATGAGTGGTGTAAAATGTGGAGTAATCAGCAGTGTATGGTGAGGGCATGAATTATAGTCACTTGAGATAACTATAACTGTTTAATTTCTATGGTTTTATGTGTGTAGAATCTGAACCCTAACTATAACATCCCTGTAACCTTTTTTTCAGTGTATTTCTATGGTTTGTTTAATGCTATTTCCTAACTTTAACGTCCCTGTAACCTGGGTGTGTGAGTGTTGTGTGAGTGGTTGTGTGAGTGTGTACGTTGGTGTGTGTGTTTGGTGGGTGTGTGGGTATGTGAGTGGGTGTGGCAGTCGGTGTGTGAGTAGGTGTGGGAGTGGTTTTGAGGGTGTGTGAGTGGTTTATGGGTTTGTAAGTGAGTGTGTGAGTAGGTGTGTGGGTCTGTGAGTGAGTCTTTCTAATTGGGGTTGGGATCCACAGAGCTGAATCCATCCGAATCTGTGAGGATTTGCGAGGATCCACGGATCCTCACATGATAAAAAAAAAAGTTTGGGGACATTTCTTGCACATGAGGAGTCCCTCAAAGACCCCTACATTAGTCCCATGGGGTCAAGTTACCTATACCTTTCTATCACTTTGTAATTTATTTTCCCCGCTGGGAACAATGAAAAAAATGACAGCTGCAACTTTCCTCTCAGGTTGTGGTCCGCCATTCACAGCATTGCTGTTGGAGTGTGGATCCGCTAATCAGCAGAGGATCCTAGGAGGATCCGTGTCCCAAGATATACAAATTTGGTTTTAGGTTAATATTTCATAACAGTAACAAATCTGTAAACCCTCATGAAGTCCCTTGTTGGGATGAAAAATGTTGATTGGGCTGCAGTTTGATGTTGTGAAGAATAAGGGAAAATCTTTTTGGGAATATCATATCATGGTTCCTGCGTTATATTGGAATCTATAAGAAGAATTCATATGTTTCAATAATCTGGATTAATATGTGATTAAGTGAACCTTCAGTAAAAACATTGGACTTCCTAAGAACTCTCTTTTGTGTATTGTTTTTCACTTTGGTTTAGGGTTTTGGAGCAGTAGAACCATTAGAGGTTTGAGTGCTATTGCATACATGTTAACAATACAAAGCACCTGTGCGGTCAGTTATAGCCAGTACTGCTCTGTTTTTTAAATGGGTTAAATAAATAGGTATATCTGGACGGTTGGTCTCGCTTGAGTCAAAGGGTAGTTCCTCGTTACCTTGAATTTAGAAAATAAGGTTTCTGAATGACCGAGAGAGCTTAGCCTTTTCGTTCTAGCAGGACCGAACAATCTGATTGGCTGGCTACAACTTGAAGAAAAGTCTTGCAGTTGCTGTTACAGGACACGTTTACTCTGTCCTCCTGCGGCACCCCTGTGGCCCTCCGGTAAGGTACTGTGGTTCTCAGGCGTGATTCACAGCAGCACTCCTGTAAGGTTCTGCTGTACTCCCAAAGGCATCGTAATGAGGGCAGTGCGAGCTTCGCTGGCAAAGCTTGAATTTGACCGTAATACCTTGGAAGTAATGCCTACGGTACTGCAGGAGTACCCTAGCACAGTGAAGAAAATGAAAACAAAAATATTAAGAATACATATGGGGTGGGGCATTGCCACCCAAGATGGCTGAGTGGATGTGATCCACACTTGCTCCACTGCAAAATTATCACAAAACGAGGTGCTTGAGCAGCTATCGGCCTACCTGGCACAGACAACCTCTTTTCGTGTGTGGGGCACACAGACACTGCGAGCGGTGGTGCTGTGATGTCCATGGTGAAACTGGTGGTGGAGGATTGACAGGGCAGGGGTGGCTGTGTGGAGGAGGGGCAAAACCTCTTCACATGTTTGCCTGCTGCTGAGGGACGGGATCCTGTTGCGGTGCCGTGGTCCTGTGCACACTCGAGATGCCCCAACATGAGCCTTGAACTACAAAGTGAGCGGCCCACGGGGAGGACTGCAGCCCATATGCAAGGCAGCACATCCCTGCCTTCATGCGTTGCCCACGGCCCCCGCCAGTAGCCCCACATCGCAGCAGTGAGTACCGTACAAGGCAGCAACCCTCACTGCGGACAAAGGCAAAGACTTGGATGTGGGTATACCCCGAGGTCTTGTGGCCTTAAAAAATAGGATTTTCTCCATCTTAGGAACCATGTTTGATGCATGCCTGACCTCAAGATGGTGCGCCGGGACAAGGAAATAATAACGCTAGCCTTGCATAGTCTCCTGCTAAAGGCCCAGAAATGAACCTGTAAAAAGACTCTGGAGCCCGCGCCTTCTCCCTCCGGCACTAATTATTGCCCCCCAAGCGTGGATATCCCAGGAGGCTGCTGATTCCTTCCTGAATGACCTTAAGTTGGGGGACTACATGCCCAATGAATACTAATGATAGTCACTCACAGGCCCCTGAATTGCGGATGGGCTTGGGCACCAGTTGCTTGAACTCACTTTCTGTAATCGCCGTAATGCATCCTAAGCAACCTGGGATCGCTGCCCCCTTGAGAGCTGGGCTGTACAGAGGGCAACCAGCTTTTTGAACGGTGCCAATGCAGGAACAGTTGAGAGAAGAGGAGGTGATTTATTATACTTAGAGGACCCAGGCGATTCTCTCCTGTTATATATTGGTGGGGGGAGAGCCCACTGATCGTAGCTTTACACAGCCCTTACTGATAATCAGCCTTCGGTTGCCCCAGGGACCCACCTTGCAAACTCTACAGAACTGTACAGGTGCTGTTAGAAAGCGACACCCCTTCTTTTGCTGGACTGGGTGCGGACTGTGACGACCCTCGAGGTGCTATTTCACACCTACGGAGGTGCACAACATCCCCATTATCACTATTAGCAATGACGGCATGGCACTCACGAAGGAAGACCTTCTCTCCTCCCTTAATGAAATAAAGCAGGAACCCCGAGAGGAGTTAAAAGCAGATCTAAATGCCTACCTGGAACTACTCAAGTCAGACATTAATACCAGGCTCACCACGCTCCAACACAATGTTGACTCTGTGGGCTGGCACAGACTGGACCTTGAGACCAGGGTCCAAGAGTTGGACAGATGTACAGGCCTTATGGAAGAATCATCTGCCTCCCTCCGCAAGCAACTCCAGGCTTCAATATTGAAATGCAAGGATCTCGAACAAAGGTCGAGATGTGACAACATACTCATCTGTAACCTTGAAGAGGGGGCAGAGGGTCCAGACCTTTGGGTGTATGTGGTGGGTCTGTTTGCAGAGGTAGTCTGGGAAGACCGCATGAAAATCAGGATAGAGTCCATCGAGTGGGCCCCCAGGGATCAGTAGGAAGCGGCTGACCTCCGGATGTCCTAGTGAAACTAAACTCCTTCAAGACGAAGGAAGCGATCCTTTCAGCAGCACAGACGAACGACGACATTTCCATCCAGGCTGCCACTTGCTTTCTTTTCCGAGGTATAGCTTCAGCAAGGTTGGTCCATAGACAACAATTGCGGCCCGTCACAGACAAATTTGGCATCACCACATCAGATAGCTGGACATACCCATTTGGCTTAGTGTTTGAATATCAGAACAACTCCCAACTCCCAAGAAAAAGTTAAGGGGTTAACAATTTTTCTCTCTTTCAAACAGGTTCTATACTCAGTGGAGCCTACGCACACTGACGGAGGTCTGTGGCTCACTTATTTAATTTATTTATTTTTATTTTAATAGCTTTTTATAGCGCAAAGATGACGCTTGCGTGTATCAAATTTACAGCGAGCAGAGTAGTAGAAACAGAAATATCAGTATTACTACAAATTCAGTAACAAGCGAATATCATAATTCTGTCCTTAATAGTAACATAATGTCATAGTTCAGACCTTAGCAAGTACCAGGCAGTGTTGAGAAACAGGGGAGTAAAGTCTGTACTGCTAGGATGAGCGCACTAGGTAGCCCGAGATAAGTAGTCATGTGAGCAACTGAGGAACAAGAATCTTGGGATATAGGGAAGAAATGTGTTCATAAGGGACGTCCCAGAGAGTCACGGTTGTAGGTTTTCTTCTTGTAGAATCTCTGAGGTTTCCGAAGAAAGGTGTTTGAGCTTCTGGATGATCTGGAGCCACCATAGAGTTTGAGCTTCTGGACGAGATAACTAGGGGTATTGTGGTGGAGGGCTTTGTGCATCATGCAGGTGATTTTTAGCTGGATTCTTGCTTTGTAAGGGAGCCAGTTGAGAGATTTGAGATCCGGGGTGATGTGGTTGTATGTTTTTGAGTCAGTGATGAGTCTAACGGCAGAGTTGAGAGTCAGTATGGACCTGGGTAGTCCAGATAGGCTTGTACTACCATAGTCCAACCTGGGAATCATTAGGGCTTGTACTGCATGCTTGAAGTCGCTGGAGGTAGTGGAAAGGTTTTCATTTTCTTAAAATATTAACTTAGTGATTTGCTGCTTTGGTGGCAGCACTGATGTGCTACTGCATGTTGAGATTCTTGTCAAGAGTTACGCCCAGTGATTTTGCAGAGTCAATGATTTGTGGAGTGCAGTTGAGGGCTATAAGCGTTTTTAACCATTCTTTGATGACCAGCGACTGGTTGGGTGGGACAATTAGTAGGAGCTCAGTTTTTTGAGTATTTAGTTTGAGGTGATTGTTTGCTAGCCAGTTTTGAGTTTTCATTAGTGTTGTGCTGAGAGAACTGATGTCTTCTGGGGAAGAGACTTTTAGGTATAGCTGGGTATCGTCAGCATACATGTAATAGCGGATGTTGGATGAGCTCAGAATTTCTATTAGGGGCTCCACGAATAGGTTGAAGAGGGTGGGCAAAAGAGATGAGCCCTGTGAGGACCCCTAGTGTGATAGGCGTGGTCTGCGATAGAGGGTGATTGAGCTTGACTCTTTGAGACCTGTATAGGAAATAGGAGAACCAGTTAAGGACTGGTCCTGTTAGGTCCATACGGTGTACCAAAAGGTCAAGGAGGTTTACATGCTTAACCGTATCGAATGGCTATGATAGGTCAAGGAGGACTAAAAGACAAACTTGGTTCTGATCTAGCATTTTTAGTGCATCGTCCATAATGTGTGTCATAACAGATTCGGTGCGGTGCCCTACAGGGAAGCCAAATTGGTATAATAGTTGGAATTGATCATTGTGGTTACAGAGTTGTATGTGAACAAATGTCTTCAGGAGCCTCGCCAGGGTAGGGATATTGGAAATAGGTTGGAAGTTATGGTCAGTTTGGTCCGCTTTTGTTTTTTTTAGGATGGGGGTAACTTGACCCAACTTTAAGCAGTCAGGGATTGAGTCTTGAAGGAGGGAGGCATTAACAATCTTTGTCCAGATTGGCAGTATTACGGCTATGATTTCCTTGAAGAATTTAGAGGGGAGAGGGTCATTCTAATGGTTTGCGGGTTTCTGCTAGTTAAGATTTTATGGATGGTGACTTCATCGAAGGTTCTGAAAGAGTTCCGTGAGGTGTAGTTTTTGGGGAAATGCCTGGGGGAGCATGCTGGAATGGTAGGCCTGGGAGTAGAGGGGCAGGGTTGAGGAAGCAAAGGGCGTTGTTCCAAGGCAATTTTGCAGGTCATTTCTCATGGTTTCTGCCTTCTGCAGAAAGAAGGAGGCAAATTCCTCACAATTTGGCAGCGAATTGGATCCCGCCAGTGTCTGCTTGGATTCACAGTTTGATTGTGCTTTTATGAGATCAAACTGTTTTTTGGGTCGTTTACTGGCTTGATCTAGACGGTTTCTGAAGAAATTTGCTTTATAGGTTCTGATGTTTTTGAAGTATCCGTTCCTCAATGATCTCTGGTGCTTGAGGTGCTAAATGGACGGGTCAAATCTCCATTGATGTTCAGCTAGTCTCAAATTGCATCTTTCTGTGTTGAGGCAACCATTGTACAATGGTTTAGAGACTTAAGTAGACATTCTTTTTAGTTGGAATGGAGTGATCAAGTCAAGAACAGACTCCATGGAACGAGGTTAGTGATTTGTAAGATCAAGGACCTCTGAGAGCTCTTCAGGGGAAGTCAAGGTGTTGTGACTGAGAGAAGACAGAGCATTCTTGTGGATGTTGTGCATGTTCCTTTATCATATTCTGGGCTTGGATCATTGTGCTGTGTTGGTTATCAAAACTTTCTTGATGAGGAATGTGATGTGGTGGTGGTCTGTCCAATCACAGGGTAGGATAGATTCCAATTGAGTTGGGCTTTACAATGATAAGATCTAATGTTGATCCTTTGTTGTGAGTGGGTATGTCAAAGAATTTAGTCAGGTTCAGGTCTGCAAGGAAGGTTTTGAAGCTGTTGACTGGTGGATCATTCAGGCCTTTCCGCTGTAGATTGAAGCCTCCGAGGAAGATTTCAGGGCAATGCTGATCCACATTTGTTCCAATGGTTTCCATGATTTGTTAAATAAAATCGAGGTTGTCACCTGGAGGGCGGTATATCATGTGCAGCTTGCATAGGGATCTGTTGTTGCATGAGAAATCAAGGCAAAGGTATTTACGGGTGGGTAAGACGGGGGTTTGTGCATGTATGAGGCTGTGTATGCAAGCGATGCCTCCACTTGGTCTATGGGGTCTATCCAATCTGGTAATACCATGGTTAGGGGGACTAGAATGTCCATGATAGGTGCAGAGGAGTCATTTAGCCAGGTTTCCGTTAGGATTAAGAGGTCAAGATCAGGTGTGAGGATCAGGTCGGCAATATCTCCAACATGTTTTGAGGCAGATCTTCAGTTGATTAGCCTGCATTTCATTTGGGATTTGTGGTGTACTGCGTTAGAATTAGTGAGGGTAACTTGTCTGAGGTTATGTTTGTTGACAGCTCTATGATTGAGTCTAGGAGCTCTGAGAGGGTTAGTCATAATGGCCTGGATAGTTTCCTGCCTGGATGAAGATGATGCCATTGTTCTAGATGGTGATGGTGGCTGCTGTTTTGCGTGCCGAAGAAGGGGCTACTCATAGTATGAGACCATGTAGAGTTTCCCTGGTTGTAGAAATTAAGAGCATTGGTTGTGCACGCCTATTTGTATAGAACATGAGGTCACTTTTTATTGCTCCTCTGTTAGCACAAAAGTAGGGGTCGGAAACCAGTGTTCTGGATGAGATTTGAGGAGTCGGTGTTTTAGCGTTTTAGAAGCTTTTTTTTATAGATTCCGGGGGTAAATGATTTTATGGGCAAACTGGCCCGAAGGTTCTAAGGTGATCTTGGTAGCACTTTGTGGATCCATGTTAGAGAAAAGGAGGTGACTGAGGGGTCCTATATAGGGGGATGATATGAAATGGTAAGGGGTTCGCAGGCTGGACTTCCCTCTTGGGAGATGTAGCAAGTTTAAGATCTCTTACTCAACAAATTGGTAGTGAGTAGCGATTCTTCACTCACCATTTATGTTCATACTATTTAAGTCCTTTTAATTTATTAATGGTAGTAGTTAGTGATGTTTTGAGGTTAGGGAGAGCCCAAAGCCTGGTAAATGGTAGATGCTGGAGAGTGGTAGGTGTGAATAACATTACAAGATGGTCACTGTTAGAGGATTAGAATTCCAATGATCATAGCAGGGCAGATCTTTAGATGTTTATAATCTAGTTAGAGTCCCTTCTTTGTGTTTTGTGTTTGAGGAGTCCTTTAAACTAACTGGGTGGTGAAGCAGAGCAAAGTGAGCGAGTCCTTCTCTGTAATATTAAAGCGTTTGAAGTCCTTTGTTGGTTGTTAGCCTGGCCACCATTTTGAGTGAGTGGTGGTGAGGGGATCGCAAAATGGTGTAAATTCCAGGCGCCTGGCTGAGATGCCCACACTCTTTGCACAGGGATCTGTGCATCCAACCCTACACAGTGATCCCAGTGCGATCCAATCAAGACCAGCCCCAATGGTGTCTGGTGAGAGCGGGTGGTCCAGCAGTTAAATTCAGGCCATATAAATGCTCAAGATCAGGCCGGAAGGGATTGGAGGGCCACAAGCGCCAACACCAATCCGCTAGGCCACAAGTGATACCTGTCCCACTGCTTACAGAGAACCAGAAGAGAAGCTTGAAGGGCCGGAGGAGGGGGGTGACACGCCACGGTTGGACGTCTGCTTGACCCGCAGAGCCCCTTGATGCACCGACAGAGATTATGTTCCAGCGAGAAGATCCCTGGGGGGCAGGTAAGGGTCAGACACGGATGGGCCAAGAGAATCCAAAGCAGGCAAATCAGCATATATCCAGTGGCCAGTTTAGAGGGGGACAACGCTGCAGCAGCAGGTATCCCCCGTGTCCTTCAGAGTGTATTATTGAGGTCACCCGGTGACCAGCAGTGGAGACGAGCGGCAACCTGGACGGAGCCGCCATTGCCGATCCCCCCCCGGAAGACAGGACAGCGCTGTTGCAGCCAAGCTGGTACCTGGGTTTACCAGTCTCTCATGCTGAAGGGACATCTGGTACAGATGCGGTCACAGAGGAACAACAAATGGGTCTCCCAGGTTGACGTGGATGACTGTGGTCATCAGCCGAGGGCCTTCTGCAGTGAGTCGAGTCTGAATCGATTAGTCTGTGTTCCTTTTTACGGTGAGAGTGTTGTGGTAGGCGGATGGAAGGGTATACAGTGGGATATTTATACAATATAAATCCCGACCCTGGGAGCTTCCATTTGGTGCTCCAGCTCGTCGGCCATATTGAAAGTGAAACTTAGAAGACGAATTATGATATGCTCACATCTTATATCTTCTTCCCCCTCCCCCCCTTAGGGGGTTGAAGACGGATTGAGAGCAAATTATGAGATCATAAGTTGGAAGGCTTGTTTCCTTAAGTTATAAGCAATGTGTCATCATGCACCTTGAACATAATAAGCTTCTACTGTATTGCATTAGAGCCTTTTGATCATATACCTGACATGCAGTGTATCTCGACTAAGAATGTTCTTTTTTGGGGACATGTTGTCCCACTAGTTACTTTTCTGGATTTCCAGGTGTTTAGTTTACTGGTACAAGTGGAATACAGCTTTGTGGTGAGCTGGGGGGAGGGCAGAGGGGAGGAGGGCCATGTGATCTACAATGCTATGTTTTAGGCAGGGGGCAGAGAGAGGGATGAATCCAGAGTGTCCATGGTGATCACTACGCGTTCATAGAATATTACAGTCCTTAATTAACCCGCCAAGCGTAACACACTGTAGAAATATTTGCTAGGCCAGCAATATGATGTTGGAGCTCTGCAAGAGACTAATCTCAAACGAGGTGAAGACCTTAGGTTGCAGCATAAGGAGGGGAGAATTATCTTGGTGAAAGGGCACCTTGCTGGGGGGTTGTGCACTTTTGCCTCGGTGTACGTCCTTCATACAGCCACTTTTAGCTTTATTGGGAGGCATTGTGGAAGGGGAAATAATCATGCTGGATGAGTTTAACCTCACATGGGATCCTGACATGGATAGCTCCTACCCATACAGTTCCTCTACAGGGAGTTTCCCCAAAGCCCTAAAACAAGAAATGCAGTCTTTGAGTCTAATCGATGCTTGGAGAACTATGCATCCTACAACTAGGGACTACCTATCCCTCTCACATTCGCACCGCACATACTCCAGATTGGCTTGAGGCTTCAACAGCCAATCGCTTACACCAGCCCTACTCACAGCCTCTTTCCACCCAATCACCCTCTCTGTTCACGGCCCACTACTGTTAAACATTAATTGGGGGCCTCCACCATCGAAACTCCTTCACTGGTTCTTTCCTACCCCCATTTCCAGAGATCACCTCAGCAGTGACAATCTTCGCAAAGCTATCAGGGACTTTTTTCAATTAAACCCCCCCCCCAGAACACTAACTCCACTAATACTTGGGACACCCTCAAGGCGCTCACTAGAGGGAAATGCATTGTTCTGATTTCAGCACTTATGATGAAAGATTAACACTTGAGGTGGAACTTCACGCGGCTAAGCAGGCACATAAACATAAACAACTGACATTAACACTACAACAGAAAGTCACAGCCCTCAGAGGGAAGCTTATTGCGGTACATACCAACAGGCTAAAATTCACTCTCCTACGTCTCAGATGCGCATCCTTTGAGCTGGGTAACAGAGTAGAGTCCCATCAGGCAAGACAACTTAGAATTAAATGGGAGAAGGAGTATATTTGGGACGTAGTAAGGGAACATGGTGAGCTTGCAGTCGCTGACTTGGAGAAGGCCCGAACCTTTGGCAGTTTCTATAAGCGGCTATACGATGCCATCCCCACGAATGACCAGAACCAATCGGACTATCTAGAAAGTTTGTATCTTCCTCAAGTGACAGAGGCCCAAAATGAGATCCTGGGTGAACATATTAGCGCAGATGAAGGTAGGAATACCACCATGATCCAACCTCATTCCTCATCTGGTTACGCTCTTTAACTACGTGGCCCAATCAGGGGCGGTCATGCCCTTGATGAGTGAGGAGCTTGTCTCAATCACTCCTAAACCAGGTAAAGAACTCTGCTCCTGTGGCTCTTATTGACCCATAGCACTGCTCAACTTGGATGCCAAGCTTTACACAAAGATATTGGCCTCCAGACTAGAAGATTTTATGCCAAACCTGATCCACCCAGATCAATCAGGCTTCATCAAAGGCCGACAGACACCATGATAACTTGTGATGGGTAACACACTTGGTCTAAAAAGCAACTAAAAAGATGATCTCAACTGGGTTACTAGCTCTTGATGCGGGGAAAGCATTCAACCGAGTGGCTTGGCCTTTCCTATTCCATGCCTTGCGATGTTTTGGCTTTTGCGACTAATTTATTGCCATGATTTGAGCCAATTACTCTTCCCCATGCCCTAAAGTACTAGTCAACGGGGTTAGTTCAGACATCTTCCCACTTAAGAAGGGGTCACTCTTATTTGCCCCTAGCATAGAACCCCTGGCAGCTGAAATTTGTTCTATGCTCACCATGTGGTGCCTTCCCTTTGGCTTAATTGACCATAAAATCTTCCTCTTTGCAGATGATGTTCTGTTAATCTTGACATCCCCTTACGTCCTTACTGGATGCCCTCCAAGCGGCACTACAGACTTATGAAGGGGTGGTGGGATTTTGTGTAAACTTAAACAAATCCTTCCTCCTCAACCTTACCCTCACTACTCCTGACATAGAAAACTTGGTGGCTACCATGCCCTTTCAGTGGGCTAAGAAGGAGATTACTTATTTGGGTATTAAAATCACTCCCAGAGTCTCAGACCTTTTCCGAGCCAATAATCCACCTCTCCTACAGCAGCCTAAGGCAGACCTCAAACGTTGAGCTCCCATGTATATTTCATGGCTTGGACATATTCTCGCCAAAAAAATGACTGTCCTCCCCAGGTTGCTTTATCTCTTTCAGGGCCTCCTTGTTGACCTAGACCATGGTTACCTCTTGGCCTTACACTCCCTAGTAATGCGCTTCATATGGCAAAATCGCAGAGCATGGCTATCCCAAAACATTTTAAGACTACTAAAAGACGCAGGTGGATTGGGTCTTCTGGACTTCCATCTATACTAAAAGTCAGTTCAGTTACGCATCATCTCTGAATGGTCCCTACGTGAGTCAGATAAGCACTGGCTACAAATGGACAGAGCAGTGGTAGGCAGATATATCTAGGGTGTGCTGTGGCAATCGAAATCTGATCGCCCACCCAATGCATATTTGAGCACACCCACCAAAACAGCACTAAGGTATGGGACGAGGTGCATATAAGTGCAGAGTGGACCACCTTTTCTTACCCTTTCACACCGATCCACTTTAATCCAGAATTGTCCCAGTATTACACTCGGAACCCTTTGATACATGGAGCGAGGGGGGGATGTCTCACTATAGCTTATCTTTTTCATGGGTGGGACATTCTCACTTTTGAGCATTGTCAGAGAAACTTTCACTTCCCCGCCTCGACATTTGTGTGGTGGCCACTTGGGAACTGACTACCATCTAATGTTTTGCGAGAAGGGCAGGGACCTCTAAGAGCTGTATTTGCTTCTTATACTCCCTTCTGCTCTCCCCCTTTCCTTCGCCACAACCCGATACAAAAGTTTCTGAGAGCAGGTCTTTTTAAGGACATTCTGGAGGCTAGTTGGGGCGGACTCTGAAGAGATATTTCACGGTTTAACCATTCTATTGGCATATGAGAAGTCCATTTATAAACAACTGTTTGATTGGTATCCCTACCACACTAAACTGGGGAGAGGATGTGGCCTAATGGCTAGGGCGGTCAGTCTCAAAGCTGGCGAACCCAGTTCGAGTCTCGGCAATGACGCTGAACATCCTGTGATTCTGGGCAAATCACTTAATCTCCCTTTGCCTTACAAAAATGAATGTGTCCTTGTGTAATGCAACTGGTGCTCATATAAAGCGCCCTAACACCTTCGGGTCAAGTTTGCACTATATAAATCTCCGGAAAAAAAACTCAAGAAAATCGTCCCATCCATCATCTGAGCTCTATTGGAGGGGTGTGGCCAACTTGGCAACTTTCACCATATCTGGTGGAACTGCCCGACCATTTGTCCATTCTGGACTGAAAAACTTGCTCAAATCAAAGAGATTCCGGGGTACCCGATTTCAAACAATCCCGACTTTGCATTACTAGGTTTATGGAATGATATCCTTAAGAGCCAAACCAAACGTGACAGGGCAAAACTCTGGTTTTGTTTAGGTGCAGCTAAACTAGCCCTAGCGGCGGCATGGAAGAACAAGCATTGGCATAGCCAATAGGTCTCGCCTTTGGGACCTTATAAGTGTTTAGCCATGCAACAGTTGCATGACTAAATATTTATAAGGTCCCAAAAGCGAGACCTATTGGCTATGCAAAGCGGCCGTGAACGTGATCGCGATCAAACATCAAAGCGGCCCTGCGGCCGCAAAAGTGAAAGTAATCGCGGTAAAGCGCGGCGCGCGCACCCGCGCACATGCACTGTAGCTCTAGGCTGGCCTGGTAGCACTTTTTGGAGCCCTCTCAATAAGTTTTGCCAGACCAGCGCATGCGCTGGGTCAGGCGAGACCTAAAAAGGGAGTGTCATGATTGTCTCAATGGCACGCGAGTTTGTGGCAAGCTATCACGATGGAAAGAATGGGTGACATATTTATGGATGTTTATAAAAACGTTTAATTCATTTGGGGCCTCTTAGTGTCTCATCTTTCTAGAGGTTTACCCCTGTGTGCCTGCTCTACCCATACAACAGCTCTCCACATCTTCCAATTTTAGATTGGTAAACAGTGCGGGCTGTCTAGAGATCTGGGTTTTCTCCTCTGCCTGTTTGTCTCTGGCTATCCCACCCTCCCATCACCTGCAATACTCTTTTAATGTTTCAGCCGATGATTCACGCATGTGCCTAACTTTTTTCTTTTGTTTACCTTTTTGGGTGTGTGTTCTTTGTTGACTTGGGGGAGGGTGTAGAATGTTATTTACGTGATTTGAAAACTTGACAGCAGTGGTGATAGAATCTGTATTGTTCATTCAGAAACATCCCCCAAAGGTTGACAGCTGTTCACTGAATTAGTGGATCTATATTATGGTGGGAATTGAAATGTATGCAATTGCAAATGTTAATGTATGCATAAAACCTATAAAGAGAACTTTGGCAAAAATACTTGTGGGTTGTGATCTGCTGGGAAACTGGCACTCATTGGGGTTTGGGGGGTGTTAGGTGCACGGCCTGGCCAAAAGTCAGACTCTGCAACCTACTCCTGGCTGCACGTGGCCAAAAGCTTTGTTCATCAGAGTAAAATTGGAGAATTTGATTTTTAAAAAATCACTCAAAAAAATGTTTCAACTGATGTTATACTTTGGTGTGGAAATAATACAAAAACTAACTTTAAAAAAACTAAAAACTACTAAAATTCACCATTTCTACTATACTGAGCTAATTGTAACTTGCTCCCCAACAAGAACTGCTTATGATTTTGCATATTCCATCCCTCATGACATGTTAAATGACATCACTGATGACATCTCATATGACATCATTGATATGATCACTGATGGGCAAGATGGATTATTAAATTAAGTCTAATGTTAAAGTGTTAATAGATGCTATAGTAATTGTTAGGCCATGTGAGATTGCATTTGATGTGCTGCCTGTGTCAGCTATGACCTTTTAGACATTCTTTGGTAATTTTTGTGAAATAATGCACATTTTGACAGAATTCATCAAAATTCTCTTTGGGCATGCATACCAACTGAACTCCTGATGAGGATGAGGCTTAGTTGGCCCACCATGAAAGTACTTAAATATCTCAGAATATGCTAACAGAGTCTCTGACATAATATGACATTTATGTGAAGAATGTGTTTTTTGAAAACTGAGCATTGCTGACCACAGCAAACCCTAGATGGAAATGGCTACTTATCCTGATTCAATACACAAAGGAGTTCCACCTGTAGAATGCTCTATTGCACACCTAAGTGTAATGTTAAGTGCTGAAATAGGTTTGTTGATTGAATATCAAGAGTTAATATAGTGAGTAACAATTTTACATTACGTCTTTGCTCATTTCTAACATTTGTAAATGTACATTTTAATCCGGCAGAGCCAGCAGAAGCACATGCAAGAACTATTAGGCCGTCTCAGCCAGCAGGACCAGAAGAACAAAGAGTCTCAGCATTCACTAGGATTTCAGTTACACAATGAAGCTCAAAAGCAAAGCTCTCTCATAGGCCAGCTCAAGCAAATGGTGACTGACAAAGAGGCTAAGGTGAAGGACCTAGAGGAGGAGATTAAACAGCTGACAGTTAAAGTAAGTACCTGAAACAGACTTAAACATTTAAGAAATGTCCCTCTCTATCTCCCCTAGATTTTTGTGCATCCTTCAATCAATCAATTAAGAAATTTGTAAAGCGCACTACTCACCTGTGAGGGTCTCAAGGCGCTTGGGTGGGGAGGGGTTCTGCTACTGCTCGAAAAGCCAGGTCTTGAGCAGCCTCCTGAAAGTCAGTAGGTCCTGGGTCTGCCGTAGGAGGATGGGGAGGGTGTTCCAGGTCTTGGCGGCAAGGTGGGAGAACGATCTGCCGTTTGTGGTTGCTCTTCGGATGCGGGGGACAATGGCGAGGGTGAGGTCGGCAGAGCTGAGCTGGCGGTTCGGGGTGTAGAAGGTGAGACGTCTGTTGAGGTATGCTGGTCCGGTGTTGTGGAGTGCCTTGTGTGCGTGGGTGAGGAGCTTGAAGGTGATCCTCTTGTTAATGGGAAGCCAGTGCAGGTCTCTCAGGTGAGGTGTGATGTGGCTGTGGCGGGGGATGTCGAGGATCAGACATGCAGAGGCGTTCTGTATGCGTTGTAGACGTTTCAGGAGTTTGGCCGAGGCTCCTGCGTAGAGGGCGTTTCCGTAGTCCAGCCTGCTGCTGACGAGAGCCTAGGTGACCGTTCTTCTTGTTTCGGTGGGGATCCATCTGTAGATCTTGCGGAGCATGCGGAAGGTGTTGAAGCAGGAGGATGAGACGCGTTGACTTGCTTGGTCATGGAGATTGTTGAGTCGAGGATAAATCCCAAGTTGCATGCGTGGTCGGTGGGTGTCGGTGCTGCTCCCAGTGCGGTCGGCCACCAGGAGTCGTCCCATGCTCAGGGGGTGGGCCGAGGATGAGGACCTCCGTTTTGTCCGAGTTCAGCTTCAGACGGCTGTTCTTCATCCACTCGGTGATGGCTTTCATTCCTTCGTGGAGGTTGGTTTTGGCAGTGAGGGTTTCCTTGGTGAGGGAGAGGATCAGCTGGGTGTCGTCGGCGTACAAGATGATGTTGAGGTCATGCTGACGGGCGACGTGTGCAAGCGGGGCCATGTAGATGTTGAACAATGTTGGGCTGAGGGATGATCCTTGGGGTACGCCGCAGATGATCTCTGAGGCTTTGGAACGGAAAGGGGGGAGGCAGACGCTCTGGGTTCTGTCGGTGAGGAAGGAGGTGATCCAGTCCAGAGCCTTGCCTCGGATCCCTGCGCTGTGGAGGCGTGTGTGTAGGATGCGGGGGCAGACAGTGTCGAAGGCATCTGATAGGTCCAGGAGGATGAGGGTCGTGGTTTTGCCGTTGTCCAGCAGGGTCCTGATGTCATCGGTGGCGGCGATGAGGGCAGTTTTGGTGCTGTGGTTGCTGCGGAACCCGGACTGGGACGGGTCCAGGATGTTGTTCTCCTCGAGGTAGAGGGCCAGCTGTCTGACGTTTTTCTCTATGACCTTCGCCGGGAACGGGAGCAGGGAGAGTTCTTGAAGTCCCTCGGATCCGCCTTGGGTTTCTTGAGTAAGGCGTTGATCTCGGCATGCTTCCAGCCCTCCGAGAAGGTCGCGGTCTCGAAGGAGATGTTGATGGCCTTGCGGAGATGGGGTGCGATGGTGGCGCTAGCTTTGTTGAAGATGTGATGCTGGCATGGGTCTGACGGAGAGCCGGAGTGGATGGTGTTCATGATTTTGATGGTGTCGTCGTAGCTTATGTTGGTCTAGGTGAGCAGGGGGTTGGTGTGGGTGGCATCCGTGGGGTCTGAGGTGTCGGTGGCTGTCGGGGCGGTCAGGTTGTTGAAGCTGTCGTGGATGTCTGTGATCTTGTGATGGAAGAAGGTGGCAAGTGAGTCACACAGGTCTTGTGTTGGTGGGATATCGTTGGTGTTGGAGCATGTTTTTCCCCAAGGCATGTTTTTCCCCAAGGCTTTAACCATTCCTGATAGAAAATATCACCCAAATACAGTATCCATTATTTTTAATACCAGAAAAAATCACCCAAAACAGTATCCATTATTTTTAATACCTGAACTTTATTAGATCATCATAATTCTGCAGGTCGATAAAGATGCCTTTAGAGCTTTGCAATAAGGCTTGTGCAATTTTTACAAATTAGACTGTCATACGGGAAACAGACAGCATATAATGCATACAACAGAATCTCTGTTTCTATATTGTAGGTTACTACCCCTTTTTTCAAATAAGAAGCCACATTGATAAGGGTATGTGCAACAGTCATGGAGACATAACTAAAGATTGAATACTTTAGTAGCTCTCTTCACTACTGGAATCAATGACATCCTGCTGTTTTCTAGTACCTCAAACATGTCTTTACATGAGGCGTCTGCAGCAATCTCGGAACTATCAGTGGTAACAATACTCTGACATTTGAGAATGCAAAGGATTATGCAAGAAAACCACGAGTGGGTCATGAACAATGAATTGATTTTTTTAGGTGTATCTGCAAAAAATGTGCTTGCAAATGCAGAAAACCAGAAATGCCTAGATTTCACTTCCAGCTACTACCAACAAGGAATTAAGCAGAATGCCTTTTATTGCCTGTATGTAGGCATTTCTAGTAGTACTCTAATTCCATCAGCAGTCTGACATACTCCAGAACGAGGATGATCCTCATATCATTGCAGTGGCTACACCAGTGGTTCTTTGGCAACCTTCTTCATGTGTAAGAGAGACAACACATAAAGCATCATTGCAGAACAGATCTCTTCCACAGGCTAGTAGGGCAGAATATGTACCCCAATTAACCATATTTAAATGTGGCCATATGGCGCCTGAACTCATTCAGTAGGGTCATCTCAGTCTTCCTCAGGACTGTATAGATATTTTAAAGGAAGCCAAGCATCCATTTACTAGTGCATCCTCCTCTTTCAAGTGAAAGAGATTTTGCACCTGGCGTATTGAGAAAAACATAGAGGTGGAAAAGAAGTACTGTTCTTTCCTGACATTTTGCAGGATCTATTTAGCCAGATCAGGCTGCTGATCTCTTTGTACTGGGACGTTTTGCTGCTGTTACAGCATACAGGAACTGTGCTTCATAAACCTCTTTCTTCAGGATCCCCATTACGAAACGCTTCCTGTAAGGCATTAAAAAAGTATTTCTACCAGTTATGAGAGGTTATCGTCCATGGGAGCCCTTTGTGGTGTTTGTTTTCTAAACTAATGAGTGTTCCTTCCAAAACTATTCATAGAGCCTCTTGCAGCTCACTTCCTGGAAAGCTACTTTCTTAGTAGCAATCACATCTACTCACAATGTTAATAAAATTCAGGCCTTATGTTTCCAAGAACACTACTACGTCTTCTATAAGGACAAGGTGGTCATGAGGGCACACCCACGTTTTCTTCCCAAGGTGGTCTCTGATTTTCCTGTTAATAAGATTATTTCAGTTCCTACATTTCTTCAGAATCCTTCCACTCCTGTTGAAAGTTCCTTGCACACTTGTTAGAAGAGTTCTTGAGTTTTATCTTGATAAAAGACATTCTTCTGCAGTTATGGCTCTATTTTTTAGCTCAAAACATGTTTGAATATTCCTGTCCACCTCCAAGCAGTCCATTTCCAGATGGATTGTCTCATTTGCTCTTTTCGGATGTAAGAAGGCAAAAATGTCACTGCAAGGGAAACATACGGTCCATTCTAATAAGGGTACATCTGGAACTACTGCTTTAAGTAATATCCATATCACAGAGGTATGTAAAGCAACCCATTTGCACAGAGTCCATACTTTCACAAGAAACAAATACTTAGATCCAGATTCCAAAGCTAGATTCCCGAACTGGGCAAACTTCTTGGGGAATCTTTTCACTTCTATATTTAAATATGGTGTTCGAGGCATGTGAGCTATAGATCACATGCTGTGAATTGATCGCCACCTTGTGTTGGGTCCGGATGTCTGCAGTTTGTTTTTCTTCGAAGAAGTCTTTCCAGTCACGGGGCCGGTGACTCCTCCTTTCGGTGATATTGCACATGAGCATCGACTCCATTGTTAGATTGTTTCTTTCCGCCATTGGATTTGGACGTGAATTGTTGCGCTCTGGTTTGACACTGTTTCTCGGGTTCCTCTCGGTGCGCAATCCACTACCCTCAATGGTATTGTTTATCAAACGCATTTCCCATTCTACGCGTATCGTTTCATGTCGAAAACCTTTGATCGGAAGACTCGTGGAGGGCCATCGGGCCTACCCGCATCCGGCTCCATAGTAGTCGATCGAACGGACTCCATTTAAATTATGTCCTGGGTGTCGCGCTAAGTTTCTGGGCACTGACTTGCACGAAGTGTGCAACCTCTGTCTGTCTCCGGAACACGACGAGAAGGACTGCGACTCCACAGTGGATCTTTTTGGAGAAGATTCCGATCAAGAAGAGTCCAACGCGCCTGAAGCCGATGCAGAAGTGGAGGAAGAACACATCTCCGTGTCTGGAGCCGACTCTGATGTCGAAGGCCAAATCACGCTAGGTCAACGTGTCGTGAATACAGAGACTTCCATACCCTGCCACTTAATCCACAAAAGGCTCCGGTCCCTCCTCTGCCCTCGGGGCAATGTTGGCACCGACAAAACATTTTGAACACCCCACCTTAGGGCCTGGCAAAACAAACACAAACAAAAGCCTTCGGGCTTGAGTCGGCCCCATACTGGCACCGAACCAGAAAGCTTTGGTACTGAAATCAAAGCATGTCCATGTACATCTTCCTACTTTATGCAAGATTAAAGATTTGGCGCTGAAAACCTCTGAGCCGAAACCTTCAACGCCGAAAGCGGCAGCAAAAGAAAAGACATTTGCTAAAGAACTTTGTAGTATCCTGCGTCTGGTTATGTAGTTTACTCCTCCTATCCTGGAGATATTTATATCCTAGCATATTGTTAATGTTATCCAATGTACACTACCTGCTCAGCCAGTGTGTTTGTGCTGAATGTTGGTGATTGATGATGCACCTCGGAATGTTGGGAGCTGGGTTGCTGTGGAGTGATAGTTGAGAATGGACTGAGCAGCAATATGCTGCTCCTGGTGGGGCTTCTTGAAAGATCTTGTTATTATCTACAATAAAGACTTCTTGATTTAAATCCTTCCTGCGTGGAACTTCATCACTACAAACTTCGCTATGACGTTCCATCTTGGGATCCGAAGCAAAAAGAGCTGGAAATAAATCCGGATACTGGACTTATCATTGCCAAGTTACCTGAGAAGAGGGAAATGAGCCTTTCAGAGGATTACCACATACCTCTAAAAAAGAAAAATGTGGGCACTAACCCTTCCCCACCTTACATTCCATCTCCTCCACCCTTTGATCCAAACTTGCTTATTTCACCTACAAACTCACCACCATCACCTGACCCACAGGACGAGGGGGATGAGGACGATGATCAGGGTAGTCCAGCAAACCCTGACCCATGGGAAAATTATGATAATGACGACAACAACAATGATAATGATCCGGATCTATATCCGTCTAAACCCTCTCTACTTGATGATAACATAGGATACATTGAGCTTCTTAACAGGGCTGCTCATTATCACGGGGTGGAATTATATGAAGAAAGCTTAGAAGAGGATTTTCTATTTGAAACCCTTAGTCCCGCTCAAAGAGCCACTCATACATTACCTATGTTAAAGGGAATGCTTAAACATGCAGATGGGACCCTGTAAGGGCAAGAATTATCACACCTAGAGTAGATAAAAAGTACAAACCTGCACCTACTGACCCTGTCTACATCAAAGGTCAAGTGCCTTTAGACTCTCTTGTAGTTTCCAATGCATGCACGAGGGCTAACTCACAGACCACAGGTGAAGCCCCTCCTCCTGATAAGGAGTCCAAGTTAATGTTTGCTTCAGGGAAATGGGTGGCATTGCAGGCAGCCAACCACTGGCGCACTGCTAATACTCAAGCCTTATTAGCTCGTTACGATCGGGCTCACTAAGATGAGTTAGAGAAGCTCATGCAATTTTACCTGATGAGCACAAATCTAAAGCTAATGATCTTATTCAAGAGGGTTATATCATCAGTAATACTTCTATTAGATGTGCCTTAGATGCAGCACAGACAGCGGCCCGAGCAGTAAACGTCAGTGTATTACTACGCAGACATGTTAGGTTGAGAGTTTCAGGTTTCAAACCTGAGGTGCAAGCCTCCATTCTTAACCAGCCATTCGATAAGGAACACCTCTTTGGTGCAGCAGTTGACATCTCACTGGAAAAGATGAAAAAGGACTCTGAGGTTGCTAAGTCCATCGAAGCTGTGCAATCACCTTCAGGTAGATGTCCCTTTCGTCGCTCCTATTATAGGGCAGGCTCCAAGAGTATATCAATAGAAAATCCCTCCTCCTCTTACAAGGGCCAGTCAATCGCTCTCCTCAACAGGCTATTTCAGAGGTGGATTTAGAGGAAACAATGGAAAGGGAAGAAGTAGAGGCAACTCAGCAGGCACTACCCCCGCAAATACCAAACTGTGACTTTTAGCGCTACCCCCAGACATTCCACTTTTGTCGGGGGACGTCTTACTCAATTTCTCCCAGTCTGGAATACCATCACATCAGATAAATTGGTATTACAAATTATCCAATCTGGTTATTGCCTGGAGCTTACCAACAACCCTCTAAACATTTCACCAAGAGCACACAAACTGTCTCCAGAACACCTTCACCTGTTAAAACAAGAGGTTCAATATCTTCTGGATAAAGGAGCAATAGAGCCAGTCCCATTAAAATATCAAGGGACAGGAGTCTATTCCCTTTACTTCTTGATTCTCAAGAAGGACGGATCACTCAGGCCTATTTTGGACATCAGAGACTTAAACCTCTACATTCATTCCGACCACTTCCATATGGTAACCCTACAACAAGTTCTTCCACTGCTACAACAGGGCTACTTTATGTCCACTCTGGACTTAAAGGATGCATACTTCCACATCCCCATCCATCCCACTCATCGCAAGTATCTAAGGTTTGTGGTAGCGGGTCATCACTACCAGTTCAAGGTGCTTCCTTGTCACCACTGCTCCCAGAGTTTTTACCAAATATCTAGCAGTTGTCGCAGCTCATCTCAGGAGACAAAAAATACATGTCTTCCCGTATCTGGACGACTGGCTCATCAAAGCCAACTCCCACCTAAGGTGTCTCCAGCACACACAGACTACGCTACAACTGTCCACGTCTCAGACATACTTGGGGGCCAATGTAGATACTCAAAAAGCTCTAGCATTTCCAACTGCTACCAGAATACATAATATTCAAAACCTAGTCTCCCAATTCCAAGCCAACCAATCGCTTCCTGCGAGAGTGTTCATGCAATTGCTAGGAATGATGGCACCATGCATCACAGTAGTCCCACATGCAAGGCTCCAAATGTGTCCCCTTCAAGAATGTTTAGCTCGTCAGTGGAATCAGTCACAGGGTCAACTGAAAGATCTTGTGTTGGTGGACGGCCACACCCATCACTCTCTGCAATGGTGGAATCCACAGAACTTGTCCAAGGGGCGGCCATTCATCGACCCGATTCCACAGATGATCCTAACAGCAGACACATCACTAACAGGTTGGGGAGCACATCTCCAGACTCTAACCGTTCAAGGACTGTCGGAGTCGGGAACAGAAGCAGCTGCATATCAATCACCTAGAATTTCTTCCAGTTTTCCTAGCACTGAAAGCTTTTCAGACCCACCTCAAGAGGAAAGCTAACTTGATTCGTACAGACAACATGACAGCAATGTACTATATACAAAAAACAGTGGGAGGCACTCTTTCTCCAACTGTCACGTCCTGCACAGACTATTTGGAGGTGGGCCATTCCCCAAAAGATCTATCTCATGGCAGAACACCTACCACTACTTGGGCTCTGCAGCAATGGTTCACAACCCTGCTAGAACTGTCGGTAGTACCACATCAAAAGCTACACCTCACGCCCAGTCTCCTCACTCAGAACCATGAACTATGAAGACATATGGCATCCAAATCCGAAGGAGCTCAATCTTGCGATCTGGCTCCTGAAGTCATAGAGTTTGGTTATCTAAACCTCCCACCCCACCAGACTGTATGAACATCATTAAAGAGGCTAGAAGACCTACCACTAGGGCTTGCTATGCAGCCAAATGGAAGTGGTTTGTAATATACTGCAAAAACAACCACATTAACCCACTTGATGCTTCAGTACAAAACATCATATGTTACTTACTCCATTTCTGCAGAATAGACAGCATCTTTCTCTTTTCAGAGAACCTGTGATTAAAGCATTCATGGAAGGACTAAAAAGATTGATTCCACCAAGACTCCCACCAGCACCAACGTGGAATCTAAATATTGTCCTTACCAGGTTACTCACATAGAAAGTTGCTGTTCTAGTAGCCATTACATCACTGAGGAGAGATAGTGAGCTACAGGCATTTTCAATAGAAGGACAATTTTTTCGCTTACACAATGACAAAGTTGTTCTTCGTACCAACCCAAAATTTCTACCTGAAGTAGTTTCTGCCTTTCATTTGAACTAATCGGTAGAGTTGCCTGTATTCTTCCCACATCCAGATTCAGTGGTAGAAAGAGGTCTTCACACATTAGATGTTAAAAGAGCATTACTTTACAATATTGAAAGGACAAAACCATTTCGTAAAACCAAGCAACTATTTGTTGCCTTTGCACCACTGCATAAAGGCAATGCAATTTCAAAGTCTGACATTGAAAGATGGATAGTAAAATGTATCCGAATTTTAAATGCTAAAGCAAAAAAAACGTTACTTACACCCCCTAGAGCTCATTCCACACGCAAATTGGGGGCTACTATGGCTTATTTAGGCAACATTCTCATTGCAGATATCTGTAAAGCTGCAACATGGTCTACTCCACACACATTTACTAAACACTACTGTTTAGATGTGTTAGCCAGACAACAGGCTAATGTAGGCCAAGCAGTACTCAAAATATTATTTCAGACAACTGCAACAGCTACAGGTTAACCACCCCTTTGGGAGCAACTGCTGTATAGTCTATGCACAGCATATGATCTACACCTCACATGCCTCGAACGGAAAATGTTACTTACCAGTAGACATCTGTTCTTGGCATGTAGAGCTGTAGTGTCACATGTGCCCACTGCCTTCCCGGGTACCTATACCTGTAGCGGTTACAATTTTTGTATTTAATACTTATTACATACATTCGCATGGTCATCTCTTTATACACTACTAACTCCATTCTCACCCTATGACGGCAAACAATCTAACAATGGAGTCGATGCCCATGCGCAAGATCACTGAAAGGAGGAGTCACTGGCCCTGTGACTGGAAAGACTTCTTCTTCGAAAAAAAAAACTGCAAACATCCGGACCCAACACGAGATGGCGATCTATGCACAGCACTGTACAGCTCTACATGCCAAGAACAGATGTCTACTGGTAAGTGACATTTTCCTTCTTCCTGCCACCATATGAATTGGAAAGGGCTTACTATCCTATTCTGCGCTAATGAGTATCAATGAGATCCCCTGAAGGAGAAGGAAAATTTGCTTACCTGTAATACTATTTCTACTTCATGGACTCACCATTGAAATCATAAGTAACCCTCTCTCTTACATGGTACAAGAATAGAAATGATAACTACATAGCAAGATCTAAAATCTCCAATCAATCGAAAAGAACTGGAGCAGCTTTCTCTAGCAGGGCATAATAAAATACTAATGCGGTGTCCATTTCTCCAGCCTCATTATGCTGTAGCTTACCCAGCTACGTGTCCCTCCTTTTTTGTAAAAACATAAGGTTTGAGAAAGTGTTCCTATCCATGTCCTATATTTAGTGAACTTTTTAAATTTAAACTGGCTACTTTTTGAAAGAAAAGTAAAGGAAAATTGGCAAATATATCCTTCAATATGCTGTCAAAAATGTTTATTTTCTTAAAAGGAAAAGCTATCTTCTTTTATACAAAAGTGCATAGTTTTATTTTTTAAAGTGCTCGGAGTCCCACATCTTGGCAGGACAACGTAGTACTTCTAATTTCAATGGAGTTTCCCCTGAAGTTGAAATAGGATTACAGGTGAGCAACTTTTCCTTCAGGAGCAGATGGGATATCACGAACATGTGGGTGAAAAAAATTAGCGTTCCCAGGCATGCCTGTTGGGAAGCTGGTGAGGACAGGGCATGGAGCAGAAGAGAGACAAGACGACAGAAGCAGAAACGACTCGGAGGAATGGGAACAGAGGTGACATGTAGAAAAGAGGAGCAGAGGATGGAGAGAGAAGAGCATGAGTGGTAGACAGGCAGAGAGGAGCAAGAGTGGATGGGAGTTGGTGCCCAACAAAAGTAAAATAACAAGCCAAACCCACTATGGTACTATGGGAGGTTGAAACAATTCCACACAATATTTGCTGAGGTTTATGGGATGGGAAGACTGGCAGTTGGATGTATGCTGATGGGTGCTTTGCATGACGGGGAGAAATGTAGGTCTTCTGGGAACACTTTGAGAAAGTATTGAATACATGCTGCACAATTTCTTTAGTACGTCAGCATGGTTAGAATGTCCTGCATAACATGGGAAGGTTTCCATGGTCAGCGTCAGCCAAAAGCAGGGGAGCAGAGCCGAGTAGGTTGCCAAGTGGGTTGGGACCCTTGACGCAGGTTTGACTTCAGGATCACCTACTAATGACCCCGTGGAGTTAACAGTCTCCAGTGCTCTGGGAACTACCCAGATTGGCAAGTATTAGCACTGCCTGTGCATGCTTTGAATGCCACACTTAAAATCATGCGTCATATACGTTTGTGGGGGGTGATATTATCATGATTCCACCCTGAAGAAAGCCCAGGACAGTTTAGGCCATCAGTATAGGTCTGAAACATGTTGGTGTTTTAGTGTCATAGGACTATTATATCTTTCCAACCCCTAATATAGTTTTTAATCCTTCCCATCCACCCCACCAATAAAGGGATACCTGGGAGTGGATGAGGAATTTTTAATGTTACGCTCCCTTTTTAACAGTCTACATAAGAGCTCCCTGGGATAAGGTTGAGCCCACCATTGCAGTTAGGAGCCAGGGTGAACCTGATGATGAAGCATGCCACTACTAGAGTGGGTGACAGTTGTATAAAAAAGGATCTTTTCCTTTCCCTGCTCTTATTAGAGTGGTGCTTTGATTTGACATGTGATCCCATTGTTTCATTGCACGTACAAAGATATCCTAGAGGGAATACTTTTTAGGGCAAAAGCAGAAACCTTTTGGAATCAAAACGTTATTGGAGCTCGCCTCACCACTGAAGGGCTGGTGTCCATTGTCTTCTTGTATTGGTAATTTTGTAGAAAGCATCCAACCATCAAGCTGCAGGTTAAATCAAAGTGGGACTGAGACTGTGGAAATAAGTTGAGAGATACTGTGGGGTTTAGGCCCCTAAAATGTTTGAGGGTAGTCTCAAGAAAACCTCGATTCCATCTTACACAGTTGAAATTTTTACACTCCGTTATACCAGAAGTTATAAATAAGGTATACCAAACTCGCTCAGATGGCTGCTCTTAACTGTTACTCAGACAATGCCGATGTGATACATGTGATCTGGTCCTGAAGGTGTGTGGGAAAGTGTTGGTAAATCTAAATCAGAGACTAAAAAAGCAGAAAATTCACTACAGATTCACAGCCCATTGTGTCTTACTGACAGAAATGGTGGTGATACACTGGTGGAAAATCATTTTGCCTTGTGCAAAGATATTAGTTAATTTGCTATTGCTGAGGAAACCTCTATGTGAGGGTTTCATACTTATGAGAAAATAGATGATGGCTTGAGAAACTGGAGGGATAAAGTGGAAGTACTGGTTGTAGATGCGAGTGAGGAAACTATAATTGTTTTCATTGTGTTATGTTGAGTATGATAAGTGTATTGTGATATTGTAAAAGTTGTGGGATGCTCAGTGTACCTGTTGGGTATATCTTTTTGAAACATTTGATTTATGAGCCTACCTATTATCTTAATAAACTAACCCATTTTCAGCCAGAATATGAAGATAACTCCACCTTTCCACCATCATGCCCTGCCTGGGACAGTTTGGTCATTTATTTTATTCTGGCTCCTGGTTACAGGATCCTCTGGCAATGATCTCTGCCTTTTTTGGCTTGTTTGCTTGCAAATCTCTTCCACATTTTGAAACAAACATCTTGACTCAGCAGGTGTTGGGACTGAAAGTAGTATTTTTCTTTTTCCGACGGATTGGTTTTTACAGGAGGTTGTCACCCTTTTCTAAGACCCCTTCCTGCGGCATTAAAAAGGCACTGACAGACCCTCACAGTGTCTGTGCTTTTTGCAAGGCTTATTCTTATCAACCCCCAAGAATTCCTTTTCTGCAGAAAAAAGTGTCCAGGCGGACTGTGGAGGACCATGGGAAGAATGAGCTGTGTGGCCCACAGGAAGCTCAGTGTAGGTGTCAAGAATCTGTCTTGAAAGATCTGAGTGACATAGAATAGGGGCTCCCTTCTTCATAGTTCGACCACCTTAAGAGACACCCCAAGAGGCATTTCTCGAAAGAAGTCTTGATGTGAAGAAGACCAACAGTCCTACTCAGTGTTGTGGGTGGGTTGGGCTGAGACATGCTCACTGTTGAGTACTACTATGGTGGGGCACCCTGTGACATTGAAGGGATCTAGTTAATCAGCATTGAAGCACTCTACACTGTAACAATTGTTGACAGAGAAGGGTATGACTGAGCAGATCTTTGCACCTTTTAGCAGAGTGGGTGCATGAAAAGAAAAAGAGTACCTCAAAGATTACACTTGGAGTACTCTAGGGTGTACTCGCCAACTGACACCACACTGCACCAGTGGTGAATCTGTCATCAGGCACAGCTTCTATATCTTAATGGTAACACGTTTCACCAGCCCCTTCCTTACCTATTACTCCATCTAGCAATTCATCGCCTAATGCAGCTCCTCAACCAGCGGCCTTTCTGGCTCTGCAACTAGTGGACTCACCTCTGCCACGTTTACCGAGTTCTCCACCTCCTAGAATACATTTCTAAACATTGGTTAGGCATTCTAGAAGTTGAAGTTAGCATTATTGCCACTCGAGGTGCCAAAGATGTCTACGATCTTCATATTATTCTCAAACAAGATTTTATTCTTTCTCTTCCTTGTCTTCAATCATTATACTAGTCTACCTTGTATTAGTCTCCGCTTCGAGGATTTCTCAGATAAATGAGTCACCACTTTATTTACCTGGTGTGAGAAACTGCTAAACTAAACATCCCAAGTCCAATTTTATAGACAAGCAAGTCTGTCTTGTTTGAAACACTTCATCATCGTACTGCTTGAAGAGTGCTTCTGTGTTTGGTTCCAGGTTTCTTAAAGCCAGCAATGGCGTTAGTCTTGACCCCAGCTTTTATTAGCGCTGCAGCCGTCAGATTGCAGACTTTTCTTTAATATAGTGTAGATCATTAGCAAAATTCATTTATTTATATATGTGTGTGTGTGTGTGTGTGTGTGTGTGTGTGTGTGTGTGCGTGTGCGTGTGCGTGTGCGTGCGTGTGCGTGTGTGTGTGATCAATCCATGGTGTGGCTTTGTTGGCGTGCTTCTTAACCGCCGGTGGTGCAGGTCAGAGGGGAATACCACGCACGCCTCTTTAGTATCAGGAACACTCTCCTCCAAAAGGAGATTGCACTCAAGATATGGAGAAATTCGTTGTTAAGCAGCTCCACTTTCATCTTTCCCCTTTACTCACTAGAAAATGAAGGAAAGAAGGAGAGTAGGAGTCCAAGAGACAGATATCCCATACAGTTCTTTCTGTATCTACTCACATTAATCTCCTACCTCCCAAGGTCACTTTCCAACTTTTTCATGTTTGCTGTCCCACTAAGTCTCACTCTACTCTGTCTTGTTCTCAATGACTCACACTCATGCATGCTGGCCCTCTCACTTGTGGTCAGTCTAACCCAATCACTCTCTCACTCACTGCCTCACTCACTATCTCACTCACTATCAATTGTGCTCTATCATTCTGTTATCTCTCTTATTTCCCTTCCCATTTTTCCAGTCTCTCTTTCGCAGACTCTGATCTGTTCAGTATAAAGATTTCAGTTGTTCTCCCACCCCATCTTCACTCTCCTAACTTTTCTCCTAACTCCAATCTTAGGACTCAATTAAAAGTAGGGTGGAGCGACATTTTCAGTTGGGATACCTCCCTGTGCAATTATAACCAGCCCGGTGCTCCTGCACCCGGACTTTCCAGGTACATGGACACCAGACCCAATCTTAGGGGCCAGATAATACAGCCGGTGAAATGGCATTAGGCTTGAGCTTCAGGTGTAGCCTGACGTTGGCCCCCAGCTTAACCCTTTCTATGGCACAGGAGAAGCCTAGAATCCTCCACCTGCTATTCAACAGTCTCTACTGAGCTCTAACGTCCTCCCTACCCCCACCTTTTGTCCCACACTAAGAACCCCCTGCTATCATTTACCACCTGTTGTGAGTAGGTGATAAATGGATGCATATGTGTCCCTGAAATTGGGACTACATATATTGTTTTTGACCAAGTAAATCCAGGTCTGTTTTTTATTTCCCATTTATGTGTGGGGATATAGGTATTAGCGGGGATATCAGTGGGAAATGTTATTTCTGGCCAAATAGATCCAGTCACCTTGTAATCGTGGCCTAAGTCTCCATATCACTCACTAAGCACACATTGTAAACATGTTCACGCATACTTAGTCACTAACTCTCTCAGCATCTCTCACTTACTAACATCACTGTGCCTCATTTATTGTTAAGCGATTAGAAGCAAACGTGTAAATGTGGCACAAGAGATAGGCATTTTAAGAACATATAGGACTATAGGACACTATTATGGCCATAGTTAGTATTTTTAAATAACTTTTTTGCACAGCTGCACTAAAAAATAAGTCACTATAGTGAGTGCTGCAGATGCCGACAGGATGTACTTAAAATTTGTTTTTAAAAAGGGCAGGCAAAATTCTCTCTGCATCAACCCCTGTAGGCAGTTTATAACCTCCCGTTTTGTCTTCTTATTAATGTGTGTGTGTGTGTGTGGGGGGGGTATGATGGGATCAGTCAAGGTTCTGAGTGACTTACAATGTAAAATCACCACAGGAGTGCTTCTCAGTCACAGCAGGGCAGGTTAGAAGACCAAGGAGAAGTCTATTGAAAACAGGCCAAATGTGTTCAGACAGCCAGTAGTAAAATAACTATAGAGCCTGCCTTTTTTTAGGTGTGTGTGCTCGTATTTATAAGGTGCGCCCCTTTCAACTTGTGCTCTCTTTACAACTCATTTAGAGCTGCCTACAGGAGGGCACTTTGTTATGTGTACTTCCATTTGCCCCCAGCACATTACAGTATACACGGCCGCCCAACCGCGCTCCTTAGAGGGAAAATAGGTCTTGATTTAAAAAAGATTGGAGGTGGAGTCCAACCCCTTACCACTTGTCCATTGGAACGGTCTGGGGGATAGAGACAAGCACTGTGAAAACTTAAAATTCAAGGTACTAGCAGTAGACTGTTTAAACATCTCAATGCCACAATAGTACCTACATACACAATAAACACAGCCTTTCAGCCTAGGAAGTCAGCCAAAACAGCTTGGGAGGATAACCAGCATCTGTAGCTGCAGAAAAGCCACCTACCACCAGTGACTCCTACCTTGCTCCGCCTTCATTCTCCACTTCAGTAGGGAGTAGCACCAGCAGTCATCTGGAAGAATGGAGAAATATCACAAAGGACATGAGTGCCAAGTGTTGTGCTCAATTGCAGTTCTCCGAAGTTCAAATTTTCCTCTCGAGCCATACCTCCAAAGATGTTGAGCTGCTTCAACAAGACATCAACAGCCTTCTGAGCAAGGAAGCTCTGGAGATTGTACCCCATTCCAAAAATGAAATCTGTATCGATTCAGTAAGGCAACACTATGAAAATGTAGAAGCTGAGCATATGGGAATGCACTCAATCCAGTGTTCAGTCTCTTGAAGCTCAGGCAATTTGGAATTGGCTAGCTGCCAGGCATATCCATGTTACAGCAGTCCAATTTCCAGGAGTTCAGAACTCAAAGACAGACTTCACAGGCAGTATTTTATGGTTGCCTAATAAGCAGTGTGGTTCAGCACAATATATTTTGCGAATAGGGATTTCCTCCCATAGATCTTGTGACAAATGCAGAAAACACAAAATCTCAAACTGCACCTCCAGGTTTTACTAGTAGGGCACATTGGGGAATGCAGTTATGATAGACTACTCAGGAAACCTGATCCAGTTACTATCATTTTAGCAGACAAGAGACAAGGCACAGATTATGTTATGTTAAAACATGTATAGAGTGCAGGAAGAACCCCGAACAGTGTCATGGCGCTAACTCCGAGTATCGACATACAGGAGAAAGAATCCCATTATATCTGCATTACAAAAGCTGATAGAAAACCCTGGTTACTAAAAATCCTGGTCTTTAAGGCCTTCCTAAACTGTAATCAAGAGGGGATCTTGCACAAGATACAGGGGAGCTTATCTGAAAGTTTGACTGATCTTACTGAAAGAGCTTTACCCCAGAGCGACTACTTTTATTCTAGGTTGAACCAGCTGTAGAGCCTCAGAGGAGCATAGGCAATGTATGAGAATTTATTTGAAAAAAGGTTTGTCATAGGTAGACCAGGCCTATACAATTGACTTCTCCAAAAGCATGACATAGAGATTTAAAAGCCACTCTTTTTTCCACTGGAGGCCAGTGGAAAGATTTTAGTGCATCTGAAACAGAGAAAAATTTGGAAATCCTATTGCCAGTCTGACGGCCGCGTTCTGAATCCTCTGCAGCTTCCTCATTTGGCCAATACATAACCCCAAAAAACAGAGTTGCAATTGTCCAGACGACTATGTATAATTGCCTGGATCACTACTCATTCTCATTCTTTGGAACGAAGGGCAGAATTTTCTTAAGCACCTTCAAAAGGAAGAAGCAGGTTGAAGTGACATGTTTAACCTGCTCAGCTGCGGAAAGTTCCAACTCCTAATATACACCCAATTTTTTTATCGCCTTATCTGAAAGAGACACGTTAGTGATAGATTCCTTACCTTAGAATATTCCCCAGGCGTCAGTCTGGATCCGGAAAGTTTTCTGCTTAGCAGTACCGCTGCACGCCAATAGGTGGCGCCGTGTGGCTCCGTGCCCGTCACTGGCGTCGTGCTTGCCGGGATGACGTCACGGAGGCTTCTTAGGCGCCACCCATGCGCGCTGACATCTGTTCTTTCCTTTTCCGCGCCGAAAGCGCAGATCCGGATTGAGCACGTACCCCGGTCAATTTTTGACCACTTTTTTGAGACTTTTGTCTCCTTCTCTCGTCTCCTGGTGCCCGTAGGGATGCCCGGCTTTGAGTCTTGTGGGTCCTGCCGCCGTAATATGTCGGTGGCGGACCCCCATGATGTCTACCTCTACTGCCTGGAGACCGATCCTGACTCCCGGGATTGTCGGGACTGCCGTGCCATGGCCCGAAGGCCTTGCGGGAGAGGTGCCGGAAGTTGCTGGAGGTCCAGCACTCCTCTTACCGCCGTTCAAGGTCTAGGGGCCGTTCGCGGGACCGCTCGCGGGACCGGAGCCGTCACTCCTCGGACTCTTAAGTCTTCACCTTCAGATTCCGGTAAGCGACGCCATAAGAAGAAGTCAAAGAAGCGTGTTCGCTCTCCGATGTCCCCCCATCGCTCCCCTGAGGCAGACGAGGGGGACAGGGGCTCCGCCCCTGTGGCTCTTCCAGAGCCTGGGAGTCCCGCGGCCTACCCGCTATTCCCGGGTCCCTTGGCGACTCCCGAACAGATGCAAAAGTTTCTTGCTGCCATGGAACGCCTGTTTAGGCCTCGGGCTCCCGCCGGCGCACCTGCGGGCCCCGCGGTCCCGTGTCCAGATCCTGTTGACCCGGCGCCACCGCCTCCGGTGCTGGCCCCGGAGCCACTGGATCCAGCGCCCGCGGCTCCGGCTCTGGCGCCACAAGGTGTAGCACTGCTGGCTTCGGCCCCGGTGATGCCCTTGGCTCCGGCCCCAGCGCCGCCCTTGGCTCCGCCACAGGCGCCGCACTGGGTGCCGTTTATCCTGCCCCGGTTCTCGGACCATTTCGTTCCGACCTGGGATCCTCATTGGGATGCGGTTCCGGGTCGGCCCCGGCCGGCGCCGCTCCCGGCACCGCTGGCCCCCTCTCCGGCTCCGGTCCTGCCGCCGCGGCCGGCTCCTTCTGCCTCGGAGCAGGATGAGGACTGGGACGGCTCCGAGGACCCCCTTGCGCGACAGTGTGACTCCGAGCAGGATTGGGTGGATGACCTTCAAGATGCGGGTGAACTTGATGTGTCTTCTGACCCGGGGTATGCCTCCCCTCCGCCTACTATGGAGGAGGGCGCTTCCTATACTATGGTGCTGCGTCGAGCTGCGGAGGCTGTCCATCTCGACCTCCCTATGGTGGCCCTTAAGACCAACCTCCTTACGGAGGTGCTCCTGACGGTGTCTACGGCATCGGAGCAGCTGCTCCCTTTCAATGAGGCCCTTACTGAAGTCCTCTTAGGCACTTGGTTGCGGCCGGCCTCTGGGACACCGGTGGATAAGAACGTCGCTAGGCGTCATCGCCCGGCGCCTGGTGACCCTGCCTTCTTGACCAATCACCCCACGCCTGAGAGCCTGGTCATTCAGGCCTCGACGTCGCAGAGTGCCTTTCCCACGGCTCTGCCGGATAAGAACTCTAAGAAGCTGGACCAATATGGCAAGAGGTTGTTCTCCTCGGCCAGCTTGGGGTTGCGATAGGTTAATACCTCCTGCTTGTTGTGCCGTTACTCCCACGCCGTGTGGGATACAGTAGCAGAGGTCTTGCCTCAGTGTTCTGAAGAGGTCCAGGCCGTCCTTTCCCAAGCGATTGCGGAGGGCAAGGATGCAGCGAAGTTTGCCATCAGGTGTGGTCTGGACACGGCTGATTCCTTGGGCAGGGCGATTACCACAACTGTGGCGTTGTGGCGTCATGCCTGGTTGCGGTCTACCGGGTTCTCGCTTGATGTCCAGAGCTCGCTCATTGACATGCCTTTTTATGGCTCTCGCCTCTTTGGCGACAAGGCGGACAGTGCCCTGGAGCGCTTTAAGGACTCACGGGCTACGGCTAAGTCTTTGGGTCTTTTCGCTAAGAGTCCTGCCACGCCTGGGTTTCTTTCCTTTCGTGGCCAGGGTAAAGGCGCCCAGTCACGCTCCTCCGCGAAGCCTGCGCAGAACCTGCCTCAGTGTGGCCGCGGACGGGGCTTCTGCAGGGGTGGGTCTGGTAACCAGCTGGCGGGGCAGCCCACCTCCGCACCCGCTGCTTCCACCTCCAAGCCTTCCTAATCCGAGCTTCAGGGGGCACCCCATGCCGGTTGGAGGCAGGGTCCGTCACCACCTCCACCACTGGCGTGGTATCACTTCAGACAAGTGGGTGCTGCAGCTAATCTGCCAAGGTTACTCGCTCCGTTTTCTGTCCTCCCTTCCAGCCATGCCACCTCCGTACCACCGCATGTCGGGGGATCATTTGGCTCTTCTCCGTCAGGAAGTCACGGCCCTCCTAGCCAAGGGGGCCATCGAATACGTTCCCGATCAGGAATTAGGGAGTGGTTGCTATTCCCACTACTTTCTGGTCCCCAAGAAGGACAAGGGGGGCCTGCGCCCCATCTTGGACCTCCGGGACGTCAATCACTTCCTCCGGAAGGAGAAGTTCAAGATGCCGACTCTGGCCCAGGTCCTGTCTACCCTGGAGACTGGATGGTAGCGTTGGACTTGCAGGACGCTTATTTTCACATTCCCGTCCTGCCGGCCCACTGGCGTTACCTGCGGTTCACGGTAGGCCAGGAACATTTTCAGTTTTCCGTGCTCCCCTTCGGCCTTACCAGCGCCCCTCGATTGTTCACGAAAGTGATGGCGGTGGTCGCAGCTCATCTGCGCAGGTCAGTGGTGTCAGTCTTCCCCTACCTCGACGACTGGCTGTTGAAGGCGGGTTCGCCCCAGGTAGTTGTCTCCCACCTCCAGACTACGGCCGACCTCCTGCATCTGCTGGGGTTCTCCATCAATGTGCCAAAGTCGCACCTGAGTCCCTGAGTTTCATCGAATCAGTTCTGGATTCGACGATGTTTCGGGTTTATCCTCCCGAACAGCGAGTTTGGGATATTCAGGCTCTGGTTCTGCTCTTTCAGCCTCTATCCCGGGTTTCAGTCAGGATGACCCTCCGGCTTCTGGGCCTGATGGCCTCCTGCATCCTGCTGCATGCCAGATGGCATTTGTGGGCTCTGCAGTGGGACCTGAAGTTCCAGTGGGAGCAGCATCAGGGCAACCTGTCTGATCACGTCCAGATCTCGGAGGGCACGGCAAGTGCAGTGGTGGCTCACGAATCGCGATTGGGTCAATTGCAGATCCCTCTCCTTTCCCCAACCAGAGCACACAGTAGTGACGGATGCGTCCCTCCTGGGTTGGGGAGGCCACATGGGAGAGGCGGAGATCAGAGGTCTCTGGTCTTCGGCGGAGTCCCAGCTCCTTAAACTTCTGGAGCTGCAGGCGATCCGGCTTGCATTGAAGGCATTCCTTCCCTCTGTCCGAGAAAGTGTAGTGCAGGTGTTCACGGACAACACCACCGCCATGTGGTATTGCAACAAACAGGGCGGGGTGGGGTCGTGGACTCTATGTCAGGAGGCTCTGCGCCTCTGGACGTGGCTGAGACATCAAGGTATTACCTTGGTGGTTCAACAACTGGCAGGTTCTCTGAACGCCAGGGCGGATGAACTCAGCCGCCGGTGCATGGTGGATCACGAGTGGCGTCTGAACTTAGATGTGGCGCAAGGTCTCTTTCTGCGATGGGGAGATCCTTGGTTAGATCTATTCGCCACCGAAGAGAACGCGCAATGTCATCAGTTCTGCACGTTGGAATTTCCAAGGCGGCACTCGCTCGGAGACGCTTTTCGTCTCGAGTGGAGCTGCGGTCTGTTGTACGCCTTTCCGCCTATACCACTTCTGCCCAGAGTGCTGAAGAAGATGAGGCGTGACCGGGCCCAAGTTATTCTTGTGGCTCCGGACTGGGCTCGAAGAGTATGGTATCCCGAGCTACTCAGTATGAGCATCGATCCCCCGATCTGTCTGCCTCTTCGGGAGGATCTTCTGTCGCAGCAGCAGGGGACGTTCCTCCACCCGAACCTGTCCAGATTCCACCTCCATGCTTGGAGATTGAGCGGCGACAGTTGACACCTTTAGATCTTCCTCCCGAAGTCTGTGATGTCATCCTGGCAGCCAGGCGTCCCTCCACTAAAACGGTGTACGCCTGTAGGTGGAACAGATTTGTGGCATGGTGCACAGCTAAGACTGTGGATCCACCTTTTGCCCCTCTTTCTGAGGTTCTTCTGTTCCTTCTCTCTTTGGCCCAGCAGGGCTCTGCTCTGGGCACTGTTAAAGGTTATCTTTCGGCCATCTCTGCCTTTCTACGGCTTCCAGATCAGCCTTCTCTTTTTAAGTCCCTGGTTGTTAACTGTTTTCTTAAGGGCATTACGCATACGTTCTCACCTGTGCCCTTCATAATGCCTCAGAGGGACTTGAATCTTGTCTTGACTTTTCTGATGTGTGCTCCCTTTGAGACCCTTCATAACTGCCCCTTACGTCTTCTTACTCTCAAGACGGCTTTCCTGGTAGCTATCACCTCTGTCAGTGTTTCATCACTAATGTAGTGTGAGGCATCCATGCTAATCACTTTTCTCTAATAGAGAGGTATTTAAATTGTTTGACTGTGAAAAGTAGTTCTGCTTGCATAATTGTAAAGACATTAGACAGTCATATTATGTTTGTCAATTATGGACTTATTCGTAAAGGTTTAACAACCTCAAAACAGTGCCTTTCTAGATGTATTATTGTACTCTATTATGATATCTTAATGCTAACCAACACCAATTTGTGGTCTCAAAAGTGTGGTGGAGGGGAAGAGGGGAATCAGTGTTCCCAGATAGGATTTAGTGTTTTTAAAGGGGGTATGTTTCCCACATTTGTTAATGCCAACACAGTGATGGCGATCTGCTGTACCTTGTAGACCACCATCCCTGTATTTTTAGCCAATCACAGGTGGTTATAAGTAGTGACCTGCTTTAATATTCATTCAGAGCGTCATTCTGTGACCCTTGTGACTGGATACTTGGCAAAATTAAAAGTCACTTAGCAAAATTAAATAACATTTTGCAACCAGCCTTTTCCTACATATAGCCCTATCTCTGGGAAATCTAGAGCCCACTCCACAAGGGGTATAGCGGCTACAGCCATTTTTATTAAGTAACATTGTCATTACTGAATTACTATTATTGAAATCGCTAAAGCAGCCACTGCGAGGTCCAAACATGCTTTTACAAAACCTTATTGTCCTAATTCAGATTCCAGGGCATATGCCTAAATGGGCCAAGCTTCTTTACAGAATCGTTTTAGAGACAGGCTTGCATCTCTGTACAATTCTTATGATTATTAATGAAGATTCACTGGAGGCTAATGAATAGTTATTTAACTGCTTCTGTGAAGGTGTAGAAGTAAATCCAAGGAAGTAAAGGGTGGGAACATCCCCAGAACTCCTGGGTTATGACAAAAAGGGGTGTGTCCTAGGAGATAAAAATATTCCCCATGGAGAAAATAAATGCAGTTTAACTCTTGAAAAGACATTTTTGCATGAACAGTTGAACACTCTGTACAGTTGAATGTGCAAAAGGGTGTATGCATGCTTGTGAAAAGGTATTCACAAAACATTTCAAGAAGTACTCCTGGAAACCTGTAGCTGTTGCACGTTTCGTGGAGTGATATTGGAAACCTTTATTACTTCAATGTTTTGTAAATGTGCACCCCCGTACAGGAGTAAATTCCAGATGCACATGTATGTTTTTTGTGTTGGGAATTCGGCCCACAGCTAGGCAAAAAATAGTTGCCAAATGTGTTAGTGTGTTCAATCCTGTTTTCAGGATGTCCTCATCCCTCAAGCATGTGCACCCAATTGAATTGATGTGAGTTTGAAAAGTAATTAACTATTCTGATTGATACCTATAACGTGACTCCTCACCTTGCGACTACTCTCGGGTGCTAGACTGGATCCAGGGATTTTTCATAGCATTGCTCCAGATATCTGACTCCATGCGGCACTTCTTGGGCTTGTCACACCCTGGGGGTGACATCAGAATTGCATATGAGTGCTACTTTTTGTGCACTGATGTCTGTTCCTTCCCAAGCTCTCTTGCAAAACAATTTCTTGCTCTTTGATACATTTTTTCAAAAAAATATTTTTTCTCCGTGTACAAGGGAAATGTCCCCTTCCAAAAATGACAGGTTTTAAATATGTGGGAACTGTCACAAGCAGATGTCTGTGAAAGACATGCACAAGGTATGTCTCTGGTGTCTAGGGTTTTCTTTCACACAGCTCCATGTCTTGCAGGGACTACGCCTGAATGAAGGCCATTCAGGACCACAAAGCCAAACACTGTGCCACTGAACGTAGTCAAAAGGCACGTAAGGGCTTGCCCCAGTCAATGACGGGGACTCGTTCCTATTCTAGAGACTGTTCACACAAAATTACTTTTTCGCACTCTAAATCTTCAGGTAAGAACTGGTTTTAGAAAAACCATAAAAAGACATCCCGACACTCTCAACCAGAAAAGTCACATGGATGTCAAGGCGCTTCTTGATCTGTGTCCCGGTGTTCAACAGAGGAAGCAATTCCACAACTTATCCTGATGCACCCCGAGTTTTCTGATCCAATGACGACGAATGTATGACGATACATAGCATGCCATTACTACGCATGCATTTAGTGCGATTTTTTTACATCGCAAACGGCATTAGTACGCATAATATTACTATGCTTACCTTAACTTCGTAAAAGCATGAATAATATAGCAAATGTATTTTAATGCGCAGACCATTACTTCGCATTCCACTACTATGTGTACATGCCCCTACACTACACATACATGACGACACTACACTGAAACCTTTAACACTACACTACACTGTAGCGCGGGAGCGCCGGCGGCGCTCCGAAGGCGCGCCAAAGGCAAGCCCGTCTGCGCCCGTCCGCACCCAGACGGGCCCAGGGGCCACAATCAATATCACTACCATTAAATACTCATCCGCAGAACTCAGATAATTAGCGGACACCTTCTTCCCTCTTAACCCTACTGCTCACAAAAAAGTAACCGAAAATAACATCTCTATAATACCCAGCGACTTCGCCACTCTACCCCCTCCCATTTTTCCCTCCCCGAAACCCCTTGCAGCTATACCCCCAGCTTGGCACATCTACTACCTCAACACCCGCTCTCTGGTTAAGCACCAGCTCGACATCTTCCTGCTTCTATCATCTGAAAAAACAGATATTCTTCTGGTCACCGAAACCTGGCTTACCGAGGACTCTGCCCATGACATCTTGGCAGCTCTCCCCGCGGATTACTACATCTTGCACGCCAACCGGTCCTCAGGAAAGAGCGGCGGTGGGGTGGCTGCCATCATTAACAAAAACTTCAAGGTTATTAACCTTACCCCCCTTGTCCTCCAGGATGTTGAGAACCTTGTTCTCAAACTCGATACCAATGATGGTTCCTTTGTCTTTGTGCTGTTGTATCGCCCTCCCCAGGCTATGCCTACGTTTCCCGCATTACTTAGCGAACAAATGGCTAACCTTGTTACCAACTACCCCAACGTTCTACTCATAGGAGATCTGAATTACTGGTTTCAGGGCGCTCGGGGCGGTCCTCATGCCAAAGAACTTTCAGAGCTGCTCTTAAACTTAAACATGAATCAACATGTACTAGCTCCCACCCATGAAAAGGGACACATCCTGGACCAAATTTGGTCGTCCAATGTCATTTTATCAGTGCCTATAATTTCACCATGCATCTGGCCCGACCATCACCTATTCAAATTCACGGCTTCCATAACCATTAGGCCCAAAACCTCCCCAGTCTTAGGAGGAGTGACTAGGAAATGGAGGACACTCAAGGAATCAGACTTCGCTAACACGCTAGCCAGCTCTGCCCCCGTTTTCAACCGCGATGTCAATATTATGGAAAAAAACATCTCTAACTGGTTATTGCTGGCCTCCAATACTCATGCCCCCCTCACCAAATTCTCTCGCGCCCGTCATTCGGACGCTCATAAATGGTTCTCAGCGGAATTAAACAAACTATAACTTATGCTCCGCCAAAAAGAGAGGAAAAGGACGTCCGGATACTCCCCAGCAGACAAATTACTGTTTATACAGGCTCGCAAAGAATATAAAAAAGCAATACTAGAGACAAAGGCAGCTTACTTTTCAGCTAGAATTCTCAATGCGCAGAATAAATCAAAAGAAATTTTCACGATTGTAAATGACCTATGTAACTCTGAGAGAACACTCCCCAGTCAGTCTCTGACTCAAGAGCTATGTAATTCCCTGAACTCTTATTTTCAGGAAAAAATCGCCATCATCAAAGCCAGCATCTCTACTAGTCTCTCTACAGAACCCATAGCTAGCGGTCCCGCTAATTCTGCAAGTTTATCCAATTTCCCGGTCATCTGCCAGCGGTTATTTGAGGACTTAATAACCCGTGTTAAATCTGGGTCCCCGAACGACTGCTGCCCCCCTCAAGTTATGAGTCTTGCTTTCTCTAACTTCTCCCAGCATGTGCTGCCCTTCCTTAATCAATCCCTAGCGCAAGGTTTGGTTCCTACTGCCTTTAAGACCGCTATAGTGGTGCCTCTGCTGAAGAAGCCAGGGGCGGACCCTTTACAGCTATCTAACTATCGTCCTATCTCTCTCCTCCCTTTCCTGGCAAAAATATTGGAGACTCATGTGGCAGGCAGCCTCTCTTGTTTCATTGAGCAATCAGAATATCTTGAGCCCCGCCAAGCTGGTTTCCGACCTGCTCATTCTACGGAATCGGTGATCCTTGCAGCATGTGATACACTCAGAGCCAACTCCGATAAGAATATCCCTCGGGCCCTGGTGCTTCTAGATCTGTTGGCCGCGTTTGACACGGTCGACCATAAGATCCTGTTGGACCGTGTCACGCTAGCCGGCATACAGGGCCCGGCATTCAACTGGATAAAATCCTTCCTCGAAAACAGGACTCAGGCGGTTCGCCTCGGTCCCTTCACAGCCCCTAAGATAGCCACCTCCTGCGGGGTGCCACAGGGCTCGTCCCTGTCCCCACTTCTATTCAACTTATATCTCAAACCACTGATCCACTCATTAAAAAATAGAAAGGTTACCACTTTCAACTATGCTGATGATCTTCAGCTAGTTTTCACCTTGGACTCGGCCGACTCAGCTGCTGAATTCCAAGCCACCATGATTCATATCCAACAGTGGATGGATCTCAACCACCTCAAAGTTAACCTAGGCAAAACTGAATTGGTTCTGCCTGGGAAGAGTGAAAATCTTTGGGGCCAGCACTACTGGCCTGTCGATCTAGGACCCCCCCAACCCCTCATCCGCCATGAAGAGCTTAGGGGTTACCATTGACGCCGACCTGTCTCTTAAAGGACAGGTCGGCGCGGTGGTCTCAATTGCGGAAAATTCGCAAGATCGCCCATTTACTCTCTCACTCCGCACTTATTCAAGTTGTCATTGCCTTGGTCCTTTCACGTCTTGACATTTCCAATTCCATTTACCTTGGCCTGCCCCTGTTCCTACTGAACCGTCTCCAATTAGTGCAGAACCAGGCCGCAAGACTTATCTTTAAACAGCCTAACTAGCATTCTGCCAGTCCCTGGCTATTCAAACTTCACTGGCTCCCTATGGCCCAACGTATTGCATTCAAGACTGGTTGTCTGATATTCAAAGCATTACACTGAAGAAGTCCCAAATTCGTTAGCTGCATGATCTCTAAATATATTCCCCATCGTCACCTGCGTTCTGCCCATCTGCATCTACTGAAGCTCCCCCTCTTCAAGCTTAAACGTCAGGGGGGCCGTATGTTTTCCTACCTTGCCCCTAAGTTCTGGAACTCCATACCCTTAGCTATCAGGAGCTGTGATAACCTGCTAGGCTTTAGGAAGGCTCTTAAGACCTGGCTATTTATGCAAGCTTATGCATAGGTCCTTCCGCGGCTAACAGCACTCAAGTTTAGCGCCATGAAACCTTTTTGGTGTACGTGCGCTTTATAAGTTCTTTATAACATAACATAACATAACATAACATAACATAACACTACACACCACTACTCTTCCCTAAACCCTAAATCACAACCCCCAGCACAACTTCCTACACTACAAAAACACAACACTACCCTGAACCCTAATACGCCACTCCCAGCACGACCCCCTACACTACATATACACCAAAACACTACCCTAAACCATACCATACGACCCACCTACACTACCCTTAACCCTAAAACACTAACCTAAACTACACATACACCACAACACTACCCTAAACCCTAAAACACTACCCCAGCACGACCCCCTACTCTACACATACACCACAACACTACCCTAAACCCTACACTCAAACCTTAAACACTACACATACCCCTTAACACTACCCTCAACCCTTAAACTGTACCCCCAGCACGACCCCCTACTCTACAAAAACACACTACATCCCCCTTACCTCACTCTCCTCGTGGTTCCTCTCTCCTCCTGGGACCTTCCTCACGTCGTCTCCGAGGGGCGGTGCACGTCGTTGTGAGGAAACAGCCTCAGTTTCCTTACAACGACATGGATCGTTTTCTTTTCAAGCATACCATTACAACGCATGCGTAGTGACGATGCTTGCGATGTAACAACTTGCGTACTAATGGCAACGGTATGCGCAGTAGCAGCCGCGCACTAAAGGCTGTTTACCAATGACGACACCCAAACAAAAACAATCATGATATGATTCTCCCCAAAAGGCTGTTATCTAAAACAAGGCTGCTTATCTGACTAAAATAAATTACAAAGGCTGTGCTCAAGAATGGAGTCAAACACTCTCATTATAAGCACAAGCAACAAACAAAAAAATGATGATTATAAAGCACGGCTCTCTCTCTGTATGTGGATATTAAGATATGCATCCATCATGTCTAATGAAACTAAAAAACCTCCTTGTCAGATCGGGCGTTATGCTCTGTATAGTCACCATCTTGAAGGGTACATGAGGAAGATAGACGTTCACTCTCTACAGGTCAAATACTGGGTAAATCTCTACCCACACTTTCTGAACCAGTAAGAGAATGTAGTAAAATCCCATCTGTTTCCTATCATGTGAATCTTTGGTTATGGCTGATTTTTCCAACAGAACTTGAATCCCATCGTCAAAACCTCAGACTTCGACTTTGCTCTTGTTAAGAACCCCATGGGCAATGGACTCATCACTAGCAATTCTTCCTTCGGGTCACTTCCACCTGTATCCATTAGATGACCATCTACTACAACTCGGGACCAACCAGCTCAGGAAGTCGAAGTCTTGGTTCCTGTCACACCAGAAATCAGTCAAGAATTCCAGTGGTGGCTAATTCCAGAAAACCTCTCTAGGGATCACTGTTAAGCTCCTCCTTCAGTCACTATCCTAACAAAGGATGCCAGCAGTATCGGGTGGGGAGCTGTGTGGGAGAATTCAAAATTCAAAAGCCCAGGGCAAATGGTTGAGTCTGGAGACATGTCAGTCTTCCGAATGGAGAGAGTTGGCTACGGTACAGATAGCTCTTCTGTGGTTTTTCGCTTCCTGCAGAATCGCTTGGTCTGTATTCAGACAAACAACATGGTAGTCTGAGCATATATCAAACATCGGCGATGCAGCCTCCCCTGTTTCTCCTTTGGGCTGAGAGAAATCCTTATTCTCTGGCGACAGTCTATCTTCCACAGAGGGAGACTGGGCCAGTCGACTTCATGAGCAGGAGGTTCCCATCATCGATAGCTCTCTGTTTGGCTCCTCATCTCTTTCTAGTGATTGTCAAAAGCTCGGTCAGCTCCGGTTGCGCCCATTTGTGGTGAAAGAGAAATTCCTCCTTCTGCGATCTTGCATTTTGTCCCATAAAGGATAACCTAAGAAATAGATGCCTTAGATGTCCCTTGACCTCAGGGACTACTGTACTCGTTTCCCCCTTTTTCTTCGTTCCCTGGGTTTTGAGAAAGATACAGGGGGACGGGGTAGAAGACCTCTTAGTGGTACCGGAATGGTGCATGAGACTGTGGTTTCTCCTTCTTGTGAGGAGGGACGTTGGTCTTTATTAGCAATTCCCAATCTTTCCATCTCTTCTGAGAACCCAACTTCTCAATCCAGACTCCCTCAGACGTCTCAATCTGGCACTTAAGGGGTTAAACCTTTTGGCCCAGGGGTCTTCAGCGACATAGCCAAAAGTATCCAACTATCAATGAAACCTCCAACCTTAAAATTGTCATTTTAAAAACTTTAGCCAGTGAATCCCGTATAAGTCATGACACTCAAAGAGCTCCTGTATCCACATCATAAACTATATCTGCTGTTCAATCTTTGCGGAAGAACTCCCTGTAGGCTAGTGATATGGCACAGTCACACAGGGAGGCATCCTAATCACCCACTGTGATCTGGCAGAGCAACGTCAAGAAGGTGTACCTACTGCAAAGAAGGATTCCCTGGCTGGGGCACTAGTTGCTCGTAAAGCGGCATTAGCTGTTTATCTCCCCCCGTCTGCGTGCCCTTATTTCATAGTTCTAACAGATGTTCCTCTTACACCCCCAAGGGCGTCTGAAAGAACTGAGCAGTTATAGAACAAAGTGTGCCATTGGTTGAAACATAACGTTATGATCAATTAATGGTGTTATAATGGCATTTTGATGGTGCATAGGGTAGCTTGGGTAGGGCTGCTATACAATTGCGGCTGTGTAATAATTAATTTTAGAAATCCCAATCAGGTTGCTTGGATATTGGATTCAAACAGTTCTGGTCTCTTGCCTTTATCCACCATAAAGTTTTCCCACTGGGCTATTTCTGTCGGCACCTGACCCCATTTTCTCCTGGCCATTATATCCTTCCAGCACGTACACTATTATGGGGGGGAAACAGTCGTTACACTGCAAGAGTTACAGCGCATGACATTACCCTGCATGCCGTTTCAACACAAAAGGTATGTAGCATGGGGTAGAAGGTGTTGGATTTAACTCCAACACCTTCCCTACTGTTGTACACATTGGAGTTGGAATAGTAAATTAAACTATTCCAACTTCCAGCGCACCCACGACAGCAAGTCGGGGTAAAGATTTGCGTTGCAACTGCATGCAGGGTAATGGCATGCGCTGTAATGTAATGTTTGTGTTATCAAACATATCAGTTGGAATATAGCAGGTCTGGGCTCTAAATTGTACGTGAAACCTTGGACAAAACTAATTAAGAAATATGATGTGGTAGTCATGCAAGAGACTTGGATGCCTTCAGATGTTTTTTGCAAAGATTACTTATATTTTCGTAAACCTGCACCCCTTCTCCGGCGAGAAGGGCTGGCCTTACTACCTGGATTAAGGCCGCTTTAAACTGTTCCATTACTGCTATATATGTGTCGTGTACTTTGATTCAAGCTTTTTATCTCCTCTGGGCTGACCGTTTTAGTTTTTTCATGAACAACTTTTATAATGACGATTTTTCTAATAGGGCCAATACGAATTTTAGTTTTTGTTCAATTTTGTCACCAAAATAAGGACTGAGCACTTTACTACAGGACTGCCTTTTAATTTATTGTTGGCAGAGGTTTTTAATGCTAAACTTGGAACCTCAAATCAGTCTAATGTTTTTAACCCTCTGTTTTCTGGTGATTTAAGAAGTGAGCTCGCATGCAGAGATGTAAGGCGGGAATAGCTGTACATGTTATGGAACTTGTATGTTTGGGGCCCCCTGGAGTCCCTACTTTTATTGGTAATAATAATATTAATAATTATAATAATCCACATTTGTAAAGCGCGAACAATCACCCGTAAGGGTCTCTAGGCGCTGGTGGCCGTCGGGAAGATTAAGCAAGCTATTGCCCTGAGTCGCATGGTGCTGGGCTAATCTGCCGCTGGGGATCGAACCGTGATCCCCAGATTCCGGAGTCAGTCGCCCTGGCCGCGGCGCCGCACCTCCTCCCTTGGTAGAGCTAGTTGCACAACAATTGATCATATTTTTGCTTCTACGGAATTGGTTAATAATATGCTGGAGGCATCTGTTGCTCCACAAATGTTTAGTGACCATAACCCTCTTGAGGTTACTTTAGCAATCCCTGTGAATCATACAAACCTCAAGCTAAGGGGTAACACTGGGTTCATCACCAAAATTAGCGGACGCAGACTGGTCCGGAAAAATGCGGATTTGGGGTGTCTTCTGAACCGTTTAGTGAAAGACAACTCTGATATAGTGGACCTTGTTTATCAGAGAACTCTATGCGCTCCAATATTATTGATGCCTTTGTTTCCATGGGCCTCTGTATAAGGGATAAGCCAATCCAGATCAAAGGTGGGGTGCCCTCTGGGTAGTTTGATTCCATGTGCCTGTATGCAAATGCTAATCTTAGACCGCCATGAAATGAATCCCCGGTAATAAGGAGGAAGTAAAGCAATGCAGGAGGGACTATAGAAAGGCACTGATTAAGCGTAAAACTCTCCTGCATATGGAGGTCTGGGAAGATCTGGTGGCCTCGAGGAAGTGTAAAGATGCCTATGCTTTTTTAAATATAGTGAACTCCAATAAGTTATCTAAGGCGTCAGTTCAGGATTTGGCACAGAATATTGCCAGAGAGGAGTGAGTTGTTCATTTTGAATCTTAATAGTCTTGACCCCCAGGTAGCTACACCACTTGTGAAGAATCCCGTCCCATATATCCTCTTAAAATTGCTTTTGGTTTAGCAGAGGTTGTAGTGGCAATTGAACAAAGCCCCAGTATAAGGCAGGAGCCCCAAACGGGGGTAACGATAGACCTCTATAAGAGCAACATTGAATTTTGGGGACCCTTATGGACGAATGCCATCAGTGCATCCTCTAAGTCGGGTATATCTAGAGCATGAAGATCCACTATAATTGTGCTCATGTTTAAAAACTACAACCGCAGGGCTCCAGGCGGTTGTGCCCTATATCTCTTCTAGACTCTACTTGTTAATATTATAGGAAGTATTGTTCTAGGAAGGTTCCAACTGTAGACCACAGAGCTCAATATTATATAAGATGTTCTGTCCCTCAGAGGGGGGCTTAGGTTCATTTATTATTGTCTGAACCTTCATTCACTTATCTCCAAATACACAATGGCTAAGCATGGTTCTTTTTGTATGGCCTTTATGGACCTCTCAAGTGCATTTGATAGCGTGAGCTGGCACAAACTGTGGGATGTCCTAAATAATGAGTGTGGATTCGGACCCTCTGAATTTCCTGCATGCTCTACATTATGATCTTTTTGCATCAGTGCACTATGGAGACTCAGGAGATTGTACCAGTTCTTTTGAGTTGGGCCAGGGAGTCCAACTATATTAGTTATACTGTGGCTAGTTTAGGTAGACCCGACTTGTTCATCGTCCCTGAGAAAATATCTTCCGGTGATAAGGCATGGGTTACCACAAATATTTTGAAGGGTAGATCAGCTGAAAGAGTCCGTAGAACTTCGTGGTAGCATAAAACAGCTCAAGACAGCAAAGATAAATTAGAAAGTTAGAATATACGTTAGGGATTTCCAATATACCTGATTGTGGACTTAGCAGCCAGATGTAAATACATTTTCAAAAAAAGGATCTGGCTACAAATAACACATTTGGAGGGCCGATCCATTGAAAGTCTTCCTTTTGCACAATAAAGCACCAGGTGGACAGAAGGAGAAGGAGAATACAAGCATCAACACAAGGAAGAATGGGGAAATATTAATTGTTTTTTGAAGTACAGATTGACTTGGAAAATTATTGTGCCATTATATCCAAAGTGGTAACAGCTCTTCAGCTAAAGGAATATATTCAGTTGCCAGCTTTCTGTCAGCTTCTGCGTCCACCTACTAGAGTGGTGAGGCTACACTGACCAGATCCAGAAAAACTCTGTCATTTTGTTTCAAGATATGACTGCTTCCAAGAATATGGCTTTTATAAAGCAGAACATAAAAGATAGAGCTGTACAAAAGAAAATGTCATCAAGTGACCAACACATCTGTACCACAAAGAAATAAATGTACATTTGACTAGGGGCATAGTCGCCACTCCTGATTCTTTCAGAGACACGCAGCTGTAAGGGATTTACAAGCCAGCCACTTAATCTTCTTTTCACCACCTGACAAACATTATTACCTGGCCCCAGGAGCCTGGACTAAGCCACTGTAATATTGGTAGTTCAGCATTTATTCTTCTTGGTTATCCAAGACCCATAAACCCAAGTTATTAGGTATTGCTGGGGTATTGTTCAATGATAGTCTGCAAAATCAGTGTCATTAATTAGAAACTGTAGAGGGAACATAGTATCCATAAGAAGCAAGTATATCAAAGGTAAACAACATATTTCTTCTAAGCTTTTAAAAGACACATGCTTTCCATTACAGTGCTTTGAGAGGACACCCATTCCTACAAAACTAGTTGAGAGGGAATCAAATACAAGTATTACTATGGTGGATTACTCTTACATTCCCATAAATATATCAAAAAGGGTAACTCCTGCAGTAAAAGAGAATGAGCTTCTTGGTCTGCTACAGCTGCACCACAGCTGCATTTTTTTATTTATTTTATTTTATTAACACAGCATCCAAATGCAAAAGGGTCAAGCGATGGAGCTAGCATCAGTGTCCGAGAGGTGGCACGAGATTGCAGACACCAGGAAGACCATACACCAATGAGGCCCCCATCTGCGGGAGGAGATCATAGTGGACGAATGGGATCTGGACGGTAAGAGAAAAAGCTGTTTGATACTTAAAATATGCTCTAGGTTGACATGCAAAGAAAAGAAAATGTTACACTGGCGAGTGTTGTGTGGTTTGTTGCAAGTAGTATTACTGAGGCATTTCTTTGGAATGATTTGCCAATTAATGAGCAGTTTGACTCTTTATTGAGACATCCACAACTAGGAGAGCGTTTTACTTTTCAAAAGAGTAGCATTGGTGTCACTCATCAATAACACATGGATCTCTCATGTACATCTATGTTCAGACTAATGTAAACATAATCCTCTATCCTGTGTGTAGATGTATAGCCCACTATGCATTTCATTCGAGCAACCATTATTCATAGAGAGTGTATGCCAGCACTCTGTACCAGCCTTGACACAGTTTTGTGTCGGTACCATCTAGCATGCGTGCAGAACAAGGGCAAGCCTTTCACACAGGACACATTGATAGTTATCTCATCATGAAGTCAAGAATTGAGAAAAGGGACATGTAAAGGGCGCGTACAAGCAAGCTCCCTTCTTGACATGGGGCAACAAAGTACAATGTTTAGGGACCCTCCCACGCCATAACTGAGCTCATTCTCCCTGGCCATACGCAAAGGTAAAATCACATGGTGGAATAACTATTTTCCTGCTTGTTACTTACAAGAAACTGGGTACAGTTCTCAAGGGCTTTGGAAGAGGTGCCATATATTAGAAGGTGGAGAGGCTTTCTGGGACGTAATTGCTTCTCTAGACTGTGTTGCGCTTTCAGGTCCATTCCTACTTTCCTTTTGGACATGGAGATTTCAAACAAATGTTACTTCACAGGATAGATCAAGATTTTACTTCTGGGCACACTATGTTGCTGCACTGAGAATCTGAACATGCCTTCCTACATTTAAAATCATTCTCATTCTGATGTGGTGACTCAGAGGTTAGAATACAGATGAACTCATAGTTTGCACTGAATTAAAGTCATAACGCTTGAATAGGCCTGCATATGTGGCAAATTCTGCACATGACTTATGACTAAAATGAAGATTCATATGATGTAGAAGTAAGAGTATAACTTTTACGCTTGTTGCCTGTAGCCGCTGTTTGTGTGGAGCCTGCCACCTGGGGGAAAACCAGGATTCGCTGTCTGACTAAGTCACGGACCACCGGAGGAGGAGCCAACTTTCCTGCACCGCGCACTCAAAAGTGCTGCACATCTCCCGCGGTGTGGGACGCTTGTTGCCTGTTGCCTGTAGCCACTGTTTGTGTGGAGCCTGCCGCCTTGGGGAAAAAACGGGACTCGCTGTCCCAGGAAGACACCGACGAACCAGTGGAAGAGCCAGCTTTCCCGCATCACACGCTCAAAAGTGCTGCACATCTCCCGTGGTGCAGGCCGTACCTGGGCAAAGTCCAAGCCAAGTGCGGGGCCATCCGCGCCTGTCAGAGACTGGAGAAAGCTGGGCTGGGCCCCCCCCTCTTGGTTCTCTGACTCCATGGGGTCAGGTGGCAACCGATTGACATTTACATCTCTGTTCTGAGAGCCAGGACTTACCCGGGGGGGTTTATATTAGGACAAACGCCTGGACGATACTGGACTTGGACATTCCTGTGCAGGTAGGAGCGTTTATATCTCCATTTTAATGAGTGAGCTGTGTTCTGCTGTGCTTTAAGACCCAGGTTTCGGGTGCTTGGCGCATGCTTGTCACAGAGCGGCCTCCTGTTTGTTTAATGAAGACGGTGGTTATGGTCTAAGTCTTCCTGTCTCTTTGATAACGAACCCAATTACTCGATGGACACAATTTTCCGAACACTCTGCTATTTCAGTGGCCACATTATTACGAGACACCATCTTTGGATTAGTTTGAGGGACATATTCTTCGGCCACATCACTTGGGGTTGTCCAGATTGTTACATTGGGGGCACGCAGGCCACTTGCTAAGGAACCGGTGAATACTGTGCCCACTATGGACACTTCCCTGCAGCGTGCCATAGGGGTCTTGGATAAGAAATCAAGTTGGCTGCATGTCGACGAGAACAGGGGCAACTGCCCTATCCGCTCGATCTTCTTCCATCAGGACGGCGTACAGTTAACTGACCCCCAGACAAATTCAGCAGTCCTTGGAGTGGGTCCTGGAGCGGGGAAGGGCGTAAGAGAAAAGAGGAATGGCCCTTCAATCAGGAGTCATGCTAAACACGGAAGACCATTGGCTCGTACTCCATCCCCCCAGATTCCACAGTTGTATTTAGTCTAAATTTGACGGGCTTCCTTGACACTTTTTAAAGTATCCTTGTTATCAGCTCTTTTGTCAGCAATTGAAAATGATCTTAAAAAGCTGACTACGCTCCCTCAAGGCGATCCTGTTGTGTTGTCCACTCTTCCTCTGGGCCCAACTGCCCTGCCCACCAGTGTGTGTCATAGCATGGGTCAAAGTGTGCAGGAGCTTGGTACAAAGATTTCACCTAAGGCTGCGACGGAGGGTGCAATTCAGTCTGCATGTCGACAAGCACCTTCCGTACGCTCATTTACTTTGGCTCCAACTTTGAACACAACTTCATTAACAGCAATAACCACCAACGACTGTGCCTCTTTACAGTTCAAGCAGAAACCAAACCCAGGAACTGTTGCAAGAAGGTCTAACAAGATGTCTGGCGGAGGGTCAGGAGGTACCCGCTCAGGGGCTTCAAGCGACCCTGCCCTGAGTTGTTGTTCTCTACACCTGCCACCAGAGTCAACTCCTTTAGTAGTGGTTTTAGCAAATGTACTTCGACTTGCTCCGGGTACTAAGAAAGACTTTGATTAACTCAAGAATAACGTTGTGCATTGGCTAAATTCTAATATTGCTACAGGGTTGCAGGTAGATAGTCACATCATTATGCTGCGTAGAACATTATGGGTGGGCAGAGTCAAGAAAAACTGGGACGGGAATTGTGTTACCATTAACTTCAACAGCCCCTTTATGGTGAATAGCATCATTAGCATGGTCTCCCAATTTAAACCTAGGGGCCCTAATTCGGCCATTGTTGCTCTCCCTCTGGGTTACTTTTATAGGCCCCAGATCCATCGACTTGTTCCATATGGTAGGTTTCAGTGGAGCTTTCAGATTTGGGTCAGAGAAGTCAGCACAAGGGAATTCCAGTTATAGCTAAATCTAATAGGTTTGTGCCCCTTAGCTCATTAGATTGTTGTGATTGACTGAGTCCAGTTCCTCCCGAACCATTTGCCCTTTCCACATAGTACTCCGGGGGGCGTCTGGGTTATTCAGAAGTCAAGGGGTGTAACTTTATTTCCTGGAATATTGCAGGGCTGGCAAGCAAGTTTGACCCAGACTAGGTGCCTTTTTTAAGAAGGTGTGATGTGATCTGCCTCCAGGAGACATGGGCCACCGTAAACAGTTATTATCTGGAAGGCTCCAAAACCTTCTTTGTGCCAGCCACTCCCTCTACTGCAGGAAGAGCTAAGGGGGTTTTAGTCCGTTTTGTTTCTTTAGATGTCCAAGTCAGCTCTGTCATGTTGCCCTAAGACTTCCCCAACTTACAGGTGCTGTTCTTTATCTAGGGGGACAAACAAGTTATTGCTTTAAAAATGTTATAATGCTGTAACCTGCTCATTGGAAGTATGCAACATTGCACAGTTGGGCTTTTGTCCGAGAAACATGACCTGGAGCAAGCAGATCTGCTCTAATGTTCTGATTGCATGGGAGTTTAATGTCCATATATGTGGGGACCCTAAGTCTGGGGGGGTGTAAAGACATGAGGTGTGCACCTCATGCCGGTCTGCATATGGAACATACCTATCAGGGCTCTATACTTAATGATATTTTTAATGAGTTTGATTTGTTGTCTGCTATGAACAAGTTGCCCCCAGACAAAAAGGATGTTGACCCCACTTTCACTGGGAGAGGTGTGAGTCTTTCATCGATTTTATTTTTGTTTCTACACATTTTTTTCAAATAGCTTGGATTTTGCCATAAAGGAGAGTGTGTACAGTGACCACAACCCGGTGTGTGTTTCGACTGGATGGCACCGGGTAGAAACATTAGCCAATAATGGAGCAAGGGGGGCCCTGACAGCTGTGGATGAGCGGAGGAGACTGAAGTGGGTGCAGATTATACCAGACCAGTTCTATGAGTCCCTGTTCACTCAGTGTTCTAAGGAGGTCGCCACTTGCTCAGACAGGGCAGCAAAACCAACAGACATTTTGGAGTCTTTTGGAAGCATATCAGGGGCTATAGCCAACCTATTGCGGGCCCTGGGTAAGGGTCCTTCTTATATAGGTCTGAGATGGTTTGCTGAGTGCTCCTGTGCCTCCATGAGACTGAAGGAAGTTTTTTTTTTTTTTTAAACAAGACCTTTATTGCAAACTCACACAATACACAGCTGACAGCCTACAACCCCTCGGGCCGGCCGCGGAGGATGTACTTTGCAGTTCGTTATTAAGCACACAGCCCATTGCCGTCAACCCGGAGGTACGGCGGCGTTAGAACGGTGTGAGTGTATCACATTGTCAAGGAGGATATTGCAGGACTCCTTTTTCCCTTATATTCGACCCTAAACATAGAACTATTGCCAAACTGGTGAACAGCGCCCTACAGCCGTATTGCCCCCCCCCCCTCCCCCCAAACAAACCAGATCATCACCTAGCACCATAAGTCGCCTGTCTACCATTGATGTGACTACCGCACCCCATCCATTAGCACCCGGAGCCACCACAGCGTTAGGGTTTACAGATCCTCTGCGCCTTCCCGCCCCTCGGGAGGAGGCTCGCATATGCCCCCCCTGAAATCATTCCAATTGGACCACACTTCCCTCCACTTCCGGGGGCATCCTCTCGTTATATATACAGTCTTTTCCTGCAGCATACACCAGTCCATGTCGCTGTGCCAATCCGACACTTTGGGTGGGAGAGGACTGCCCCAGAGCCTGGCTATGTTCCTCTTCGCCACCATTTGTCCGAGCGTCACCCAGAGCCTCCCTTTCGGTGACAGGTCCGTAGGTTCCCATATATTGAGGAGGCACCTCTTGGCCTCCGGGCGAATCTCCACCTCCCATACCTCCTCCATACACTGCACCACCCTTCTCCAATAGCGCTGAATCTTAGGGCAATCCCACACCATATGGAAGAAGGTACCTGTGCCCCCACATCCTCTTCTGCAGAGTACTGAGTCCGCCCTCCCCATCGTGTGTAGCCTAGTGCAGGAGATATACACCCTATGAAGGATCTTAAGTTGGATAAGTCGCAGCCGGGCTGATATTGCGACCTCACGGGGAGAAGCCAGAGCGTAGAGCCATTCTTCGTCGTCTATCTCCAGCCCATCAGCGGCCCATTTCTCTCTAAGGGGCAGAAGTGTGTCGGGGGGGTTGTTAATCAGCTTTTTGTACGTGAGTGATATGGCGTGTTCCGGGAGGTTCAAGCTCCCCGGTTGAACCTATCTTCAAGCGGGGAGGATTGTGGTATCTTGGTCTCCGGTGGGATGTTAGTCCGGAGGGAGTGTCGCACCTGTAGGTATCGAAAGTATTCGGTGTGAGCTAGCTCATATGTGTCTTGCATTTGGGCGAATGTGCGGATCCCCGTAGGGTCCCAGATGTCCTTGATTTGGGAGATACCAATTAAGTCCCAATTACGGAACCCCTTTTTGCGCCCCAGGTTGCCCAACTTGTCGGAGGCCCACAGTGGCGTGGCCATCGTAAGGACTCCTGCCCATCCAAGCTTCCTCTGGGCGACGTGCCATATCTGTACCGAGTGACGGGTAGGTCCGGTTAGTGGACGTATACCCCGTCTGGAGTAGAGTGCTATCTCGTAGTTCCCCCCGGGAAGCAGCCATCTGTCCATGCCGTAGGCGGGATCGTTCCCGTCTCCATATGTACCCTGGTTGATCGCGGACAGGTGGGCCGCCCAGTAGTATTTACGGATGTCAGGGAGGGCTATACCACCGTCGTACCATCCCAATGTGAGTTTGGCCATGGAGATTCGGGGCGACCCGGCCCAGAGGAGGTCGCGCAGTGCGGCCTCGATGGCCACAAAGTAGCCGTTGGGGACTAAATATGGATAATTTTGCAACGCGTACAGAAACCGTGGTAATGCTAGCATCTTGAATAGGGCTGCCCGGCCCAGCAGAGTCAGTGGCAGGTGCTGCCAGGATTTGGCCTCCCGTTGGAGCCGATCGAGTGGCGGCTTGAGGTTGCGCTCGTATGACAGAGCCTTATTGGTGGTGATGTAGACTCCCAGGTACTTAAACCCTTCCACTGCCACATTAATGGGGCACGTGTCCGGGAGACGCGGAGGTTCACCCCGTAGGACATATAGGTGTGATTTGGCCCAGTTGTCCCGGAAGCCCGAGTTACGGCCGAAGCTAGCAAGTATATCGAGTGCCACAATTATGGACCTGCGTGGTTTGCTAAGGTAGAGGAGTATGTCGTCGGCATAGAGGGAGATTCTATCCTCCCATCCCTCCGCCCAGGATATACCTGTCAGGCCAACCGCCTGCCGTATCCAGGCCGCGAGTGGTTCGAGGGAGAGGGCGAAAAGAAGGGGGGAGAGGGGGCAGCCCTGCCGGGTCCCTCTCTCCAGCGAGAAAACCTCGGACTGCTTGTTGTTCACCAGCACACGCGCCAAGTGTTCAGCATATAGTAGGCGCACCCACCCTATAAATTGAGGGCCGAAGTCCAGTTTGCGCAGGACTGCGAACATGTATGGCTACTCTAGGGTGTCGAAGGCCATTGTGGCGTCCAGAGAGACCACCACCGCGTCCTCCTGTAGTCTGTGGCATTGCCCCAGTACGCCGTTTAGCCTTCGTATGTCGAGGGCCGTGTTACGGCGGGGCATAAATCCCGACTGGTCTGGGTGGACCAACGAAGGCAGCACCGATTTGAGCCTGTTGGCCAGTGTCTTCGCAAGTATTTTGGGCTCCGCGTTGAGGAGCGAGATCGGTCTGTACGACGCACACGCATCTTTAGGCTTCCCTTCCTTCGGTATCGCCACTATGGTCGCAACACGCTGATCACGGGGCAACATCCCCCTCTCCATACTGTGCACGAACATGGGTTTCAGATGCTTGCTAACAGCCTCCGGCTGGAGCTTGTAGAGCTCAATTGGGAGGCCGTTGGGGCCGAGCGCCTTACCAGGACGCAGTTCACCTATCGCCCGCTGAAGTTCGGCCTCAGTGAGTGGACTGTCCATAGCCTCCCGATCTTCATCCGACAAGGAGGGCATACGAATGTCCGTTAGGAGGTCCATGGAGTCCTCCTCCGGCCGGTCCGACTCACGCCTGTAGACCCGCTGGTAGTGTCGTGCAAACTGTTCAACTATTTCCCGAGGTTCAGTAACCACCGTCCCGCACTCGGTACGAATTTCAGGCACCACCTTACTGGCTTGTTGTTTTTTCGCAAGCCAGGCAATAAGTTTCCCGGCTTTATCGCCCTGATCGTAGATTCTACCCAGCTTGTGGCGCGCCACGTTCTGGGCCTCTTGAGTGACTGCTTCTCTATACTCCGCCGTCTTCAACTGCAGTCTATGCCTGGCCCCCCCCTCCCCACCCTCCGCCGCCTCCCCCTCCAGAACCTCCAATTCCGCCTCTAGTGTAGCGACCTGTCTGCACCGCTCCCGTCGCCTCGCCGATATGGCCGAAAGCGCCTCTCCCCTAATCACGGGTTTGAACGCCTCCCATAAGGTGACGGGGGAGTTCACCGAGCCGAGATTCTCTTCAAAGTAGCGTGTGATGGAGGCGGATACCTGCTTTCTGGTGTCCTCGTGTTTAAGGTGCCATGCGTTTATTGGCGCTATGCAGCCCTCCCGTTGAGTCCCGAATGTGATGTGCGTGTGGACTGGTGAGTGGTCAGAAATGCCTCTGGGCAGGTGTGCTGCCTCACGTATCGTCATGTCGTGTTGTAGAATAGTGAGGATGTAATCTAAGCGCGAGAATGAATGATGCGATCCCGAAAAGAAGGTAAAGTGTCTGTCCGTTGGGTGGAGCAGGCGCCAGACGTCCACGAGCCCGAAGGCCTCAAGAAAGTCCGCCAACCACTCCTGCCCCCGAGGGAGATCTCTGGGGGGCTGTCTATCACGGGTTCCCGACACTACAGCATTAAAATCCCCTCCCAACACCAACTGACCCTCGGGGAGGGAAAGGAGAAGAGTGCCGAGTTCCGCGAAGGCCCGGTCTTGGAGGCCAGGCGGGATGTAGACCGATACTAGGTTTAGCGTGCGGCCCTCCCAGCGGCCAGACACCGCCGAAAAGCGGTCCTGCGGGTCTGTCCTGACTAGGTCTATATGGAGGGGCAGCGCGCGCCGTACCAGCACCCCCGCCCCCCTAGAGCCGGAGGTGAAGCCAGAGTGGGCCGCCAGATTGTAGCCGTACCTATTGAGGGCCCGACAGACATTCCCCATCATATGCGTTTCTTGCAGTAGTACTACATCAGGCTGGTGCCGCTTGAGGAATTGCAGTACTATGGTGCGCTTGAGTCTATCCCCCAGTCCGTTGACATTCCAGCTGAGGACCTTCAAACTTTTATCACATCTCTCAACCATAGCTGTGGCTTGTTAGGGTGCTTTGTCCCACCACCCCAGCACTGCTGCCTACCGTAGGACAACATGTTACGTGTGACCATAAAATTCCCCCAAACTCCCCCCCCCCCCCCTGATTCCCCCCCCCAAAAAAGTGCGTGTAAGGCCTACAGTAAGAGGTCTGGCTGACCCTTCGTGCCACCCTCTTCCCTCCCCCTCTGTCCCCAACATCCCTACCCCCCCTTGCCAAAACAACCCCCCCCTCCCTGCCCCCTGCTCCGTGGGTTCTGAACTACCCACCACCCCAATTAGCAGAGCGCCTGTCGCCCAACCCTGCCCCAGTGGAGCCCACTGAGGAACTCTACGTAAGAGGTTCGTGGGCCAGCCCCCTCCTGACCGCCTGTCCGTGGTGCCCCAGTTCGTACAGTCCTCAGGCCAACAGTGCATCATCTAGTGGTGAGCTTGGCTCACAAGAGTCGGGCAAGCCCTCACACTGCCCCCTGGTGCAAGTAAGTCTTAAAGTCAAAGAAACTTTCATACATTACTGTCCGACGGCTTCTGGTCGAGCTCCCGTGGCCTCAATGCGCTGCGCTGTCTCTGGGCGAGTCCCAGCGGGGACTGTTAGAGCGCGAACGCCAGGACCTCTGGCTCTGCTCCCCACCGTCCGCTGGTCCTGCCGTTGAGCCCGGGGAGGGCTGCCTCGCTCCACGCCCCTGTGCGCCGTCCCGCTGGGGGGCCGCCGCCGACTCGGTCGTGTCCAGCCACTCCTGAACCGCCGCCGGCGAAGTGAAGAAGAGGGATTTACCGCCTGCGATGATCTTCAGTTTGGCGGGAAAGAACATCATGTACCGGATCCCACGATCTCTCAGCGCCGCCTTAACCCCTTGAAAGGAGCGCCTTTCCTGCTGGACCTGGAGCGTGAAGTCCGGGAAGAAGCGAACCGTGGCCCCCTCGTAGTGTAAATCGCCATGTTGTCGAGCCGCCTGGAGAATTGCATCGCGGTCGCGGTAGTTCAATACTTTGGCGATAATTGTGCGCGGGAGGGCCCCTGGTTTAGGTTTTGGGATCGGAGCCCTGTGAGCCCGCTCAATAGTGAAGAGCTTGGAGAGCCTCTTGGGTTTAAGGTGGCGGAGGATCAGATCCTCTAGAAAGAGCTCCACACAGTCCCCTTCAAGTCCTTCCGCCACACCCACTACGCGTATGTTGCTCCTCCTGGCCCTACCTTCCTGGTCGTCGAGCCGAAGGGCCATCTGCCGATGTTGCTGCACTAGCTCATTGACCCTGTTCTCGAGCCGCCTCTCCGAGTCCCGCAGGGCCTTGATGTCCGTTTCGTTGGTCTTGGACCGATCCGTGGTTTTCCCTAAGTCGGCCCGAAGCAGGTTCACCTCAATGGTGATCTTGTCCATTTTCGTCTCCAGGGTCGTCCCCAGGGTTTGTATGGCGGCCATGATAGACGTCAGGGAGGGTTCCGCTTGCCCTGCGGCCTCCTTCGTGGGTCCTCCCGGCTGCGGCGTCGTTTTGGCGACCGTATAGTGGTCGAGCTTGTTCGTCTGGGTCGCGGTGCCCCTTTAGGCCGCATTGTCGTTACGGTGCCCCCGGGGCCTTGCGGTCCTCACTTGCTGGGGCTCCCACGGATATGTGCCAACTCCGATCCCCACGGCTGAAGTCTGGGCGTAGCCAAAGCCCACCGACACCCGACAGTAAGCCGCCCCGAGCAGGGGGGAAACCCAGAATGGGCAGGCCGTCGCGATATGGGGTCCGCGACCTCAGCCTCCAACGCCGTCGGCTCTTCTGTGTCCAGGCCGTCCAGCAGCGGCCCCGCCGCGGCAGCCCGTCCTCCGCTCGCGCCCCTGCAGCAGTAGTATGTCACCGGCCGCCCCCCTTCCAGTAGGGGCCGTCAGCCGGCCGCAGCCGTCGCGGCAGCCCGCTTGTTCTCCCCGGCGTCGGGGTCTCCCAGCAGTGCCCCCAGGAAGTCCGGGTCCCACGGCGCCTCAGCGTTACCTGCGGGCCGCCGCCCCCGTCCGTCGCAGTCACTCAGGGCGCAGCGCGCCTTAGGCCGAAAGCCAGGGCCTCGATTTTGGCCGGGAGCGGCCACGGAGTTCCAAGGGCGAGGCGCCGAGCCGCCGCCGCCCGTCGCGGCCGCCGGGTGGAGTCGTCAGCAGCTTGTCGGAGTCCGGGAAGCCTCTCCGGCTGAGCACTGGGCCCGAGGAAGCTGGTGGGTTCGCTGGGTGATCCCTCCAGCACGGATAGACGTCGGATTTCAAAGGGGCATCAACGGTCCCGGCGGAGCTCCGGGATCAGGCGGCCATTCCGTACGGCGCCTGGCCACGCCCCCTCCTGAAGGAAGTTTTGAGCACCACACCAAGAGATTCCCTGGCCGTCAAGAGGTATCGCACCCAATAGAAGGCTGCCTTGGCAAAGCGTAAATCAGGCCTGAAAGAGGAGGCGTGGTCAGACCTGGTAGGGGCCAGCATCGTGTATAACACCTCTAAGTTCCGGAGCATTATCAATAGCCCGTTTTTAGCAGAAGATAGTGCCAACATACTGGATGCCTGTATTACAGAGGATGATTGAATAAGTCACTTTAAGGGTATGTTCCAGCCTGGACCCCTCTCGAGGGAAGTCAAGGATATCGGTGAGGGTGAATCTGAGATCATTTTTAGTACACAAGGAGTAAGAGCAGGTATAATGAGTTTATATAAAAATAAGGCCCCAAAATGTGATGGGATCCCCCCAGACCTCTATATTTCTAACTTGGACATTTGGGTACCCATACTTACCTCAACCATCAATGCTGTGGTCCTAATTGGCCACACAGATACTTGGGCATTATCTACAATTGTCCAGGTTTTTTAAAAAGGGAGACTGTGATAGCACTCACTGCTATAGGCTCATCTCCCTTTTGGATTCTGTTGTAGAGGTGGTGGGCCGTATACGGTCCTTCACAGGCTCACCAGCTGGGTTGATTACAACAGCATTCTCGCCGAAGTCCAATATGGTTTTCACCCCGGCTACTCAACGGTGGACCAGAGTATAAATGTAGACATGGTCTTGAAGAAGTACATCGTCGCCTGCACTGGCACCAACTACTTAGCTTTTATGGATCTGTCTTCCGCGTTTGGTCACATCAACAGATCCAAGCTTTGGCAGATGATGCTCTCTATTGGCATTGATAAAGACATTGTTTTGTCTTTAAGGGATCTCCATTGAGACACCAAAGCTGTTGTACGCTATTCTAAAGATCTTAAAGTAACCCGCGAGTTTCTTATACAGAGAGGGGTTCATCAAGGGTGTATCTCGGCCTCTTTTCTTTTTAATTTGTATATTAATAATCTGGAGCAGGCCCTTTTGAAATTAAATACTGACTGCCTCCAAGGTGGCCAAACAAAGTTTGCCGGTCCTCCTGTAAGCTGATGATGCTGTCCTCATGGCGAGGACGGCGGGGATTTACACTGCCTACTGATCTCCTTTGTACATTTTATGGAGTACTTGGATTTGTTGGTCAATAACAGTAAATCGTTTACCATGCAGGTGGGCCAAAGTCCAGCTAAGCACTACAAATTTTTGGTGGGGACTACGCCGGTCCTTAAGACCGACGTTTTTTCATACCTAGGGGGTGGTGTTTGTTGTAGCCTTGAATTGGCACCCCTTGACAAGCCGAAAGAAAGGGTTTTTTTTTAGTGGTGTTGCTGCTGTTCTTAACTTTGCTTCCAGACTAGGAAGTACACCGATCAGGGCACTTGTGCAGATTTATAAAGCTAAATGTATCTAGAAGGTCACCTATGGGAGTGAGATTTGGGGCTATATCTAGCATGATGTATTGCAATGTGTTGAAAACACTTTTCTGAGACGGATTCTCTGCTTTCTGCACTGTATTCCATCGTTTATAGCCCATGAAGAACTTGGGATGGCTCCCCTCTCAGATGTGTTGGCTTTTCGCCCTTTATCACTGTGGATGAAAACCTGGATGAAGAAGAGAACTGACCTAAGGAAGGAAATCCTAAGGGATTGTTTCGGCGTTAATCACTCTAACCGTATTTGCTGGTTAAAGTATGTTAGAGAAAGTTTTACCAACATATGAAGGGCTGATCTATTTGAGAACCCAGAGGGAATCTGTAGAAGGGATACGTACTGGGTAAAGGAGAACTTCTTCAAAATGCGTATGTCGGCCAGGGTAGAAGTGGAGCTGAGGAAGCCCAGCGTTCATAGTTATTCCCTGCTGAAGACGGTGTCATTAACTGAGCCCTATATTTTATGGTTTAAAAGTAACCATGATCGTTTTTTACTGACTCGATTTCGCCTGGACCTCTCTCATTGTCTTTTGGCCCATCCCCGTGGTGCATACAGAGGGCAGTGCCTCTTACCCTGTGGATGCGACGGAAAGTCTCCACAGGATATGATGCACTTTTTAATGTCTTGTAGTTTTTACGAGGTTCCAAGAAAGTCTTTTATTATCCCTATTCTCAAGAAAGCAAGCTTTAGGCAGGTTAGACCTGCTTTTATCTTCCTACAATTGCTCTCAAGTAACTCTCAGTACTACACTCTCTTAGCTTTTTAAGGCCTGCAAATAGGCTTAGGTCCAACTGCAATTAACTTTTATGGATACATTTCAGGCACTGGGGCAATATGAAACTGCTTTTATTATGGATTTGTCAAAAGTGTCTGTTTATTCACTTTGTATCATGTACTGTTTGTGTTAAATTATTTGATGGAGTTTTTAAAGGTATCTGTTTGATTTATATTTTTTTCTTGTAAAAACCGAATAAAGTTGATGATGATGATGATGATGAACTTTTCATTTTTGGTTTGGGTGTTCTCTGTCACAGTTCCTTTCTGATATCCCACTTGAAATTCCTTCTTCCTCCCCCGTGGTTATGTTTAACTACTGCCTAGTGCAGCAGACGCCTAAGTTGAAAATCATTCGATTGTGAGAGAAGGGTCTCTTCTCAAGTAGGGGCAAACAAGGCTAGTATATCCTAATTTTCAGCTTCACTACCCTCCATCACGAAGGCACAAGAAACTTTAAATACTTAGTATTGGTAAGTACGGGCCCTATCAGATCTACCTTTTCTACTTTGTAGCTGGATTACATTTTGCTGAGTTACAGCGTCCATTCTGCATCAGCACCGGGAACAGGTGTGGCTTCTGTCTTATTTCTCACCAGATTTTGATATGGCTGGCACTGCTCTAGTCTCTGCTTCTGGAAATTATTAGCATGCAGCAGCTGCCATCGTTCATCTGTTCAGGACACAATCGCTTCTGGGTTCGACACCGACTGGTCCCCTATTCAGAAAGATTTGCAGTATGTTGGACACATCAAGCTTTTTGATGAGGGACAGCAGGGTTACAGCAGTATGCGTATGTCGATTCTGATCCTTGTGTAGAGTTCACCAACATGCTGTCATGTCCACTGGTTTATGACTCCTTTCTTGATGCCTTGAATAGCAAGCTGAATGCTCCTTTGCAACCATCCTCACCCCAGCCTGCTGTGGTACTGTAGGTACTACTGCAGCCAACAGCAGCCCTCCTCCAGTACCTCTTACTACCAGTCCTGCTGGAATTAACTCCATTTCCTCTTTAGGACTTGCCAGCAATTGCTCTGCAGCCTTTACCAGCTTAGCTTCCTGAAACCCCGCAGGACCACCAGGAATAGACAAGACTCCAACTGGCCCTTTCTGACGTCAACTTACTGCAAGAAGTTGCCCTTAGTTGACCAAGAATTGAACCTTACTGCCAGAGTCAATGAGCAAGAGGAGGTATTCCATACAGTGCCTATCTCAAGCAAATGAGGCTATGACCATTAATATGCCTATTCTCCCTCTAGAAAATTAGTGGATTTGAATGCTGGACTTGCGCATCCTCTTTTGTAAATGTAACACAGCTTGCCATTTGCTACACGTACCCGGAAGCTATTTTATGTGCTTGGGCACTCTGGACAATAAATACCTGTTGTCCAATTACACTTCTGTCTTCTTTTCAGACACCTTCCCTGCTTAGTTTTTTTTGCTGATTGCAGTATCTATGAAAGGTAACCGCCATTCTTCCTCGTGGGCTGGTAGACAAGCTATCTTGAGCCAAAAAACAGTACTAGTCCCTTAGTCTCTTTTTCAGGTGACCAAGTGATACCTCTGGTATGAGTTCAGCCCCTATGTTCTGACTGTGCTCAGAAGGTTATCCTCTGCATGGAGAAGGATGCATGGTAGAAGAAGATACCGATAGCCCAGTATCTCACTGATTCCACTTCCAGACCTCAAACACTGGTCTTTCTGTGCCCTGGCAAGCATGGCTGGAGTCCTCAGACCTAAAGCCCAACTTTAAGTCCTCGACCTGCCATTTAGTAGCATAGCCCTCTTTGAACTTTCTAATGAAAAGGTTCTCCACCATCCCAAAATCAGTATTTCACTGCCATGTCAGTAAGTACTATCTAAGAAGTACCTTCTGGGACTCAATCCTCCTTTCAGCAGGCAAAATCTTTTAGCTTTCTATGCCATGGCCCCTCTTTAAAAAAATAATACCATGTTATTTGTGTGAGGGAATATGAACAGTTTCATTGTATTGTATCAAATATGTGTATTTACTGATTTCTAAATTAATTATAACATTCTTTGCATAGCCACATTTAATGTCCAACCCACAAAAAGTAAACTTTCATGCTTTGCAGAGCATCTAATGCAAATCAATGCCAAGCAGTGCTCACACCAGGCCCTCCTCAGATCATGTCGGCATGTGGCCTGGACTTCTTGCATTCTTAACACCTCATTTCGAATTGGATATATTGGCAAAACATTGAAGGAAATACATAGAGGTGACTTTAACTTTTCTATTGCTAAGATTGTCAGCCCGGCCACCGAGAGTATTTATGTATAGCAAGTTTGGCTTCTCACCTATCTGTTGTCCAGGAGGTAACAAATCTGGTAGCCTTTGGGAAACACCTCTACCACCTATTCCTCCACAGTGTGTGCTAAAGTTTTAGCTAGTTTGAGTAGGTACAAACAAGAGAATCAAACACGGAAAGAAGCCTTTTTCTTGGCAAAGAAAGCCTTTGCCATTCAAGTAGAATTGCTTCTGGCTGGTATTCAAGCAGTCCGAACTGTGGCTTCTGACATTCTGACAGTTCATCGTTGCTTTCCATCCACCAATTTCTACTAAAATGTTAAAACTTGGATCTTGAATGTGCGCTTCGTGGACAGAATCTATTCAGCATAAAAGTTGTTGATTTATTGTGTGCACCCACTCTCTCCCCTATTCATTCGACCTCAGTCCGATCCATTCCCTATACCTGTTATTCGAGGACCGAAATGCTACAGCTCCAGTAATTGTAATCATTTTGCTCAGTTTTTCAACTTTGTTTTGAAAGTTGTGCATCACAGATGGTGTTCCTTTGGGCTCAATAAATGTTAGAAAGAGAAATCACAAAGTAGGAAATTTGGCTCTGGTCTTCAACGCTGGAGCGGGCCTTTAATAGCCGGTATAGCCCACTACGGCGGGCTATAAGGCTATTAGAACATTCTGCCACTAGAGGGCAGAATGTTCTAACAAATAAAACAAAGGATTCCGGGAATGTGAGGGGATTTAAATCCCCTCAGGCTCCCTGAATCCTTTGTTCATAGCCACAGCTGTGAACAAAGAAACATTGGAATGTTGGAGCTCCGGGCGTATACCGGCCATTATAAGCCCGGAGCACTCCATTGTTTTCAGTGGAGCTCCCAACATTCCAATGTTCTAATAAACATTAAGGATTGTGACCATATTGCCGTGCCTGAATGCGGACTGTTTTATTTACTAGAACTGCGCGTAGCAGGTGTTCTAGGTGGCATTGTAAGAGATTTAATAACACATTTACATTTTGTCTTCTTCTTCGATTAAATGTGATAAATGAGCCCTGGCAAACATTTGTCCCCTCACAGCACTGTCTCTAAACTAGGGCACCTGCTTGTGGAACCTGCAACCAGGCATCCTTCTTATGGAAATAATGGCATCTCATCAAGTAGGTATGTATTGAGCTGATACAGTCTCCTACACATTTTCTATACGTTTTATGATACTGATCAGCCTTTTGTTATTTCCAACCATTTTTAATGTAACTTCAGATTCACTTTTATATTTTTAAGACTTCCCTGAGGTGGGATTTCATTGTAATATTTGATAAAGACGACACAAATTGAAAATATTTAGTGGCATTTCATTAGGAGTAAATTCCTATTGAGTATATTAAACATATTGCTCATTTGTGTTAATATATTATTTAGTTAATAAAATTTCTTTGTATTGATGTTTGCTTCAGGTTTCATTCTCTCGTGTAAGATGGATTGCAAGCAAAATGCACGCATTTCAGTGGTTTATATTTTTCTTTTGCTTTAAGTCCCCACATGTCTACAAGATTCTTCCTGTGTGCATTTACCACGCCACCGAACCCTGCTTCTTCTGTTGTAAATGGCTTAATAGGAGGGAGCAGCAGTTGAGCGATGTAGGCGTAATCAGTCGAAGGCGATTGGATATCATTCTGACTTTGCAGGTCTAAAAACATGAGAAATGAGGGACACCCATAGCAGAGTAAGGACAGCTTTGATGGGAGTGTGAATATCCAGATAAAGCAGAGACCATTGTGGCTCAGACATAACTATGTGAATGCACATTTCACTGGCAAAAAGCAGTAAGGGAGAACTTAAAAATGGGGTCAAATCACACTGTTCACGTTCCCTAATATAACCTTAAAATGCTGCCTTTTAATACTTGGCAGAACCTCAACTGCCTGTTCTAAACTGTGCGAAAAATAGTTTTAAGTCATTGAAAAAATTAAGCAAGACTCAAATGATTCGGATTGTATTACACCTGGGAATCTATGGAGGTACAGTTGCTGAATTTCCCAAAGCAAGAGAAACTGAAAATAAATTCTGAGCATATGTGGATTCCAAGAATCTTGTTTTAGTGAAGATCAACTAGTATTCCTAATTCCTGTTATGGCAGACTGTACAAAAGTGCTAGCACGGCTTCCGTGGTGCTGATCATTTAGGAACTGTACAAAGATAATTGCTCTCACACATAAAATGAGAGAGAGTCACATTTCTCTGAGTAATTTGGTTTTCCATAATTTCATTTTTTCCAACAATTTTTTATAGCTATATTTTATTTTCTGTTGGAATATATATTTTAAGCATAATGTAGTTTTTCAATATTATAATACTGTTATGTTTTCATATTAAGACGTTAATAATAGGTTGAGGAGAGAAGAGGAATAATAAGAAAAGTTGATGGCCTTATTCAATTTTACTGACTGCAGCAGACTGGAGTTATCATAGGAAAGGCAGCAGAAGCCCACTTTGCATTTGTGAGCAAATGGGTTCATTAGAGCAGTATATGAAGTGTTATGGATAGATGCCATTTGACATACCAAATGCCTGAATCTCAGCGTGTCAGACCATGACACTTCTACCTGCAGACATAAAGCCCGATTCTGATGCAGTTTGTAAAGCTACCCAACCAAATGGGTTTGGGAATGGTTTCCAATCGGATCGGGAGAGTCAAACTGACCGAGTACGATGCATCCGGATGCTCCCAGATACGATTTGATTGGACTCCCATTGACTTCAACAAGAGCCTTTGTTCCGACCAGGTGCACTCACTACGGGCCCCCAAAGTCTTATTCCGACTGCCAATTTGAGTCGGACGGCACGATTCGGAAAGGCTGTCCAAATCCAGCATCATACTCGATCGTTTGGAATGGCGGCCCATAGAGACGTACAATTCTGCTCTGTACGGCTTGGTCATTCCAAATGCAGTCGGGTTTGGATTGGGATATTCCTAACGCCTAACTCGCATCATCGAGTCGGTTGGAAAGACACATTCCAGATCCAATTTGGACGGAGCAAATGCCGTTAAGAGGCCTTCCTAACCACATCAGAATTAGGCCCATAGTTGGAAAATTAAGGCCAGAGTAATCAGAACATGTAAGTTAACTGCTTTTGAAACTTAGGTAGTGTAGCCTTTACCAATCTGCTGACTCCAGAGCTCTTGGAGCTAAAACTCCTAGAGGCATAGAAGGTGTGTACCCCTGAAAGGTTTCCTGGTAGGCACCTGAATTGCTTCTGCCAAACCAGGTGTTGCATCCACATTTCTTGAACCGGGCATTGAGGAGTTCTACACCTATCCCCCTTCTCTAACTTTAGTCACAACATATAGTTATTTTAACGAGGGATGTTTTCAAATTATTATACAGAGACCTTCATCAGAAATGCACTGCCACTGATACATTTAACACAAAAGACAATTTAAAAGTGGCTTATAGAATAGTACATCAACAATGATGACCATGATTGTATTGATCAGCACCTTGATGATCAGAATGTGAAAGACCCACTTAACATGGGAACACTGAAAAAGATGATGATGCTTGGAGAGACTTTGAAGGAGTACCTGGCGATTTTGACCTCCTAAAGCTTTCTGTACCCTATTATCTAGATTTGTTTTTGGTCACCTAGCTTTTATACACATTGATGAACATTGTGACAGTTTCATGCATGGTCGGACTGGAACAGATAATAGGGCTGTGTGCCAAAATATAAGTGGCCCACTTTAGCAAATCAGATAGCAAAAATATGTGGCCCACATTTACAAATAGTGCAGATTTGAACTTGTAAATACATGTTTTGCAGGTGGTTTGCAAGGTATGAGAGCATTTGTGCTTGGTACAGGCAGTGTTTATGGAAATATCGGGGAACTCATCAGTAAAAACAAGCACACCAGACCATAAAACAAGCCTACAAACCTCCAATGACAGGCACCACATTGTATTGGCATTATGCAGAGGTATGTGAGACATGAAAACACAGGCAGTGTGAATTGGAGAAAAACAGCAGACTGTTGGACGTCCTCAGTCAGTCCATTCCTAATCATGAGAATGACTGTACTCCGGTCAGTGATGCCCAAGATGACAGAGGACAGGGATGGTCACTTGCAACCAAAGTTACTTACCTGTAACAGTAGATTTTCATTCAGGGTATTCTCACCAGATTCCTTCATGATCTCTTATCCCTGTGTCCCAACAGAGTGGGTAGCACAGTTTAACTGAAAAATGAACTGAAAAGGTTCCTCTAGTGCAAAGCATTCTTTTGGCGTGGAAGGCCAAATTCCTTTAATCATTCGGTTGGCCGTATGCCTAAGGACTTCTGCTTGACATGTTATCTTCATTTTTTTGTGGATTTATGCAAACAAACACAAGAGAGTATTCCATAAAAGGTTGCCTCTGAATCCATCCTGGTGATGGATCATTTTTCTAAGCTCATGATAGCACTACAAAGAGTGAGTAAATATTATTTTCTTTCAAGGTTAGACATCTTTTATGTACAGCATTGGACCATCCATAGATACACATGCTCTGAATTGGTTCACTGATAGAATATCAATGTTAAAAATATCGATGTTCAAAATATCGAGAGAAAAAAATTAGACTACAAAAATATCGACTACCATACCTACACAGGTAAGTACAAAAATATGTCAATGTAAAAAATTTCGATTTAATATATATAAAATAAAATAATATATATTAAATATATTAAATATTGAAATAAATACTAACAAAATAAATTACATTTAATATACATTTTTACAAAATATTACAAATAAACACACAACCATAATAATGTATACATATATATATATATATATATATATATATATATATATATACTTTAAAATAATTACTAAACTATTATCTTTAATTTATTTTAAAACTTTAAAATTATATAAAAATAAAATTTATATAAATAAGTTTAAATATAAAAAAAGATTTAGAATAAATGTAGCCATTAAACTATGAAAAATATTGAAACTTAAATTGCCCAATACAATCAGCGCAACAGTAGGAAAAGTGTTGGATAGCAAACTAATTAAATTTACTATTCCAACTCCAGTGAGTGCAACAGTAGGGAAAGTGTTGGCTAGCGAAGGGGTAAAAATGACTATTCCCACTCCAAACAGTGCAAAAGTAGGGAAAGTGTTGGATAGCGGAGGGGCAAAAATAACTATTCCCACATCGGTGAGAGCAACAGTAGGGAAAGTGTGGATAGCGGTGGGGAAAAAATTACTATTCCCTCTCCAGCGAGTGCAGCAGTAGGGAAAGTGTTGGATAGCAGAGCGGTAAAAATTACTATTCCGACTCCAGTAAGAGCAACAGTAGGGAAAGTGTTGAATAGCGAGGGGTAATAATTACTATTCCCACTCCACTGAGTACAACAGTAGGATAAGTGTTGGATAGCAGAGAGGTAAAAATTACTCTTCCCACTCCAGTGAGTGCAACAGTAGGGAAAGTGCTGGATAGCGGAGGGGTAAATATTACTATTCCAACTCCAGTGTGTGCAATAGTAGGGAAAGTGTTGGATAGCGGAGAGGTAAACTTTACTATTCCCACTCCAGTGAGAGAAACAGTAGGGAAAGTGTTGGATAGCGGAGGGGCAAAAATTACTATTCCTACTCCAAAGAGTGCAATACTAGGGAAAATGTTGGATAGAGGAGGGGTAAAAATTAGTATTCCCACTCCACTGAATGCAACAGTAGTATAAGTGTTGGATAGGGGAGGGCTAAAAAATGTATTCCCACTCCAGTGAGTGCAACAGTAAAGAAATTGTTGGATAGCGGAGGGGTAAAAATTACAATTCGCACTTCAGAGATTGCAACATTAGGGAAAGTGTTGGATAGCAGAGAGGTAAAAATTACTATTCCAACTCCAGTGAGTGTAACAGTAGGGAAAGTGCAGGATAGCGGAGCGATACAAATTACTATTGCAACTCCAGTGAGTGCAACAGTAGGGAAAGTGCTGCATAGCGGAGGCGTAAAAATTACTATACCAACTCCAGTGAGTGCAACGGTAGGGAAAGTGGTGGATAGCCGAGAAAAAAAATTACTATTCACAATCAAACACTTAGAAATGTATATATATATATATATATATATATATATATATATATATATATATATATATATATATATATTTAAAAAAATTAAAATAGAAATAATAAACACTATTAAAAAAAAATATATATATATATTAAACATATAAAAAGAACACATAATATAATACTAATTACTTATAACAAAACCTACAAATATTATATAAAATGATAAATACATTTACAAAAAACATAATTCTTTTCAACTAGAAAATATTTACAAACATTAATTAAAACATAAATGTATTTCTTTTATTTCCTACCCTATAACACCACATCAATAACTAAACACTTTAACATTTGTATTAAATGTATTTACATATTTAACATAATTATTAATGAATTAAAAAAATATTAGTAATTAAAAAACTAATAAACATTAATTGACTACACACACTTTAACACTATAGTATCCAAAACACACACATAAATTAAACTCTAAAAATATTAAAACACAATTAAAACTTATTTTAAAATTAAAAACTATTACTATTAACAACTAATAATTAAATAATTAACATTTATTTAATACCCACCCTTTACCCCTTTAAAAGTAAAAACAACACACACAAAAATAAACAATTATCCCAAATAAATACCAAATAATTAACAACTATATATAATTAATTAAGCACAAATTACTTCCCACCCTTTACACATTTACCATAATTAACTACCAATTAATTAATTAAAATTAATTAAAAACCAATTATTAATTCATCAATTTAAAATAAATTAATTCCCACCGTTTACACCTATAAACACAACACACACCTAAAATTAATTACACAATTATCATAATTAAGAACCAATTAATAAAAATTAGTTCATAACCAATAATTAATTAATAATACATTTCTTTACACATTTAACACTATAGCATCTCAAACAAATATTAATAAATAAAATGTAATCAATAAATGTAATATAATTAAATTACTTGCTACCCTATTCCCCTGTAAACCCACAACCTGCTACGAAACTAAGGGGTCTATTATGATGGCGGGCAGACAAAGTCCGCCCGCCATCGCATCGTGAAATGGGACCGCCCGCCATGTGTGCGGCAGTCCCGCATACACAATTAGGAAGTGCCCGCCCGACATTGTAATAGACCCCTAAAAGCGCAAAATATTTTTTTTTTAAAAGGTACTACTAAAACTGTAACACATATATTAAAAATACAAACAATTCTTATACAAAAAATACATCACATACATATAAAATATATACTAAAATACATAACAATAATAAAAAACGATATTTCTAACAACTATATTTTTGCAAACGATATTAAACACTTCAATATTTTTAAAATCGATATTACTTAAGTCGATATTCTTGACCACGATATTCTTGCTGTCGAGATTTCTGACCCACGATATTAATGACTCGATATATGTGCAACTCGATAGTTGGTATTCAATATTCTGTCCCTGCACCCTCTGAATTAGCCGGTGTACCTTTTCAGAAATACCATGTAGACCAGCTGTGTATGTCATATTTCACCAGTCTCCTGCAGGCTCACTAGGAGGCTCTCCCACCAGGAACAGTTCAAGTGAATTTAAAGACAGTAATGCAAAAGAATTAATTTTGTGATTTGTAACAATTTTTGTAACTAGCTTTTCCGACTTGCATGGTTTCAGTCTCCGAAAAATTGATCTCTACCATTGTATTAGGTTTGGTGATGGATCAGAAATGAGTTCCCTGCATATTCAGATTACAGAATACCGGGCACTTTGCCAGGCTGCTGAGGTGGAGAGAGACAGGCTCATGGAACTTGTCACTGTGCTTCAAAAAAGGTAAGTGATCCAAATCGGTTTATTTTTTTTATTTGCACACTTACCAAATACATCTCAACAGACTATGCTCCTGGAGGGTCTGTAATGAAAAATCTCGTCAAGTTATTAATTTATTAGTTACAGGGCTGTTGTAAAAAAATGAAGCATGGATTAAATTCATCTGATAAATGTAAGTTGGAAATGGGGCCTTGCAGAATATAAGAATGTTCTGTTTTCTCTTACTGAATCAATTACTTTGACATGAGTTGTGACAGATTCCCTATTTAGGGGCCGATTTCGATCCGGGTTGGAAAGCACTCTGACCGAGCCGGATCTGGAGTGTTTTCCGACCGAGCCGGAGTCCTGCAGTCCGACCGAGCGAGTACGATGCGGCTGTATGCTTCCGGACTCGGTTCGGTCGGACTCCCATAGAAGTCAATGGGAGCCGGGTGTACAACGCGTACATGGGCTCCCATTGACTGAATGAGTACGTCGCGGACAAGAGCGCCCCCTACAGTGGGTAAGCGTCGGTGCCATCCGCACCGTACATGCCTGTGTTGGGGAGACCCATGGGTCTCCCCCTGTGTCCGAGTCGTAGGGCTGCGGGTGACAGGGGGTCCGACACGGACCCCCAAAGGCAACCACCCGGACGATTTGCGAGCCGGACACTCCGGCTCACACAGGCTGTCCAACGCATGCATCGTACTGGCTTGGTTGTAAGATCGCATCCATTGCACGCCGCCACGGTTAGCTTACGACCGAGACGTACGGAGTGGTTCGGACCTGGAAACGACTCGGTCGGTGAATTTCATGTAGCTCGCATCGTACTTGCTCGCTCGTACAGCTGTACGAGTTGGCCGGAAAACACGCGTGCAGCTCGTAGTTTTTCCAGCCGGATCACGTTCGGTGCCCTTCCGACCCGGTTTGGAATCGGCCCCTTAGAAGTTCACAGTCTAATGCTGATGTCCCCAAATACTTGAAAATGTTACATTTGTGGTTTGAATAACAACCAGCCATGGAAGTGTAACCTCCCTCATCAATGTCATTTAACAGAGACTTGTGTTAATTCTGTTTTACATTCCATTATTTCTATCAGTTCACTGTGACTGAATATTTACTGTTTTATTCTATCTGTCAGAGGTTTCTCTTTCCAGTAAAATGTTGAAAATCTCCTATAGTCCTTTTGGTGCTGTGTTTTCTGGTTTGGTTAGTATGTTCTGCTGTAGCAGGGATAGATCGGATATCTGTTATGATTGTTTTGTTTGTCTGGCAAGGATGATGCAGAGATTGGTATGTGTTAGGGGTGTTGCATTCCAGTCAAAAAGAAAAGGGCTACTGCATTGCCAACCCTTTTTTGCCTCCGTACAGAAAAGTGCATAAGATATAATACGCGGTCCTAATTTTTCATCTTACTCTTTAATTAAATGTTGTCAATGTGCAGGTGCTGAGTATAGCGTCCGTACTTGCAAGTGAAGGCTTTCTGTGGAGTGACCATAAGTCCCTCTCTTGTTCATTTTTGGTTTTGGGTGATAAAACAAAAACGTCTTTCTCTCTTCTTATCAGTGTACACGAATAGAATACCTCTGGTAAGGCTCCCTCAAAGTCAATATGTACACAGTAGGCAGATTCCCTTTCGATAAAACTCAATTCCCAAGAAGTACTGTACATGCAGAATGAGGCAGGGTATCTGAAGAAGCCAACATTGGACTATTCAACATCTTCACAGGTTAGAGATGAGTTGCACTCAACATTGAAGCTGTCCCACCTTGTTTCCGTGATAAATAATTGTATTTAAGTCCTTTAGTCTTGTGCCAGGTTCGTGTTGGCTTAAGGTACTAAACTTAAGGCCAATAAACCCTTACTTGTTAGTAATAATGCCACACAGTTTCCCAGTCACCAGTAACCCTGATAACATACTTTTCATCGAAGAATTATTTTTAGGATGATCGTTATGTTTCTCCTGAAGTTAGAGCAGGTGTGTGGTCTCCATGTTGTTCTAGGATATTAACAAAGAGCAAATATTTGGCTAGCTCAAATATTAAACATTTTATGAAGGAGGCAAATTCACAAAACTTCAGAGTAAAACAAGTGTGCTGCTAGCAGTTGTGGATGAAGATTTGAATAGCCCTGTAGTAAAAGGAGCCCTTCACAAAATGTTACTGAACATCAAAGCGGACGTCTCCTCCAGTAAACACTAACTTACAAAACGTTGTTTCATTTGTTAAGCATCTTAGTGTTGGGAAAATAATTGATTATCTTGAGACTGCAGATGCTGATAACATGAACTAACAATCCAAGCGGTGGCAAGTGCAAACCTGTGAAGTCCACCAGACACAATACGCTGCAAAACTGGAAACCAGCAGGAATAACTCCACCCATGACAACGTCAGTATCATTGGTGTTGCCAACAACATTCCAAGACACAAGCTTCAAAGGCGCAGGATAGTCTTCTTCACAGATTAATGATCTTAAAACGGAAGAAACTGAAATTGATGACAGCTATCCTGTGGCAGTGTAGCAGAGTCAGTACATTCCTGTCCGGTGCCCTCGCTAAATGTCACTACATGAAACTGAAAGAGTCTTTAACAATGAAAGTGAACAAAACACTAGCGGTTGGTTTCTGAAGTGCCAAGCTAATGCTTCAGCAAGATTTGGCGACTTAACCCCTATCCAATATATGTGACATGCAAAGATAAATGTGTTGTGGAAGGTCGTTCCATGTCTTGGATGCGATGTAGGAGAATGAGCGACCTCCAGTTTTGCTTTTGCGGATAGTGTGTGCAAGTGAGAGTGAGGCATAGTGTAAGTGTCTGGTGGGTTGGTGAAAGTGTATGTGACTGTTCAGGTATTCTGATCCTGTGTTGTGTAGGGCTTTGTGTGTGTGTGCGTGAGAAGTTTGAATTTGGCTGCGCTTGTGAATGGGAAGCCAGTGAAGCTACCTGAAGTGTGGTGTGATGTGAGTGCAGCGTGGGAGGTAGAGTAGGAATATTGCATCTGCGTTCTGGATGGTCTGGAATCTGTGTAGGAGTTGCTAGGAGATTTCAGCGCAGAATATTTCCGTAGTTAAACCTGCTGGTGATGAGTGCTTGGGTGACGGTCCGTCTGATGTTCTGAGACAACCACTTGAAGACCTTTTGCAGCATGAGTAGGATGTCGAAGCAGGAAGTGCACACTGTGTTGACTTGAGCCATCATGTTGAGCTTGTTATCTAGGATGATCCCTTGATTTATTGTATGGTCTGTTGGTGTGGGTGTTGGTCCTAGCTCCGAAGGCCACCAGGTGGAATCCCATGGGGAGGTCTTCTTGCCAACGATCAGTACTTCCGTCTTGTCGGAGTTGAGCTTTAGGAAGTTGGTTCGTATCCAGTCTGCTACCATGGTCATTCTGCTGGTGTTTGTCTTGTCCATCAGGTAGAGGATGAGTTGGGTATCATGTTCGTAGGAGACGACAGTGATGACTTGTGATAGGATGATGTTGGCGGGTGGTGTCATGTAAATGTTGAAAAGAGTAAGGCTGAGGGACAAACCCTGTGGGACACCATATATCAGTTTTTTGGTCTCTGATGTGGAGGGTGGCAGCTTGACCCTTTGGTTTCTTCCTGTGAGGAAGGAACAGATCCATTTGGGAGCAGATCCTTGTATGCCAATCTCTTGGAGTCTTCTGATGAGGGCGTTGCGTGAGATAGTGCTGAAGGCCGCGGAGAGATCAAGCAGGATGAGGGCCACTGTTTATCCTCAGTCCAGGAAGTTTTGAATGTCGTAGGTGGCAACGAAGAGTGCTTTTTCGGTGCTATGGTTCTTTCTGAATCCTGATTGTGTGTTGTCTAGAAGATGGTGAAGGTCGAGGTGGGTTGTGAGTTGCTTGTTAATGGCCTTCTCAATCACTGTGACTGGATAGGAGAGCAGGGAGATGGGAGGGAAGTTGCTCAGTTCATTCAGGTCGGCTGTGGTCTTAAGGGATGACTTGGATTTCTGCAAGTTTCTATTCATCCAGGAAAGTGGCGGACATGATGGAGGTGTTGATGATGTGGCTCAGAGTGGTGCTGATTGGTGATGTTTCCAGGTTGTAGTTGTGGTGGGGGTATGGGTACTTTGGGGCCCCTGAGTGGAGGTTCTGCATGATTTGTATCTGTTGTTTGTGGTGAGGGTTGTCCATTTGGTCAGGTGGCCGTTTTGGTTGGTGGTGGGTTGGTTAGCGATGAGTTCTCTGGGGTTGGGTTTGTATGCAAAGTTATTGTAGATGTTCGCAATTTTGCTGTGGAAGAAGTTGGATAAATTGTCACAGAGTTGTTGGGGGCAGCAATGTTGTTGATAGTGGTTGAGGGCGAGGTGAAATCCTTCACGACAAAGAAGATCTCCATGCAGCTGTTTGAGCTTTCTTTGATGCGGTCCACTAGTGCTTTTTTAGGTCTCGCCTAGTGAACGTAGCCCAGCTGCTTCGCTTGGCGAGACTCTATTGTTGCCGCTTTCTGTGCCGAAGGAACACAGGAGATGGCATGCACGGACAGAAGATGTGCACGCGAACGGACAGGAGATGTGCACTCCGTACGCGTGCACATCTCCTGTCCCCGGAGGCTGGCAGCACGCGCATCGCGCGCTTTCAGTTTCCCTTCCCCTGTCGGCTCCACGGAGCCAGCTTGTTGTAATCACTCTTCGGTAAGGCACCGAAAGTGCCCTCAGCCTGTAATTGCTTTCACGAGGGTCAATATAGAGGCGGTGATGTTTAATTTAGTGCCAAAATCACGCTTTTCTTTCATCATTGCTGCTCCATGTCCATAAAAATATATCTATATGTACGCTGCATGCATGTTAACACTACTGTGGGCAGGGGGCTTAAACAATACCACCTGCAGTGTATTAACTACCCAAGTGTGTGCCCACGTGGGGGCCTCTTCCCTTCACTCCCAAGGCCCCGAAGCTCTCCTTCCGCATGCCCCCGTGCCCCTGCACTAGAAGTGGAAATTGTGGCACACTGAATAACAGTGCCCAGTTCCTTCTGTTAACTTGCAAACATGCAGAACTAGACGCAATTGTAGTTCTTTTGTTTGTTGCATACATGGTGGGCTGTTCTGAACCCTGGCTGGCATGCAACGTTTATGGCCTTCGGGGAGTTAGACATGCACTCAACCACTTCTGCATAAAGTTCTTCAAAGCATTATTGCAAACCAGACCAGAAGTATTGCTCTTTACTTGAGCACTAGTTACATTAAACATGCTTTTATTTTAGGCACGGTAATATGCAGTGATTTGTCCAGAATCACAGGATGGTGAATCGACGCTGAGACTCGAACCTGGCTTATCAGCTCTAAAGTAAGGCAGCTCTGGCCGTAATGTCACTTCCTCTCCCCCCTGAGCTTTACACCGATGTTGTATGCCGATAAGCAAATAGATAAGATGCATGGGACCCATTGCTAGGGACAAGTGTGGCAACAATATAAACTTTTCTTGTTCAGCTCAATACTGCAACTAGAGCTCAGTCCAAAATTACGCATGGCTTTAAGAAAGAAAGGCACATGGAATGCTTATGAATGTAATCTATGGTTCCTTTTAGCAGACACACATTGTACCACCCTAAACCCCATGAACCCTGCTCACCTGCTAACCACCGAAGAGTGGTTCCAACACCAATAAAATACAGCAGTCTTGTGAGACTTGCACTCACAAGGACGGTTCAAGATAAAGAAAAAAGTAGCTCCCAGAAGAAAAGCAGTGGATGGACACAGGTACTTGGGCTATGCTCCAGGGGGCGGTTAAGCAGATAAACAAGCCTTTGCAATGCAATAGGTCTCGTTTTGACCTATTGGTATTGTAAATGACAATGCCTTTTATTATTGCAGGTGTTTTTTAAACGCATAAATAAATGGCATTGTCATTTACAATGCCAATTGGTCAAAATCGAGCAAATGCGAGACCTATTGCATTGCAAATGGTTGTTCTTAGTGTCTCTAATTTACTGGTGATAGCGTCTGCATGCAGCCTTGTAGGTAGTTCTGTTGGTAGTGTCGTGGCTGGCTCTTCATTTCCTTTCTAGCTGTTTATAGTGTAGTTTGGTGTCTCGGAGGCCGTCTGTATACCAACTGCCTGCTTGTCTGATCTACTGTGCCTGTTGGGTTTGACGGCTGCGAGTGAGTTTGCTCAGTTCTTGATCCAGTTGTTGAAGTTGTTGATGTCCTCATCAAGGGTGTCTGTGGAGCTAGGCTGATCAGTGCGAGAGCACTGAGCCAGTCTGCTTCTGTGATTTTTCCCCAGCTGTGGCTTCAAGTACTGAATCTTGTAGGGGTGTTGACTTGAGGTGTTGTTTTGTAAGTGGGTGATGGAGTGGTCAGTCCATGTGAGCTGTGTGGTGCAGTTGTATTTTATGCTGTCGCTTGTCGTGAAGATGGGGTCCAGTGTGTGTCCTGCAGTATGTGTTGGTTCTGTGACGAGCTGGATGAATCTGATGTTGCTAAACCTTTCGAGGAGTGTTGTGGAGCATGGATTGCTTCGGTCTTCTGGGTGAAAGTTGAGGTCACCGAAGAGAATGTAGGCGCGGGAGTCGAAGGTGAGCAGAGTGACAAAGTTGGTGATGAGGTTGATAAAGGTGGCTTGTGGTCCGGGTGGCCGGTAAGCAAGGGTTCCATTCAGGGTGAATTTTTCAGAGATTTGCAGCTTGATGTGCAGGTGTTCCATAAATAGGGTGGTGTTCTATATGGATGTTTTGATGGATTCCTTCTAAATGACAGCAAGTCCTCCTCCTGGCTTGTGAAGGCGGTCCTGTCGAGTGATCTTGTAGCCAGCTGAGATTGCCATAGAGATGTCGAGAGTCGATATGGGGTTGATCTCTGCGATTAAGTGGATGTCGGGTGCATTGATGGCGGTGGTTGTAGGTGAAAGCTCCTACCGAGGTGTGGCGCGGCAGCAATTGGTGGAACAGCGTCCGGGGTCTAGCACCCTAAGGAGTGCTGCAAAGTATCACTGGGAGGTGATCGGACCAGGGTTTCTGGCACTGGGTACGGTCCAGGCACAGGCGGTCTTGCCTTTGGTGCCCCCGCTGCGTGCGTCCGCTGCATGTCCGTGTTGCAGCGGTCATTAAGTAGGTCCTGGGAGGGGAGAAAATACCAGGGTGCCATGATGTCATTTCCTGTGCTGATGAGTGATGGCTTGGCTTCTACTTTTAAAGACCATTTTGGCAGGAAAACCAGTAATGTCACTTGCTGTCCAGATGGATGATGGGAAATTTAGTGATGTCACTTCCTGTGCAGGTGGATGATGGGAGATCCAGTAATGTCACTTCCTGTGTTTGTGAGTGATAGGAAATTAAGTCCTGTTGCTTGGCTTCTTCTTTTAAAGACGGTTTTGACGAGAAAACCAGTAATGTAAATTCCTGTCCTGATGGATGATGAGAAATGTAGTGATGTCACTTCCTGTGCAGGTGGATGATGGGAGATCCAGTGATGTCACTCCCTATGCTGATGTGTGGTGGAAAACATGCCACTCTGGAAATCTTACTGGTGCAGATGTCCATGAGCAGAATTAATCCGAATGCATTTCTGACCACTCCACCTGATAGAGAATCCGAACATATGGAAACATTCTGTAAAGACATCTTTCCTCTACTAACCTTGCCCTTCAGTCAATCAACACCAGATGTCTTCTAGGAAGGTACTGTCACACATTGTGGAATAGAGTGGTTGACATCTTGCCGGCTATTCTTGAGGACATTCGTCCAACCATACAAACTCTCATTCAAAATGGCCAGGATTCCGCAAAGCAGTCTATACCCTCACGTCTAGACACTGCGGACTGTCTAGGTAGGGCAGTCAGGACCAGTGTAGTGCTTCGGTGCCACGCTTGTATTCGCTTCTCTGATGATGTCCAGCAAACCTTAATGGACATGCCCTTTGAGTAGAGCAGAAGGGGCTCAGCTTTGGGATGATTTAAAGAGAGCAAGGCCATTGCCCTCTTTCTAGACCTAGGTCTGCCTGTTAAGCACTTCCATCAGACAATTAGCCCTTTTGAAGCTTCAGTTGTGGATGCCAGCAGAGACAGCGCCTGAATGCACCCCTGGAACAACAGGCCTCTCAGTCCTCTCAAAGTAATGACATGGGATCAGGCCAGAGGTGTTACCCCGTCCCCCGCAAGCTGATGCATAACCGCTTTAAGTCACACTCTACAGTGCAGTATGGCCCAGTAAGAGACCACATCACCTTCGATCTCCCAGGGTGAAGTAGCATCACATCTACCAATAAGTGCTCCGAATTGTCAAACCTGGCTACTCTCTACCGTTCCTGCAAAACCCCCAAGATATGCCACCCCACACCACAACACCTTCTGGAGGACCACCTCTCCATACTCTGAGGAGGGGTTCAGGCTCTCTTGGCCAATGGAGCTATAGAAATGGTGCCAGCATTAGAGGTTGGGACTGGTTGTAAATATTGTTATTTCTGGGTGCCTAAAAAAGGCAGAGGCCTTTGCCCCATTCTCGACCTCCGCCCTCTGAACTTTTTTCTCAGGAAGGACTCCCTGCTCACCCTGGTCCAAGCTCTGTTTGCTCTGGAACCAGGAGACTGGATGGTGCCATTGGATTTGTAGGGCACCTATTTTCACAACACGGTCCTGCAATCCTATGGACGTTACCTGTGGTTTCAGTTAAGCCAGGACCACTTTCAGTTCTCTGTGCTCCCCTTTCCAGTGCACCTCAGTTGTTCACAAAGGTGATGTTGGTGGTTGCAGCCCATCTGCAGAGGTTGGGAATACCAGTCTTCCCATACCTCAATGACTGTTTACTGAAGGCGGGCTAGCCTCTGTCGTAAACCACCTCCAGACGACGGCCGACCTGTTGACATTGTTGTGTTTTTCCACAGCCTTGATTCTAAGTGGACTGTCATTTTGTACATTGATCAGAGCATAAACCATTGATTAGGCGATCAATTTTTTGTGAGCATCTTTGGAGCCAAAAAAGGGAAAGTTGTACTAAAAATAACTATATTCGTATGGATTGTATTATGCATCAAAATCTGCTATGGGCTAGCCAAGAACCAGCCCCAGAAGGTTTGCATGCTGTTTCCTCTTGATCAAAGGCTGTTACAACTGTGCTGACATGCAGTATCCCAGTCTTGGACATCTAGCAGGCAGCTACGTGGGCATTCCGCCACAAGTTCATGAAGCACTATTGCCTGCATAGTCAAGTCTAGCGGGATAGGCATTTCATCCAATCTGTCCTGTAGAATTTCCTGATCTGAATCATTCCACAGATCCACCACCAGTGGGATGTACTACTTTGATGTCTATTCATAAGAGCAAGTTAATTAACAATGGCAATGCCTTTTCTGGTAGAGACTTGATCTAACCAGTGGGTTGTCAGCAACCCATCCACCTCTCCGTTCAGTGGAATGGACTCCTACAGAAGAGAAGGGAAGTGGGTAGGATGTATTGACCTTTTTTGGCCTTGAGTCTTGCGGTTGTACTACTGAATATCGACACAAACAATATTGAGATAGAAGAGTATTGAGAACAGAATATTGAGGGACAAAATATTGAAAAGCAAGTGAATAGAGGGAAGTATATATGCACCATTTCTAACTCCGCTTCTGCATACCTTGAAAATGTATGTACCGCGTAGGTTGATATGTGTGGAGCAAGGTATAGAAAATCTAGACGTACGTAATTGTAAATATTTTCTTTTCAATATTTGGTCATCAATATCAGTGGTTCGATATTTAGATTGCACAATGAGGCTTGGTATGATGCCTTGTCCTAGTTAGGAAGGTGAGTTGAAGATGGTGCTAGGACTGGTGTTTGATTTGCAATTGAGGAACATCAATTTGGTTCTGCATGCAAACTTTTAAATGGCAGAAAGGCAGATTTTGAGGAAGAGGCAATTATCATATTTCTTGATAATAGTAAGTTAGAGTGTTGATCGATTTAACCTCGTAACTTAAACCGACCAACAGCATATTTAGGGATACAAACTGTAAATTAGGTTGATATTTATGTTATATATAATTCAGGTTTGTTTCGTATCATTAGATACTACTCTCATACACTGACAGTAGTTTATGCAAGGTACTACATAAAGTAGTTGATGATGTTCCACATATGTCCCTGGTGGATTTCTAACAATAGAGCAGATATTCTGATTAGGACATTTTACTTATACTTGCATCTCACACACTCCTGTTTTAAGGATCGTACGTCCTTCCCTTCGCATGACTGAATGGGCAGAAGGACTTAGGTTACAGGTGATATTTTGGGCAGTTACATTAGTTATTCTGACATCTTACAAGTATATTTGGAATTTGTTTAAATAAGGAGTTGTGGTTCAAAGTATAAACAAGTAGATTTCTTTCTGTGTGATTTTCATTTTGTATTGATAGCATGAAATGAAAGTAACCCAGGATTTTATTTTTAATGTAAGGATGGAAGAAAGCAGTGAACAGGTCCTGGATGCTGAGAGGAGACTTCATGAGGAGAGACGGAAGACTGTGGTATTGGAGCAGCAACTTGAAAAAATTAAAATGGAGGCTGGGAGAAATCCTAATGCCCAAAAGCTTAGTGCAAGGAGCAGGCCAGGTAAATAGAGAGTTACTATACATACTTTTTCTATTTGAGAGTTGCTTCATGTATTAAGACTTCACACCTACTTCATTCAAGGCCTTGGTGTACCCCACAAATGCATTCATTGCCTTGTGTTAGCATTATATACAATGTTCCTCGCTCCTCTGTAGCTCTTCTTGCATCATTAAATACAACCAACACATACTCCAGCTATCAAAACTACTCTTGCTTTGACATTGTCGCAAGGGCCCAAAATAATATATTCAACCAACCAGAATACTTAGATGTTGAAATCATCAAAATGACAATACTTCTTAAAGCACACAATTTCCAAAGGGTTGTTTGTATTGTCAGAGTGCCAGGTATAAATTCAGAAATCCATTATAATACAATGTGCATGCTCTTAATTTGCTGACATATATACCCGAGAACACATCGAACCTGTTCATTGTCTCCAGGGGTGTAAAAGGTCTCAAGTACTCCTTTCGCTGATTATTATGCCTAGTAAATCTAGGAGGGATCCCGTTCCAACCCTGGGGGTCAGATAACCTATTCCTGCCATAGGGTATTGTCGGGATACTTAATTTTGCTTTACCCTTATTCATATGGTGGGATGGAGGAAAAACCAGGGATCTCGGGTAAAAATAAGTTAAAGCTCGAGGGCTAATACAACTGTCACTCACTCCCGGGGGCCAATTTATTATGTAGTCAACCACACCCGGGTCTCTAAAATTGATCAGGACGATATCTCCCTCAACATCTTTACATCTACCACCTATCCAGGGAAGGCGCCTGACGTGTAATATCTCCCCATTAAGATTATTGTTTATTGGTCTATGTGTACTTAGCCAATGTACAATTTTGTTTTTCAGCTGGTAAAAACCTTCTCTCTTATTGTCCGCTAGCACGGGAACCCCCGTTAAGACCACCACCAGAGGCACCGCTTCAGGGGGTAAATCTACTTGTGGCCCGTAATTCCCCATACTACCATAATGGCTAGAACTTCCCTGCTCCTGCCTCATAGACTCCTTAGCAGCTGTAGCGTTCCCTTCCACTGGCTCAGTAATAGACTTACTGATTGGATGTTTCCCTATCATAGGGGGCCCCTGTCTATGTATATCAGGCAACGGCTGGTTTAAATTCTGTAAGGGATTTATACCAGCTTGGGGGAGTTCCTTGGGAGCATAGGTGGGGGGGGTCCTAGCATGAGTAATGTTCCTATGTGCTTGTACCCTTTCCGGACTGGTCATTTTACTCAGGGTGGACTCTATACCCTCCAACCTCTGCTCCAATTTATTCAAACTATTGGTAATAGGTAAAATAAGGGTGCTAAACAGCTCTCCCAATTTAGTACACAGTGATGTAGATGAAGCATCCGACTCTGCTAGAACCTCGGAGGTCAGGTGGATTTCAGAGTCGGTCACGGCCAAATCAGAGTCCGCAAAAGGGTGGAATGGACTCAGATTTGGTCTATTGACTGGTCCTACCGCCAGCTTTGTAACAGCACTATTTGTAGCTGTAGTATGGCGCCCAAAATCATAATGGTTGAGTTTTGTTGATTTAGCCTGGCCCAGCCGCTCCTTACGTCTTATTTTCCTCGGGGGCGGGCCATAGAATTTACCCTTATCCAATTTCTTATGCTTTTTCACTATTAATTTACCACGAGTAGGCAACAGTTTTTTAGGTACCATAGGGCTAATTATAGCATTAGAGAGGGCAGTATCACTAATATCATATACTTCGGGGGCACAATTTACAGGTGAACAATCACGTAATAGCAAGGGCACACTGTCCTGAGAAAAAGTAGCATCACTAACCCTGCTATTACCAACAGCGCCCAAGGGTTCCTCAATACTACTGACTTCTACAGCCCTACGCTTCATATTTTCAACGGAGCGACGGCGCTCAGTCCTACGCTCATCCAAAGAAAGGTCGCTCTTTTCCTCCCTGGCGACATATCCAGAGGGCCATAGGGCAAACCCCCCGGCTTTTCCCCACTCACTTTGTCAGGGCTCTGGGCCATAGGTACGATAATATCCCTCAATAAGGTAGGCAGCGTATCGCTTACAGGGCGTACATAACCAAGCCCTGCCCGGCCTCAATCGGTCTCAGAGGGCCTTAGAGGGCCCGCCCTTTGCCCGGGCTTAGCCCGGCGTCGCCCGCGCACGTCCCGCGACGCGGAGGAGATGCCTGGTTTTAAAGCGCCTCCTGGCGCGGGAAACGCTGACGGCGGGTTTCCTGCCGCACAGCCTGCCGGGATCCGTAGTCAGTCCCCACTCAGCGGCCGCGTAGGTGTTAGCGGCGGCGGAGGACAGAAGGGCAGAAGGGTCAACAGATCGAGGCACACAGGGCACACCAGGTAGGCCACGCAGCTTGAGTCAACAGCGCACCCCCAAATCAACAATGGAGCATGCTCTTAATTTGCTGACATCCCTAAATCAAAGGAAACTCTATCCTGCTGAAGATGGGCGTAAGGTAGGGGATTACACAATACATGTTATCAATAAATATAAATAAAGTAATGCTTATACCACAAATCCCAAAAGTGTGAGTAATGTGTTTGACAAACTCCCTTCATAATGGCACTGTGCTATTTGCTAATACAAATGTGTCCATTGTGTATGCATGGTGTCTTCTGGGCCTTAAAAGCATACGCAGTAAGGTCTTGTACTGTGCAAGTGGGATATTTGAAAGCTCACTTTTGAGCACTGTAAATTTACTCGGCCCTTACAAATATACTATCCTTTTAAATAATTTGTGGGAGAGAACACCTATTTTTCAGTTGTCTTTGATCTCCAGAGACACTTAAATCAACTATATGCCCTAAACAATAAGCAGTAATAATTATAATGGAATGGCCTTTTTCTTCTTCCATAACAGCTCTTGTAAAAAAGCTGGCCTATTAAAGTGCTGTTTCTAATAAGTTTTCTGATGCATGGAATGTGTACCATGAAGTGATTATCTTTTGCAAGGCAGCTCATTAGCCTAGTGTAAAGGCAATGCCGAAGCTAAGCTTTTGGCAGCCCGTTACAATTGTTCTATTGTGCATCGCCATGAGCTGAATAAACAGCCGTGGCAAGGTAAGGCAGTTGTCCATATATTTAGAGGTGGGCGAGTCACTAAAAGCTCAAGCCAGGCTTGGGCCTGAAGCCTGGCTCTAGCTAATCTTGAGGTCCTGTTGCAACCTCGAGCCAGTAACGAGCTGAGCTCATATGGGGCTACTGCCTGCCTCCCTCCTTATGCCATCGATGTGGCGTTGGGGCCAGAGCTGTCGACTTTGGAATGGGAAACCAGGTTTGAGTCTTGGTGACTGCTTATCCTGTGATTCTGGATAAATCACTTAATCTCACCATCCCTATATTAAATAAATGGTGGCCTTGTGTAATTTAACTGTAATTCTCCAAACTGAAGTGCTCTATTACCTTTGAGTTGAGTTTGCTCTATATAAAACTGCAGAAAAATGCACAAAGAGGTAAAAAGAAAGCCTTAACATAAGGAAAGACTGAAAGATAACCAGTTACTGGCTGTACAAAGTGAAACTAGAAAATCTGGATACATTTCGGCTTCCCTGCTTAAATTATGTGATCTTATACAAATATTTTATTTCACCAACACTCGTTTTCCTTCATTATCATGTATTAAAGAACTTTCAAACATGTAAATTCAGAATACGAGTTATACAAAAAACCTATTGTGTTTGATTTAATAGATAATGATGTTACTCTGTAATATTCTGGACCACGTTCAGGGTTTACATGACAACTGCCTTGCTTATTCATTCACTAATGGTTCATGTTTAAGAGCTATACCTTTTTAACAAGTACTTATCAGTGCAGAACTGTAATGTGATGTATTAATGCACATGTTAAAGAAATACAGTTTATTGAATTTTGAAGAGACAATCATATTTTACGTGATGTTTGTTGTATGATTTATCTAGCAAACATTTTCAAGGCTTGGCTCATGCATGGGCTCTGAGATCTGAGCCAGACCATTGGAGCAGCTCTTCCTTTTAATTAGTTGGCTCGCCCACCTCTACATACTGCTAAACATTGTGTCTTCCACCCAATCGGGATCTTACCACCATGAGGGATACTTTTCCTAAACCTACACCAGTAAAGATTCCTTATATGAAAAGAAAAAAGTCCTCCACTATCCAAAGCTTTGAACGGGAAGGCCAGATTCCTGCAATGCATAGTTGTAGCTGGTATTAACCTTACCATACTCCAAAGCAACTGTACTCTTCTAAGAGATACGGCATTAGAGTAGCTACATTGGCTCTAGTATCACTCACTATATTTCCAGTATCCACATGAACGTCATTATAAACTTCTTTCCCTATAACGCAAGCAAGTTTGACAGTGTTCTTCAAGACTGCATCACAATGTACCTTTTAAACCCCTTGAAAATGTATGCAGCACAATGTACTTTTTAACCCCCTAAAAATTACCGGTGTCAATAAAACACACAAAAGAAAAGGTACAATCTCATTTTAGTCTACAAATAGTATACAAATGAGAATTTTTTTAAAAATTATGTTTAACCTGGCGTCATATTTTCCTACACTGGCTCCAGGGAAACTAGATGTGCATAATCGAACTATAAGACATCTGAAAAACGTATTAGCCACCAACCACTTCTAGTTCATGGTCCTACAATTCAGCTTGGCGTATTCAGCATTATCCAAGTGAGGTTTGGTAGTGGCTTTGCTTTCCAGAAGAAAGAACATTTTATCTACTCAAATAGATATCCTGGTGCTAGAATTCTACATCTACCAGAAGCTCTCTGATGTGATGCAAGACTGTCATATAACAATGGGCAACCTTCAAAATCGAGAACTTCAAATATGTTTAAGAAAAATGGGACTCTCTCTATCCCAGAAGATCCAGATGTTTATAGATTAACAGTGTGAAAGTGCATCCCTTTGATGAGAAACATTTTTTTATTCAAAAGGAGTGCCTTTTCTTCATTCAAAGCTTCATCCAGGAGCGTAATGTTGTCTTTTTTGTATCAATGGCTTTTTGCATTGTCGTCCTCCATTGATATATGCACTTGAGACCTGTGCTAGAATGTTTGAAGGACCATTATAGACAAATTTCAGTACACTGTGATGAAAGTTTGATGCTGCCGGAGGCAGGTCTTCAGTTCTTCTTAGGAAGCTCACATGAAAGGAACATGCAGTAAGGTGTTAAGTAAGTAGTGACTGATTCATGATGCCATAGGAAAATGTATCATTCGTTCAGATGTAGCCCCTCCAAAACAGAATTCCCCCCCCCCCCTCTTTAATAATTCCATATTGATGTGTTCAAAGTTGATGGGTACTTCTTGGAGCCCAGGCACAAATTAGAGCTTCAGTATTTTTTGTGGAATGTAGCTTCTCAAGATGCCATTACTGCAGCACATAAAGATAGGGAGGTACATGACTTAAATTTCTCATGAGCCATACACAATACTCCGAACTAATAGGCTTGTTTAGAGAAAATAAATGCTTTACAAAAGTGACATCAGACTTTCATGTGTACAAGGCTGGATACCCCTTTGAACATCGTAGGACTCTTCATTGAACTCATACATTTTAGAATATCTCCCTCGCTTCTCCAGAACGCTCTATAGTAATATATATGTCCATGTATCTACAAAGATTGTGAAGAGTCTAACTTCTAGATGTTATTGAGCAGCATCCAGAGGCCTATCAGAGGCAAGGTTACCCAACTTTTGACTGATTGTTCGCACACAAAAAACCTTGAAACTATATTGCAGCATCCATACCATCAGCTGATGTCTATATGTCTAAGTAACAAGAAAAGGTATAGCTCGATAGGCTTACAATATAAGTTAAGTTTGATAGGCTTACAGTACGAGTTAAAAATAAATAACTTATCCATTTAAGGCTTTAAAGGCTTCAGCTACCCATGATGCCCTGTGCAGGCCCTCTACAGGCAGTTGGCTCTTTTTTCTACCATTGTTTCCCTTTCCTGCAAATTTTTTCTTTCAGAATGCTTTCTCTATTTGTTCAGTCCTCTTCCTGTGGGTGAACTTAAGCTGCTATATTCCCACACTAACAATGTGTGATGTGTCTCCCTTTCTCTTAAAAAAATGTCAAAGGGGATCCTTAAGGACAGAAAGAGACTAAGACTCTTTGGTAGGCTGGATGATTTAAAGGCAAGGGAGAAGAAAAATTTGATAACCGATCAGGGAACACTCTTTCCACTCGGAAGGTGCCTACAACTTGAAAAGTCTCCCACAGTGGATTATCCAGGGAGAAGAGTGCAGAAAAATCTGGATGAACAGAAAGACAACATCAACTTTTTCTTTCTCATTGTCGGCAATCCCAGTAGCCTTCGAAATCCTCAGCCTGATTTGCTCGCTGTCAACAACTAAATTGACCTCGATGACAGCAAAACCATCACCATCCCTGTAAGTCTTTGACGTCAACCCACTTGAAGCACATGACAACATTCCCTTTACCATTGAAATATTCTGCATACACAATAGTGTGTCTTTCACCGTCAATCCATACCCAACCATTCTGTATCACCTCATCCTTCATCAATGATATTAGCACCTCTTGGCATAAAGATTTTTGATCTTGAGCTTCTCTCCTAAGCTTCATACTCCTAAAAAAAAAGACTGAGGCTGTCACCTACAGCAGATTCGTTACCACAACCTGTGAGGCCTCCTAGCTTTGTCATCACTGCAGAACACCAACTGCAGATTTGACTGTTGCCTCTTAATCTCTCTCCTCCAAAAATGGTCCGGGTGGGCATGCTTCACCTCAGAATCCTTGGTCTTCTTTGAGGGATTTGGGTTCATGAGATGTGACACAGAACTCATTCTTTGTTGTGCTGAATTGTTGGGAATTTAAAGTTGTATCTCGTGGGAGTCACAGTTCCTCTGAGAGAGAAGTAGAGTAGGAGGTGGTAAGGTAAAGTTGTTCTCAAATTATAGTGCCTGGGCACAGTATGTCCTTGTCTTGGTGCCCCCCCCCCCCCCCCCCCGAAGGATGTCATGCTTCATCATTGGGCAATCCTCCTCGTGGCCGGCGCTGCAATGCCCAACGAGTTCCCCGAAGGGTCACTTTATCGGAGATCTTTTGAGTAATAAAGCTGTAAGGGTGTGTGCGGGTCTGAGTGGCAGTGGTGTCCTAGTGTGAAGTTAAAAGATGGCTAGAGATGTGACTAGTACATTTAATAGGAAATAACCCCTCTTTCATCAATAAAAAACCAAAAGGTTGTTCTGCTTGAGGGTGGTAATGGTCCTCGGTAGCTAGACAAGTATCATACCCATATTGTGCATGTTGAAGGTCGACATGTTTTGCGCAGTTCGTGGTCTCAGGAGGAGATCCCTTGCGCTTCTTCAGGACCAATAAAAAAGGGTGCAGTGAGTGCTAGTGTAGTGTAGTGCAAAAACAACAGTTGATGGACAGAATGCAGAACGATGTTATACATTCACCCCAGTACAGAGATTTCTTTTGCTCACCCTGCCATTCCAGTTTGAACCCAGCCATATGCAAATTAGTCTTGACCCTGTGCCTCATGGGAACAGTCCAGCCCGAACTGCCAAGCCAGGTCCTCCTTGGACTGGAAACAAGCATTCTAGGACCGGTTTCAGGGTTTCACCCCTCTTCAGCCGGGATAGCTTGATTCCAGTGGCATGGAGAGCACGGGACCCACGTCTGGGCATACCCATACCACTCGGGGTGATCAATTGACTGGGGGTGAATGTTTTGATTTGTTCTGCATTCGGTCCATCACTTGTGTGTCTTTTGCTTTCTCGCCCTAATGCGCCAGGTATGTCCAGACGTGGGTCCTGGGCTCACTGTGCCACTGTAATCAAGCTATCCTGACTGAAGAGGGGTGAAACCCCGAAACCGGTCCTAGGATGCTTGTTTTCGGTCCAGGGAGGACCTGGCTTGGCAGTTCGGGCTGGACTGTTCCCATGAGGCACAGGGTCAAGACTGATTTGCATATGGCCAGGTCTAAACTGGGATGGCATGGTGAACAAAAGAATGATGGATTTAACCCAGATCTCTTGACTGGGGGTGAATGTTTTGATTTGTTCTGCATTCCGTCCATCAATTGTGTGTCTTTTGCTTTCTCGCCCTAAGTGTAGTGTAGTGGCCTCTCAATTAGACGTGGTGCCACTTGTTAGAGTAAAATAATCTGGAATGACAAAAAAGACAAAATAAAAGGAATAGAAAAAATGTAATAGCACGTATAAACCCTTATAAAAGGGTATGGGTAGAGAGAGGAGCTAAGGCCCCCCATTGGTCGACCGTGTGCTTGTGGTATTTACCAACTACTGTAATCACCTAGCATGTTATTTACCAGGTGGTAAGCTATCATCATATAGTGTGATGGTGACGCTGAGGTGGACGAACAGACATGTAAACATAGAAGATTCTCGGTTAAAACCATGACGTGATGCTGATGTGCTGGCATAGACAAACAAACACATAAATGCATTAAGTTAAGCCAAAGATCAATGTCAAGGGCCGGTCATACTGGTACATCAACCAGTGAGTATTCCCAACTGGATTGGTATTGTGGTAAGATATCGCGGTATTGTGAGCGAAAACACATAATTATTCAATGTAGACCATTGATGGCAAGACCTTAGGTCACTGTGCTCATATGGGGTTACTAGCATGGCGTACGCTTACCTATACAAAACGGGGTTAGTGTCCCATGAGGTACAGTTGAGGGAATCCTCGAAATCTATGCAAGAAGTCATTGCGTTAGATACTTCAATGCGTGCAGAGTAGCGTTCGGCTGTACGTGTAGGGCCAGGGGGTGATGGAAGGACTGTACTTCCAGTTCCGTAGGATCTGCAGGTCTGTTAACCTACATGACCTCTCGCCGCCTCGGTAGGATGTTCATTGCGGCTCCCTCTGTATTTGTGCTGTGCGTCATCTGGCGGTCGCGGGGGTTTGTCCGTGCATGCCCTACGTGTGATGTGAGAGTCACGTGTGCGCGTCAAAAGAGTAAGTGCCATCTTAGAGTGGGTTACACTGTATGTAAACTCTGGAAAGGAAGCAAGGTGTACCTTGTTGGACTGAAGGTGCCCCGCAGGGTAGTGGATGGTGTGCACCCCCAAGCAGTCCAGCCCTGGGAGTATGCTACTGCAAATGGGCCCACATGTGTAAATAGCAAGGTCACAGGGTCATGAAACCGGCAACCATGTAGTGGCCCTATGAGAGCAGACAAGCACCGGTGTCTTGGGGGACATGATGAGGATGATGTGTGTCACAAAATGGTCCCGGTCGGATGGTGGTGTATATAGTAAGGTGGTAGGAGTAACGTGGGCGAGTAGGTATCATAGTTAAGGATCAGGGGCGTAACACAGGCCCCAGCAGCCCCCGCGGTGCGGGGGTCCCCAAGCTCCAAGGCGCCCCCTTGGCACTGCACTCTTGCCGGAGAGCTCCTCATTGAGCCCGGAGGGGGCCCCTCGCCATACCGTGCAGGGAGGCCCCCTCACTTTTCGTTACGCCAGTGTTAAGGACATTCTCATCATGTCTCCCAAGACACCGGTCCAGTTAGCTTTAGTAACCATCAAGACCTGCACCACCCTTACGGAGCATCGCACCGCTCTTTGTATGCTCCCATGGCAACTCATTGTACGACTCCCCGGGTCAGGAACAACCAAGTCTTGCTACAGAGGGAGGAGTTTCCTCCCCCTTGCAGGAAACCACCATGGGTGTTGGCAAAAAAGGCAAGTTTCAAATGGTAAGCCGCCTTTGGTGGGCTAATGGCGATCACACTCGTATAGGACACCCATTTGTTCAGGTAATGGGGATGGCAGCAGTCCTAGAGAGGGAAAGCCAGTTGCCAAACTGGTTTTTCCTTGGGCGGTAGCCCCACCTCTAGGTGGGGCTACCATGCTCCTAACATCCAAGGAAGGGTTCAGACATCTTGAGAGTGTGCAGAATAGTGCACTCTGAAATTAGTAGATGCCACACATAGCAGGAAGTCGTCATAGAATAGGAGGGATCCTGGTAACCTATTGGCTAGTGACAGCATCATCCCCCGGGCACTTTTTGGGCTTAAATATGGCACCCCTGGCACCATGAACATCAGATCACATCTGAACTGGAGAGGGGACTGAAGAAGTACTCCTCTGCTGACACCCAGACCTGGCAAGAGAGGCTACACCAAAGATTGGACTGCACCTGCTGCTCCTCGAGCTAGCAAAGAAAGGACTGAGCCTATGTTGGATTTGCTCAAGGAAAAGATGCTTCTGAGCACCAGACTGCAGTCGTGACCTCAATGGTCAGTCAGCTGACCTCCTGTTGTAGCACCATGGCCTCAAAAGCTGAAGTCGCCCATCCTGGCTAGTCAGTAGTCATTTCCAAGAAATCGCCACTGACCGCCTTCATGCAGTCAAGAAGACCTCCACTCTGGACTCAAAAGTTGCACCCATGTCGGGAGAGTCGTCAGAGTGTGGATTGGTCGCCTAAAGCGATACTAGCCCTTACCAAAGGATATCACTGGACCCGCTGTCCGACCCCTGTGGCCAAAGTCGCTCCACCTTATCTGTAGACCTAGGAATAACCTCAGGAAGGCCCCCGTTGACCAGACAGTACCCAAAACATCTTTCAGCATACTGCATCCCTAACACCAGGAACACTCCATTGAACATGGAACTGGACTTGAGACTGCTTTGGTGACCAGGTAACTGTCCAAATTCTCCTTATTTAACCCCCGATTGTCTCTCTTTCGGAGTTGGTCACCAGTCTGGCCTGAGTAGCCAAACACAACTCTTTCAAACTTTTCAAAAGTTTCCAAACTTTACAGTTAACAATGTTTGTTTGTGCTTTGGATTAAAAAGCTGAGATTTACATTGTACTTAAAAATCTATATCTCTGGTATCCTGCTGTGTATTTTGCTCATCTTGATGTTTAAAAAGCCATAAAAATATAAGCTGCTTTTATAAATTGATGTTGGGTTTCTTTTGTGTTGTTTGACTTTCTTATTTTGTTGTTTGGTGCTTCTAAATGCTTCACACTAGTGCCTTTATTTAAGCCTTGCTGCTCTAAGCCACAGCTATCCAGGTTTGAGCTAGAGAATGTACAAACAAGCCTGACTACACCCAATGTGGTTTTGTGAGTGTATTACACAGGAAGGTCGCACAACCATACCATGTAAAGCACCTCAATTTTCACAAAATGACTCAGTCATAACCAACCAACACTTTACTGTGTCCGCCCACCAATAATCGTCTTTGTGACTTCTTAATACCTCCCTCTCTGTTTGTCACTACAGTGACACCTAGAAGAGTGGGAAAAAATCACAAAGTTGAGTTGGCCACTAAATAATGTAAATCATGACTACTCTCTATATTTCAGCAGCTATATAGCTTGATTCACATGAAAATGGGAGATGGCCTTTGGTAGAAATTGTGGGTTTGTCCTCATCACCACTCTGTTCTTGGGTATATGCAAGTAGAATTCTTGTGTTGTGAGTATCTGCAACTTTCTGACTCTCCGAAAGAAAGTGATGGCAATTAAAACTGCAACAACAACAAGGTGATGAATAGAATGCTTAAAGTAATATAATCCACTGGCGATTGCTCGTCGATCACCAGTGACTGAGATTAATTTAAGCATCCCGCCCATCACTATGTTTCTTTTGCAGTAAACACCAAAAGTATAATGGTTGTGCCCAGATGGGGGACCTGTGCTCACTGTGTCATATTATACATATAAGCTATACCTTATTGATAAGCGCTAAATAGGTCAAAATATTTCTGAAGGTGCTTGTGCTCCCATCTGGAGGGTATCTGGCCCTGCAGTTTGGACTAGACCATTCCTAATAGAGTAGAACCAAGACTGATTTTCATAAAGTGGGTCTCTGTCTTGAAAGGTGCAGTGTATGATAAAAGATTGTCTGGAATGCGGCCCAGAGCAGTTGCCAGTGGCTGAGGTTAATTCAAGCACTCCTTCCATCACCTTGTTATTTTTGCATTAGATGCCCTAATTGCGGTAAGTATGCCCAGCCAACATTCTCCCCATTTGCATTAAAGCCCTTGTGCCACCTCCAGGGGAAACTGCCACTTGTGATCCACTATGTGTCACTGCCCCAGTTCTCCCACCCTGGCATTCAACGATCTGTCCAGGTGGTTCACCACCAGGTAAATCCCTTAATGGTCCAGCCACTTCCAGAGGCACAGTGCCCTTGGCAAAGAGTCCAGGGCCCTACTCCACCACGTTTTCTGCAACATGGGGATGGTGTTGCCCGTTAGCACCTGTACACACCTTTCCAAAACCCTATTGCATGGGCATCCAATCAATCAAGGAAGCGCAGGTGGGACAGAAGATACTAAAACATCTTTTGTAATATGCAGCCTTATTTGAGCTGAGCCATCCAAGAAAGCAAAATAAAGCGCTACGTAATCAATGCACAGCCTGTGAATACAGAAAAGATTCATGCTGTAAAACAAAATGGTTTCGTACCTGTAGGAGTAGTTTTGCAGCTTTCGTAATTTTCTGGATCGACATGCGTCCCCTCCACCTCCATGGAAATGAGGAGGCTGCTGCAGGACCCAAAGTTTATAAAATATATTTTAAAGAGGTGTAGGAAGAAACAAAAATACAATGTTTGTTAAGGAGAAAAACAAATCTGATGATATCGACATCTCATGCAAAGGAGCTCCAGGGGAAGGCTCTCACATCACAGAGGGTTGCACAAGACTCCAAATGGTCGACACCATCCAGGTGGAGAAAAAAAGGACTACAAAGACAGTTCAGGACCCAACCACTAGATGGCAGTATAATGCACAGCATATTAATTCAGAAATTTCTTCAAGCTGCAAGACTACTCCTACATGCAACTAACCTCTTTGTGACTTTTTATGGAGATAGTAACAGCAGGATGAACTAAGAAAATAAAGTTCTCATTTGTGGAAATACGGTTTTGCATGCCATCACTACTACATGTTAAAATTACTTTAAGGCAAAAAACTTCATGCAACCGCTCTCACACAGTGAAATTATGCATCACAATGGGGTTTGCGAATCAAGCATACTAAAACACACCCAGACAGTACTTGCTCCTTTATAATTATTTCCTGCAGCCGAAGTTATAAGGGAATGCACACTTTTTTTCTAATGCTGCCTAATGACAAATGTAGCAGTAGCTGGTACAAACTTGAAAGTGTACGTGGGTGGGTGAGCCCACTCTTCCTTTTTTCACTTTGTGTGCTTTGTGGAATGCAAATAAAACCCCCATTGTTTGGCTCTTTTTGTAACCACAGGCAACGTTCACTCTACCTCCAGACATGCCATGAATGTGAATGAGAGAAAGGACTGGTGTTCAGCACAGCTTTCGGAGGTACCCTTCGAATCTCAGTTGGAAGAATTAACTACACGGTACATAGGTTTCCTTTCTCTTATCTGCTTTCTTTTACTTAATTAGAAATGTAACACGAAGAGCTCACTGTTCTCTTTTGACAAATTAGTGTTTGATTTATGCATTGAAATGTTGAAGTCTGTGGCAACTTCTTGTTGATGTTGCAACCTAATGTTTGTAACTGATGCTTCACATAATATGGCGACTTAATGTTTCTAACAGCTGGGAAGATGAGAAACCCTAGTGGAGTATTCATTCCCAGGCTTGGAGAAGCTTTTACAATGGATTGTCAGTCTTGCCTTTATGCAGACTTTCTGTGGTGAACATGCACAGCAACTCTGCTGGGGTGAGAACCTTTCAGAGTGTGACGAATGCTTCCCTACTTGTCGTGAGCGTTCACTGTACAGAAAGGTTTGTGAGCGGATTTTAGGGTTAGCAAGATAATCAGTACCAAGTGAGTCTTGTGGAGCTGTGAGCCATTCCCCTCTCCTGATTTTCATTCCTAACCCTGCAAATACCACACAATACAAGTCCTTATATATCAAACCACAACCATGCACATTTCTCAAGGAGAAAGTGGAGGAGTATGGGGGCGTATCAGCAAGGGCCGGCGATAATTATCGCTTAGCGTGAGGATAATTATTGCCGGCCAACTCTGAATTTTATCGCGGAGATAGCGTGCTATCAGCAACGCTTATCTCCAAAGCGATAAAATTCAGAGCGCAAGCTGCCAAATGTGCGATTATCGCTGGAAATCCAGCGGTAATCACACAACTTTTGGCGATAGCTTGCTGATAGGGCCTCACATACTTAGCTATGATATCCACCTTCCATAGGATATCATGGCTAAGTCAGTTTCAAAGCAGGCGTAAGGAAAGTAGCGATAACAGAAGTTATCGCTACTTTTCTTGTCGCTATGCTGCTTTGCGTGAGGCTTGATAATAGGAGAAATGTCGCTTAGCGACATTTCTCCTGTTATCCTGGGGAGGAATGCCCACTTTGCATCTCATTAGAGATGAAAAGATGGGCGTTAAGGGAAATGGTGATAAGACAAGGTTTCACGCGATAGTGTGACTTTGCTAATAAGGCGATAAAATTATCGCCGCTTTTCGTCCGAAAACGGACGCAAAAGCGGAGATAATTTTTTATCGCCTGCTTGCTGATATGCCCCGTAGTCTTTCTACCTTAGCTCAAGAACGTAGCGGTATTGCTTTACAGGAATCAGTAACAACATTTTGATTTTGATTTCTCCAGCAAATACCCTTAGAAGACCTTAAACAGCACACCCAAGTAGGAGCTTCCCAGAGTGATAGACATGATCTTGATCATCTGTACTACCTGAGAGAATGCTAGATATGGTCTGTTTTAATGTAGATTGTTATTACTTGGGGTCCATATTGTGGAGGCAGTCCTAATAGGTTGAATATTCATTGCATTACTTATTTCTGGAGGATACCTGCTCTCCTGAATGTGATCACAAAAATTACTTAATCACAAAGAAACAATTTTGAATGTTTTTGATTGAGCAACGATGAAGTCATTCCGGAACCTGCTGTACCGCATTGTCTGTACGCCACTGGGTCACCAGTAGAGTGGGAATGATCTCTGGCAGCTTGGTGCTAGAGTCCACTACACCTTCAGGCCTAGAGACTTGAAAGGAATACTTTAAGCAGTGGATCATGGTGGATGGGCCGGTTGATGTTTCTTTGTCATCAAATAACATCTTAATCTGGTTATTCCTATATGTGGAAAAAGTTCTCATCTTATAGTGTTATTGCTAAGGAAAAGGAGGAGCACGAGGAAACAAAACTTGCTGATACTTCCCGCAGGCCATCTCAAGAAAGGTATAGTGAGATAAATGTAACCACTAATTCTAGTAACTGAGGTGTGTGTCAGTATCTCTCAAAGAAGATATAAGCCCTTACCTACGACTTGGAGCATGCCTCATATGAAGGCCTATCTTCATCTAGACATATATAATGTCGGAGGTGCTTGGCCCAAAAAAATATGGGAGCTCTTGAGATTATATGTGGTGATATAATTTATTTTTTAAGACGGGTGGATATAAAATTGCGTAGACACACACCTCAATAATTAGAATTACTGATAACCTTTATCTTGTTATACATTTCTGTATTGCTTAACTTTTAAAAATACATAAGGCAACCCTGCAGTATAAACCCTGGAACGTGCTGTATAAAGAATGAAACCTCTGAATTAATTAAGATTGTACATGAAGAAAACATCAGCCTAATAAGCTTAACGCACAGAGAAGTGAATTCCACAAAAGGAGGTCTAAGGAGAAAAAGAACCAGCATCACTTTTCAGGCTCTTCCTGCCACTCCCACTGTATGTCATTTGTTTTTGAGGCATGCCAACATACCAACGTTCTTGCCGCTGAAGAACTGTCCTGCTGCAGGTTTAACATTGATGCCGACATGCAGAGACCCCTCCGCGTCAAAGGCGAAATCAAGCAAGCTGTTGTTGCTGAAGCATTCATCATCATTGCACCCGCAGTCAAGGCCTTTGCTGTCAAGGGATATATGTCGTTACAACGCACACTTTTACAACGCATGCACTTACAACGCATTTTTTACAACGCAACATCCACTACAACGCATTCCATTACATAGCATGACACTACAACGCATTTTTAAAAACTACCTTTACAACGCATTCCATTACATCGCATACTACCTTTACAACGCATACCATTACAACGCATAATATTAAATTGCATTTAAGGTAAGTATTGGATAGTATAGGGGTCAAAATTACTATTCTAACTCCAGGGGGTGCAACAGTAGGGTAAGTGTTGGATTGCGTTGTAATGGTATGCGTTGTAAAGGTAGTATGCGATGTAATGGAATGCGTTGTAAAGGTAGTTTTTAAACATGCGTTGTAGTGTCATGCGATGTAATGGAATGCGTTGTAGTGGATGTTGCGTTGTAAAACTTTCGTTGTAAGTGTAGTGCGTTGTAATAGTTGCGATGTAAAGGTTGTTCACCCTGTCAAGACATCCAGCATCAAGCCATTCATCGAGACATTGCTCATCATTTTGTTCAACATCAGAGGTATCGTCGTCGAGACACTCCTCATTATGGGAGATTGATGATGGTGCATTTGACACTGACTGTGCTGCCACAATCGCCTTCTGGGTGACTGCCCTTTTCAGTGTCTCCAGAGGCATCTCTGTTACCTTCAAGGTCTCCAGTGAGAATTATAATTACAGAAGATCCACTGCAAGAACCTGGTAACCTCTACACCTTCTACCAAAGCCATGTATGACTCAACAACATTCTTCTATGTTACCCATAAGAAAGATGACTTTCTTATGCCTTTTGAATGTTCCATCTGAAACTATTCCAGATAATCAGCAACACAATGTTGAGCCTTCTCCAAAACACAGGAGGAAGACCGCTCCCTCTATTGTTTAAAATAATTATGATTTTTGGGACTTATTACCATACTGCTCTTAAACGCCTACTTCATTAACAGATTCCCCAACAAAGGCATCTGATCACAACCTTCCAGGATATTTTACTGAGGAGTGCAACAAAATTAAATACATCAGTTGAGGTTACTCAGACTTCAGCCTCGGTTATAACGGAGACTGCAATGCTTTGCTCGCACCTAAGCCTATTTTAGATTTAAAATATTGGTTTGCAAAACTGTTATAAGAGAAATGTCTCAAGCGATAATTGTTCAGAAAATACTGCTCAAATAATACAAACATTCTGAGACTATTCAAAAATACATCACCTTTGAACAGGAGTCAGTATCCCCCCTTGATAGTCCAAACACAACTTTGTAATAGAATCTGCTGTTAGAAAGAAGCCTTCTTCTCCCCAGTGACATCTGTTCCCCTAGACAGAGCGAGCAAACGTATTGATGTAGTGGGTAGGAAGGTGAATGGTACAGCAGCAACTACCTTCAACACAGTAGTGGTTCAGCGCTGCAAGAAAGATATGAAGGAGCACTTTAGGAGAGTCTGCAGGTCTTCACCCATGATCACCTCAGACAGGCTTTCTTAAAAGTTGTACATGAAGAACTTCTAGTCTTAAGCCAGACCTTCAGTGTGCCTCCATAGAAGCATCAGAATTCTGCATCTTAGAGTTCTGCCACAGTATTTCTGTGAGACAGTCCCCATGGATTATCTCACTTCCCTAAAGTCAATCGGCCAGTTTAAAATTGTGATCCTTCCATTCACTGGGTCTTGTGTTTGGTCCCCAAATGAATGATGAGCTGCAACTTGTAAGGCAGATGCAGAGACTCTGATAATGATTGGCCCTACATTTTCAAGTCTCTGTACAGATGGCCTGACCTTTTTTCTCCAAGCAAGGCAGGGGGTTAAGTCCCCTAAGTGGTCATATTATCCTTGACCCGGAGTGCAACATCAATATCAACAGTCCTCATTTCACAGAAGATCTCCCAGAGGTAGGGGAAACCAACAACAACCTTTTCAGGAAGGTCACAGCCTCATCCCTTAATGACTACCCCACTTAATTACCTTTGTGCATCACACCACTTGGATGGAGGGTACCTTATCATATTAAAGAGTGTCATAAAAGTGCATCTGAGAAATGTGTGTTACAAATTATTTAGAACAGCTGCACTCTCCAATTCAGGTCATGACCACTGTTCATTCCAAAGAAGCCTGTTCTAAAATATCAGCTGCACTTCAGAAGGATGAAGGAACACTGCTACAGAAGAATGAAGTATAGCCTGATCCTGGCTCTCATAGAGGAAATTGCATCTATTTGAGATATTTCTGGCATGTTAGAAAGCCCGTAGTCGAAATTCTAATTTTGGAACTCAAGTTCCCCAACAAGTGGATGAAAACAAAACTTTTGGTGTAGGTTTGCAATCTGATATTTCTCCACCTCAACCAAAAAAGAAGACTGGATGTGTGTATTAGGATCGACAAGATGAATATTTTTCATTCTAGTTGCAAAAAACAAAAGGTTTTTTAAGGGTCATAGTGGACAGCTTCTACTTTCAGTACAAAGTGCTACCTTTCGATGTGAAATCAGCACCTCAGACTTTCCCCAAGTGCATGGCAGAAGTGGTGGCTTTTCTTCACAGTCATAGACGATTTACCTACCCATGTCTCTGTTTTTATGACAAGTATAATGAGTTTTTATTCTGCACATAGACAGCAATTGGACACCTACATTATGGTTGATCGCTTACAATAGAGCACTGATTTATTAAAGCAAATGGTAATTTACATCCGGATCGAGCCCAAAATGAAAAAAAATTTCATTGTGTCCAAGCATATGACCTCTTGTCATGATGTAATTCTAGTCAATCAGAGTTCGGTGCAGATGCTGGGGAAGGTAATGTGGTTTGGAGACCGGCCAGTCGCACCAGTTCAGGAGCCAAGGCCTGCTGAATTACCCTTGCGCAGTGGCGTTTCATTTAGGTTTTAAAAGCTTGCCACGTTCTATCAAATTTATGGGTTTTATCAGATATTATAGCTGAGAGATTCTCCATAGCATAAACGTTCCAGATACAAGTAGTGTAGTGGGGAAGTAATTTGGCTGTTTCAGTATCAGTGAAAAGGCTTGCTCAGTATGTGTCCCGTATCCATCCCTTAGAGGCTTCTATGAGGTTCCATTCTAGGGCCGTTCTTATCTGTGCTGCCTGAATGTAGGTCCTAATGTTTGGAAAGCCCTGACCTCTCTGCGCAGTGGGTTTTTAAAGTGTAGCTCTGGCCACACTTGGGGAATGGTTCTTCTATACTAAAGCCTATAATTTCTTCTGTATGTAATCTATTAATGACTTGTGAAGGCACATCAGAGTACCTATACCGTAGAGAGGAGCCTTGGAAGGAAATTCATTTTCACTCTATTGTTTCGGCCCATCCTTGAGATCTCTAGCATTCCCTCATCGGTAGAGGTCTTTAAACAGCGTCTGCAGCAATGGAGGAATATTGGCCCTATATAGGTACGTTGATTTTTGAGAAAAATAGATGACTAAATATTTATTAGGGCCCATGGTTCCTGGGAATCTGTTGTGGCTTAGGGCCTCCTGCATCTCTTTGGCGTTTCCCGCCACCCCTATGCAGCTACATTTTGTGAAATGTATCTTAAATCCTGATACCCTGACAAACTGTAAAATCTCTCCTTTAAGAGTGAGAAGGGATGTAGAGGGATCGGTCAAGAAGCATATGATGTCATCCGCATAAAGGGCTGTTTTGAATTCCCTGTTTGCGATTGTCGGCCCACAGATGTTGGGGTTGGATGCAATGCGTTTTACTAGAGGTTCCATAGATAATGCAAATACGAGTGGAGACAACAAGCTTCTCTATCGTGCCCCTTGTATCTGGTGGAGCTTTGAGGAAAGTTGGCCGTTTATCTTGAATTGTGCCACTGGTTTCTTATAATTTGCCAATATCCAGTGCCTCATCCTTGAACTCAGTGGGATCTTGCCTAATAGCTTAGAGATATAATTCCATTTGACCCTGTGAAAGGCCTTGTCTGCATCTAGTGCCAGAAGGACCATCAGTTGTATAAGGCGTTATGCCTCTGCAATCTGGCAGATCACCAGTCTTGTGTTGTCTGTAGAATATCGGTGTTGAATGAAGCCACTTTGTTGTTGGGAGATCAATTTCGACCATATGGTGTTGAGTCGCTGCACCAACGCTAAAAGCTTCACGTCAGTTAAGAGGGCGATTGGCCTATTTAAGGGGCAGACCTGTGGATTCTTGTGAGGTTTAAGCCAAAGTGTAAGTTTGGGATTCTAGCATGATATTGGTTACTGCTCCTGTGTTTAGAATATGATTGAAGACTTTTGCCAGGGAGGTAGACTGGAAGGAGGCATAGGCCTTATAAAATGAGACCTTGAAGCTGTCTGGTCCCAGCGCCTTCCAGCTAGGTAGGCACTTTATAGCCGACCTTCTCACGCCACTGAGGCTGTTATCTTGACGGTCCTTATGAATTAAGGAATGAGGCCGACAAGGGCATCACACGGGCCCTGGTGCTTCTTGATCTCTCTGCCGCGTTTGACACAGTCGACCACGAACTCCTGGTCGACCGCGTCAGCGACGCAGGGATACAGGGCCTGGCCCTCAAGTGGCTCACATCCTTTCTTGAGGATCGCTCGCAAGCGGTACGCATCACTCAATTCCATTCCTCCAAAGTCAAATTGACATGTGGGGTGCTGCAGGGCTCCTCCCTTTAGCCGCACTTTTTAAATTTATATTTGTATCCCCTTATTCAATCCCTGGGTGAAAAGAAGGCTTGCACCTTCAACTATGCTGATGATCTCCAACTGATTTTTGACATTGACAACTCTCCCGCCTCCGTCTCTAACTTTCAAACAACTATGTGATACATTAGTAACTGGATGAACGGTGGTAATCACTTGAAGCTGAATCCAGATAAAAATGAATTGATCCTAATTGGATGGCATCAAACCCTAGGAACTACAACTTCAGGCCGCCAGAGTTCGGGAACCCAACCCCCCCCCCACCCCCCCCCCCTTCCGTCTAGATCTAATAAAAGTCTCGACATCACTATTTACAGCAACCTGTCGATGAAATCCCAGATTGGGGCAGTGTTTTCTACATGCTTCTTTCAGCTCCGGAGGATCAGGAAGATTAGCAGATTTCTTACCACCAATGCCCTGACGCAAGTAGTACTGGCCGTAGCCATTTCTCATATTGACTATGCCAATACTCTACTTTGGTATACCAGCATATCAATTCAAAAGACTGCAACTGGTGCAAAATCAGGCCGCTAGATCAATTTATCACTAGCCGAGAAGGGACCATGTCACCTCGATTATGAAAAAGTTACACTGGCTCCCGGTTGCTGAACGCAGTGCATTCAAGTTGGAATTCATCATATTTAAAGCGCTCTATGGCAAATGTCCAGTGTTTGTTTCTTCTCAGGTACAGAGATACTCCCCTAGTCGGAATCTTGGGGCTTCCCATGTCAGCCTCTTAGTTACTCCTTCTTTCAAACGTAAGAAACTGGTGGTCTAAGATTTGCGGTCCTGGCCACAAAATTCTGGAATTCTCTTCCTCCAGACATTAGATCAATGACTTTGTATCCTCAATTCAGGAAGCCCTTAAAGACCTGGCTTTTTTGCCAGGCGTACGAATGAACCACTTAGCGGCAGCACTCCCTGAACCTTAGCGCCATGAAACCGTATGGTGTACGTGCGCTCAATAAATACCTTTAACATAACATACCATAGCTGATAAAATTTCAGTTGGGGTGACACCTGTTTCCATGGGGGACAGTCTTTCTTCAACACTGTACAAATGTATTGTAGGAGATATCTCTCTTGTGTCTCTGAGTGGAGACCCGGCTTTCTGGACAAGTTCAATAAATCTAAAAAACATCTATGATATCTTGCTTGTCCTTGAGTATCGTGCCAGTGTCTCTGTGGTCCCCTTGCTTTACTAAGTGCTCTGTAGGGTCGCTGAGAAGAATCAAGCTTGTGTTGGGCTTCTGGGACTTGTAGCCCAGTTTCTAGTTCTTGTTTATTTTCTGCTCCCATACATTCAAAGTGTTCTGTGTGATATATCAGTTCTCCACAGACTACGGCCTTTGCCGTGTCCTAGGTTGTGCTCCACCTATCATGCTTGGCATTGTTTTTGTGGAAATAATATGTAAGCACTTCCTTTAGTCGCTCCTGGGCGACCTGGTCCTGTAGAGCTAACTCTTTCACCACCCGCAGGGGTGGGCTGGTGGTTGATGCCCTTGAAGATCTAGTGTCATGCATACCAATGCATCGTCTGCCAGAATTTTTGGGGCGATATCTTTGGTGTTAATTGATGATTGTAGTGTTGTAGAGATTAGAAAAATAGTCTATTCTCTTGTATGATCAGTGGATGTGTGAGTAAAAGTGTTGTTCTTTTCTCCCTGATGTTGGTGGCACCAGATGTCAAGCGGGTCAAGGTCCACTATTCTCTGGAGAAGAGATGCTGGGGGTTTAAGACAGTTTTGGCGTAGTGGTAATGGTCCTAGGTTGTACCTAATATGGAGTTGAAGTCTCCACTAAAATTACATGTTCCTGGGAAATACGGGCTAATTTTCCCATAAAGTCAGTGTAGAACTGTTCCTTCCCCTCATTCGATGCATAGATGGAGATGAGGGTGACTGGTATTGTGCTAATTTCCCTTCCAATCCTTTCTACCGCTCGGCTTTGTCTCGATTTTGGGACATACGTTTAGATTGTATGCCTCATCTCAAGAGGAGTGCTACCCCTCTTGTTTTGATCGAATGCATGGCATGGAATTGACATCCCTAGCTTATGTAATTTCTGGATCCAGTCAATCCCAAAGTGGGATTAAGGCATGCTTTGTGATGGACGGGTGGAAATGGTTGCTAGGGCCTATGATGTCCAGTCCATATTGGTGAACCAAAGTAGGACCCGATCAGAGCTTTGTCTGTGGTGGTATGCAGAATATAGAACAAAGCATAACGATAACATTGAACAGACCTATGCCAAAACAGAGGCATTAAGCAGTTAACAAATAGGGACGGTAAGATCAAAAAGCCTCCTAGTATGGTGGTAACCATTCTCCATGTTATGTTGGGTGGGGCTAGCTCTAGGAGTTGTTGCAGCGCTCCCATCTCTGGAATCTATGACCCTTGAGAACCAGTGTGTGGGGATGTGGTGTAGAGTTTCAGGCCATTTGTGGGAGGTTGACCCTTCGGGTTCTAACAATTTTAGGCAGAACGTTTGTTGTAAAGTTGTTCAATTGTCTTATCATGTTGCTGGATGCTCTTCTCTGTCTTGCTCTGGTGTTTCATGCGCGTGTGTTCTTTGCGTGTTTGGTTTGATTTTGGGGTGTGCCAGCCCCGTCTCAAGACCAGTGTGGGAGGGGGCGGGAGGTCTGGTGCAGATTGTTCTGCTGTTTCATCGATGAGGTCTAGGATTTCTTTCACATCTCGTATTTCAGTCACTGCATGGGTCTTGTTTATGTATGTTCTTGGTGAAGACAAGTTGTAATGTCTTTGAAATTCCTACAGAGCCCCAATGTGTGGATGGAAACATCATGGAGTAGTAGGGAGTGTATCAACTTTAAATGTTAATAAGTCTAGTTTGTGTGCTGCCGTCTTGATGGCGTCTTTTACCTGAAAAATTAACCCTGGTGAGCATACCCGGGGCTAGTTTCCATTGTTATTGTAGGGCTGAGTAGATTTAGTGCATGCAATCCAGCTGTAGGGACGCAAAGGTGGTGTCCGGAATGTTCTGTTGGAAGGACAGTTGGACATAGGACTCCAGTTCTTTGCTGACTCTCTGAGATACCTCTAATTCAAATGTTATTCCTGCAAGATCGATTTTCAAGGTTGTCCATTTGTCAGTGAGTTATTTTTGTCATAATTCAGTAGTAGCCAGTTGTTGTGACATCCAATCTTGTTCAGAGGAAGTGGTGGTTTAATTTGAGCATGTGCTTGTTCGTTGGTGGTGGTGATCCACATCAGCTTGCTAAGATCTTGTTTTCAAGATGTCATCTCTTTACAAAATTCTCGTAATAGGATCTTGATGTCTCCAGTAGTGATTATCCGTTAATTCAGTCGGTTCCATTGAGGTCTGTGGAAGTCTCTTGGGTGAATAGTCCATCACCCAGTGTAATTTTAGCATCTCTTTGATGGTTGTCAGCTTTGGCAGTTTGGGTTTAGAGGCTGCCATATGTGTGGGTTTTCTCCCAATTAGTACGGGCTTCAGGCGCTGGCTGTATAGTGGTGTGAGGCAGTTAGGTCGTTCAGCACTAGGGGCCATTCTCTGGTCCCTCGGAAAGAGGGGGCAGTGCAGTACAGATGCGCAGAGTGTCGGAGCTCATCACAATGCCTGTTGTTTTGGGACCATTAGCAAGTGTGTGAGGGGAGAGGTGCCTCCCCTTTGTGAGGACCCTGTCTTTCCTGAGGTCAACCGGTGTGACTCTTTCCCAGGTCTTGTTAAATCTGTGTTCAGGCCTTTCTCCTTCTCCAGGATGTCTTTATGTAGGATGTTGTGGCCACTGGCTCGATGGGGTTTCATGTAGAGGAGGCTTGTTGTGTTTAGGGCCCTTGTCTGGTCTCCAAGAAGTTGGGGATGATTTAGGGGCTGAGTAGGGTCCCCTCAAGTGGTCGCCTCAGCTACTATAGGTCGGAGCTTGCAATGCCAATACTGTCCTTGAGGGGCTAATCCTGGTGCCCGTCGTTTTGGAATGGTGGCCCCAAGTTTTTATACTTGGCGCTGCTCCGTGTTCCGCCTTTCGGGATAGCCCTCTGCTCACATCACCGCCCGAACGTCTCTCTCTGCTTGATTTTTTTTGTGTCCCCCCAGGTATGCTTCTTCAGACTGTACATTGCGCGTAGTGCAGTACACTCTGCGGACTCACTTGATGTCATTAGAATCGTAGACATCATCCCATCTGCAGGCCTTTGCTTTTCCGATCATCAGGGCTCCTTTATGCTAATTGCAATGGCGCTGGCCATCTTGGGGAGGAGCAGTCGGAGAATATGGTCTCCTCCGATCGGCGTTTCTCTATCCGGCATGGATCGCTGATGCAAATGTTGGTCTCCTTGCACATGCAGTGGGGCTTCAGCAAGCTAGAGGTGTCATCCTGGGACTCCCACTATGGGGAAACCTTCTAAACTCTGTTGTTGTTGTGATCACTCCATTGGAGCATAGGAGAGATACGTCTTGACAAGTCTTCATCCTGGCCCCCCACCTACCCATAACTCAACAATTGGCCAATAAATGCAGAATCAGCATGTAAAACTCAACTCAATCTTCAGCATTTAGGCCTTCATGACAACATCTAAAAATCCACAACTTCAGTTCAAATTCTCGCTAACCTAGGGACCAACCTGGATACAAAAAGACAAGTGTATCCTTGATTTTGATTTGATGTAAAAATTTTAGAGAGCAGCAATCACCCAAGGGCAACAAGGCACTATAGATCAGTGTCCGGAAGAGGTCCACTAGTACACCAGTTTCAGAATGAACATTACATAGAGAATAGCCATGTCTTAAGAGCCTTCCTATCCTTCAGATAACAAGTACATTTTCTTCACTGTAGGATCCTCCTTGATAATCCTAAAGATTGTCCCACCCTTGCTCTGGATCACAGAACTCTACTTTACAGTCTATACGAAAATGTGTATATCTAGCAAAATACATGGCAATCAAATTTCACTCTAAGTGCTACTAATAGAAAACATTGCAGTCTCTTTAGGGACAATTTACCAAATTTCCACAGTTTATCCACTCTTTTTTTAACAAAAAGGAATACAAATCTGTTGCTGATAGCCTAAAACCACTTTGAGCCTTAAACCCTCTCAGAAAAAGATATAGGAATGAAGGGAAATGCAACCAGATTAAAAAGAAAGACTACTGATATAAGAAGCAAGCAACTTCTCTATCCCATCATGTTCTGTACTGCTAGGTGCCGGACAGCTCAATTTCTTTTTTCCGGCTCATAGTAAGTGGATCTCAGAGCCCTTCTAGAGTTATTCAACCCTGATTTCTTTGAGAAAAATATTTTCAAATCTTCGTCCACAGGTTGTTTTTGGTTAAGATTGCTATCATTATTTGTCAAGTGCCCTGGCTGTGGAAGACAAAAAGCTGTCAATGACCCAGAAGCCCTTTGTGTGTCCGTCTTTCAAGCTCTCACACCGCGACGGAATGCTCATTTTGGCAAATGATGTTCAGGAGGGCTCATAAGGATTAGGAAAGAATTTGTCTAAGTGGAAGGATGGAGGAAGACATATAGAGGCAAAAGAGCACAGAAGCACAGTAGAGCCAAGGGCAGTCTGAGAAGCCGGTTACGTAAAGTGAAACAAAGCTTCCAAACCCTAGCTCTCTACCAGAGAAGGATCGAAGCAAAGAAGAAAGCTCAGGAAACGCCACCAGTCCAGAAAAGGGACACTGAAACTTCAATGGCAAGCGTCTCAAATTTGAGAATGAGCATTCCACCGACATGGATATCGTTAAAGAACAATTTGACATCTATCGCTAAATTGAAGCACTCCTGCAGAATGCTGTTGGGAACGCTGTCAATGTTGAGGCATGGCTCCTTTCTTCCTTCGACATTGAGAATTTCCTCATTAATCCAAAATCTACCACAGTAAGAAGGATTTATTCTCCATCAGTGTCACCAGCTGGATCACCATTGTGTGACCCTCCAATGGTTATTGCATCCCCTCCGAATGACTAAGTGCAGACACTTCTAAAGCCTCTGATTGTGCCTGAGGCCCTCAGGATGGCTCTACATTGCCAGCTAGTAAGTGGTTTCCTCGTCCGAGAAAACTTTCATCACCTTCTTACAACATGGAAAGGTATCTCATATCTCACCAATGTTTCCTTCATGGGTCCTAGCAGTTTCTGTTGGTACTACTTTACCTTAGCACCGACCATCTAGAGATCCGGTGGGACCTCCACCACAAAAGATAGAGGGAAAATAGGACACCTTCTACATCTCCTTAAGAAGAACAGAAATACATTTTTACTGGGCTACATTAACATTCTTATACCCCAGCATCCCCTTTGGGCTCTTCTTACAATTCACCCCAGTTATTAACATTTCAGCATTCCAGGAAGCCCTAATTGGTAGTGTTGCAAAGCTAAATATCTTAGTTGAGATTCAAAAAACATTGGTTTCAGTTATTTTGGGAACGCTACAGCAAAGTGCCTAATCTAGTACCTTCTACATCCAGTTGCATGTTTGCCAAATGCAGAAGAAATGCTTGTCACACTTAACTTCCAAGGTGGCAAAAAAAAAAGTATAGACATCCCGAGCAGGATCCAGCTTTACTAAGGGTTGACCACAGGCTATGCTTTAGGGCAGAGAAAACAAAAGGGCAGATACTTGTGCAGAAAATGTGTTGTGCTCTTGACCAACTTTGAAAATGACTAGTGCAACAGCCGTTTTAGGCCAGTTTGATAGATCCTTATGGAAATGTTTGCAGAAAACCTACCAAAAGATAAGAAAAAAGTTATTGGAAGATGTTAATAAAGACTTTCTACTATTGAGTCAGGTAATACAATGTTTTTCTAGAGGTCTTGAGTACGTCTCACCACCTTAAGAACAATAGGGTCTAAAAGATTTTAAACGTCCCTTTCTCGGGTCCAGCCTACACATGGAAAATCAGTTGGGCACTGTGAAAGCAGAATCAGGGATGCCGAAATCTGTAAGCCTAGAAGAAAGTAAGCGTTTTTTCAAATCTCAGTGTTGGCATAGAGAGGTGGTAAGCCATACCAGCCCTAAAGGGTCTATTCCCCTTTTTAGGTCGAGCCTAGACAGTGCTTGTGCTGTCTGGAAAATCTGTTGTATGTACTTTATGGGATCTGGAGATCAGCCCTAGGACTTCTCTGCTTCCACCTTTGCTTAGGGACTTTTTTTTCTGATCAACTGCCTCTATTTAACTGTCTTAGTAGAAAACGACCAGTAGAGATCAGTAAAACACCAGAATTGCTTTCTGCTTGTTCAACTGCCTCTATGTAACTTTCTTAATAGAAAACGACCAGCAGAGGTCAGTAAAATACCAGAATCACTTTAGTATTCCCTAGATTCCAGACCATAGAAACTTGTATTCAACGAGCACCCGTAGACAATTAATATTTGTTTCAAATCTTGACCAACAAAGGGGCTGATTATATATCAAAAACAGAGCTTTGGTCAATACAATTTCCCGCTGATAGACAGTATTTCTCTCCATGTGTTCCCATACCTGGCGTGTTCCGCAGTTTGGTGCTTACTTTCCCTCCATGTTAAAGAACAGTAGATGTTTGAGCACCCAGGCTAATGTGCTGCATAGCTAAACACATGTAAGGTCCCAAAGGCGAGACCGATTGCATTGCAAATGCTTGTTCATAACCTCACCAATAAAAGCAGCACCAGAAACGTACCTGTATTTTCAAAGGTTATCAAAGGAGGTAGTGGAGATACTGGGGCGCACAGGAACAACAAGGTGCTCGTATGATAGCCCTGAAGAGCAGCTAATGACTTCCCTGCTTCCTTTCCTTTGTGAGTCATCACAATTGGAGTAAATATTATAAATTGTGAGTGCTAGCCATTCCCAAAGGGGTCGCAAATTGCACTTGCCTCATGAATATTAATGGGGCATGCAATTTGAGACCCCATTGGGAATCTCAAACAGTGTCTGAGACACTGTTGTACATTCACTTTTGCGAGTCGCAAATTGCGAGTCGCTATTTGACGTAATTGGCGACTCGCAAATGTGAATGTTTGTACATCTTGCCCCTAGTTCTCCATTGAAACTCCAGGTAGCTTTTACTCAGGCACTTTTCTAAAAGTATAATAATATTAGTGATGATGATAATATCAATGGTAATAAAAGTAACAATAATAATGCTACTAATTATAGTTATAGAGTATGAGAGAAGCCAGGACTACATAGTAAACGGAGTCTTTGAGACAGACGACACCAGAGAAATTAAGTTATGTGCACAGGAGCAGTATGTAGTTAAGTAGTACAGAGAGGGTGAGGCGGATATAATTGAAGAACTTGTGTAAAAAGGAAGGACAACAATTTATGTAGAAGGTTCAAAATCTGGTTAAAGAGAAAGTGAACAGAAGAATTCTTGTGTAAATCAGAAAAATATTATATTAGCAGATTTAGGAGCGTTAAATATACTGAAAAGGATGGCAAGGTTATGGGTAGAGCGAGAAGGGTGAGATATATAGTGGGTGGGTGTAGAGTACGAGTAACCGAGTTAGAGTCAATGTTTTGATATATGTTAGGCCCTATCCTCTATAGAAAAAGTTACATAACTCACTGGGTTAAGGAAAATATAATGTATATGAAAAAAAGGTTTCTTGTGTATAAAAAAGTCAAATCTTTTTTTTCTTTTTTTTTTATCTTAGACTTGCTATCCAGATGGATGAGAACGAGGCACTCAAAATGACCTTGAAGAGCACACTTAAGTCAAAAGAAGAAGACCTTAAACTATACCATGATATGATGGCTCAAGTGAAAGAGATCTTTCTTCAAGCCCTGCGGCATCACAAGCAAGAAAAGGTCTAGTGATACAGAATCAAGCAGAACTATATCAAAATGGAGCAGAGGAGCCTGCAGAAAAAATGTCTCCCAATTTGCATGCAGAAATTCCATGAGAAATTCCAAGAGAAAACTCATGTGGAGTTATCTGCAGGTTTTACCACCCAGAATCAGTAAAATTACTTTTGTAGCTGTGGCAGTTAAAGTGGCTAAAGGCAGTCTCACTCCAAAGCAATTTACAAGACACAAGCCCTTTAAAGTGCAATATTATTTCCATTTCACCTCCTGCCTTAGGTTTGAGTCTCGGTCCTTTGTGTCAAATTGGACTCCACTGTCAGGGTAATTAGAGACTTATCCCAAATTTAAGTTCCAAATATTACCTGTGTGTACGAGACCGATACTCCGCTATAAGCTATTATTTTTATATAACTGTAGAGTACTGGATTCCAAAGAAAACTATGATGGATGTAGAGTGAGAAAAATAGCTAAAATGGTTTGTTAAGGTTTATATGGGCAAGCGTAGCATGTATCAATTTCTCAAACTACAGCTATATTTTGAGGAGGAATATTTTCTCAGAATGGTCAGTGTGTAGTTTCTGCACTTGTGGGAGAATTAAAGACAGGAGGCAAAGCAACAGCCTATGAATCCTTCGAGGCTCAAAGCAAAAGAAAGTCTGACCCTCAGAATCTCTTGGAACAAAAATGAAGGAAATCATTTTAATAGTTGTGTTTGAAGTAGTACTGCTTCAGAAATTCCCTTCTGTCCCTTCCCTACACCCCAAACATGAGCAGTGCCTTCAACATATTAGGCTTAGGCTAATTTAGAATATTTAATTTCCATCCTTCTTTCCGAATCTCTCCCCTACGGGTTTACACATTAGAAGGAATAGTCAGCTGGTGTATAGTACATTCCTTCTACAGATACAAGCTAAGCTTTGGAATTTGAAACTGTGTTGTATTTTTGCACCCCAGAATACAACTAAAGAAAGTTGAAGCTGTGAGCAGTCCTTTTTGATGTTCTCAGGATCACTGACAAACACCACCGCAAATAATTTTTGTGCGATTTTCGTAAATTTATAGGATGGTGCATAGTGCATGCTGTGCTGAGTCCATATTATGTTCTGAAAATTGCACTGTAATTTCTTAGCACTTTACTTTCAGCCTATCATCTCAGCTGTTCCTTCTTGCTTTTTTGGGTTTTGATTATATTCATATGTATCCTTGAATATGAATTTAGTGCATTTTGGGCAGATCTTTGTAGTGTTTACAGGGAGAACTACATTCAGCTTCTTGCCTGGAAGTGCTCAGTGAGGTTTACATGTAACTCTGCATTTCTACAATTCCTGCTCTTTATTTGGCTATTTTTAAAAGCCTTAAAATAGTGGCCACTCACTCGTCAGAAGAAGGGTAAAATGCTTAAGACTGAGAAGGGAGCAGCTTCCTTGAAACATCCAGTAGCTATATTAGCACTGATACCTCCCTCAAGCTGAGCTACTTTTCCCCCTTCTAGCAATGTATAATGACTAAAGTGGTACCACTTTTATTTTTTAATGGTATGGATCCTTGAATGTCTTTTCAAGTGGATGAGTCTGGTAATTTAAATGAGCATCCAGCAGTTGGACATGTTTACACTTGTAGGATATCTTTCCAGTTCTCTTGAGCTGATGAATGTATTTCTCAGGGTCTGCATGCTTGGGAAAGCCATCTGTGGAGTGTTTTGTACTGGGCTCGTAATTTAAAGTCAGTAATGAAGTGGTTAGTCAAGCCAACCTTGGGGAGTGGCCTGTTGCTTGTGGAGTGTGGTGTTAATGAAAAGATGGGTTTGACCACATCTGTCACAGAAGGATGTATTGGGTGAACCATGAAGCTCTTGTCCTATCCCATGACTCTGCACTAGAATGTGTGACAGCAAGTGATTGACTAAAGAGGCAACAGACAGACAGAAGTACAGTTCAGTTGCCTTGTCTTTAATGAAAGTAAATGATATCTATCAGAAGTTTGTTGGGTTATTTTATTACCTCTGTCGGTCTCTGGCTGATTGTAAAAGTCTGCAGCTTTTCGTCTTTGTCTTCTGCTATGTTAACCTAGTTTCTCTGGTTGTTTAAGTCTTCTGGTCATTGAGAGGTCAAAACCTTACGTTCAGAACTATGGCATCTCATGTACTTATAGGTATAACTGCTTACTGGGCTTTAGGATGTTATCCATTTTGAAAGCTTTCTTGTCTGTCATGGATGATGTTACAGATACAGAGACCATTTCTTTCCTCATGAACTCTGATTCAGATTTTTTTGTTTAAAGATCCTTTGTCACAGTCCTCTTCATAGTTCCTCATTTTAATCCCTATCTCCAAAGTATTGTCCTTGATTCCATGGTGAAGATACCGGGACAACTTCGGTTATATTTTTTCTGCGGAGAGACACTTACAATTCTTTTTGTTTCCCTTTCTGAAAGGGTTCGTACTTGGGTTTAACTAGCACTTTGTTAGTGTGTTGGCATCTCCTAACAAGTAGACCTTAATTCTGTTGTGTACTAATGTATATCAGGATTTTTCATTGCGATAGATTCAGCTTCCAACTGGAAACTTCCTTCCTAATCCATCTTGAGTTATTCTAGAGGTCTTCAAAATTAAGTACTTGCTATCAATCCCATACCCTCTACTTTCCTACCACTGTGTATCACAACAACTACTATTGCTTTGACCTCTGCAATTTCTAGTGTTCTTAAAGAGGCATTATATTACCACATCTAGTAACCAGTCTTCCTCTCTGTCTTCCAATAAGGACCTTAACCGAGCTCTCACAGGTACTTACTTTTCAGGGGTTTCTCCAGGTTTACACCACTCACTAGCTCTTCTATGCACAAAATAGTTTAATTTCTTCCTTGCTGTGTCTTTGGATAGCTGCCCATCAAGTGATCTGATGCAAATGAGATTTACTCAAGTCACCTCTGTAAAATCCTTAAAGTTGTTATCTGACCATGCTGTTGCCTTATTTGTTTTTCAAGTGTGCATTCCCAGATCAGTATGTGGAATGGTTTCAGTTCTGGCAGCTTAATATAGGGCTGTATAATGAAAAGCCATGCCCATCTCCTTTGCAATGCTCCTGATTCAACATATGTTAAACTGCTCTGGTTCTCCAGCGTTGGCTCTTTAATAGATTCACATTTGAATCATTCACCTTCGTCGAAGTGGGAAACCATCAGTAACTTTAAAATAGTAATAATGGGTAGTGACAGCTGTAAAGGCCAGAGGCAGTCCCCTCTTTGTTAGCCTATCCATCTTGTTCTAAAGGTCCCAAACATCAGCCAGCGAGGTGAGAGTGCTCCTTGGCTCACCCCCTCTCAGAGGACTTCATACCTCTGATTTATACCACAGGTCGTTTGGAGGGCAGTTCCAGAGCTTTGCTCTTTTTCAAATGCAGCGTAGGGAACTTTTAGCCTTTTTCTTAGGCTTTAGGTATACTCATTACCTTACTGTATCTGAGAAATGTCTTCAATGGAGAAATCCAAAAGAGTTTGTTTAAGGCTTGTGAATCCTGTGGCAAAATGAGGGTTTTCCCTGATGACCCTCAAATGAGATGCATATACTTCCTCTACCCAGATCTGCAGGACCTTTTCTGCCAAGACCATCAATGACCGTAAGGGGAGATTTGTTAGATGGATCCAAAAAGACTTAAGCCTCTGAACACCTCTCTTCAGGGGATGAATCGGAGGTCAGTTCCTCTAAATCTGAGACAAACCAGAAAAAACATAATAAAGCAGAATCCTCAAGGTTCAAAGCCAGGGCTACAAAGCTTTCCTCTGGAGGAGAAAAAAAAAATGGCAAAAAATAAAAATTTGAAAAAAATCACAATGTACATTTCCCCAGAAAAACTACGGAAAAAGCGGCATTCCCCAACCTCTGCCTCCACTGTCGTCACCACTGACTAAAAACCAGAAAGTAATTCCACCATTGACGTTGAGCCCATCAACAACGTCATCAATGACACCCGTCGTTGAAAACTCATCTACGACCTTAAAGGTGAGGAGGCAGCATGGGGAGAAACTATTGGATCCATCGACAATGGAGCCATCAACAGCTCGCCTGTGGACGTAGGAGTCGGCGATGAAACAAACATCAATGACAGTTCCGTCAACCGCTTCCTCTGAGACTTCGTTGACCACACACCCTTCGATGTCAACCCCTACACCTGCACCTTCTCAACAAGCGGCTAGTTCTAGGGTACCCGCACCATGCGCATCTGAAGAAAGCCTTAAATCGTACATCAACCGATCCAACAATTTTTGATGTGCCTCAGCCACTTTTCCAGATATACACATCAGATGATCTCCAATATACAGATGTAGAAGAGAGCAAAATACACCCAACCTACCCAGCGAGGTGAGATGAATAGGATGATTACATCCTACCAGATGAAAATCCGTCAACATCCATACCTGGTGATTCACCACCTGATGATATTGGCAGGTTCTACTCTTTGATCGAGACAGCGGCCTAGAGATTTAATTTACCTTTGTCAGTGAAAGAAACTGACAGTTTCCTGTGTTATATTAAAGCACTGGCAAAAAGATCAGTCAAAGCAATCCCATTAAAAGATCACATCTGGTGAGAAAGTATAAAACATATGCAAACTTCCCCTACTGTGACAGCTGTAGTATTGCAAATTGATAAAAAGATAAACGCTCCCGGTGAATTCACCACTATGCCTCCTGGGTCATCCTAAAGCAAATTCCATTGTCATGCAGGCAGCACCGCTGGCACCTTGTACAGCATCAACAGAAGAACGTAGAATGGACATGTTGGGGAAAAGATTCTCCTCTATGGTGACTATGTCAATAAGGGCTGCTAATGCCATGGTAATCATAGGCAGATATAACAGGCGAAGGTGGTTTGACATAACTGTATATTTAAATGTATATTTAATTGCTACCAGAGGATACAGAGGTTTTCAGACCTGCCACAACTAGCGCAACACTCACCCATTCTACAAGAGTTGGCAACAGACGTCTCTAGATTCTGGGGTTGGATGCTATACCCCAATCCAAAATCGATCAAATTAGCAGCCTGATTCTTGAGCACCATGAATTTGGATAACTAGTAATCCTTGAAGACTGCAAGGACATTATTCCACATCCAATTCTAAATGGAAAATATCACTAATAGATTTCATCCTTTTCAATTCAAGCACATCAGATACATCCTTATCTTCTAGACCTGGCAAAATAAGGTCTGAAGCATGTCTCAGTCAGAGTTCACCTGACTGCGATATTACATTTTAAACAAATACCGAATCAGCCATCTATAAAGTCTCATAGAGTGGCCAAGAAGTTTCTAAAAATTCTATTCAGAGTGTTCCCATAATCTAGAACACCTCCAGTGACCTGGGAATTGAATACAGTAATAATGCAGTTAATTTCAGTTCTATTCAAGTCTATACATAAGCAACGTTCTAATTTTGGACCTGGAAAGCTGCATTTCTACTAGCCATACCATTGGTAAGTAGAGTCAGTGAGATCTAGGGCTTTACATCACAAAGGCTTCCCTGCAATTTTCAAAACAAATTTACACCCAAAGTACCAACTGAACTTTTCCTAAATGAGTCTGTCATTCTTAATGCATTCTTTAAAAATCTGACCAGTCCAGAAGAAGGAACTGTCCACTCATTTTACGTTAAAAGATGTCTAGAATTTATTTCAATATAATCAAACAAATAAGAAAATCTAATCGGCTTCTAGTATCTTTCTTGGTACCATGTACATTTAACAATTAAATGCCATTTTCCAAGAAGCATGGCTATTTTATGAGCACTCTATTTGGGAATGACACATAAACATAGGTGTGCCTGTTTTTTCTTTCCCACCATCATCACATATTGTACATAATATGCTAAATTGCTAATAGTTCTTACTTTTCTGATTCAAGCATGTGCATATATGAAAGAACCAATGCTGGAGAAAAAACATGTTACTTACCTGTAACTGTGATTCTCCTGCATTGGAATCTTTCATAGAGTCACATGAAACCTACTCAGCTCCCCAAAAAAGAAGCTTACCTCAGACAATACGCTTAGGGGGGTTTGGATTTCCCCTCTTGTGCTATGAAATCTAAGGTGTGAACTCGTATGGGAGGGGTGAGCCAAGGTGCACTCTCACCTCACCTTGAGAATGAGGTAGATAGGCCTAGAAGGTGGGCATTGTCTGGGACTTTTACAGCTGTCAGTGCTTATTACTGTTATTTTAAGTTACAGTTACTTCGACGACGGTTAATGATTCAAGCATGCGAATCTATGAAAGATTCCAACAATGGAGAACCACAATTACAGGTAAGTATCTTCTTTTTTCTGTAAAAACTTCTCTCTTCTGTGGAATTTTCCTGCTCTGTCTGCAGTAGTGCTAGCTGCCAGACTATCTCGCCTCTGCTACTGGTCAGTGACATACACTTTACATTTGAGTGTTGAGCTGCTGTGTTGGGTCATACAGTGACTTTGTACATTAGTGCTTTTGCTTGAATCACCGTCTACATTGTCCCAGTGGCTTGCATGGCTGTCAATTGAGGGGGTCTCTTTGGCAAGTCTCACATAGGGTTGGCACCTTTTTTTGTGTTTTCTTTAACAACCATAGACAAGCCATGTTCACTTATCAGGATGATGCTTTCAGAGGACAATGAAACTTTCTTTGTGGAGATTCACAAACCTGGCATTTATAAAGAGAAAGGATTTGAACATTGGTGGCTCTTTTTTTTTTAACTGTCCAGTAGTTTGGTCAAAACTTCTAGACTTTGGCTCTACTTATTGGGTACAATGCATTCCTTTGTTGTATATATGTTGAGAGCGCTCAGATTATCCAGCAACAACAGGGAATTTGGGTGTCAGCATCTGTGATTCAAAATTTTGTAGGTAGTTGATCAGGAACTGGATGGACAACCACTGGCCCAAACTCAACAGTGTTTAGACGAAGATCATGGTCACAGAAGCAGTGTTGACCTCTGTTGCCCAGGTTTCTGTGGCTATAGGATGCTGTTCCACCCATGTGAGTAAGGACAGTAACTCAGACTTTTAATTAAATATTGATTGGTGTCTAGTGCCTAATTTTTCACGTTCACCTTTAAGTCTTGAGCAAAATGTTATCATTCCACGGAATGGGGTTGAGTATGTTTGATTCCCTGCATAATTGGTTCTATCAGGATATGGGAGCTATCTCCTTTTAGGACTTCATAGTATTTTCTCTGAAGAGCCCATCTATTTGACCATGTTTCTCCTCTTCCTTGCACACCCTCAGCAGGTCACTCTGCTGTGCCACACTTCAATGCCTTTTTTCCACCACACCATAACAGTCGAAGGAGAGTACGACATTTTGTTTTGTTGTTTGCCTCTTCCCTTTGTAATAAAGTGCCAGGTAAGCTTCACCTACTCTAAAAATACTTAAGATTTTGAAAACCTGGTTCTGATTGCTTTGAAATATTACTCACCTTCAGGTTAGGAATTCCTAGTAAATTTAACATGGAACTATTAAACATATAAATTCAGTAATGTAAAAAAAATCCATATTTGTAAAGCGTGAACTACTCACCCTTACGAGTCTCAAGGCGCTGGGGGCCGTCGTGGAAATTAAGTGAGCTATTGCCCAGAGGCACATGGTGCTGAGCTGAGCTGCCGCCGGAGCCTGGGATTGAACTGTGAACCCTGTGCTCCGAAGTCAGCTGCCCTGGCCGCTGCACCACACCTTTCCACCTACTTTAGCCTGAGTAACATATCCACTTCACTGTGTATGTTCTAAGTTAAGGCTGTAAGCTGAAAAGGCCTAAGCCCTGCTGTGTCTTCTCCATATTTAAATTTTCTACCACTTACTACAAGCGTGGGAGTCTAAGTAGTTGAATACAAACAATAACTTAAAATACCTTCAGAGTCAAAGTAGAAAAAGTACAGAGGCGACACCACACCAACGATCCAGCAAAAATCTTAAATGGGCATTAAGAACTCCATCTTAGGGGAAACATGGTTCTAAACTTTTGGAGACTTGAAAGATTGAAGTCCAGAGGAAGACTAACTAGAAGCCAACAGGAATACAGCGTACACGAATCTTGAATTCAAGGAAAGAGAAGGTTGTAGAAAGGAAGGTACTGTAAACAAGTAGGGATTGCTAGAGGCTAACCAAGGCAGTGATCTGCTCGGTATCAAAATAATAACACTGATATCTGAGCTATGGGTAACTGAGTCCAACAGCTACCTTTACGGTACTCTGGGAAGTCAGACAGTATTGACAGTAAATCAAACTGTCAGAAAGTTGATTTGAACTAGAACAAAGTACAGAGGTGCCACAGGAAAAGGGTGCAAAGAGAACACCTGGAACAGAAAAGCAAATTCCAACTCAGGGTCTTATAGTATACTAGAACACTACTTCTTGGCAGATTACTTGCCTAGCTGTAAGCTATCCATGTTTAAGTACAGATTCCAGTTTAAAATATTGCAGTTGATCAGAAAAAAGCATTTTGGAGGATGTAGTGATTTTGTATTGAGATTACTGAATGAAAGTGAAAAGAGATGCACCCATGCCAGTGGGAAAATGGATCATTGAGTTCAGTGGCCAGAGCTAACATGTATTCTGTATGTCAAAGTAATGCTACCTCAGACTTACAACCTTCTGAAGACAGTTAATTGAATAGCATTAAATTGGGTAATACTGCCATCTGTTATTTTCATAAATTCGATGTATATATGTGTGGCATGAAACAGTACATAAATGAGTTATTTTGATATCATTAGTATGGGCACAATACTTTTGAATTCGGAGCCATAGGCAGTCAAACCTTGTTGCTCCTGGCAATCACAACCATGGCTCTTACCAGTACTCCAAGGAAATGTTTGAAGAAGTCAAAATTCAGGTGGTTGGAGCGCTGTCCTGGACCAGTTTTCCTTAATAGCTTTTTAAGAAAACAAACCTTCAAAATTGTGCAGCTTCATAATATCCTCCCTTTGCTCCTGGATGGAAATTTGTTGACGTTTATTTTGAGAATGCATCCTTTTTGATAGCCATTCACTCAAACCACAGGAAGAGCATGTATCTCATTATTAGTTGGCAATACTGTCAGTTTTAAGTTCACTTTTTGGACACAAGTGTGCCTAGAAGAATTTACCAATGCGACTCTCTAGTGGCAGCACACAGTTTTCTTGATTTCTGGTAACTGGAAAGATAATGGCTCAGAGCAAATCTCTAAGCACAGACAGCGAGGGCCATGTCTACCACGTCTTAGCTTCTTCATCAGCCAAGCCTGTTGTTGAATGTGAAGAGAAAATTCCTCAATCCTCATTGGAATGTTGTCTTCCTAGGAACACTTTCAAGACATTATAAGGAGAAGTAAAACCATGAAGGTAAAGGATGCAGGTTTTTTTTTACTCTGATAAGAAGTCATGTTTAGCTGTTCTTGCAAATACAAGGCTGTGCTGGAGGAGTGGCCTTGTGAATCCTCCTGGTTTCTCACTGCAGTATGTAAGTGAGCACGATACAGGGCCAATTAGACCAGAAGTGTGTCAATCCAAGAACCACTTGGGCAATATGTTGAAATTGACCGCAGCTCTGAAGTCAGGCCTGGTGTGATGGACAAAACCAGAAAACTCACTCTCACCGCAGGCATTTCTCTGTAACATTTGCCTGGACTATCAATCTATTGGCAGAGTACTGTGCCTAAAAAGACATCCATTCCACAAGTAGTAGCAGGAATGAACCCAACTGCAGCAAATTTTCGACTGATGGAGGGATCCCCCTGTAGAGCTTTGCACTACAGGTAAGAGAAAATAAATGTTGTTTCTTTGCTAGAAGGTTTTGGCATCCAGGAAGTTAAAAGGGAGTGTTCTCAATGTCAAAGTCAGGGATGTTTGTCTACATCTTTCCTTACATTCCTCCGAATCCCATGATTGTCATCAAAATTAAGAGGGAGAAAAGTAAGATTTACAGTTGGCCATGCAGTTTCATTTCTCTGAGCTTCATAATCTGTTGATAGTCACTCCTGACTACTTAAAAAATGACTCGCCTCTCTCCAGCCACGAGGGCTGTTAAAAAGAAGCTGAATAGAGCCTTGCGTTTTTTAAGGCAAACCCCTAACGATCAACGCAGTCTGGGAAACTTGCAACATCTAAAAAAGACGTACAAAAGCATTGTGGGAGGAAATACTTTCTCTGGAACAGGCATTTTGGGCCAACACTCTATTCCTCAATAGGAAATCAAACTCAAGGGACTTTTGAAGAATAGTCAATAGACTTAATAGGGCACCCTATAAGATCATTTTAAAATCATTTATATACTGTTTTTTGTCCAAGCGTATATAACAACTCCACATTAGAAATTGGTGGGTCTATAACTGCTGGGGCTCAAACCTTTGCCTCTCTTATTTCCTCTGTAACAAATTCTGTTGTTTTAGAGGATAGTCTGTTGTTTAATGAAGAGCAAGATCCAAAAGAAATACAGGCCAGTTAATTTAACAGTGTCCCTGGTCCCAACGGCATTCCACAGGTCAATCCTGCCTTTTGAGGGAAGCCACTGACTACAGTTTTTAACAGTGCATTGGATTTACAAGTAATCCCTGACTCATGACGTGGTTCAGTGATTACCCTAACTTATAAAGTAGAGGACAGGCAGAAACTGGAAAATGTACAGATTAATCGCTCTTCTTGACAACAAGGCTAAGTATTTTGCTAGGCTACCTTTAAAGGAGTTAATGGATTGGGTGGCTGAGAGAAAAATGATGCCACAAAATCAAACAGGTTTTACATGAGGTGCATGTTCCACATCAACCATCCTGGTGCTTTCTCTCTTATTTCATAAAACAAAATTAAATCAAAAATCACTTTATCTCTGTTTTGTAGATTTCAGAACAACTTTTGATTGCCTTTGCCGCAACCTTCTTTGGGCAAAACTATCATCTTGAGGTATCCCTGTGGGCCTATTAAAGGTATTCAACTATTTTATTTAGGCATGTGGGTAAAAATAAAAATTGGTGATGACTCTACATTCTTGGGAATAATTTATACACGAGAAGGGCCGAAACAAGGTTGTGTGCTGACCCCTTATTTATTTTATTTATTTCTGGCCGTTCTGCCAAAGGCTATTGATGAAGTCACCGCTCACCCGCCGAATTTAGGATACCAACCGATTTCAAATCTTTTATACGCGGATGACGTTGTACTAATCAGTCAAAAGAAATTGACCTATAACGGCTCATCAATGAACTGTCACAATACACCCTTAATAAGAATAGTATGGAAATCAATCATAAAAAAACAAAGGTCCTGAAGATAAGCAATCGCAGCTGGAACTACACTGGGTACCCCTGCAATCGGTGGATAGACTACACTAAGGAGTACACATATTTAGGTGTTTTATTTGATGACAGGGGGCTTTTCTTTCGCACAAACAGGATTTAAAGCAGAAATATAATTCTCTTTTAACTGCTTTTTTAACTTTAAAAAGATTTTTGGTCGGCTTCAACTTTGATCCCCTGTTAAAGGTAATCTCTGCTAAACAGTTACCAATATTAACATATGGCGGTGAAGCCCTTCGCTGGTGTGACTCAGTTATCCTTGATACAGTTGTTTAACAAGTCTATACACTCTTCTTTAGCTTACCAGTTAGTGCCTCTGCAGCCCAAATTTGTTTAGAATTTGGTCTGACATAACAGTAAATTGCAAGGATGGGGGCTTATCTTAAATCTTGGCACAAACTAAGAGCATCACCTGAACGATGCATTAAGCAAAACTTTATTGTTAGAGTGCTCCATAAATGAAAGTGCTCCTTCCCGAATTTACCTAGAATCTGCTATAATCTCTCTTGGGGTTCGAGTACTATGGGACTATAACATCACTCCTACAGTTTATAAAAAAAAAAAGATACATCGTTTAATGTGTAAGCAATCAGCAGTTATAGATAAAGGACTACAAGCACAAAGATCACAAGGCTGGATGTTTTTAAATGCCTATAAAACCCTCAAACCACAGTCCTATCTAACTGTGGGTTGGTACCACTACTTGAAGAAGAAACATATGGGGTTTCGCTTTGGTCATTTTCCTGCACAGTCACACACCTTACCCTGGCTTCGGCATGAGGCCAAAAGCCCCTGTCCTTTATGTGGGAAAGGTGACTAAGATTTGATCCAGCTTTATGTATTTGCCCTAAACTTTTAATTGAAAGGTGAGCTCTCCTGAGAACACCTTTTAATATCTGGGGTGTACGATCATGCAGACAAGCAGTTTTAGCCTTCTTTAATTCCCTGGATACTTTGTTAAAGCTGTCAATTCAACAATTTGTTTTATAAAAGCTGACCTGAAACTTAAGGTGAAGGAGGAAACCCCCACCTCATGACTTATTGATTAAACGATCTATATCTAGATCATGGATTCTATTCTTTTGTAACTATTATTATTAACTAATGAACTTGTATTTTACCTTGTAGCCTGACTAGTTGTTACATTCTTTTATACTTTTAAAGATATTTGCACAGTTAATTGATACACTCTGTGTTTTATAGACCTTGGTAAGGCACAAATGTTTCTTTTTTGTTTTTTAAGCCTGTAAAGACCTAAACTCAGCTGTGTAAGATGTCCTTGTGGACTACACTTTGGGGATTGTTCTGTTATAACTTTGGGCATCTAGTGTACATGCTACACGCTGATCATGTATTTGGGATTATTCAGGTGTGGCAAATGCAATAAGGGAACTGTGCAATATGGGAACTGTACAATGTTAATTTGATCATTTAGTGGATCCCTTTCTTTGACTCCAGGGAGAATTGTGTGGTACTTGGGCAATGATTGAACAGATCTGCCTATGAATGATCATCTAAACATCTAAGAGCATCAAGTACTGTGAGGTCACCTGCAGGTCAGAAACTGAGTCTCAGCTGACATAAGAATGTGATTTGGAATCTATTAGTGAGGGGTGGGTTTGAAGGTAGTTCATTTATAAAAATGTAATGATTTTAATTAATCAAAAATTAATAAACTTGCATTCCTTACTGGTTCAAGGTGTAGATGGTGAATTGACAGGTTCCCTATTTCAGTCCAGTCTCTCTTAATCTCATGGCATGGCTCTTGAGTACCTGTAATTCTTTAACCTGGATATTTGGGAGGTTTCCAGTTTCTACCAGGAAGACAAACAAACTCAACTGGAAAAGATTCTTGTTTTGTTATAAACTGGTCTTTTCTCACTTGCCTCGTCAAATCACCCTACGCATGTTGCCTTTAGCTTAGCTGGGAATTAAGGACTTGCTCACAGAAATTCATCTTTCTGCCATTTTGAGATAAAGAGGCCCTGGCTCCTCACCTCTGGTCTTGCAAAGAATAATCAAACAATTTATGTCAGTTTTGTTTTGTTCGTAGCCTCTGGTGACTAAGGTGTTCCCACAAATTGGTGTTAATAAAAACTGATGATTCACCCATTCAAACTGCTGCACAAAGCAGTTATTAAGTTTATACAGTGAAATACAGGCCAAGTTTTGGCTGTTACTCCATCCACATGAGAGAGAAATATATAGACCATCTACAGTGGTACTTTTCGACAAGTTTTATGAGAACAAGATGGTACTGCAACAAAACCCAACATCATTATTAAAGTTTGGTCAGATTATTTTTGGATCAAACAGTCTCATTGTTTTCATGCACCAGACTTTGCTTCCATTGGAAGCCAAAAGAGTCCAAAATACTGTTACGTCTGTACTAAAAGCTTTAGTTGGATTAACTGTTTGTTTTCTTTGATCAAGGGTCAGGTTGAACTCATGCAGGGAATTGTCACGAAGACAGCTGCTTGTGGCACCTATTAGTCAAAATAAAGAGACAGTGTTTTATTTGGCAGAGTTTTGGGGTAATCAACCATAGTGATGAAAATCAAATACATTTGTAAAGTGGCTGCGAGATTGGCGTGCTGTACATTTAGTTAATATTGCTTAAACGTAGTTAGTAGAGGAAGTCGCAATGGAACAGATGGTGTGTGTTTAATTAAAGCTAGTCTTATCCACTAATCTACGTAATGCATATCATAATATTTGATAACATGTGATTCCAAGAAAGATCCAATGCCAGAGAAGAAATGGTCACTTACCTTTGATCTCAGGTCTCGAAATTGCTGCCTATCATATATTCACGTGTGCTGCCATTGTCCCCACTGAGGTATATAACTGTCCCACTGTGTAAAACATTTTGAGAGAGGTAAGGCCTTTGCACCTTAGTCACTAAATTGTAGATACACATGAGCTGCACAGGTTACATGAGCTAATATAGTAAATGTGTACCTTTAATACTGCTGTGTTAAAGTACCATTGAATAATCCAAAACTTGAGAGTCTTAGAAAAATACTGATGCTAGAGAACTCTGTTCATAAGTAAGTAGGTGAGTTAGTCACTCTCCAACGGTGCTTTCTTTTATGATGGTGTTGCTGTCTGCCAGGACCAGAATGCTCTTTCAAGGCAGGAAAGTCTATAAAGGGCAAATTCATCATCATAAAGAGATGTTTGGGGGAGTTATAGCCTGTGTTCACGTATCATCCTCTTAAAATGTTGATGGGTTCTGAGAGAGCGAAAAGAGTTTTGTTAGGGATTGGCATAAAGATCACTTAGGGCTCTTGTATTGTGTGAGTAGACATGTACTGCAAAATGGAATTGGCAGAAGAGAAACATACTATGTAATTTGGTTTAATTGTAGTTTGTGTAGCCAAAGTAAGCTCTTTCAGTATTGTTTCATTTTGGTATATTCTCAGGCAGCGTGGACACCATCATGCATGGTATTTCTTTGTTATCTAATAAACTGAAACAACGCTATTTTTTTAAAATATATATATAGTTATGCTTACTTATATGACTCTGACAGGCTCTGTACCCCAGAAAGCAATGATAAGGTTTGTTACAAAAGGGTTATAAATGCATCCACAAATGAACAGATAAAAATGATCATCTTATTTATAATTGTCTTTTGTCAGAGTGAAATAATTCCTAATAACCCTTCTCTCAGCAGGATGCATTGATAAGACCTTCACTTTCCTAATCTGGTAACCTTTGGTCATGGGTTCAACATTCCCATTCATTGTATTCTTCATATAGGGTGTCACAGTGTTTTTAATCCACCCTTTCTGGTTTGGATAGTTTGATCTTTCTTTTTAATGTATTTTATCCTTGTTGTGGTCTATTTATTTGGGGATTATGTGGTTTATTTCTGTCATGTTTATGTTGAAAATCTGTAACACATAGCCCACTGTCTAGGTATCAAATAATTGATTATAGAAAGTAAAATCAAAAACATTGAAACTGTTGGAAGAATAGTATTAATCCATGTTTGTTGTATATGATGGCAGCTTGGAAACAGAAAATAAAAAATGTGCGGGAAGTGGGAGTAGTTAAAGAAAGACGAAATGGATGGGGCCTTAGAAAGAGGAATTGTAAGGGGAAAATTCAGGCTATCAGTGAATTTAAGGAGATATCTCTGATCGAAACATGGTGGAAGGAGAAACACTGTCCTACCCTCTTTCCCAAAAAGATTAAAAAATAATTTAAAAAAAATACGAATTAGGTTGCTCTGCCATGGCATTTTACTTTTTACCTCTTATGTCAATATAGACATTATTTTACAAGGTTCTTTTCTTCTTACCTTTTTATATTATGAAAAATGTGGGCCTTTTGCTGAAAACTGGTCTAAGGTCCAGATAATATTTATAAATCTGAAGTCACTACATGGATGTTTGGTGTGCAGGCAGCTTTACGAGTTTGAAGTGTGGGATTATTAGGTTTGGCAACAGTTAAGCATCAGAAGTATTCACAAGATGCACAACAACACACTAATACAACCTTATGGAGGAGGTACTATAGCACCGTCCCCACATGGTGCATGCACCTTAGCACTCTTACTTTGCTTTTTGGTTCCAAGTTCCCTGTTTAAAGCAGAGAAAATGTTTAGAATGCCTCATGTTTAATGTATACAGAGGCATTCTGGGGCCATATTATGAATAGAGTGCACTTTCCCTGTTTGCGCCATTACGTACCATTCAAAATGTGCACCAGGTGGATACAGGGACAGTGCACTGTATTACAAAGAATGCGCTGCCCTCAGCACAGCTGCAAACTGGTGCCATGGTGACAGCGCATTCAAGTGAAATACGGAGCAGCTGTTTAAAAGCTGCTCCATGTTTCACAGTGCAGCTGGCAACCCGCCTTCACTTTCAAGAGGGGAGAGAGATCCCTTGCAGGTGGTTGCAGTGAGGGGGTTGTCTGGTGGGTCCATGGGACCCCCATTGTAACCGTCAAAGGGCTGCTTTTAGTAGGGGCACTACAAATGTGCCACCTTTTTGTGGTGCTCTTTCAGTGCACCTTCTAAAGGCATGTTTCCATAATACAGCGAAGATGCGGAGGCATAATGATCCCCTCATTTGAAGTGGGACCAGGCCCCATAAAGTGGGCACACATGCCCATTGTGATCCCAGGGCACAATGTATAACACAGCCCCTGGAACACTTATCCAGTAAGCTTTCACAAACTCCAATTCTCAAACAACATTCAACTTTTCCCGTACCCCTTATTTTTCTTATGACTTGTTTTAACCCCATGCTGGCTCTCCCGTCAGTCTTTTTCCCTTTTTTAATAAGGTATGGTCTTCTTGATAATTTGGTTCTGTCACTTTCCTGGCCATTATGTATTTGTAATAGTTACGATTGTCAAATGTTCCCTCTGCCTGTTGGCATTCTGTGAGTTTTGAGCTCTGGCTTATGAAATTTCTGGTTAAAGACTAATTCTCTGAGACATCTCACGAAAAAGTCTGAGACTGAAAATCTTTCCAGCAAGCATTTAAATAAATGGGATTGTTCTGTCACTATACTTTTAGGAATATAATTTCAACTTTATTGTAATAAAGTCTAAGGGCCTTATTACGAGTTTGGTGGTCTGACCGCCGTAGGACTGCGTCCGCCTCCGCCAGCAGCCCACGGCACTGGCGGACCATAGACCGCTGTATTGCAAGTTGACCAAGTGCCTGCAGTGTGGAGGCAGCAGTAGTGAATACTTTTCACAAAATATATTGATGCCTTTGTGTGCATTTCGACTGTAAATGTGTCAAATGCACACATATGTATGATATTTGTGGAAAAGTAACGCATACTCATTACCAGGGTTCAGCTCATATATGGGCAGTTATGGCAATGAGTATATGGTTCTAAAAGGACTCACCTGTAGATCGCCACAAACGGGGTTGTAATCTTCGGCGTGAAGATCCTGCTGTGAATGGGGAACCTAGACAAAGCGATACACGTCGGAATCTGCCTGGTAGGAGAAAGGGGTGAGTATGTACCCCAAATCCTTTGTCACCGCCACGTTGAAACAGGCGGCTGGACCGCTTTGGTCTGTTTGTTGAACAGGTAACTCTTAATATGGACTGCGGTCCAACTCCCCTGTACCGCCTTATGACAACTGCCTTACCCCACCCACGAACCCAGCAGGCTGCTGGCTGCCTCGACAGTCCAGCAGTGGTCATCGCGTCCAGCGGCGGTCTTCGCAATGATCTGCCCAACTCATGTTACGGCGGTCGGACTGCCGAGCCCACAGAACTCCACGGGAGCCGACGGGACCCCCAAACATGTAATAAGGCCCTCAGTATGTTTTACTACACTCTTTGCATTCCTATTCACCAAGGATTCTTGATCAGAATTGAGAGGAACATTCACTGGGCAGCTTCAGTAGTGATCAAAGAACACTCTTCTATGACGTTAGTGTAAGATATCAGGGATGCTGATCTCTTCATTGTGCTTCTCTGGATCCTCTCTCTATTCCGTAGATACCGAGCCCCACAAAGGAAACTTATTCTACAGTGAATGTACCGTCCCATAATTTTAGATCAGCTAAAGACTCTAGGATTGCAACTGGAAAAAAATCTAACATTAGGTGTTTAAGTGAATTTGGTTCCTGCAAAGCTACAGAATAGAGTAACTGTTTGCACCTCCGTGCCAAACAGGAAGGATAATGACAATGGCAGTGCATGTTTAGCTGCATGTATTCAGATAACCAAAAGTGCCTTTGATTGCCCCTAAATAATCTAAAACCTTTCCTTGTGATTGCTTATTTCTCTGTCAGTGAAGGTGAGTGATGACAATAGTGGTATTACTCGTGCAGGCTCAGTCACATAATTCCAGATAACCACAAGTGCCTTAGTTTGTCCTACAACTCTATTCCCAGCCATTGTGATTGTCTGTTTCTCTCTCTGGCGCCCACGATGGAGATGATAAAAATAGTACTCAAGCAGATGCACACATAAGCCCAGAGAAACAAAAGTGCCTTACGTTGCCCCCAAAGAGTTTTTGCCAGCCATGTGATTGGTGATTCCTTTCTTTGGCACTGAAGAAGGGTCATGATATTGGTTGAACTCGTGCAGATGTGCTAACTGAATTCATACAGCCAAAAGTGCCTTAGATTGAACATAAACAGTTAATGCCAGCATTCATGATGTCTCGCATGTGTTGTTGGTAGAGCCAGACGGGGACCCTTAGACTCAGAATTCCTCCAGGGCAGCAAATGGCGTGCATTTTCTTTTTTTGCTCGTGACTCATAAATACTGTCATGTAAAACCTCCTTTAGAATGCAATGGTAGTATTTATCGGAGTAAGATTAAGATCATTGAATTTTGCTTTTGATGAAACACTCATTAAAGCTCTTTTGAAGATATACATGGAGAGCTCCTATATTTTAGGCACTGTTTTAAGAATGGAAAAATAACCCTCTTTCGTAGAATTTTCTACTCTCTTGTCCCCCATTCCTGTGGCTAGGTCTGTCACTGGCAAGCTGAGACACCTTCTCCCTTACTTCTGCAAAGGAGTTTCGGTTAATAGATCAATTGGGGATAGTGCTTCACCTAATGGCAAGAGAGAAGTCAAGAATAGTACCTTCTGAAATAACAATTTACAATCATTTTCATGACAATCTATCAGAATATTTCTTATCGCTCAGAATAGCAGTCTACAAATCGAAAAAAGATTTTAGAAAGGATGAGTTGGCAGAGTAAGTGGTGGAATAACATTCAGTACTCATAACTGAGTGAACAGATTGTCAAGAAACAGTTGTTTTAACGGTATATTCTAAAATATCTGAAATTAAACAGTCAAATGCTTTTTCAGTGCTCAATGTAGGCCTCTATAATTCTGCAAGGGCTCATGGAGTTGAGATGCCTGATGTGAATGTTGATATTGTACAATTCCCTCCTGTGTCTATAGAGAAATATATTATGGAGTTATGTACAACAGCAAGGTAAATGTGTACTTTACCTCTATTATTAGTTAGTATTCTGCTTTTCAAAAGTTGTATGTCACAGAGTTAAGCGAAGATGGTGCACGAAGTCTTGCAAACATTCTAATATTGGACTTTAGAAGCTGTTAAGCACTGGAAGAAATTTCAAAACATACTGCAGACATGATCTTAATGCCATTTCCTGGTGACAACAGTATGGTTTTTGACATCATACCTTGAGGTCTATGAACTTTTAACATTGTTGAACTAATTCTGCTGAAGGGTGGGAAATACTTTCATGATAATTAGTTTTAAGTTACTAGGCAAGAGTAGCTATGTTGTAGAAAATGCTGTTCACACAGGGCTTGTTTAAATTTGAGTTGGGTCTTTTATTTCAAACAGTTGGCTTATAGCAAAGTAGGCATGAAACACCCCTTGTTTTCCCCTCAACTAAAGACAAGCCAGAATGTTTGCCAATGACAGACCAGATCAATACAACAATAACAAGAACCGCTTTCCTCTCTTGCAGAAAATTAAACCCCCCTGGCACTACCTCAAGCTTTCTCTTAAAGGAATATTTTCAAATATATATATGTGAGAATGACTCCTGTGAGCTGAGAGCTAGAACCTTCCTTTGATAGCTGAAGTAAGAGTGGTCTCAGAAACTAAAGCTACCTAATTATTCTCTCTTGTTAGATTCCTTTTAGTATTGCTGGAGAGATCCCCTTTTATTTCAGATTAGAGTGACCTTCTGGCTTTCATACCATGTAATTTTATTTGAGAGGACAATTTAGAGATGTTTCTATCATTAGTCTTTGAAAAGTCTTGATTGCTACTTCTCTAAAATTATTTTATAAAGTAAAGTCATGATGACAGCGATCTGACAGACCATTGTCTTACTGTACTTTACATCATGAAGCAGAGGTCAGTGATAGCTATACATTTGTAACCTTGTGGGATTGGGTTTACAAGAATCAGATCAGCCCCATGTGTTGCAAATCATCAGAATGGGTAGTACTCACAAGCACATCTGTTAAACTGTATAAACAAGACATCAGACAAAACTGTAACCTATAGATGGTACATTTTTAAAAATGGTTCCAAAATGGAATAATATTTACCTAATACATTTCTTTCCATAAATCCTTTGGGGATTATTGATGCATATAGCCTAGAGAATATTTTAGTTATATTTGTTTTCAGATGTTAGATATATTTTTGCTTTCTACAAAACCACTGTTCTTGGGAGAGGTGGGAGGGACATCAATGAACAAACTGTCGCCCCATGAGTTAATATCTCCATCTGCAAAAGTAGTCTTGTAGATCACATATAGCAAAGCTATGGTTATTTGCTAGCTCATGTGTAATTCAGAGAGAAATCAAGTCAGGCATTCAATGGATGTCTTAGATTCCAGTGAACTAAATTTATTTTAAATTGTGGTTGCCACTTCTGTATATCGATAGCCCATATATGAGTGCATATTCTGAACATAGATTAAAGGGCTTATTGGGCTCTAATCAGCACTATGCAGAGAAAGTGCTGTTAATTAAATTTATGAATGCATAAAGAACATTTTTGGAAGTAATATCTGAATCTATAAGTTTGATACTATTCTTCTCTCTCTGTAAAGGTTGTTGTTTTATGTTTGAAACTGGTACAGTACTTAGTAGCATGGATCTTATGTAACCTTTGTATGATATCCCCTCCCCTTAATTTCTGTTTGTGTGTGGTCTTTCCTAATCTGCTTCTTGTTCCCCTTTGTTATTGTATTGTGTTATTTATTTATATATTTAATAGTTTTACATGTAATTGTGAAAGTGAGCTTATTGTATATCATATATGTATATATATTTACAACTTTTAAATCAAGTACATATCAAACAATATAGAGAGAAGAAAAAATAAAAATATTTCTGATAAAGTTTTAACTTGTTCTTTAATTATTTAACTTTTTGAAAATAATTGTTTGTATTGAAGCATATTTTATTTGTGTTCGGATTAATGAATTGTAGAAGGACATCTTCTTCACTGAATTTAAATTCACAACAGCGATACAATAAGTGTCCCCCCGATGTTCCACATTTGTGCAATTCAATGATATATGACAAATTGCTTCTTTTCACAGTGCACATGGTCAGCAAATAATCTGATCCCTATTCAGCCTAAACACACATCCATCACATCCAGGATCAGCAGTTGGTTGTAGCATCCATTCATCTACTTATATACAAAAAGTTGGTGCTTACCACAGACATGTTCCAGATGTCTCCTAATGTACCCAAGAAACTCTCTAGGTTTGCACATTCTAATTAATAGAATAGCTCAGTGATCGAATGTCAGCTGATTTAACAAGGAACACTCCAAGTTATATGCCCCACTTTGATAGGAGTGGGGTAATGCCATCCAATGGCTTGTCTCCACAATACTACTGACGAAAATCCACATCCCATTTAGTCTTCAAAATACATGTTGGAAGCCCAAAATCATTTAGGGGCCCAAGATCATCTGGGGTCCATTTGGTTTATCTAGCGTTATGTATTCTATGCCATTGGCTTTTACTGTACTGTGATCTGTATAATTTTATTTTCTTTTATATTATACTGTTTTAAAGTTTATCAATAATTGGCTTTTTGAGAACTTATTAATTTATGTATCTTATTTATTTTAATTCGTATTATATATTGGTGTATCACAAATAATAGTAAATGAATTCTACCCTCTCAGGCAAAAATATTTTAGGATACCTATATCTGGCAACACTTCAAGGCAATTAAAAAAAATTACATCCCAGAATTGGGAATTTTATGTGATTTATATGAAGCAAATAAGATGTAAAAAATAAGATATGGCAGATAGAGTGACATTTTGAAACGTGTTCCTAGTTCTGAAATACAACAGCTTTTTGCTTGAAATAAAATCTCTTTTTCAACAAGCAACCACTACCTTGCCTTTCTTCTCTCTTGTTTCATAGAAAAATTCACAGGTCTGTCATACCATCTAAATGATGTGCTGAGGCAAGAAATGTTCCTTCTATACTAATGTCTTATAGTATATTCTTAAAGGGTTATAGCTTTATAGTTATGGTTACTGAGCTGTGGAATTTTAAGAGTTTCTGTTCTCATCCAGATGTTTAAAACCTAATGTTGCCCATTTCCCGAGAATTACAGTTTGAAGGCCTAAACCTTTCAGATAAATACATAAATGTCATTACTGAAAACAAAATACCCTCACTAAAGCCACCAATCTCACATTGCATTACAAGTGAATTCAAACAGCGGACTCCAGCATACAACATGTGGTGATGGCCATGTGCATATGAATCTGATAGCCATATGTTTTATAGAGGTTAGTACTATGACCTTGTAACTGAAGAAATCAGCTTTGAGTATATGTTTTGTTACTTGACATTTGTGTTCAGAAGCAAAGGATAAACTGGTGTGGCATTTTAAATGTTTGCCCTGGCTTCAAGGAAAGGATGTGTGGTGTAAGCAACTGTGTGAAATATGCAATGCTTGCCTTCTCGTGGTGGTTCAGTCACTCACTTTCTATATTCAACATCCTGCCCACTAACCACCGGGCAAGTTACTTTTTAATAGGGAATCAACTTTCAGAGGGCAATGGAATTAGTTCAAGCAGTAGTAACATAGATACACTAAAAGGCTCAGGGATCGTTAGGTACAGTTGCATAACTAGCCCAGTACAATATACTTGTCATCGGGGTTTGAGGTACTCTGTCGTCATTAACTTTTGAGCTCTATCCCATTACATATGCATCATCTGTCACCACATCTGGATGCTGTTTTTCTCTCTATGTGGCAGCATGCAGGGATATGCTTGTCCATACTTTTCCTTTTGTGTAATTTTGTTCTTTTTCTTTTGCTGTATCTCCTTCCTCATACGATCAAATTTATGTGTCTTTCTAATTCGGAAGATATTTAAGCAACTCCTTATCAAAAGTTGGTAAAAATGCTCCTAAAAAATGCACTGAAAGAATTTTAAAACCAGTTTGGATTGTGTTGCAAAAGCCTCTTCTTCTACTTCTTTTAAAAAAGTACTGATAGAAAGTAAGAAGAGGTATGCAGGTGAAAAGAAAAGTGGTGTAACGTAGAACCCGGATGCATAATGATTACTTTGAAAAACATTTACACAGAAATTGTTTCCTTTATAGCAGAAGAGGCACAATATTTTGTACCCATACTCTCTCCCTGTACCTCCAAAAAGATAAAAAATATCTCTGTGGATGAATAGTTTGTTGAAGCATTCTGGTTTTTTTCAGAGCTGCTAGACAGCTAATCAGTACTCTAGCAAGGAAATCTGTAGGTACACTTAAAGTTCTCTCTTGAACTTCTCCTCATGGGATCAAAGCACTTCCTATCTGCTGATGCCCAAATAGATAAGATTTCAATAAGAAAGACTCAAATCAGAGTCACCAATATTTTAAATTACTGTTACTGAACTCCAAAATATAAGAATTGAAAGGATATGCCTTTTATTATGATAGGTAACCATGCAGCTTATTCTGCTCATTAGACGATACTATCCTTCTGAATTCGGTGGGGAAATTCCTTTAGGCATTTAACCCATTTTGCTCTCCTCTTTGGCTTCATCAGAAGATTAGGAGATCCGGCAGCTCAAGCCTAATTCTGAAAGCCCCACTGTGGCCCAGCAAAATATGGTTCACGGAACTCCTTCTTGTCTTGAACCACTTTCTTTTGCTTTCCCAGGTTCCAGCCCAGGTTAAGCCTTACTAGGGCTGAGAAACTTATTAGGGAACAATACTTTATTCAAATGGGTAAGCTTTCGTTATAGGCACTTGGCGAGGATCTTGAATCCTCTTAATGCTTCAATGGACAGTGTTTTTTCCTTGACATCCTCAGCAGGAAATCAAGAGGAAATCCTGTAAACATTGGCTATCAGCCTTAAGAGTGTCCTTAAATAGCTTTCTGATACTTTTTCTTTAACAAGAAACTTTTCTTTAACCAATTTCTTAGCAAAGCTTCCTTTCATTGATTTTCGTTAGCTTCACTCTGCTTTTAATGATCTTGCCCCACTTAGAGAACTGAACTTGGTTTTACTATTGCCCATGCATAACCCATCTGAGTCCCTGGCTTCTTCTGATATTCATTTGCTGCTTATTTGGAAAACAGCACTTTTTGATATTCATAATTGATGCTGTACAAATGGTTGTTCTCAAGGCGATGCCTTCCTTACTTCCCAAGGTTTCATCTGAATTTCATTTAGACCAGTTGAGTGCCCTCTTGGTTTTCATTGTAGTGCTTATTTTTTAATGGTTGACAAACTCATGCACAGTTTAGATGTCTAGGCTCTTGAGACTTACTGACATTTGGACCTGGCTCTTTTTGCAGGGTTATCCCCAAACATTTTGCCTTCCTCCTGTATTTTTCGGACTTTGTTTATGCTCGTTTAAGAACTCTGGGCACTTTACCAGTGCTGTCCAGTGTAAGGTGCAAGTGTTCCCTGTGTCTAAATTGTATTGGTGATTGGTTTATCCATGATTGGCATATTTGATTCACTAGTAAGTCCCTAGTAAACCAGGTGTTCCCAGGGCCTGTGCATCAAATGCTACTAGTGGGTCTGCAGCACTGATTGTCCCACCCACATATGTTGCACTGCAAACATGTCTCAGACCTGCAACTGTAGTGTCTGTGTGTGCAGTTTTAAACAACTATTTTGACCTGACAAGTGCACCCACTTGCCAGGCCCAAACGTTCCGTTTTACTACATGTAAGTCACCCCTAAGGTAGGCCCAAGGCAGCCCCATGGACAGGGTGCAGTGTATTTAAAGGGTAGGACATGTACAGGTGTGTTTTACATGTCTTAATAGTGAAAAACTGCTACTTTTGTTTTTCACTATTGCAAGGTCTATCACTCCTATAGGGTAACGTGAGGATTGCCTTGAAATATATTTTAAGTGTAATTTCCCATTGGGAGCTGATAGAGGTTTGCAGTTTGGGGTCTCTGAACTCACAATTTAAAAATACATCTTTCGGTGAAGTTGGTTTTTAAATTACATGTTTGAAATGCCACTTTTAGAAAGTGGGCATTTTCTTGCTTAACCATTCTAAGCCTCTGCCTGTCTGTAGAGTCCACGTCTGTGTTAGGATGACAGTTGGGCACTTGTGCGTTCACTCTAGACAGTCACACAAAGAGATCTGAGGTTTGCCTTGCATATCCCGATAAGTCATCACCAGACTGATGAGCCTTCTGAGCTAGAGTGATGGTAGGAGTTGTCACTAACACCTGAATAGGGTTGTGACTGGCCTCACGCAAAGCTGTCTCCACCCTCCTGTAGTGTGTCTGGAGCCAAGGCAGGGTCTTGTGCACTACAAAGTCTTTCCTTTGAAGTTTGCCTACTTCAGAGGCAGTAAGAGATATAAGTATCGGACCTCTGACACTCTTAAATCTGAACACTTCTGGACTAAAGGACATTCTGCTCTGGAAGAAGAGCTGGATGATGTAGGAGGGACAGACACTCTGCCTTTTGCTTTGCTCTGCTGGTCTGCTGCTTCTGTCCTGGGAGTGAAAGGGCTGGACTTTACTTTCTTTATCCTGCTTCCAAGGTTCTCCAAGGGTTTGTTTGTGCTTGCCTCCTGTTAAGAAGTCTCAGGACCATCAAAGACTTCACCTTCCAGTGCCTGGGCTCTTCTGCTGAGAGTCCTGTTTGCCAAGTGGTGCCACATTCAGTCCATGCGCCCTTGGAAGTGGAATCTGGTGAACTAAAGGAGAAAATCCCTGCATTGACTTCCAGCATTTGTTTCTATCAAAACTTCGCTAAAAATGTTGACACATCGCCACTGCCACCACCAGAGCATGGTTCCCAATCGACGCATCAACCATGGCTTTAACCGCAGGCTGCCGCAGTGTGAGTTTGGAGCACCGCATCGCCGAAGTCCGTGGTGCACTGCTCCAACTCCAACGCAGTGTCTGCTGCATCGCTGTGAAATCGACACAGCACGTCTGGATATTTGACTCATTATCCCTAGGCACTGATTTCTTCATCAACGTTGCCCAGCAGTAAGGAACCAAGGCCGCGTGTTCAGAGATCGATGCATCACCTCCCCTTACAGTAAGAAACAGATGCATCACCTCTCCTGAGCAGCAGTAAGGTACAGATGCATCACCTTCCCTAGCAATAAGTAAGGAACCAACACATCGCTTTGCTTTCCCGGTGCCTTACCTCCCCTACGTCTCACACCATCTTTGAATTTTAATGCATCCACAGTACTTTGTGCCAAAAGAGACGCATCCAGAAATTCCTATAGACTACATTTGGTTAACCTTTGAAAAGTGATATCTTTACTTGTGTATGCTGGATTTTTGTTGTTTCGGTCTTGTTTTATTCAAATAATAAATATTGGCTATTTTCCTAAACTGGTGTGGACTCATTTTTACTGTGTTACTGTGTGTGTTTGTACAAATGCTTTACACATTGCCTCTGAGATAACCCTGACTGCTAGTGCCAAGCTACCAAGGGGGTGAGCAGGGGTTATCTTAGCTGTGTGACTCCCTTACCCTAACTAGAGTGAGGGTCCCTGCTTGGACATGGTGCAAACCACTGCCAACTAGAGACCACATGTCCAACACTGACCATCTCTTTGCTGCAACTCGTGATCTTACTCTAGATGACAAGCCAGCTAAAAGCCACACTTGCAAGGTGATGAGCCAGTAGTTTTACTAAAGTGTAGATGATTCAGAGTCCTCAAAGACGTCACTCTCGTTCCTCCAGAGCAAAGGCAACATTGGTGGCTTTCCAAAGGCATGTACGACTTTGGTAGGACAGCAACGTAAGCTTTATCCAAGTATTAAATAGGAAGCTTTCTGCCTGTGCGGGTACTTTGCTTGAAGCCACTTGCCATATGCTGGCTTCCCATTCCATGCATTTTAAGTTATGCTCTCATTTTACCCACTAAAAATGTTAGAGGAAGAGGAAGATAACAGAGTAAAAAATAAATTACCTTTATGGCGATTCCACCTTGCTTAGACCTTGCTCTATTCCCTCTATTAAAATTACTACCTTGTATATCATAAAAAATATAGGAACCTGAGGTGGCATTCGAAGATGCATCCAAAGAGGGTAAATTTCAAATGTGCAGAGGAATTCTCATGCATAATTGTTCCATATTCTTACAAAATGATGGTCTTCTTTTGTGCAAATCCTTTTATGGAAGGAGTGAGAACAGGGACTAAGAGTACAGGAATCAGGGGGGGGGGGGGGATGTATCCTTTTTTCCTTCTCTGACTGTCTCTCTTTATATAAATAAGTGTAAAATAGAGAAAGTTGTAACATTATGACCGCACTGATGTCAAGACAGCTTCCATTTTATGGTTTAATTCTGTTTTATTGATGTATTCAAGACAATACAACAAAATGGCGAGTATAGGCCAAAAGCACTGCCAGCAAGCAGTAAGCTATCCTCGTGGGCTACGTAGAGTCCCTGCTTCAGAACATATATACAACAAATGAAAAAGAAAAGGATAGAACCCCAACCCCTCCCTCCCCCACCCCTCCTCCAGTCCACCTTGCCTTGATTTGAGCACAAAATCAATCAGCACAACCCAAGATTAGCCCAGAGCTGGTGGTGCCCTGTCTTCTGGTAATTGCAGCAAGCGTAGGTATTTAGGGCATGTGAGCTTGCAGAATTCCTGCGTCAGTAGAGCTAGGAAGGAGAGCCATGCTTCCCGAAAATCTGCGCTCTTACCAGCAAGTGTAAGTGTTATTTTTTCCATGCCCAGGAACCACCCGGTGTGTGTGGGGGCCTGTGGGTTCCTCCAGTGCGTGAGAATGTTCTGCATGGCTGCACCCAGCGCCAATCCTATCAGGCGACCCCTCTTGGACTTAAGTGGGTAGGGCAGTGAGTCTGGTACTCCCATTACAATGTGTTGGAAAACAGAGAAGCTGTGCCTCCAGGTGTTTATTAATATCATCCCTTATTTGTGACCAGTAACCTTGAATGTGGGGGCAGTCCCAGAGTATGTGGAGCAATGTGCCCGTTCCCCTACAGTTCCTCCAGCACAGTGTGCTAGCCGTTGGCTTAATCTTATGTACCCATTCTGGTGTGTAGTACCAGTACGTGGTCACTTTCGTGAGCGTGTCAGTCAGCGACATGTTGCTAGCCGTGTGGCGTGCCCTGTAGCATATGCACTCCCACTCTTTGTTGCTAAGGGGTCTCCCAATATCCCTTTCCCATCGACCTCGTCCAGCGTGATATGCGTGTGAGTTTCGGGCATTCAGCAGCTTGTACAAATCGGAGACGATTCCCCTGTCTGAGGACTTCGACAAGAGCCATCACTCGTAAGTGGTAAGATGTCGACTAGCCGTCTCTCTATTATGCGGCCGCAAGACCCAATGCCTAAGCTGTATGTATTGCATGCGCTCTGTCTCAGGGATGCCAAAGTGTGCTTTGATTTGTGAGAATGAAAGCATCCCCTGAACATCGAAAAAGTGGCCAATGGAGCGGCATTGGGACTGACGTCATAATTGAAAGGTTGTTTCCCCTAAACCTGTCTCAAAGTCAGGGTTGCCAAACAGTGGGATTAAGGGGGGATGGAAACGTTGTGAGTTTGTGGTTAAGGTTGGTCTGGCCCCATGTCGACATGGTTGCCCTAGTGATGTTCAAGATGTAGAGACTACGGGGCCTTTGGGCTTTCTTCAAAAATGGGATCTTCATTAGTGAGGTACCCGCCACAGCCCTGTCTTGAAATAACCAATGCCTCCCGGATTCCATTCGGTTCCATTCCACTAAGTGTCTTAACTGTGCCTCTTGGAAGTACAGCTGGAGGTTAGGTATGCCTAGCCCTCCCTCGCCAGGTGGTAGAAAATTGAGACTCCTTTTCATTCTAGGTGTACGGCCCTGCCATATAAAGGTCATGAATTCCGCTTGCAATTTGGGGATCATACCCAGGGGTGGGCGCAGGTGGAGTGTCTGGAACCGGTACAGAATTTTAGGGACGATCGTCATCCTAGTGGCTGCTATCCTACCCAGCCAGGAAAATGGGTGGTGTTTCCATCTGAGTATGTTGGAGTGTACCTGCTTAAGTAAGTGAGTGTAATTGGTGTCTACGTTGCAGGCGGTGTGGCAGCTAATCGCACTCCCAGGTAAGGGATTGAGTCCGCCGACCAATGGAATGGGTATCCTCCCTTGAGGCATTCCACCGTCTGGGGCGGAAGTGAGAGGTTTAGGGCCACCGATTTTTCTACATCGACCTTAAACCCTGATACTTTTCCAAACTCCCTCAGTTCCTGTAGGAACGACCCCAGCGAGGTCTCGGGGTCCTTAAGAGTCACTAACACATCGTCAGTATTAAGACTTATCGTGTGGCTGTCCCCCGCGAACGGAACTCCCTGGATCTGTGGGTTCATCTGAACTCTATGCGCTAGGGGTTCCATGTATAGCGCAAAGAGCAGGGGTGATAACGTACACCCCTGTTGTGTGCCCTGCGCTACTGACAGTGGGTTTGACCGAAGCCCAGTGACCTTCACAGTAGCCGTGGGAAAGCGATAGCAATTTAAGACTTGTGTGCGGAAGCGTTTCCAAAACCGAAGTACGACAGTACTTGTTCCAGATAGGGCCAATGCACTCTATTGAACGCCTTCTCGGGATCGATTGCCATGAGCATGTAGTCGCCTGGGAACCTGGAAGCCTTATCTATAATGTGGAGGACCCTTCTAGTGTTGTCGCTAGTCTGCCTTTGAGGTATGAAGCTGGCTTGGTCGGGGTGAATTAAGGCTGGCATGTATGGCCACAGCCTCTGCCCTAAGATACCCGTGTAGAGTTTTAAGTCGATATTGAGTAGCGAGATGGGCCTGTATGCACTGCAGTGCGTTGTATCCTTCCCTGGCTTGGGATGACTGTTATGACCTCCTCCAGCATGGAGGCCGGAATGGCACCAGTGACAGCAAAAGAGTTGAACAACCTGGTCAAAAGAAGAGCTAGTTCGGGGCAAAAGACTTTGTAAAAGGCGGCCGTGAAGCCGTCTGGGCCCGGGGCTTTGGCTAACTTTAACCGAGCAATGGGCGAGATTGCTTCTTCAATGCGGATCTCCTCCTCCAGGACCGCTGCTTGCTCCGGCATGAGCCTAGGTGTCTGCACTCCCTGGAGGTAGCTAGAGCTTTTATCCCTATACAGTGACTGACTTGTATAGAGCCTCTCATAAAAAGCCTCTGCTATCGCGTCGTCATCCAACACCAACTGTCCCTCTGCATCTCTGATTGTCTGTACTCTCTGCCGCTGTCATTCTTCTCTGAGTTTGTTCGCCAGTAACCGCCCGCACTTGTCCCACCCCACATAGAAGGCGTGCCGCAATCAGAAAGCCGCGTATTCCGCCCGATCCAGATCCAAAGCCGCTAGTTAGGAAACAGTGGCTGATGGCTGACACACCCTAGGGGCTCACGTCCTTTGATGTATGCTTTCAAGTTCCCTGACCTGTAGGGAGAGGCTATCTCTCTTTTCCTTTTTCAGTCTGTTGTCTGCCGCTGAGATTGCTATGAAAGCGCCACAGATCACTGCCTTAAATGCCCCCCCCCCCCCATATGCTGGATATACTATACTCTACGGGGCAGCTTCAGGGGCGGGAGCGACACTACCGTCACCACAGCTGCGTGGTCCGAGAGGGCAGCCAGTAGTATTTTGGTGCTGGATGTTAACGAGTGTAGCTCCCTGGTGCCCAAGAAGTAGTCCAATCTGGCGTACGTTTTATGGGCGTTGGAATAATAGTAATATTCCTTGTCTTGTAGGTGGGAAGCTCTCCAGAAGTCTACTAGGCCTAGGTCTCGTATTCGAGAAAGCCCAGCTTTAGTCAGTGCGCCTACCTGCCCATATCGTTGAGCCGACCTGTCCATGTTATTATCAAAAACCAAGTTGAGGTCTCCCCCCAGGAGAAGGTATCTTTCATCTTTGGAGAGGGCCTCGTTAAGTGCGTTATATAAAAAGCCCTCCTACCTCTCGCTAGGAGCGTAAATCGTGCCCACCACTAACCCCAGACCTGCAATGTCGAAGCGTCAGGAGAGCAGTCTACCTCGAATCTCTGCTTCTTTCTAGACCACCTTGCCTCGAAAGGACCGTGAAACTAAAATGGCCACCCCAGCTGTTTTGGTCATGTTGGAAGAGAACATCTGATTGGGGAAGAACTTGAATTTGAATCTACCCCAGTCCCTGGCTAGGAGGTTAGTTTCCTGCAGCAGACAAATCTCTGCCTGTGACTGTTCCAGGAACGAGCGCACGGCCCGGTGTTTAACCGGATTATTAAGACCTCTCACGTTAAGTGAGAGAATCTTATGGTGGGAGGGCTGCATACTTGTTGTCAATGTGTAACCTCTCAACTGACAAGCTCCAGTCCCACTGCACAGGTTGCTCTACACCTCCCACCCCAGTGTCCTTGTGCATGTGTGTGATGTGACGGATGACCGAAGAGCAAAGTGGATGGACGACCCTAACATTACCCCAAAAACATCTGTAAAACATAAAAAACAAACTTACAAACAGCAACTCAAAATAAATGACAACAAGTTTACCCAGCATTTAATATGAAAATAGTCCAATGTCCCTGCGGGGCAATTCGGAAAAGTAAGTGGGGTCCATATTGTGGCCAAGTTCTCGCCGCTCCCTCTCCCTGATCCACCTCAGAGAGGATTCCAGGGGGACCCCGGAGCGATCAGTTGCCTTTGGCCTTTGCCAATGTAGAAGGGATGGTTTCCAGTGCCTTTTGCTGACCTCTTGCGATTTCGGCCGAGTTGGGCTTAGTCACTTTGCGGCGTCTTCCTTGTCGCTGCCAGTGAGGTTGCTGTTCCCCGCTGGGCGGGGGTCCTTGGTCATCGTCCTCCTGGTCTCCATGCGGCTCCAATCCCAATAGGCAGCACGTCTCTTGCAGGGACCTTAGCTGTCGGACCTTTCCATCCCAGGGAAAGATAATTCTGAAAGGGTGACCCCAGGAATAGTCTATATTCTGGTTCCTCAGGTGGGAGGTAACAGGGCGAAAGTCCCTGCGTTTTTGCAGTGTTAACGCAGATAGGTCCTGGAAGATAGTGGAGGTGTGATCACAGAAGGTTGGGGTGCATCGCTCGGGCTTTGCTTATGATTTCCTCTTTCATGTGGAAGTTGTGCAAGCAGACTAAAATGTCTGCTAGGGGGGACTTGTCCGAACGCAGAGCCCTAACTCTGTGTGCTCTGTCTATCTTGAGAGCATTGTCTTGTGCGTTGCCTAAGATATGGTTGAAGAGGTCCCTGACAAAGCTGAATATATCACTCCCTTCAGCCTTCACTGCTATTCCCCTAATGCAGATGTTCTGTCTCCGAGAACGATTTTCGAGATCTTCCAGGTGGGCCTGTAAATCGACGTGTTGCTCCTGTAGGCTTATAATCTCCTGTCTCATGGACTCTGCCTCTTCTTCCCGTGCATCTCCTTTGTCTTCCAGTTCTGCCCTCCTATTGCCAAGAGCATCAGTGTCTCGTCTGATCTCCTTGATTTCTGAGATCAGGTCTTTCCTGATTGCCTGCAGGTCCTCCTTAAGCGTTGAAAAGAGTGATTCTAAGAAGCACTCGGGTCACCGGTTCCACCATCGCAGCAGACGTCAGAGCAGGCGAAGGGCCCACTGCTGCCGTTTTTTCTAGAATACCACCACCCGGTGTCTTTGTGAGCATATCTTTAAGGGTGCGTTCTTTCTTCCCTCGTCCCGCAGCCATCGTTTCTAGCTCCCGGCCAACCCCAGCTTGCGGGGACCCCACTGCTCTGCTGTCCGGTGGCTACTTCACCCACTTAGGCGGGTCTACACTCGCTCCAGATGCCCTCTCTCAGGGGCCTATAGTGGGAATTCACCTTCACCGAGGCTCCGACCTGCATGCTCCTGGCCACACTTCTCGTGCTGTTGCACCTATGAAACGGAGTCGCAGTGTTCGGGTGCGTGTCGGGTGTAGGCCTCCGCCACCGTCTCCAGCTAACCACGCTTCAGGGCCACTCCTTGTTCCTCCCTGCAGCTGCTCCGGGCACCAGCCACCAGATCCAAGGCTCGACACTGCACTGCTAGACGCGGGCTCTCCTCCACTGCCTCTACATGCCCCCAACAGGCCTCTCTCGGTGCATTCAGGCCTCGCCCTTCACTCAGCTCCTGTTTTCCTGGGGGTCAACAGGTATTCAGGTTTCCCCCTAATGTCTCTCATGCTAATGTGGCATTACCAAGTCTCTGGCGCTGCGTCTTTGCTTCTCGGCCTCAGCTCTCTGTTGGAAACGGGGCCGCAGGGGAATGCTCACTCGCCCCCAAGTCACCACCTCGCATGCCTCGGGGATAGACAACCCCCCGGTGCTGCGCAATTGGCCAGTCACCATGGCTCCTGCGCGCTCTGGACGCTGCCGCTCCAAAATGGCGGGGCGGTCCTCCAGGCCCCAGTCTCCATCTAGACATCACTATTCCAGGGTGTGCTTCTCTGCCCCTAGCAGCGCTCACCGATTATGCCTCTGCTGGGGGGTCCTCTGCTAGGCAGCCCGGCCACTCGTCTGCCTTCCGCTGCTCTCGGACACGTTGAGTGATCACGGGACCGTTCCTGTGCCAACCGCGCCCTCCCCCACTGGGACCGCCATCTCAGGATCGACGGCGCAGCCTCGCGGCCCTCGGCTCGTCGCTGGCTCTCACGGCGCCTCCGAACGCCACCTCTGGACTCCCCAGGCTGTCCGGCGATTGTGCCTTGCAGGCTACCTTTTCCCTGGCCGGTCTGGGGCTCAGAAGGGCGAAATACTGTGCTATGTATTGCGGTCGGCGGGAGAGGTAGCGAGAAGCATCCTACCTCACCTCCATCTTGGCCACGCCCCACAGCTTCCATTTTAAAGAAACAATGTTATCAAGGAATTAGCAGTTTTTCAATGGAGATTTGATTTTGTAAAAAGATAATGGAACATTTATGGCACTTCTGCTTGAGTCCTGTATCAAAACAAGCTAATTTGTGGCATACATGTTATGTGATTCTATGTTTGTTTTCTTTTCCAAAAAGGTTTAGGAAAATAGACCAGCGTGTTTAGGAATTTGAGGTATTATATTAGGAAAAACACATATGCCTGTAATCGCTTATCAATCACCAAAAATGGCATAATATTTTATATATTATTTATATATTATTTATATCATATGTCCATATATTGACTACGTGTGATGGCCTACACACTACCCAGAAAAAGTTTGCTAGATCACCCTAAAAAGCAGCACAGATGTAAGCGATATACCGTTATTTCAGTGTTTCCCAAACCATGGGTCCCACCCTGATTTTAGTGGGTTGGGAAAGTCCAAGCGATAAATAAAGATGCCTTACATTCTGTATTTATCTTGTCACATTTGCTGTGCTTCAAAAACAGAGGTCAAATGTCAGGCTTTTTTATTCTGACAAGTTGCTGCTTATGTTTTTTAACGTGGAGATTGGGGTTTACAAACTCCCCTCACTTTGCATTCAGAATAACAAAAGTTAATTTACGTGATAATCTTGCTGGGATACAGGGAGAGTGAAAGGAAAGGCTGTAGAATGTCATTTTTTTTCGTAACGCAATAAAAAGTAAATACCTGTAAATAAACTGTACACATTCAGCAGTCAGGAAATCAAAAATGAAGCACATTTTTTGTAAGTTTGGAGTATGAGGTAAACAACGATTGTAATAGAATTAAGAGAAACCCAGACACTATACTAAAAATTATAAATATTCACAGAAACCAGATTTCAACACATTAACATTTGTGTGCAATATAGTTTTATCAGTAAAACTGTATGTCTGTGCTAATGTAGTGGCCATTTCAGAGGAAAATGTGCTGTCTGTACATGACAGTGCGCTCCACACAATGCCTTTGTTAAAAATCGGCCGCCTCGTGTCTATTAAAGCTAGGTGGGTCGCAAACGTTTGTCAGTCTAAAAATGGGGTCGTGGCTCTAAAAAGACTGGGAAGCACAGCTCTAGATTAATCAATAAATAACCAAAGAAGCAGCATACAAGTGTTGACAGAATGGGCACGAAATGGCACCTAAACTAGCAAAGAAATCTACCCAAGAAGCCAAATTGCTCATGAAGGAATTAGAAACCCGCAAAGTCACTCAGGTTTATCGTTCATTAATACACCACATGGAAGAATCCATTGCTGCACTCTGCATGGCCTGGGAACGGGGGGCGGGAACCTTTACGGATGAGGAATGGGCAGACACCTGATATCAGGGGCGTAACACAGTCCGCCGCAGCCCCCACGGTGCGGGGGGCCCCAAGCCCCCTCGGCACTGCACTCTGGCCAGAGAGCTCCTGATTGAGCCTGAAGGGGACCCCTCTTCGTACCGTGCAGGGAGGCCCCCTCAATTTTCGTTACGCCAGTGCCTGATATCTGCGAGACACTCGACAGTAGCAGCTAGATTCCTTCTGGTTCAGTTGAACTACATCCACAGGGTCTACCTTAACGAGCCGCAGATTGTGGAAAATGGGCGTGGCCTCCTGCCTCTGTAGTTTAGCAGAATCTGGGGACCTTTTATACACAATGGTGCTGTAGCACGCTAGAGCTTTCTGGGGGGTGAGTGCTCTCCTTTTTGGTATCTGTTTTGGGGTAGACGATACTGCTGGACCCTAAGTGGGTCCTCCTGCCCATCTATCACTGGTGTAGCAAAACTTGAGAGGGACACCATGCATGGTACGTGGAGGGGCCCCCTCCAAATTCAATCAGGAGCTCTCCAGCTAGAGTATAGTGCTGAAGGGCCCCCTGGAGCTTGAGCCCCCCCCCTCCGCACCGCGAGGGCATGTGTTACGCCACTGGAAACAATATGGACCTGGCTAACAAACAATACAAACTGGCACTGCTTTGATTGGATATGACTGCAACTAAAAGAGTTGTTCTCCGATGCAAAGAAGTAGACCCTCCCTCCACTCAGGAGTGGCGAAGAGGACTCCACCTCTGCATGAGCATGCAAAAGCCAGTATATGATACCATGGGCTGCCCTGACAACTAAATAAAAATGTAATAAGCATCAGAGGCATGTTTTAAGATACTTTACACACACAGTAGATAAAGGGTGGGAGGAAACGCCCCACTCCGACCTCCTAAGCTACAACGCTACACACACATAGAAATGGGGCTGCACAAGTTATGTCACTGTAATATAGAGGAAAAAACACACAAGTTTTTTAATACTGCCCTTACCCACAGAAATCTGTGGCATGCTTCATCATAGGGCTGTTAAGTCACCTCCGCGCAAGCCAACGCTGGAGGTGGAGCTATAGGGAGGGGAGACATAACAAACAAATAGAAAAACACTGCGGGATCAAAAGAAGGGTGCAGAGAAAATACTTAGAACTAGCTAAGGGCTCTCCAAGAAAACCCTTTAATGATGGACTCTCTGGTCAGATTAAAAAGATAATTCAAAAACCAGTGGATGGTGGTATGGTGGGCTTTAATGAACCACTCACCCCTCCAATCTGCAAACTGTATTTTCTCTGTACCCTGCTTTTGATCCTGCACTGTTTTTCTATTTGATTGTTATGTCTCTGCCTCCCTAATGCTCCACCTCTGTCGTTAGCTTGCGCGGAGGTGTGTTAGTAGCCCTATGATGAAGCATGCCACAGATTTCTGTGGGTGAGGGCAGTATTAAAAAACGTGTGTGTTTTTCCCTCTATATTACAGCGACATAACTTGTGCAGCCCCATTTCTATGTGTGTGTAGTGATGTTTTAAGATACCCCTGCTCAACTTTCCCTCCTAGAAGGGATAAATACCAGCATCACATTGACACCTGTCCTCAGTAACAGAAGCACACTTTTTCAGATCCAGGCGGTGGGCAGGGACAGTTTTTCAAGGTATAGTCTGTGTGGATTGACACCAACAATACTCCTTGGTCACAGGGTAAGGGGTGGGTCTGTGAACTCTTGGAAACGCTTTACACAACATGGCGTCTCAGCATGTGCTAGGCAGATGGAGCAGCCTACTGGATTTAGGATTGAAATGGGCGGAACCTTACTGTCCAGTGGCCATGAACTGCTAGGGAGAGACTAAAGAAAGTGGTAGATACTTGGTCATGCTCCCCTCTTTCCCATGCAGTGCGAGGCCATTCACCCCCCTCCCTCCTTGCTCAGGTAGAGTGAGGCTCTTCAACTCCTTCATTGTTGTGCCAGCCCACTGCACCTTGTGCTTACACTGAGTGGTATCACAGCCCACCCCCTTTCAACACTGGCTGCTGGTAGTGTTAACTAGGGATGATCTTGTGTGCACCACACAACTATACGGACCAAGAGAATATTTCTGGTGTACTGCCCACTTCGCTGCTGGGTTGGAGACCTCACCACATGTGTTTGACCCTCTCATCAGTGGCGCAGGAAGGGGAGAGCGGTGGGTGTCGTCACTGAGGGGGGGGTGACAAAATGGGAAAAAGTATGTGTTTTAAACACATATTTTTGCCATTTTGTCAAGCCGGGGGTGAAAAGAAATGTTCCGCCCCTTGTACCACCTGACCTTGCTACGCCACTCCCTCTCATAGGCAATGGATGGATAGAATGCCTAGTAAGCCTTGTGAGTTTATCACCATGCACAATCTGCTAGGTTTCCACTGCTCAGATGAGGCTGCTGGGGTTTTCCTATGCGTCCTGCTTGCCTATTGTTCCCCACCCATCATACTACCCTCACCTGTACATCTTGAGCAGTTCAAGAAACGCACATGCTTTTGTTGCTGGATCCTAACTGGTGTTGCTCACGGATTCCACACCTGCAGCCCGTGGTGCCAGTTCACCACCCCTTGCACGCCCACCGCGGGGAGTTACAACCCACCCATTCAGATAGGGATGGTCATGTGCACACTCCCTCGCCCAGATGTTTGGACCCTCTCCTGGGCTTTGGGCAAGAGGAGTGCCAACTAACGAGTTAGATGCCATGCATGATTGCCTCTTGAGTCTTCTTCTAAGATCGCACTCCTGAGCTTTTCCAGGCATGCGTGCCCACTCAAGTCAAGTCAAATTTGATGTGATTTAGTTCTCTACTGAGAACAACAAGTTTTAAATACAATTTTTTTATAAAGCATTAATAGGCTACTCATTTCAAAACATTTTTAAAAAGCTCTTTAAAAATTTGAACAAATTATGACCTACGAATTCATCAGGCAGCGATTTAAGAAGCAAAATGAGGCCTTGGACTGTAATAATGTTATGTCGGATTCGAATAGGTTTTAAATACCGGCGTCTGGCCTCGACTAGTGTCGAATTTGGACATTCAAACAGAACGTGCGGTAAGTCTTGCTCTCCTCCGTCGCATAAATCACAAATACTGGTAGCATTTTCAATGTGGTTCCATCTAGAAGTAAATGCTTTTAAAGGGAGAATCCCAAGCCGTAATAAGATAATACAGCGCCGCACTCCATGCCCTAAGTTGAAACGGATATATTTTTGCTGATATTTGTATTCTGTTGACTCAGCATATTGTTCATAATGTTTTAATTGAGAGCAGTGCTTGATGTTGAGGTCGTAACTTATTCTCGGCCTCAAGTGTTTTAAAAAAAAGCCTCCAGTGCGCTGGAGTCCAAGATTTCAAAAGCGTGATTGCGCAGTTCGATACATTAAAAGCTGTATTTAAATTTTGTCTAAAAATATGATGCGATGATTCAGTCCCAAAATCGTGACGCTCTTCCCTCCAATCCCGCTCCCTCGCCTGTATATCATCCAATCAAGAACCGGGTGCGTTGCTGTTGCTTGTGCCTGGCTGGTGCCGTTCTGCTTTCGCATGTCTTCTCCAATATCCACCACTATGCTAGTCACGTTACAAAATAAACTCAATGCCAAGGGGACCTGGCACTCGACCGAGTAGCAGGACCCCTAGCACATTGTCTGGGACATATGTTCTACTCCATGGACGCCCTTTGTCGAAGCCTAGCTGTGAAATAGGAGATGACGTTACTAGCCAGCGGAACGCGTGAGAAGTAATGAATGCGTGATATAGGAATGCGAGATATGCTGGGCGCTTGGTGAAACAAACTGTCAGGGAAATGCTCTAAAAGTAAGTGCCATGCCAAGGCTGCCCGGAGGGCTGCGCAGCGGCCCCTCAATAGGGTGGCCGCCTTAGAGCCACAGGAAGGCACTAGAGTCGTCCTTCTAGTTTCCCCGGGCCAGGATCCAGGGAAGACTTATGGCCGACCCCACTTCCGGGGAGGGGGGGGGGGGGGACGGACAGGGGTACTTATGCTGTCCCCCGCCCAACGTGCAGCCTCTTCATGACATTTGGTTTTGTTTATCTGCGATGACCATGATCAGAGGTTCCTTGTGGTGCTGCATGAGACAATGATCTGACGTTCCTGGGAGGCCATTTTGCTCCAGCGCCGAGACGAACGGACTTTCCTGCATCGGCGGATCGGATCTTCCTGCATCGGCGGTGCCTCCGGTGGTGATCCTTGGACCAGCGACGCTCGTGGTTTCTTCCCAGCACCAGAAAAGGCCTGAGGAATGACCCCCATGATCCCTACCAAGCAGCCAGCCAGCAAGTCGACCTGGTAAGCGTCATTTTCTATCCTTTGTGATAGATGGGTCCTGCTTTCTTGCTTTACTTATCTTGTATGCCGATTTTTCCTTGATTGCTTGCTTAATCTGCTCTGCTTGATTTTTATAGTCTGATTACAATGTATTATTGATGCGCTCTGCTTGATTTTTTTTTTTTTTTTTTTTTTTGAAACCGTTTATTACAAGACTCAAAAATATACAAATATGGGCCTACAACCTTCCGGCCGGCCGCTAGCAATGAAAGGAGCATACGATATACATTTATAAAACACATGGTGCTGCGGCCGAGTATGCACAGGAGGTAACATCGTTGCGAGCCACACTATCCAGACCCCACTATACGGTTCCATTTTAAACTTAAAGAACAACAAATACAAACAAACCCACAAGGCAATCCTCAATCGGAAATAGCAGCACGTGCTCCCCTAGAGGGGGGATCCTAGCCATCCATGGGAATCTCAAGAGGGGGGAGAGATCAGAACTAGGGCTGGGTACACCTAATGCCCAGGTACCGGGGGGATGAGTTGGCTAAGGGGACGGGGCCGGCGACGGATCAGGCAATAACGGTGGAGCACAGATTCCCCCGCGGTAGGCGTTCCAGGGGCCCCATACTTTCACCCATGTCGCAGGCTTACCTCTCGCCACATACACCACCTTTTCCCGAAACATGCACCAATCCATATGTTCCTTCCAGGCCGAGACAGTCGGGGGCCTCTGGGATCCCCACAGTTGGGCAATATCACGCTTGGCAACCATATATCCCAGAGTCACCCACCACGTCTGTGGCACCGAGTAATCGGTAGGCTCCCAGACATTCAACAGGCATCTCCTCGCTTCGGGCAACAGCGCCACATGCGTGACCACTCGCAGCACCTCATGCACACCACGCCAGAACCCCTCCACCTCCGGGCACTCCCACAAGATATGCAGAAAAGTCCCCAGCGCACCACACCCACGCCTACACAAACCGTCCTCAGCATAGCCCATACGCAGGAGCTTTGGCCCCGTCATGTAGACCCTGTGGAGTATCTTGAGCTGGACGAAACGAAGACGAGCCGGTATGGCCACCTCTTTCGGGGAGGCAACCGCGGAGATCCAGTCCTCGTCGTCCAGCTCCAGCCCATCGGCTACCCAAGCCTCACGAAGGGCAGTCAACAAGTCTGAGCGGTCGTTGATCAGTTTTTTGTAGATCAGTGAGATCGTGCTGTCAGGGACGTGTCCATCCAGCACTCTATCCTCCAGGGGGGAACACTCCGGGATGGAGGCAACGTCCGGAAAGACGGAGCCCAGCGCATGCCGGACCTGCAAATACCAAAAGTACTCGCTGCCCTGCAACTGAAATTCCGTCTGCAGCATCTCGAACGTTTTAAATCCTCCCCTCGTCCAGAGATCCCCCACTTTGCTAATGCCTATTAGGTCCCACTTCTCAAAGCCCTTCGAGGTCCACAAGGAGCCCAACCGCTCAGACGCGTATAGAGGTGACGCCCGGGTCAAACGGTCCTTCCATCCCATAGCTGCATTGGCCGCGTGCCACACTCGCACCATGACACGCGTGGGGCCCGTTAGGCGAGCGTCGGGCGCGCTAGAGTAGAGCGCTCGATTATGGTCACCACCTGGAAGTAGCATCCTATCCATTTCAAACGCCGGGTTTAAGGCGGGCCCATATAGGCCCTGATTAATCGCAGCTAGCTGGGAGGCCCAATAGTACCGTTTAATATCCGGGAGGGCAATCCCCCCGTCATACCATGGGAGCGTCAGCTTAGCCAGGGCAATATGTGGCCTCCCGTCCCAGAACAGGCGGCGCTGCAAACTCTCCACTTCGCGGAAGTAGCGCGCTGGGACGAGGTCCATAGTGTTCTGCAACGCGTACAGGAAACGCGGCAGCGACATCATTTTAAACAATGCCGCCCAGCCGAGCGGCGAAAGCGGCAAACGCCGCCAGCGCGCGACATCCTCTTTCAGACGCTGGAGGGGGGGAAGCAAGTTCCGACCATACCGAGCCCCCGGGTCCAGAGTAATGAAGACACCCAGGTACCTAAATCCCTGCGGGGCGACCTGGATCGGACAGCCCCGCGGGAGGATAGGAGCCTCCCCGGAGAGAACATACACACACGATTTAGCCCAGTTGATGACCAGACCGGAGTTACGACCGAATGAATGCAAAACATCAACCAGTACTATGAGTGATTTACGTGGGGAAGCTAGGTACAAGAGAATGTCATCAGCGTATAGGGATACGCGGTCCTCATACTCAGGGGTCCAGCGGAGACCACGGATGGAAGGCTCCCACCGCAGCCACTCCGCCAGGGGCTCCAAGGCAAGTGCAAAGAGGAGCGGTGATAAGGGGCAGCCCTGCCGTGTGCCCCGGCCCAGCCCGAACGGAGCCGACACTCTTCCGTTCACCACCACCTGCGCCAATGGGCCCGAATACAGCAATTTGACCCAACTGATGAACCCTGGGCCAAATCCAAACTTCGCAAGCATCGCCCAGATGTATGGCCATTCAAGCGTGTCAAACGCCATGGTGGCGTCTAAGGACGGCAAAATGGCCGGCTCCCGTATGAACGGGGCACGTGCGAGCACACCGTGCAAACGCCGCAGATTAAGGGCTGTGTTGCGATGGGGAATAAAGCCAGACTGGTCCTGATGAACCAAATCGCCCACCACGCCGACCAGCCGATTGGCCAGTACCTTGGCAAGAATCTTGGGCTCCGCATTCAGTAGCAAAATGGGCCGATAGGATGTAACCCGGTCCCGAGGTCTCCCCTCCTTGTGGATGACCACGATTGTAGCCAGACGCTGGTCCAGCGGGAGGGAGCCCACCGAGTGTGCCGCCAGGAACATAGCCCGGAGGTGGGGTGCCAGCGTATCCGGTCGCAACTTGTACAATTCGATAGGGAGACCATTCGGACCCATGGCCTTGCCGGAAGCGACCGAGCGTATGGCGAGGGCGATCTCGTCGGAGGTGGGAGAGGCGTCCAACGACACCCTGTCATCCCCGGAAAGGGACGGCAGCGCGATATCACTGAGCAGGGCACAGGAATCCTCTTCCGAGCAGGGAGACACCGGGGAATACACCCCACGGAAATAATCCGCGAAGCAGGAGACGATTTCTTCTGGCTCAGTTACACACACACCATCCGTTTTCTCAATCAACGGGACCACACGATTCGCTCTCTCTTTTTTGTCCAACCACGCTATAAGTTTACCAGCCTTATCACCCACATCATACAGTCGCCCCTGTTGCTCTCTACTGAGGCCCCTGGCCGCCTCCGTGACGAGGGCCCTATAGGCCGCTTGCTTGAGTTGGAGGACATGTAATGCGGCATCTGTCATCCCACCTTCTAAATTACCCTCCAACTCGGCTATTTCAGCCTCCATCCGGGTCACCTCCTCCCGCTCGCGCCTCCGGGCGTGGGAAATAAGGGATAGGGCCTCCCCTCGGAGTACTGTCTTGAAGGCCTCCCATAGCGGTACAGCCGAAGGCACGGACCCCACATTCTCATCAAAATATCGCTGAAGGGATTTAATCAATTCAGCGCGAATGGTGGGGTCGCGCAGGTACCAAGGATTGATTGGGACCACCCTACCCTCACCCCTCGGAAAGACATCAAAGTGCAGTAGGAGCGGGGAGTGGTCCGAAACACCCCGTGGCAAATGGCGCACCTCTCCCACCCTCCCAACATAGGCCGCCGGGACAAGGACATAGTCTAGTCGTGAGAGACTACCATGGGCTCCCGAATGGAAAGTGTACTGCAGCTGCGTGGGGTGCTTTAAACGCCAGCAGTCCACTAATCCAAATGTATCCAAGAGGCCGGGTAGCCACGCCTGTGCCTGGGGGAGGTCCCTAGGGGGGTGACGATCCACAGTCCCAGATACCACCGCATTAAAATCCCCCCCCACAACCAAAAGCCCCCCCGGAAGGCCAAGGAGAAGGCGCCCAAGGTCCGCAAAGGTGGTCGACTGCAGCCCCGGAGGGATGTATACTGACACAAAGACAACCACTTTGCCCTCCAGTCTTCCCACCAAGACCGTGTAACGTCCCCTGTCATCGTGGAGCACCTCATCAATCTCCAACGGGAGCGAGTTCTTCACCATGATGCCCACACCCCTTGAGCCGGACGTAAAGCCCGAGTGAGCCACTAGGCGATAGCCACGCCGATTCATGGCGCAGAAGGAGTTGCCAATGAGGTGTGTCTCCTGCAGAAAGACTACATCGGGCGAGATTCGCTTCAAAAACTGCAGGACCACACCCCGTTTGATCCTGTCCCCCAGTCCATTCACATTCCACGACAACAAAGTTAGTTCCCTACCCCCCATCATATACAGAAGCCATCATTCGTCCCCCGGAGAGCACTTTAGAACTAACACAAAAATACGTTTGCCTTGTGATAAAAACGAACAACACCCCATCCCTACCCACCCACCCCAACAGAACTCCCCCCTCCCTGCACCCCTGCATGAGCCCGAACAGCCCCCCCAACGTGCAGTGTGCCTGTCGCCCCATATATAGTTAAACTAACTAGACCCCCTAGAGGAGGAGGGAGAACCCCCAATAGACCCAACACAACCTCCATAGGAGGGGAACTTACAAAAACTGACGCAGAATCGAAAGTGGCATCATTTTCGTCCAGAGTGAGGCCTAATATTAGACCCTCAGTCCCGATCCAGCGTGCCGTCTCCCCCCGCCGCCCCCCCCCCGCCCCCCCGATCACGATCCCCGGGCAGAGTATCCAGCCAGTCCCCGGCCGCTTCGGGACGATCAAAGAAGTGCGTGCGACCATCCACCTCCACACGCAGCTTGGCCGGGAAAAGCATGGCGTATTTGAGGTTGAGGTCCCGAAGACGGCGTTTGACGCCTAGGAAGCTCAGTCTCTGCTTCTGGACCGCTGGGGTGAAATCAGGATAAAAATTAACCTCCATATTGTCAAGCTTGACCGGTCCATGCAGTCTGGAGGTTTGCAGGATAGCGTCTCTGTCCCGAAAATTGAAAATCCGGGCGATGAGAGGTCTCGGAGGGGCTCCGACCTTCGGCCTTCCCCCGGGAACCCTGTGGGCCCTCTCCACAGCGAAGAATTTGCTCAGCCCCCGTGGCTGGAGATGGGTAGCAATCAGGTCCTCCACATAGAGATCCGCCGCCGCCTCCTCGTGTCCCTCGGGCACCCCGATAATGCGAATGTTGTTCCTCCGTGCCCGACTCTCTGAGTCCTCCAGGCGTCGATCCATAAGCGCACTCGCCTGACTAAGCCGGCGCACCTCTGTTTGCAAGGCCGCCACCTCTGTCGTTAGGCCCGATGCGGTGTGGGCCAAAGAATCTACTCGGTCGTTGGTTTTGGAAAGATCGGCCCTCACCAGGCCAACATCCACGAGGACTGAGTCAATCTTCTGCGCCAGTGTATCAAACCGCTGGCCCACCGAGGCCTTCATCTCGGCAATGGCGCCCATGACATCTCGCAGAGTCAGATCTGCGGGCAGGTCTGGGGCATCAGGAGGGCTCTCAGGGGACTTGCGCGGTCCATCGGGAGATCCCTTCTGGAGGGTATAGCGGTCCATACTGTTGGCCTGATGGACGGCGCCACGCTGGGTCGATTTGGTCTTTGCCCGGTCTCCATCTTGTTTCGTGGCCATGGCCACCAGTCTCCCAGTCGCACCAGCCACGTCGTGTAGGGCAGGAAAGCAGGGCCACGAGCTCCGGGGGGGCCCCCTCAGAGCAGCGGGGTGGATCACAGCCTGCAGGCAGGCAGGGTCTCCCAGCAAGGCCACACCAACACCAAGGGCTCCGCGACCCAACCTCGCAGAGACGACAAGGTGGTGTGAAAGCGAAAGCGAAAGTGCGGGGTACGCGAGTCGCCAGGCCCTGCCTGCCGCTGTTGTTCACTTTGTCACTGGATCACCCCACAGCGCAAATCCGGGGTCCGGCGAGGGGAAGGCCGCAAACCTCAATCGGTGCTCACTCCGGTGTCCGAGGTCCGATTCGGAAGCGGGAAACGGGTGCCACCTCAGCTCAGGTTCACCAACATAGTCCCCTCATCCAGGGCAGGATAATTTCAGGATAATCGTAGGAGGTTGCGGAGGTCCTCGGGAGCCTCGCACCTACGCGGCCATCTTGGTTGCGCGCTAGGCTCCTCCTCCCGCTCTGCTTGATTGATTTTTATACAGATTGCATTTTATCATTTAAGCGCTCTGCTTGATTGATTTTACATCCAGATTGCAATTTACCATCTATGTGCTCTGCTTGATTGATTTTACTTTCAGATTGCACTTTATCACTTATGCGCTCTGCTTGATTAATTAATTTTGCACTGCAATTCATCATTTATGCGCCCTGCTTGATTGCTTGAATCTTTTTGCGCTCCGATTTTTGGCGGGAGACTCGCAGTCCGACCCGCACCGCCCTCTCTCCCACTCCTCTACGGTGCTGGGCCTGCGCCTCCCTGGCTTGACCGGGACCAGGCTGTGCACCGCAGAGGAGAGGGACTGAGAGTCCATACCCTGTGCGGCTGAACCCCAAAGCTCGGCCTTCGCCCTCTGGCTCGCCCGGCTACCCAAGGCGCTCCACTGCACCCCCTCCAAGCAGCACCAACCATGGAGTCACGGTCCAATCCGGCAACATCGAAGACGACATGGAATGGAACACGAAGTCAAAGAGAGGACGTGACTCGTGCCCAAGCTCACCAGAAAAAGCAGCAAAGCTTGCCCGTGCACCCCCCGCAAACAACGCGATTCCAACCTCAAACCGCTACCTGGTTCTCCAAAGCACCCAGGACAATGACGCCCACCCTCAGGACCACACGGCATCTGAACCGGGACCTCCTCAGGTCCCACAAAGCTACTACGGATCCCTCCCATCATCCTGAAGAACTTAGCCACCCACAAGGACCTTGTGGAGCTACTGGAGGAACACTGCACCTCCACAATCAAGCCCCGGCAGGACCACGCCAAGATCACGCTCACCACACCGGAGGACTACAGGAGCGTGACCAGCATGCTCACAGAGCAGAAAATGGAGTACCACACCTTCTCACTGACCACTGCAAAAGCCCAGCGCTTTGTAATATCCCAGCAAACGCATCCCTTGGGCACATCACTCAGGACTTATCGGAACTTGGACAGCGGACAAGAACAAAAAGTTTCCCCTCTTTGTGGTAACCCTGTCGGCAAGCCAGGATGGGAAGCCAGCAGACCTCTCAGCTGTCACACGGCTCTGGAGTTGCACCGTCACCACAGTAGCACCTAGAGGGAAACGAGGACAGGTCATGTGCTACAACTGCCAGCGCTTGGGGCACACCTCTGCTTTCTGCCACCAGAAGCCAAAGTGCGTACGCTGTGGAGGCGAGCACACCTCTAACCAATGCACTAGGAACCGAGAAACCGAACCAGCAATATGTGCTAACTGCACAGGACCCCACCCAGCAAGCTGTCGCGGCTGTCCCTACCTGCAGAAGGCAAAGAAGTATGGACCGCGCAAACCACCCCAACCACAAAAGACTTCCCCACACTCAACTGCAACAGACCAGGGACAAAGGAAGACTTACAAACCCGCATTGGCACACAGGATCCCAACCGGCAATCCAACCAACAGCCATAGAGACGCGCGTGTGGATGGAAGGACATACGCAGAAGTAACAGGACCCAAACAGGACAGCCCACCCCCACCACCACCACCAACACCAACAACAACACCACCACCACCAACTGCCCCAGCACCATCCTGTGAAATAGGCTCAGCCATCAACTGGCAGGAACTCATCACGAAGATTGTGAAAACAGTCGCAGACATGAACATCCACCCTTTGGTGACAATGGTGGCGAATCTCATCGCCGGACTTTTCCACGGTGAAGAAAACACCCGCAATGGCAGCAAAATCTAAAGGAAACTCCGTCTTCTTGATGTGGAATGCTAACAGCATTCAGAAGAAAACTGCAGAACTCCTGCACCTGATGGAAACCATGGATGTGAGTATAGCGCTTATCTCCGAGACCTATCTCCAAGGAAGCCAGAAGCTCAACTTAGCAAACTACAGGGTGTACCGCACAGATCGCACCACCGGAGCCAAGGGCGGAGGAACAGCGGTGATTGTCAGCACAAAAGTGAAGCACCACGAGATCTCACTACCACCAGTGGGGAGCATTGAAGCAACTGGCATCCAGATCCAGACATCTGTAGGCCCCCTACTGCTGATTGCCGCCTACTCACCCCCAGGCAAGCTAAGCCCGAAGAACTTGGATGCTTTATTGGACCCACGCATCCCAACATTAATTGGCGGAGACCTAAATGCCAAGCACCAGTGCTGGAACTCTTGCGCGGCAAACAGCAAAGGACACGCTCTACTTGCCCACTCAAAAATGGAGGACTTTGTAGTGGCTGGCCCAACTCAACCAACACACTATCCAGGCACTGCACTGCATAAACCGGACGTTCTGGACATCGTCGTCATGAAGAATCTCTCCCAGTCTATGGAGCTGGAAACCTTAACTGCACTGACGTCCGACCACAACCCAGTGCTGATCACAGTTGGTGACATGTTTGAAGACCAGCAACAGGGTATCAGACACAACTACAAGAAGGCAGATTGGAGCCTATACAAGAGAAGCCTGGAGGAGACACTGGTCCCTGGCCCCATATGCTGCATTGAAGACATTGACCAGGCGGTTCACCACTTTACAGCTGCAGTCCACACTGCCATCGAGCGCAGCGTTCCAGAGCAGAAACTCCAACGCTGCTCTATCTACGACCTCCCGAAGGACATCAAGCAGTCGATTGCTGACAAGAACAGAGCCCGGAGAGAGTGGCAAAGGAATCGCACCCCCGACCTGCTGAAGAAGTACAACGAGCTGACAAGACAGCTGAAGATGCAAATAAGCCAGCACAGAGGTGAATGGTGGGAAGCAGCTACGCCTCACTTAAAGGACAACTCTCTCTGGAGAAAGACCCGACGCTTGACTGGGAAGAAGGAACCAAACCCACCGATACAAGGAAAGACTCACTTGGCATGCAGCAACAGGGACAAGGCTGAGGTCTTCGCTGACACGCTGGAGGCATCCTTCAGGCCTAACCAGGCAAGCAAACTGGCAGCAGAAGTTGAGCAAGAGGTCGCTAAGCACCACCGGGAGCACCCACCAGAAACCGAAGCTGCAAACGTTGAGGAATGCTCCACAGGCGAGTTATCGGCCCTGGTAAAGACACTAAAAAACGGCAAGGCACCAGGAAAGGACAGAATAGTCAACCAAGCCATCAAGATGCTCCCAGATGCCGCAGTGGATCACCTTGCTGAGATATTCAACGCGTGTATGCAGCACCAGTATTTCCCTAATGCCTGGAAAGAAGCAAGAGTCATCGTATTCCCCAAGGCTGGGAAACCACTACGAGATCTGGCAAATTACCGCCCTATAAGTCTGCTATCTGGCCTATCAAAGCTCTTCGAAAAAGTTATCCTTGCCCGTCTGGTGGACTTTGCGACAAGCGAAAACCTCCTCGCCAAAGAACAGTTTGGGTTCCGGAAAGACCACTCAACCAATCACCAACTCCTCAGAGTTGTGGACATCATCAGCCATGGATTTAACATCAAGTCTACTGGAGTAGTCTTTCTGGATGTAGCCAAAGCATTCGACCGAGTATGGCATGAGGGACTGCTTTACAAACTTATCAAGCTCAAGTTTCCAAGGTACCTGATTAAACTGCTGTCTAGCTACTTGTCAAAACGGACTTTCCACGTGGCGGTACGAGATGAATGCTCAACGTCACACCCAATCCTTGCTGGAGTGCCCCAGGGATCAATCCTAGGACCATTCCTCTTTAATATATTCACAAACGACATCCCCATGTACCTAAAGAAGACTTATCTGGCTCTTTACGCCGATGATGCTGCAGTCATCTCCCAATCCTTCAGCGAAAAGGAAGTGGCAAAGAACCTTGAAGCATCACTCAGCAGACTCTCCGAATGGTACAGCGACTGGCAGATCACCCTGAACACAAGCAAAACCACAGCAACGTTATTCACCAGGAAGCTGAACAGAAAACACCCAGCGATTCTCCTCAATGGGGATGAGATCAAATGGGAAAACAGCAGCTCCTACCTGGGGGTGACTCTGGACTCTAAACTCACATGGAGACACCACATAGAGAAGACCTGCCAGAAAGCAGCAACAAAACTGTCTGCATTATACCCACTCCTGAAGACTAAGTCGATGCCCTTGCAGAGCAAGGTGCGAGTAATCACCGCAATAATTCGACCAACCATGACGTGCCCTTCACCAGTTTTTAGTGGCTGCCGCCCGCAGTATCAGAAAGACCTGCAGATACTAGAGTGCAGGGCCTTACAGGTTGCAGCAGGTGCTCCAAACTTCACAAGAACAGCAGACCTCCACAGAGACCTAGGCGTTGAGATGTTGGACGACCAACTCCGCAAACTCGACAGGACATTCTACAAAGGATTGGATCAAAAAGATAACCCACTGATCAGGAAACTTGCAGACATTTCTACAAACCCATTTGACCGCTACCCGAGGCCCATCGAAGCGCTAACTTTGTGAAACTGAAACAGCAACACAGCATCCAAAAACTAATCACTGCCTGAGGGCAAATCGCCCCGGCAGGTACCCAAAACTCATCACTGTCAGAAGGCAACCACCACGGCAGCCATCAAAAGCTAGAAGACATTTGGCAGACGAATACAAGACTCTGCGATAAACCTTGCTGACACTTCCGCAAACCAAACTGACCGCAATCCGCGGCCTCTCACAGCGCTGACCTTGTGATCCAACCTCAACTGTGACAATGCGTCACACATCAATAAGACAACCGAAACAGCGACTAAAAAACTCAAAATGAATGTGGAGTAATGAGGCTATCGCCTCGGTATCCAAAAACTCACCACTGTCAGATGGAATCTGACAGGCGAAAACAAGACACACGGTGTGCTGCCTCTTGGTCCCTGCCGTCTCGCCTTGTGGTTGCCTGTCGCGCTGTCGGATGTGGACATTGAGGGGCAGAATCCGGCGGGTCGCGTGTCGCGGGTTGCGAGGTGAGAGTAGAGTAAGAGGGTGCTACTGACCCTGCCCTGTGCCCCTCGATGTCCACATCGAAATCTAATTAATGAGGTTGCTCCTGTGGAGGCCTCGCGTGCGCTCGGGTCTGGAGCGTTTGTGGGGTGTTTAATGCCCTCCCCTCAGTGCCATCTCCTCTGCAGGGGGCACTTTAACACGGTTTCTAGCCCAGTGAGTTAGCGAGGGTATTATTCATAGTAGTGGGATCGCGCGCATGCTCTCGTACGGCAGTTGGACAAGATTCCTATTGTTGTGCCCAGGCTCACAGTTTTCCCGCTCCCTGCGTCTGTGGAGTCTTTGTAAAAGTTATCTTTACAGTAGGGATGCCAGGCGCCGAGAGGTCCGCATGCTGCGGGGCGGTGCTTCCTCGGCTCCCCATGGTCGCCAGGCCTCCTGGGGTGGAGGGGCAATGCACGGCAGTGTGGGGTGTGGAGCGCCTGGGTTGCGCAGTGCTCCTAGGCTCTGACTGCAGGAAACCAGGAATCGAGCCTCGAGGTCGCGTCCACTTCCTGGGATTCTGGGCAAATCACTTAATTATCCCCGCGACTGAATTTCTAATGTAAATACGGTGCTCATGGACAGCGTTGGGCTCCCTGTCATTTTGCCGACTCCAGTATGGTCTATTGGGTATTATTTACGGGGTTCTAGATTTCTGGCATTCCATGAGACATGGTCTCTTATGCCCCATGACCGTGAGCTGGCAGATGGGAGAAGGTCTAAGGAGTCCGAGGCATTTGCCAGGTCCAGGTTCAGTTTGATAGCGGACACATGGAAGCCTTACTGCAATCATGTGAGAACAATTATGGTCACAGTTTTATATCCAAGTGAGTTTGCACCTTGTGCTGGTAACACCGGTCGCCGTAGCGCGTGTGTCGGAGATAACTGTGTGCGCTAGCAAAATATAGTAGAAAACAAGTCTCCAAGGGGGTACATTCATTGGGGAAATTGCCCACATGGCGAGTCTCCAGTTGCACAGAATGTCGCAATTCTGAGACGCCGTGTCGTAGCTCTGTGTGTTAAGGCACCGACGGTTGAGGCTTGATTGCACTATAAAATGCAGGCGTGATGGGTAGTTTAAAGCTTTGCGGTCATGTGCGTCTGGTATGATGGTTATGTACCCTCTTGGGCACAGGGTGAGTCCCAATATACTACTTACGCGTTTTAAGATCTTTAGAGAGAGGGAGAAGTTTTTACCGGCGGGACTTCGGTATTATTCCCAGCAGAATAAGGCGGCTACAGTATGGATTGGGAATCACCTTCTAGGTCATAAAGACAAATCGTATCTGTTGACCAGTTCTGGGAAAACAGCCGTGAGTCCTAGCGTTGGCTTGACACAATTTTGTTTATAGGCTATGCGCTTAAGCTCCCTGTGTCTATAGAATGTATCTATCTGACCTTGTGTCATGTAACCTATGCACATGTAAAGCGCTCCATGCACATGGGCCGATACCAAGCAAAAAAAAAAAAAAGTATTAGCATAGCACGGAAGTTATGGGCCCGGGTGCAAACAAGGATTATTGCCCCTGTATCAGCTGTTAGGGTAGTATACTACAGTATTCACTAGGGGGCTAGGGGTACTGCAGGGCGCTGGGCCCCGGTGCCACTCCACCTGCTGTACAAAAGGGGCTACTATAGAGATGTATGTATTGTAATTGCAGTGTTATAGCGTTCACTACCTCGGGCCAGACGTCAATGCACTTTCAGTGAGTAGCACACTACTCCGGAACCGAATAGGATTATCGGTAGTTCATCTTACGTTAAGTATAGAAGACAGATGGAGTGAAGCTTATATCTTGGCTTATATGTTGTCTGGTTCCGGTTGTTCTATGCATCTATCACATAGGTGCTGTTCATTCTAGTCCACATATGGGTTGGGGACGTGTCTAGCTGCCTGATCGGTCTCCCCCAGAACCTCCCCCCCCCCCCCCGGTGAACCACGGAGCTGAGACTCCCCAGAACGGTTTGTCCCAGGGGTGCATTGCCAAGGAGCACAGGCTTCCCGGGGGAGCCCAAGTGACTTGGCTGATAGGAGGAATCACACATTCTTCAGGCCCATAGGGGACCATTCATTCGCCTGGTGCAGTCCTGAGGCCACTTTATGGGGTATTGATAGCCGCAAATGCTGATAGAACTTTTTTCCCTGCAATTTTGGGCTTTAGGTAGCCAAGGTGGGTCCCCCGGACCAGTGCATCTGCAGCCCCGACTCGTGGGTTTGCCGGGTCTCAGTCGGAGAGGTTGTTTGATGGTATTTCATGCCACAGCGGGGGACTGGATCTGATGTTGGGGCCTTGGTTGCAGCGCCTCAGTAGGGCCTTGGCCTGTTCTTATTGGTGGTTTTTGGCTCTGGGTGGAGCACAAGAGCTATGGGTGGGGGCGGCTAGCTCTCGGTTGGCCAGGCAACTGAGCTATAAGGTGGACTTATTTCACCATATGCAATTGAATCACTGATTAGCCAATAGTTGGGCTTGTTATAGTTAGTGCTCCGTTTGTAGTAAATATAGGGATGCAATGACATGTGCTCAGTATGTCATGTAACTGGAGCTCATGTTTGACGTTTCAACACCTTTGCGTCACATACATTTACATTTGGATAATTGAGATGTATTTTTTATTGCACGTTAGATTAACGCTATGAATGTTGATCAGTCAGGCTTTTCAGTGAGCGGGACACCTAGTAAATGCGCGGTGTGCTGGTGGCCGGTCTGTATGCCATAGTCATTGCCTGAGCATACTGGGTAGCCCTGCAGATTAGTTTTAACTCTTAAACTATCCGTGAAGCTTGCGCAGGGCCCTGTCAGTGTCTTTTTATATTAGCCGGGTCCCCCGGGGACTCTTCACCGCTGTGTCCGGGATCAGGGGGAAGGTGTACTCTTAGCCTTCAGCACCTATGCTAAGCAAAGATGTAAGCTTAAGTGTTGAGGGTGATTTAATGTTCCCAGGTCTTTCAGAAGGGCTCCATAGGGTAGGATGACCCAGCAGCTAGGAGCAGCAAGGGTAGTTTATGTGTGCGTTCTCGACTAGGAAGAAAGTATGCATCGCGGGGACTGGCTCACCATAGGTGCCGAGGTCTGCACTGATGCTAAGGCCTTGGGGTCCCAGTTCACTTCTGAAATGGCTTGGGCTTCAGATACTGAAAGGATGTCCCTTGTTATTTATTCGATCGTTAAACGATGAGTTACTTGCGGGTTATCCGCGGGAGTAGAGTGTGAGGCTCCTGTTGTCTTTCCATCGTGTCTGTTTAATGCGGGATGGTTGTATTTGGGCACAGCCGTGTGGTGGGTCTTTCTTAGTTAGATAGGGGTTAGCCTGACTTTTATCTCCCTGTTTGTCACACATGGACCATGTCCCTAGGTCACACACATCAGGCAGTGCCAGGTTAACAGGGACGACTTGTACTAGAATATACAGGAGTGGTTCCCACCACGGTTGGTTAGATGGGATGCTGTCATATCTTCCCACTGGATCCCCTTAATCCAACACTCCTAATGTAAGCTGAGGATGCCTGTTGATGCTGTTAGACCTGCCATTAGTATTAATATTTCCAGGTACTATGAATTACTCAGTTGTACTCAATTCATGTACTTACAAGACGCATATGGGTCAAAATATCTCCTTGGACAGGACTGCCCCATCTAGATCAAGGAGAAGTAAACATTATATGGGTTGGCAAACTTTTGCAGACACCGGTGGTTAGCGCGCACACATGGGTGTTCTGGGAGTTTGGGGGGAGGTTAGCATGCATTATCTTGCCACTTCTCTGTCAGAGCCAGCAGACCCCTAAGGTTACAGCGCGCTCTAGGACACGTCATGTTGGAGGTAGGTCCAGGATGAAAGGCTTGCTGAGTGAGGCTCAAATCCAAAGCGATTGTGGTACCTTTCCGAGAGGCACATCTGGTTGGGCAGTATGTAATTCAAAAGTACAACCAGGGATACCCTACCTTTATGACGTATCCTGCTTATTCGTTGTTTTCCCTGAGTTTGGGGGCAGGTCATCTGGCCCAAACTGGTGGGTTTGAAGTTTGGTCGGGTCAATCGACCGAGTACAGCCAATTTTGCTGGGTATATCTGGGCAGGTAGGAAGGCCAGGAAAGAATTTAGCTAAAGCGCAGAGACAGATAGGGTACTATGGGGTATGTGATGTATCCTTCACTGGCAGGCCACCAGGCAGGGAGACATTGTACCTAGGTAACTTACATCAGGCAGAGATGCCCAGTGGAAGCATGTGGGGGACTGCACAGAACAGGATACTGCACGGGTTAGATGACAGCAAATTGTGGCGGCACTACTGCAGATGGCAAAGTAAACCTTACTGATTCACAGGCAGGGTAAGGTGGTGGTGGTGGTCCAACCTCTTTTCTCAGGATCACTCCCTGTCTAGTTTAGCGGTGCTAATGTACCATTGTTAGCACCTGCAGCGGCTCACAGGGGTAGCAGTCAAGCTTCTTTTATTTCGCCTGGGATGGGAGCTGGCAATGTCATAAGCGTTGCAGCCAGAAACTGATTAGGCCAAGACGTACCGGTGATGGTGCGACGGGCACTAAGCCGTAGAACCGGGTAAGTTTCAACATAATCCTGGTATACTGTCAGTTATAAACGTAAGGCGGTGGGCGACAAGTGAATAGGCACCACTTTCTGTCAGCTGGTGCGGGTGTGTGCTATTACCAAGAGAGTGCAGGTTGCCTTGTTAGTGCTGATATGGAGGGTTGGAGAACTTATACGGGCATCTACCAGAGCACATTTTGTAGTCATAGTTAGGTTACATGGATTATACTTGCTGGCATGTTACCAGTTGCTTCAGTTAAGCTAAGGCAACTTGGGAGTTGTCAGCGATCAGTCGGACTGCAACGGTAGGGGTTAGCCGGCTGGCAAGCCGTTAAGATGTGTGCTCTCACTCCGGCATGTCCAGGTATGGGTTATGGTGCCTAAAGTCGGCCCTGGGATGCAAGTTCACAGGCAAGTGAAGCGTCAGTCGGATAGGGGCATGGGTTCGACCGCTGGTCACAAGTTCAGATCCTGGTCGGTCCACCTAGCACTTCAGCTTTTTGAGGTTGTTGTAACAAGTATCATTGAGTCGAGTAACAAGAACAAGTGCAAGTACTCCCACCCTATAGCCTTGGCTGGCAGCTATGCAGGTTGTGGAAGTTGTCATCCAACTAGGGCGATATGATCCAGATGATTGGGGGAACCCCCTGGGTTAAACACAATTGGGCTACAAAGTATTAGAAGAACACTTGACATCCCCTGTATTGATAAAAGAGAGGTATTTACTTTGGTTCCCCTCGGGTCACTCTGTCCTGTCTGCTCCCGGGGATACTAGCAGAAGTTTAGGAAGGGCAAGGCTTCACATAGGGTGGTGACTGACGGAATGCGATGGACATACTCCAACTAGTGCTAGAATCAGATAGTTAGTGAAAGAGGAGTAAGGCGGGCTTGTTAACTCTTTCCTCACCTGCTATTGGCACTTCCTGGCAGGAGTGGCTTGTCAAAGGTATTGCTCTTCAGCCAGGCATTGTCAACATTGAACCAACACCTAATTATTGGTTTTAGGTCACACCAGTCAAAATTCCACGTGGAGTTTAGTAAGGATGGGGGGGCACCTGTCCAGAAGGGGCATGTTGGCCTCCGGTCCTGTATGGGCTAAGACTTGTTTTGGCTGGACCTGGGAGAGGCCCGGTAATCAGCATGTTGTAAGTAAAGAGGTCTGCCTTGGTGGGGGGCCCTGGTAGTGACGGTGGCCACTCCCAGAGCTGTGGAGGAGTTACAGGGCGATCCAGAGTCTGCAGATACCAAGGGGTACTTCATGCAGCAGCACAGCTTGGTGCTAAGCCAGGATACCCAGGGATGTCTTAGCGTTGTCCCCTGGAAGAACTACGGCGCCCCATTAGTCCTACGGGCGGTTGTGGGTCTGAGCAACCGGGGGCTGCCAGGAACGCTCCGCCCACCTCTTTCGGGTGGGGCGTGAGCAAGCGAGTGGACTGGTGGTCCACGGATGGGAGGGGTGGCCCCTCCCAAGATTTGGTATGCACCAATTGGCGACGGCTACGGTGTAATTTGGCTTATCAGATGGGCAGGCGGCATAAGGGTTGGCCTGCCCTAGGATCGCCCGTAAGATAACCCACCATGTTGGCATATTGGTTATGCTAATAAACCTGCAGCAAATTTCTCCACTAACAAGGTGTCGTGTGGTTTATTGATGTATTGTGATGTTGATATGTGACTACAGTTGCCGATATTGGCACTATGAGTTGTTGGTAGGAAGGCAAAGGGAATCAGGACAAAGAATACTGGTGAGAACGGGAATATGATATGACAAAGAGTGCCTTTAAAAATGCCACTGACAAAGAAACCCCCACAACAAACTGACAAAGTAAGAAAACCAAAATATCGAGTCTATTAACGTACTGAAGCCAATGGGGGAAATGTTTTGCACAAAAGGTAAGAAAAAATTGAGTTTTGGGTTAGGATAGGAAGAGGGCTTTATTACAGACTCGGTTTAAGTTAAAGGTTACTGTAAGGGCTTGGGTTATGGAAAGTGACATGCTTAGGGTCACAACTAGGGTTAAGGGCTAGGGAAGAAAGTAACATTAGACGTAAGGTACAAACAGCGAGGGGATGAGCGCGGCAGTGGCCTGCCCGCTGTAGGCTAACTTGACTGCGGGCTTACCCTTTTATGGAAACACATTGTTGATGCAAACTAGGGTGGCCTGTGTGTCGCTGTACAGTAAACTAATTTGTAGTGGAAACCCTACCTGGTCACAAGGAACTCCCCATACACATCTTTAGGCATCTAACATTAGGACATTTCGCAGCAGAAAGATGTAAGTTTCTGTTTTGTCAACAGTTTCTTTGAAAGTGGAAAGAAGCCATCTGTTTGGTCTTGAAAGCTTGCAAGTAAAGGATGCATTCAGCCAAATTAAGACATCCACATGTTCAGTTTGGTTAGCTAAAATATTTAGGGCGAGATGTACTTGTAAATTGCGCCTCACAATTTGCACTCGATTGGGAGTCGCAATTTATTTGTGACTCACAAAATAGTGTTTGTACATTGGCCATAGGTATTTAGCATGCGCAAACGGGTCGCAAACCCGTTTGCGCATGCTAAATACCGTCGTACATCTGGCCCTAACTCCCAGAAAAGTAACAGAACACGAACTAAAACACCAATTGATTATAAATATCAGCTCATATTCCATTAGCACCTAACAGTACAGTGACGTCAGTACAGTACTTGATTATGCCTCCGTAAATTAAGATGTATGATATAAGTGAGTTTATTTATAACCATGTGCTTCAGAAGGCTGGACTGGGTAAGCTTTCTGTTCGTCGTCAAATGTGATAAATATATGTAAAATAACAATGTTGTTATTATAATTGTTACTTGTAGATTGCTTTGCATTTTTCATCCTGTGACATAAAGCTAAGTTCTTTCGTAAGGTTTGCAGTGTTGCGTTGTTATTATTCACACTTTGCCCGTGGTACTCTGTCTGTATGCCAGAGACGAAATTCCAAAGGCAACTCGAAACGGAGCGCCTGCTCTCGAAATAAATGCTCCAGGCAGCCGAGAGGAGTATTGAATGTCTCAGAGCCCCGTCCTGTCCAGGAACCAACCGTGAATTCAGCACTTCTCTCTAGAGACGGAATGTAAGCATGGGCTTGAGGCACAGTCTGTCTTCTCTTTCTTTGCTTCATAAGACAAAACTTTGTGTTTTTTCAATTCGCTTGTTTCTCTCCACCCGAATTGGAGATGCGAAGGGGCATCTTTTCCTCATCTGGCAGCGGCCCACTAGCATACTCTTCCCTTCGACCTTCACCGGACTGAGGACTGGTTTAAAATGAAAACTTGTGGTTTTTAAAGGTTAAGTCCTCCCTATCAGTTTATCCTTAATTCTCATTTTCAGTCCCCACATTTGAAAAGACAGGGGGCTTTCTAAGCGCCATGATATCCATTAGAGGATGAGTGTCTGCGCTATACAAATACATTAAATAAATAAATAAAATGTCACCTTGCTGCGCTGCGTTGAGTGACAGGAGAAGGCAGGAATGCGCCATATTTATAATTATATGGCGCATTCCTGTCCTCTCCTTGCGCTGGCACACTATGTGCTACCTAGCTCCAACACAGGCACCCTTGCCTCATGTTGCAAAGGTGCCTACGTTGCTGGCAGGATTGTTTTTGTGCAGGGAGGGGCACTTTCTTGAACAAAAATATTCCTTTGAGGCGTTGTTCTCTTTCTGTGTGTGCTGCAGAATGCAGTACACTCACAGAAAGAGGAATAAGCAAGATATTTCTCCTCATTACGCATCCCTTGGGTACTCCACTCATGGTAAATCTGGGAATGTGCCAAAATGCATGGGTGGGTGCCTGGGAACACCCACGCTCCACCCATGGAACGCCTCTCTGGGTCATTTACTCCAGTTCACCAAGCACCACAGGGCCACGCAAGGTGGCTTACGTGGCTTGGTAAATCTCATGTAGTTTTTGCCTAGCCCTTGCCTTTTCTTGTGTGGCACAAAGTCGACGCAAAACCTTGATACATTTGACCCTAAATTTGTTTTTATGAGATCTCTACCCCATAAAATGTTGGAGAATGGCCCTTACAAATTATTGGAGTTGTTGAAAAATAATCAACAAGGGTAAGTGAAACTGTACCTACAGCTTTCAAATAGATCGGAAAGCGGCACTCGGCGGATGCTTTGTGCCAGAAAGTATCACTACAAATCACACCATCAGTCAGTAATCTGCACTTCTGATGCACACTTCTAACCACACATTCCTCACCTTTTGGTTCCTCTTCTTGTGAATACCAGATGCCAGACTAGAGACGTAGATTTTTCCTCGGCAATTCCCTTGCTTGCCGGTAAGTGGCGTCGAGCCAGTCCCACCCCAGAATTGACGTTGAGGCCACATATATCTGTCACCCCTTCTGACACGGATCAGGAGAGTGCTCCCTCAATTCTGTTACGTGACAGATCCTTTTTATTAAAATTCTGACAGAGGGCAAGGGAGATGCCGCCCCTAAATCTACAGGTCTTTTACCCTGCAAGGATTGCGAAAAACATATGTCAGTGACGTACCCTCATAAGGTTTGTCTCTGCTGTCTTGGCGCCTTGCATAACTCTAAATCATGCAACAACTGAGCTCTGATGAATCCAAAGGCCAATCAAGACTGCAAGCCTTGACTACGTTGCCGAGCAGTTCAGAAAAGCATGTAAGGCCTGGTCTGCTCTGAGTCGAGGAGAGAAACGCATTAACATTCCTGTGACCATTCTCAAGAAAGATCTTTGTCCCACTCAATCATTCATCAATCAGTCAATCAGGTAGGATTTGTAAAGCACTGCTTATCACCCCTGAGGGTATCTAAGTCATCAGGTAAGTCAAAGTCAAAGAAGAAACATAAGAAGTTGAAGTGAGACTCCCCTTCTTCCTGCCACTCTTATTAAGAGGAGTCATATGGACGTCACAGTGCCTCACAATCTCAGTCCCACTCTACCACTACGGAACCAATACCCCAGATCGCCCAGATACGTCCCAAATTCCCGGGGCCAGCACTGATGCCTGAGAAAGACTTCTATTGTCCTATCTGACTCTGAAGGTAATCTACAACGACCTCAGTTGAAGTCACGCCTCCACCTCAAACCCAAACTCAGAATGTACACTTCATTTGCCACAACACATTCAGACCCAGAACCCTGCAATCGTGATGATGAGTCCCTGCTGTATGAAAACCAGAATTTATTTTTGGATCTCCAAGACGCCGGTGGTCTGGATACATCTGGCACTGGCCTCAACTCTCCACCTGTCCCTTCCTTAGAAGATTCAGCATCTTTTACCATGGTTATGATCAGAACTGCAGAAGTCCTTTACCTCCAACTGCTTTATGTGGAGGTCAAAACAAATGTCCTTATTGGAAGCTCTGTAGCCAGGGCAGACATCTTCAGTGCCACTATTCTCCTTTAACAAGACCTTCACAGACACTTCAGTGGCCATTTGGAAAAAAAACAGGATCTTGTCCACCCTGTCAACAAATTGCAAAGTGACATAGACTGGCTCTGGGGATCCATCTTTCCACCTCCAGCATCCCATACCAGATATTGTTGTCGTACAAGCATCTAGAAGCAGGTTGAACCCTAACTTGTTCCCCACCACACCACAGACAGAGAATTTAAACAAATGGAAGCCTTTGACAATAGTATGTTCTCCTCTGCGAGTTTGTCTCAGAATGAGTTAACTTCTGGTGCGTGACTCGCACATGTTGTGGGACAAGGTGGATGAGATCTTTCCTGCGTTCCCTAATGATCTCCAGGACAAATTGGCACAGACAATGGAAGATGGCCAAGACGCTGTAAAGTATGTCATCAGATCAGGCCTGGACACTAGTGAATGTTGAGTAGGGCAGTTGGTACCAGTGTGGTGCTTCAGCACCACATGTGAATAAGATCTGCTGACTTCTCAAGTGATGTCCAAGCATCACTAGTTGGCATGCCATTTGAAGGCACCCACCTCTTCCGAAACACACTGGCTCTGCCTTCGGGCGCTTTAATGAAAGCAAAGCTACAGCAAGCTCCCTAGATATTTCAGCACCCATGCATATTTTCCCCAACAATATCACAGTTTTTGAGGCTTTGGAAGGGGCATCCACCAGAGGCAACACCAAAACCTGCCTCCCCAACAACAGACCTTCCAATCCTTTTGAGGTAGAGGTCGGAGATCCAGCTGACAGAGTCCAGGTCTTCAGGAGAAATTTACTTCTTGGTTCCGGGAGTCTGATATCTGGCTGCCCCGACCGGACTTTGTCGAGCTGGGACTGTGTGACCGAATCCGATCACCCAGAGAGCACAGAAATGCCCAACTAAGGACCACAAAGTTTACCCACTAGCAGCCAGCAATGGACGGAACACCGGACCTGGAGAGAACACTGCACCTTCGGAAAGGACCATCGCAGTGAACCATCGTGTGATCACAGAGCAGCAAGTGCTTCCTGTTCATCCAGAGCTAGATGTCCAAAGTTGTAGAAAACAGCTAACGTGGGTGAACAGGGCAACGGTTGCCCGTTATGGACAAAGCTACTGCGGACTCTCACAGCGGTGAGCTAATTGCTACCGTTTGCTGACCTTGGTGCCAGGTCTACAGGTCCTTAGGATTGCTAACGGTGGTGCCAGGTCTACAGGTCCTAAGGGTTGCAGGCCGCCACACAGAGCGGTGGACATCTTGGATGAGTCAGCCACTCACAACTTCTGACCCACTTCATAGCCCAGCTGTAAAAATCAACGACCAAGACCAGCATTCAGTTTTATAAAAGTATACAAAATGTTATTTCTGAAAATGAACACTTTCGCCTCCCTTTCTCACGAAAAGCCACGTCTAATAATCAGGTCGGATCCACTTGAACTCTGCAGGGACTCCTGGAGCCCCCAAAAGGGCAGCCACCATGGACTGGTTTGCCTCCAGTTCTGTCACACCATTCTCAGAGCAAGCACTAATACTCGAACCTCACTGTCTAGGTCCCACTATGTAGACATCCCAAGATCCTTTGCAAACAGGGAACAGATGCTACTATTCTAAAGCGACTGACCTCTAACTTGAGTACCACACCCCCAGCTACCTTGTTCCGGGGAACATCCCTGAAAGAAACTGAGACCTCTTTCCACAGGCCCCATCTTAACTCCTTGATGTCCTTGAGAGACCTCGCCCTATAACCAAGAAGATGCCAAGAAACTCATTAAAAAAATTGCAAGCTACCACGTAACCCCTCACCCCATTACAACCAAACAACCTGAAAACACATGGTTTGAGCTCTTTCTCCATCACCTACCCCCAACCTCTTAGCTAATGACACCAAAACCTTATAACATAGTCTGTCCAAACAATACCCCAAAACACTCATAGCAAATTTCTAGCACAACACATCCAAAGGACAACAGAAAACAGATTTCATCTTCTACACCACCTGCCCAACGCAATGGAGAACTAATGTAGAAAAACGCTTACGAATACTACCAACATCCCATACAGCCAAAAACTGCTGATCTCCAACGCACACATTTTCGAAGGCAACACTACTATTACACTATACAGAAATGGTAATGTCATGATGCAAGCCAATTAATTAATCTGTGCTCATTTGTATACATATCACCAATGCTACAAAACTTCATCGTCCAACAATCCTACCACAACCCAAATCGCTTACCGGGGCACAACACAGGAAGCAATACACACAAGTCACGCCAGAAGTTCATACTCCATCACTATGACTTCCATACACTCAGCCCCGTGACATGCGCCTCTGTTCCTCCTACCCCACTCTCTCACGACTCCACTCCAACCCCTCACTCTCTCATAGCAGAAAACACCAAAAGCATATGTATACCCCCTGAGAACCACTTAAAATGCAGTGGAGCAAAGAAAGACAATCATAATCCCCTTCACTGATGAACCTAAAGTGGCTACAAATTGAAGCACACTGCTGCTTCAAAACTGTTTGTCTCACAGAGTTCTACACACCGGTAAACCAGACTAAATAGCATCCAAATTCACTAAAGTGGATCAAATGAGAACTCTAAGAAGCTCCAACACACTTCTTCATCCTCCTCAAAAAACAGAAAGCAATACCCCAAAATCTGGATCTCCATCCCAGTACATATCAGAACTAATACTTCCTTTGTGAGCTTTAAGAGACAACTAAACTTCCTCTGAAACCAGCACCTTATCCCTCCAGGAAACAACTCCTAACACACCCTGGAAACCACCTCACAACTTGCATAACCCTCCAAAGGCCTGTACTATGACTCAACACTACAATTAGACTATATTGTTATGAACTGATAATGACTCGACTCTCGATAATACATCTTTCCTATATTGTGATTGACTGCTAATGCCTTAACAATGGTGTAAAGCGCTCTGATACCCTCCAGTCTTGCAAGCGCTATATAAAACTCTTTAAATAAATGAAAAATAAAAGACAGGTGGGTGCTTCAAACTGTCCAGGATGGATAGGCCCTATGTTTTGTCAACTCACACACATACACAGACAAACATTCCACCTACACCAGAACAGATTCCCAAGGTCCACTTATCTTACTGAAGGAAGTCCATGCTCTCCTGGATAAAGGAGCCATAGAGAGGGTGCTACCATCAGAAATAGGTTCTGGTTGCTACTCTTGTTATTTTTGTCCGACCAATAAGGTATGGACTATTTTCGATCTTCGCCCTCTCAACTTCTTTAAAAAGTTAAATATGCTCACCTTGCCCAAATTGTGTCTGCCCTGGTTTCTGACTGGATGGTGGTGTTGGACTTACAGGACTCTTATTTTCACATCCCTCATCTGCAGTCCCACAGGCATTGCCTGTAGTTTCTGATTGAGACGTCTAACCTCAGATGCCTCACCTTTTGAATACTTCCCCAGGTTTCATACTGGATCTAGAAGGTCTTTGACAGTACTCTGTGCAGGCGGCTCTGAGTTGATGTCGTTCCACGTGGGACGTGAAGTGAAAAGGCCTGTATAGGTGCAATCCATGCATGCTGGCATCAGTTCCTTTCTCTCAGCTCTAACAGACACCGATTTAGAGCTACCCCTCACCTCATCAAGACTCAAAATTGTACTAAATTACATTGTGCAAAGGAATTATGTAATCTCTCAGATCAACAGGATTTAAACCATGTGACTGACCCAAATGTGATTTACCTTTGGTCATTTGAGATCGGAAAGTTAAGCTCTACGTGGTGAAGCACTGCAAAATCCTGCACTGTGATCGGTCAAAGTCTGAAGGTAGGTCCCGGACCCTCACCCGAGGTCGCACCCAGACTGGTTTTCTTTATGCTGTAAGTCCTCCGGGAAGTCCAAAAAGAAGCGCAAGAAGTCCCAGTGGGACTAGGCCATGTCCTACTGTTCTTGGTTTCCCGAGAAAGTGCAGTTTGTCATTGTGCCTCCAGGTCACTCTCCTGAAGTCTATCCACTTCGGAGTCTATTTTGACCTTGGTTCTGGGGCAACAGGAGTTTCCGGGTCCATTGATGACACTGCAGCAAGTCTAGGAGATCCACAACGCCTTTTTGTATCTTTTTGGCATGTTACCGACTCCCTCTGGTGTGACTACGGGCCTCAAGGAGCCTAGACACCTCCTATCTGGGATTCAACAAGCAGGTTCGCCATCTGCACCAGTTTGGCCCTCTGCATCCTCTCAGGGGTCTGTACCGACTTTGGACTGAACTCCAATGAAGCTGGCGTCATCAAACCTGGACAACGACAGACAACCCATTGTGCTGTCCCATGCAGAGATGGCACTTTCCGACATCTGGGCTGAACCCTCTCTATCCAAGTGGCGATCTTTTTTACAACCTTTCTGACTCACAGACAGTCCCTCTACCTTCACTAAGCCTCAGGTTCTCCAAGAGCTCTTCAGCACTGTGGGGTGGTCCAATGGGGCCTACGATGGTGGAGATGAGGTTGACCAATTGTACTCAGAAGAAAATGAGGGAGAATGTCCAGAATGCCAGTGGATTAGATACCTCCACAGACACTGGTCTATTTACCCCCAGTTCCTGCCACAGAAGAAAGTGTCTTCTTCGCTATGGTTGTACATAGGGCAGCAGAGGTACTTGATCTTTATCTTCCCACTCAGGAGGTCACAACCAATGTTTGGACTGAGGTGTTACAGCCTGGCTAGTCGAGTTCTGACCTCTGCTTCCTTTTAAAGATTTTCTTACAGATTCACTGTTGAGTACCTGGACCAAATCATGCTCAGGCCTCCCGTGCATCGTCAGATCACCAGATGCCATCACCCTGCTCCAGACATTCCTGCCTTTCTCACTGAGCACCCTACTCTGTAAGGCCTTGTGGTGTAGACTTCGGCCAGCAGAGGTAACCCATACTCGCTTTCCACTACTCCCCTGGACAGGGTTTCAAAGGAGATAGGGACCTTTGGCAAGAGGGTTGTCTTCTCTACAAGTTTGTCTCTTCATTCCATCCACACCAGCTGCCGTTTAGGGCGTTATTTTCATACCTTGTGGGATTCCGTAGCCCGAGTGTTGCTCATGGTTCTGGAAGAAGCCTGTGCCAGTCTTTCCCAGCCCATGTAAGATGGTCTTGATGCAGCAAAGTTCACCATCCACTGCACCTCGACTCTACTGACTCCATCTGTAGGGCCATCTGCACTTTTATGGAGATGCCATTTGATGGTTCCAGATTGTCTGGTGACAAAGCCTATTTAGCCCTGCAGCACGTCAAAGATAGTAGGATCACACTGCCCTCTCTGGACCTTTCTCATCCCCCAAGCCAGCCACATCAACAGTTTTTCAACAACCAATACCGTCAATAGTCCCACAGGTATAATATGGCCACAGCAGAAGGCATCAGGAACAGTGGAGGCCCAGTCTTCCACACCCATCTTAGCAAGCCTTTCTTGACACATTGACACCATTTCAGAGGTAGGCATTAACACTTTCTGCCAGGTGAGTCCTGCAAATTGTTCGCTGGTGTTATGCTTTACCATTTGTCAAAACCCCGCCACACCTACTACCATCTTCAGAACGACTGACAGAGGAATGTCTGTCGATCTTTAAGTAGGCATTGCAGACTCTTTTGGCCCAGGAAGTCGACTCTTCCCTCGACTCTTCCCTCTCCATGAACCGCCAGATCAACGCTGTCGCCTCCACTAGCTTCAACTGCCTGTGCATTCTCCGCAAAACTTTCAAGTGGATTCCCCCGACTGCAGAAAGACCGTCACTCATGCACTCATAACCAGCCGACAGAGAAGAGATTCTGTCGGTTAAGTATGCCAGATGGCTAATGCAGGCTCTGCAGTGGGATCTGAAGTCCCAGGAGGCACAGCACCAGGGGGATCTTTCCGATTTAGTCCAGATTTTGGTGGAGACTGCAAAAATTCGGCAGTGATGGCTGCAGGATTGCAATTGGGCCAGTGGCAGACCCTGTTCCTTACCCCGACCAGAGCTCACAGTGGTGGTAGATGCATCACTTCTGGGTTGGTGAGGCCATCTGGGAGAGGTGGGAATAAGAGATCCGTCTAGTGGAGGCCCGGTTCCATATCAACCTTCCGGAGCTGAGCGCCATCGATTTGGTGTTGAAAGCCTTCCTGCTCTCTCCATCAAAGGGAAGCTGGTGCAGGTGCTCTTGGACAACACCACAGCCATGTGATACTGCAATAATCAGGGCAGGGTAGACCCTATACCAAGAGGCTTGCCGTCTCTAGACGTAGTTAGACTGCAACTTGGTGGGTTTCTTGAACACCAGAGCAGACAAATTAAGTTGTTGGTGCCTTGCGGGTCACAAATGGCAGTTACATTTGGAGATGATGTGGGATCTTTTCTATGAATGGGGAGAACCCTGCATCAACTTCTTCACCACCGCCGAGAATGCCCATTTTTACTCATTGGAGTGTCAAAGGTGTCTGTCACTCTCACTCTAAGACGCGTTCTGCGTAGAGTGGAACTCTGGACTCCTGTATGCCTTTCTGCGATACCTCTCCTGCACTGATTCCTGAAGAAGATCAGGACAGGCCCAAGTCATCTTAGTGGCTCAAGATTGGGCAGGCAGAGCATGATATCTCGAACTCCTTGGCATGAGCTTGTCCTCCAATCAGGCTGCCCCTTCTGGAGGCTCTCCTGTCGCAGGAGCAGGGCAAGGTCCCCTGTGCACCTTACATCCCAATGCTTGGAGATTGATCAGTGGCAGTTGACTGCTTTCGACTGTTCTCTAGAAGTTGTTGATGTCATCTTGGCCGACAGGCATCTCTCAACCAAATCTTAATAGCCCTGCAGTTGGGAACGTTCGTGACCTGATATGCTTCTAAGCTGATTGACCCATTCAATGCCAAACTGTTCAAAGTTTTTTTATGTTGTCCCTGAACAAGCAAGGCTTCCTTTGGGCACTGTTAAAGGGGAGTTGTTGGCTCTTTTGGCCGTTTTACGATTGTGGGACAAGCCTTCATTACTTCAATCTCATGGTATTATGCAGTTTCTTAAAGGTTTACAACACATTTCCTCGTTCTCCTGCTGGTATGCACCAATGGAACCTAAATTTGGTCCTCACATTCCTCATGTGTATGCCTTTTGAGCTCCTTCACAGTTGTTTTCTAAGACTTCTTACCCTCAAGACAGTGTCTTTATTGCGCTATAACATCAGTTCGGTGGGGCAGCGAGTTACAGACCCTTTCTGTATACCATGTTATACCCAGACAAGTTAGTCCTCCAGACATGAGATTTCCTCTTTTCAAAGTGGTGACTCCATTTCATGTTGTTCAGACCTTTACTATTCTGGCGTTCCTTGCTCCACCTCACCCCTCGAAGGAGGAAAAAAAGACTTCACCATTTGGATGCAAAAAGAGCAATCAGCTTCTATATCAATTGTACCAGAGACCAACGGGTGGATGATCATCTCTTTATCAAGTTCACTGGAGCGAAGAAAGGGAAAGAACCATCAGGAGTGAGCTGGTTCATGCTCTGCATTAGGATTTGCTATGCACCACCCAAAATGCAGCGTCCTGAAGGCTTGTGTGCTCACTCTACCAAGGCTAAGGTTGCTACTACTGTGTTGACCTGTAGGGTGGCTGTTCTAGACATTTGCCAAGCTGCTACATAGTTTTCACTCCATGCATTATCAGGGCACTATTGTCTGGGCAGCCAGGTCACCCGAGAAGGTGATTTTGCCCTCTCGGTTATTCAGGAGTTTCTGGTTTAAGCCTGTTCATGGGCCCAACAGCTAGGGGTTATTGCTTGAGTATCTAAAGGTGGGGGATCCGCGGTTAGGAGTCTGTACCAAAAAAATAACTTTGGTAACGCTTTTACTGGTAGAGACTCTATCTAACTATGGATTCGCAGCTCCCCGATCCGTGAACTGGTCCCTTCACATAAACAGATCCCAAATTTGGAATCTGAACACTGGTCAAGAACAATCTGTTTGGCATTGCGTCTGTGAAGAAAGCAACTGATGTCAGTATGCATGGGTCATGCCTATATAGGCCTGCTCACATCATGTCTGGTGCAGAATGCTGTTGATGCATATCCCCCGGCACCACCTGCCCTCATGCAGGTCTACCACTAAAGAATTTGTGGATTCAACATGATGCTTGAGTAAGTATTCAAAAGGTGAGGATACTTCGGTTAGATAGGGTGTCTACCAGGAAAAGAGTTACTGAAGGTAATTAACTTATTCTTTGGGTTAGCCTCAAGCACTTTCACTTCCTGGAGCACCCCTTTGGCCTCACCACTACTCCTTGGTTGTTCACAAAAGTGGTGGTTGGGGTTGCTGCCCATCTAGGGAGGTTTGGAATACCAGTCTTCCTATAACTCAATGACCAGTTGTTAAAGGTGTGCTTGCCTCATTCAGTCGTGGACCATCTCCAGGCGCCGGCCCTCCTTGCGATTCTTCATCAATGTGCTGAAGTCACACTTAACTCCTTCACAGAGGCTCCTTTTCCTTTTCTACAGAGCCATCCTGGATATGATGCTGTTCCGAGCCGCCGCTCTGCCTCAACTAGTGCAGGACATTCGGGCTATGACAGAGATGTTTCAACCTTTGACCTGGCTCGCACTGCAAGTGGCTCTGAGACTTCTTGGCCTCATGCATCATGCTAGTGGACCATGCAAGGTGGCACATGTATGCTCTGCTGTAGAATCTGCCAGGTTCCATCCAAGTGTCAGAGGAGAGTGCAACAGACCTACAGTGGTGGCTGCTAGACTGTGATTAAACCAGTGGCAGACCCCTTTCACTAACCCACCCAAAACTAAAGCTTATAAAGGATGCATCGTTGTTGGGTTGGGGATGTCATCTGGGTAAGTTGGAGATCAGAGGACTCTAGTCCCTGGCTGAGGACTATCTGCACATAAATTTGTTGGAGTTGCAGGTGATTTCCTTTACAGTAAAATGTTTCCTCCCAGCCATCAAGGTGGAATGGGTGCCTCACAGATAACACCATTGCCATGTGGCAACAACAACAAGGAGTGTAGGGTATGGTTGTGGGCTCTGTGCCAGGAGGCTCTACGACTCTGGAACTAGCTCAGTGATCAGTGCATCTCTCTAATTGCACAACAACTGCCAGGATCTTTAAATAATATGGTGGAAAACTCAATTGGTGTTGCCTAGTGCGTCACAAATGGCAATTACATTTAGAGGTGGCACCAGTTGCCTGTCAACAATGGGGAGAAGCCTGGACGGATCTTTTTGCCTCTGCCAAGAATGCACAGTGTACAATGTTTCCATGTTGGAGGTCCCAAGACCGTTCTCCCTCCGAGATGCCTTTCGTTTGCAATGAATCTCAAGACTCTTGTACCCATCCTGCTTCTAAGTTGTCTGCCCAAATTTCAGAAGAAGGGCAAGAATGTCAGCCTAGTGGCTATGGATTTTGCCAGGAGAGTGCAGTATCCAGACCTTCTGGCTATGAGTATGTTCCTAATGATTTGGCGCTATGACAGGAGCAGGGTAAGGTTACACCTATCTCTGCACACCTTACATCTCCATATTTGGATATTAAGCTGCTACAGTTAACTGCCTTCAATCTTCCCTCTGGCATCCATCCACCAAAACAATCTATCTTGGAAACTGGGATAAGTTTTTTGTTCTCTGCATAGCCAACACTTACAAGCCCATTTACAGTAGGGTGTCCCAGTACACATTTCTCTGTAACTTCATAGGAATAGTCTTTACAATCAAGCTGTAGCTGTTTATGTAACATACATTATCCAATTAGAAGGGCACCCATGCTTATTTTTACGGTTTCAAGCTAGAGCACTTGTACCACTCTGGAAGATAATTGGCAGGAATGGGAAAGATAGATGAAGGCAGTGGTGGAACAAGGCAAACTAACTTTAGACAACAAATGGCAACTCACAATGTGCTTTTTGTAGTATGAGACGAAGTTCTACAGTAGTACTACTCACATAATACAAAAATGTATTCACTAACGTATTAGTGGATTCCTCATATTTGTGCCTCTTTTTGCTTTTTTGTGCAGAGAGCACCTCCATGATGGCAGAGATCTCCGCAATCGTTAGCATATGTTTTAATAGTAAATGACAGAGGGCCAGGGGGGAGTGGTTGGAAAGAATAAGCCCATTGCAATCCACAAAGTACACATCTAAAGTTACTAAATCCATAAAGGTGACAATGTAACAATAAATGTACTCCAGCAGAGCCTTGCAGTAAGTTCAAGCAGCACACATAGCCACTCACACATACTGCAACACTCTCCCACAGAAAATGATGGCTGCAGGTACTTAAAATAAAACCCTATAGGAAATAATGTTAAATACATACAATTATTTGACTTTAAAAAAAATAATATATATTATTTAATGTGTAGAAATAAAATTATTATATAATTATTTTAATATTTAGATTTTTAATAACATTTAAGAATACAAATAAACTTGTTAAAAACAATAATTTACATTCATTCTACGCAGAAATTTTGACACAGTGTAATACTTTTTAAATTAAAATGTTACTGTGAATGGGATTTTTTTTTTTTTAATTAATATTTAGGAAATTTACATTGAATATATTTTAATTAATACATTATTTACTCCCCAATAAGTTTATGAGTTAATGTGCTGTATCATTTTATTTTACAAGTTCTGGGTTTATAGTAAATCTAGGAAAATATTTTACATTTATATTCCATAATAAAATATTTTTAAAATTATACAGATTCTGAGAGACACTCTATTGCTCCAGTGTCACCTGCTTAGTATTCATAAACAAAAATTCCCCAGGTCAAAATAAATCCACAATCACTTCAATGTTCATTCCAAATATTTGCTTCAACGATAGAACTTAAACATTGTTTCTGAATCTAAAAAGCATCTTTACATCAAACAACCAATGTTTTTTCGTTCCTTATCCAGAACTTCTTTAAGGCCATAAAATGTCATTAGTAGTTTATTGAGACTATCCAATAGAAATGCAAAAGACACACAATTGATGGACGGAATGCAGAACAAATCAAAACATTCTCACCCAGTCAAGAGATCTGGGTTAAATCCATCATTCTTTTGCTCACCATGCCACACCAGTTTAGACCTGGCCATATGCAAATCAGTCTTGACCCTGTGCCTCATGGGAACAGTTCAGCCCGATCTGCCAAGCCAGGTCCTCCCTGGACTGGAAACAATCATCCTAGGACCGGTTTTGGGGTATTCAATAGAAATGACACAAAAACACAAGACATTAGCATACCATTACATATATGCCTATAAAAACATATTTATAAAACCCTTATCCATCATAATTAAAATTTGCTGATCAGATAGTTTGAACTCTTAGTCGCGTATCACTAGCTACTACAATATATTGTTAAAAATGAGGCGGTATATCTCAATATACAGTACAGTAAGGAACATTTACACTGCTACATTTGCCAAATTGTTACAAGGTAAGATACTATATATATATATATATATTCACTGAAAAAACCATAGGTTTCACACGTTATAGTTAGCTGGACATTTTACTGATAAAAAACCAATGGAAGTCCCCCGTTATAGTTACTGTAGGCAACTATAACTCACGCGACCGCAATCCTCTGCTGATGCTAATACTGTATTTAGACACTTATTTGCCCATGTCTTCTTCCATAAAATTTTAGCTATACATATATTACAAATATTTTTTTTTCATAAAGACACATATGTCATCAGCAGAGGATTACGGTCGCGTGAGTTATAGTTGCCTACAGTAACTATAACGGGGGAATTTCATTGGTTTTTTATCAGTAAAATGTCCAGCTAACTATAACATGTGTGAAACCTATGGTTTTTTCTGTGAATTTGCAAGGTTTTTTAAATGCTAATTCCTAACTATAACGTGTGTGAAACCTATGGTTTTTTCAGTGAATTTGTACGTTTTTTTAAATGCTAAGTTACTTTACGCCATTTGTGGCGTGCGCGCCCACTTAACGCAGTTCGTTCCGTGCGCGCACAGTGAGCACGCGGTGCGCTTGGCGCACCGCGTGACCACGTTACGCTAGATGGGCCATGAACGCACGATGCGCTTCGCGCACCGTGCGCACATGGAGGTCATATGATGAGCTTCGTTGTGACAGGTAAAATATATATTTTTTTATCTCTGATGAGCCATGCAGAAAAGGTGCCCTTCGGGCACCTTTTGCACACGGGGTAGGGAGAATGTGGATATTTTTTTTATTTTTTTATTATTTCTTACCGTACGCGTACGGTAAGCGTAATCGGCAAAATTTTCGAAAAAATTAAAATTGCCTTTTTTCACTTGGGGGATCGTTGGGGACTCCCTCGACATGGCTAGGTGCTTGGGAGCTGTGTAAACAGCCCCTTTACATGATTTGCACTTTGTTTTTCAACCCCCTGTCAGAGTGCGAGAGAGAAAATGGCGGCCGCCGCTTCCTGGTTTCGACCGATTCGAATGTTTACTAAGATCTAAGGGCCAATCAGAATCGCGCTCGCGCACGCCACCGTACGCGTACGGTAAGCGCACCGTAAGCGCACCGTAAGCTGCCACAGATATATATATTGATTTAAAGGCTATTTTCTCAGAATCTACTGAACAGATTTACACCAAACCTACAAAAGGCACTTCCTTGACCTGAGGACTACCTCTCTGCCAAATTTCAAGTAATTCTGTTCAGCCGTTCGGGCTGTAGCTGTGTCTAAAGGTCCTATGGAAAAATGCATGGGAAAAACGCGTTTTGGGACCCCCCTTTTATCTCAGCGCCCGCTTGACGAATCCCCCCGAGACTTTCAGGGTAGGAGCGGAGCGTAGCGCCCCACCTATTTTGAAAAATTTGCGAGGATTCGTCAACCGGCGCCAAAGTTATGCAAAATAGAATGTTGCGGATTTCCTATGGAAACGTGGTCCTAACTATAACTACCTACTGGCGACCGCCAGTAGATAATATATATATTTATATATTTATATATATATATATATCCAAGAAAGAAGTGGCTCAAACAGATAGATTCACCAAAGAACAAAAATATATTTCCACTACAACGTATCAGCTTCCGCCTTCCTCAGGTAGTACAAGATGGTTTGCTCTGTGGCTGTACAGATGACAGCTGAATTTTCAAGAAGCATCATGAGTGAAGATTCCATTTGGAATGTGGAATCAATGCAGTCCTGAGAGCTCCTTAGATATGCAGTAATCAGGCTGTGTTGTCAGTAATGTTCAGTCCATCTGGATGCAGTGATTTTAAACGGTACATCCAGAAGTTTTCCCTGGAGTCCAGTAGTTCCTTCTTTGAAACATGTTCCACGGGGAAAATCTTCAAATCTGATAGTGAATGATCCATAAGGTTAAAATGATTGGCTACAGGCTGGTCAATTTTCTTATTAATTATTGCAGATTTGTGGTTCCTGAATCGTGTACGGAGGTCATTCACTGTTAGGCCTACATATTGCTTTTTACAGCTTTGCCGTTGGCACTGAATCACATAAATAATGCATGTTGAGCGACATGTAAGATGCTGCCTTATTGCATAGGTCCTTCTCGTAACAGAACTAGTTACAGATGATGTTTGTAAAAGATATTCACACGTGAATTCACACGTTGTAGTGGAAATATATTTTTGTTCTTTGGTGAATCTATCTGTTTGAGTCAATTCTTTCTTGGATATTTTATTTCTTTGTGACTCATTGTATCCTTTGGGATCCAGATTTTTGCCCTGGTTGGCTGTTGTTTTCTTGTGATCCTTCATCTTCAAGTATATATATATATATATATATATATATATATTACCTACTGGCGGTTGCCAGTAGGTAGTTATAGTTAGGACCTAGTTTCCATAGGAAAAGCATTTTTTGTTTTCACAATAACTTTGGCGCCGGTTGACGAATCTTCGTGAAATTTTCAAAACTTGTGGGGCACTCCGTTCAGCTTCTATCTTGGGAGTTTCGGGGTGATTCGGCAAGCGGGGGCCGAGAAAAAAGGGGGATCCCAAAGCCTGTTTTCTCCATTCTAATTCCTATAGGAAACTTTAGACACGACTACAGCCCGAACTGCTGAACGGAATTACACCAAATTTGGCAAAAAGGTAGCCCTTGGTTCAGAAAGAGACCTTTATTTTAAATGGTGTAAATCCGTTCAGTAGTTCCTGAGAAATTAAAAATATAGAGGTCGGAAAATCAATTTCCCATAGGAAACTTTAGACATGGCTACAGCTGGAACTGCTGAACGAAATTACACCAAATTTGGGAAAAAGGAAGTGCTTGCTTCAGAAAGCATCCTTTTTTAAAAAAATGGTGTAAATCCATTCAGTAGTTGCTGAGAAAAGCAAAAATAAAAGTTTCGATATTTAGAGGCACTGAGGATCCGCGCACCCTCCCGACCATGAGCTGTATTCTAATTGGCTGTCAACACACCAAACCAGGAAGGGTTGGCAGCCATCTTGTGCCTCGGTAGAACCAAGGCAGAAGAAACCAGGGAAACAAACGCGTAAAACAAAAAAAGGGGGCAGGGTAGAAACACCCTGACCCCCTAGGCCTGCTTAAGGGGTCCAGGGCCAAAAAAAGCACCCCCTGGGGCTTTTATTAATTATAATCGTGGGGGCACATGGCCCTCCACTGCCCCGGGGACCGCCACCCCCCCGGGGCATTCATTTTTTAAAATAAACACCTGTGTGGGGGGGCTCGCGCCCCCCACATGCCCCGGGGACCGCCACCTCCCCGGGGCACTAATTATTTTAATTCCTGGGTCCGTAACGGACCCCCGAGCCCCAGGGACCACTACCTCCCTGGGGCTGTGTACACATTGGGAGGGGGGCCACGCGGTCCCCCTCCTGGAGTCCTCGATGGCCCTGGGGACCGCCACCTCCCAGGGCCGGCTCCTGCACTGTCCCGGGCTGCCCACCTCCGGGACACTGCTGTTTGAAATGACAGGGTGGGAGCCGCGCGGCTCCCGCCCGGCCATTGCAAACTGCTTTGCTTCATTGAAGCGAGAGGAGGGATACCTGCTCTCGCTTCAATGAAGCAAAGCAGATTGCTTTTCCACATGGTGAGCTGCATGTTAGCAGCTCCCCATGGGGAAAAGCAATGCCGGATCCCGCAGGACGCGGGGAGCCGGCAGGGACCGTGGGGGCATTGGGGATCCCCCCACGGTCCCCAATCGAAGAGGCCAGGCCCCGGGGGATGGGGTCCCCGGGGCCAGAAGTGGCCTGAGGGGGGGAGCCACGTGGCCCCCCTCCCAAAAGTAGTTAAAAAAAGATGGCCAGGCCCGGGGGATGGGGTCCCCGGCTCCAGAAGTGGCCCGGGAGGGGGGCCACATGGCCCCATCCCCAAAATAAAAAATAAAAAAATATATATATAAATACATTTTTTTTAAAGGGGTCAGACCTTGGGGGATGGGGTACCCAGGGCCCAAAAAAAGGAAAAAGAAGGGGGGCCACACAGCCCCCCTTCAAAAAACAAAAAAAAAAGTTGTGATAGTGCTAGAGGCCCCACCCTCTCCCAGAAACACTCTGCAAACGCACCCCGTGGCGTGTTTCACGTTAGGGGATTAAGTCCCCTTGAATCCTGAGGGTCCCTGGGGGCCAACTAGCCCACCAGGTACCTCCAGTACGCACCACAGGACTGCGTTGCAGAGTGGTGGTCCAGGCCATGCCCCTTTTTACACCTCTCTGCAACGCAGCTCTGTAGCGCTTACTGGAGGTACCTGGAGGGCTAGTTGGACCCCAGGGACCCTCAGGATTCAAGGGGACTTTATCCCCCAACTTAAAACACGCCACGGGGTGCATTTGCACAGTGGTGAAGGGAGGAGGCGGGGCCTGAGGTGACGTGTGCAAACACGCCCTGTGGCACGTTTTAAGTTGGGGGATTAAGTCCCCTTAAATCCTGAGGGTCTCTGGGGTCCAACGAGCCCACCAGGTACCTCCAGTAAGAGCCACAGAGGTGCGTTGCAGAGAGGTGTAAAAAGGGCCGTGGCCTCTGAACACCTCTCTGCAAGGCAGCTCCCTGGCGCATACTGGAGGTACCTGGTGGGCTAGTTGGATCCCAGGGACCCTCAGGATTCAAGGGAACTTTATCCCCCAACTTTAAACATGCCACGGGGCGCATTTGCACAGTGGTGAAGGGAGGAGGCCCTGTGGCACGTTTTAAGTTGGGGGATTAAGTCCCCTTCAATCCTGAGGGTCTCTGGGGTCCATCGTGCAGGGGGTGGTGTTTTAGGGTTCAGGGCAGTGCAGTGGTGTTCGGGCAGTGTAGGGGGTTGTGCTGGGGATGGTGTTTTAGTGTTTAGGACAGTGCAGTGGTGTACGGGCATTGTAGGGTGTCGTGCAGGGGGTGGTGTTTTAGGGTTCAGGGCTGTGCAGTCGTAGAGGGGGTGGTGTTTTAGGGTTTAGGGCAGTGCAGTGGTGTTCGGGCAGTGTAGGGGGTCGTGCAGGGGATGGTTTTTTAGGGTTCAGGACAGTGCAGTGATGTTCGGGCAGTGTAGGGGGTTGTGCAGGGGGTGGTTTTTTAGGGTTCAGGGCAGTGCAGTGGTGTTCGGGCAGTGTAGGGGGTCGTGCAGGGGTGTGGTGTTTTAGGGTTCAGGGCAGTGCAGTGGTGTTCGAGCAGTGTAGGGGGTCATGCAAGGGGGTGGTGTTTTAGGGTTCAGGGCAGTGCAGTGGTGTTTGGGCAGTGTAGGGGGTCATGCAGGGGGTGGGGTTTTAGGGTTCAGGACAGTGCAGTGGTGTTTTGGTAGTGTAGGGGGTCGTGCTGGGGGTAGTATTTTAGGGTTCAGGGCAGTGCAGTGGTGTTCGGGCAGTGTAGGGGGTCGTGCAGGGGGTGGTGTTTTAGGGTTCAGGGCAGTGCAGTGGTGTTCGGGCAGTGGAGGGGGTCGTGCAGTGGTGGTGTTTTAGGGTTCAGGGCATTGCAGTGGTGTTCGGGCAGTGTAGGGGGTCGTGCTGGGTCTAGTGTTTCAGCGTTTAGGGCATTGCAGTGGTGTTCGGGCAGTGTAGGGGGTCGTGCTGGGGCTAGTGTTTCAGGGTTTAGGGAAGTGCAGTGGTGTTCGGGCAGTGTAGGGGTCGTGCTGGGGCAGGTGTTTCCGGGCTTAGGGCAGAGCAGTGGTGTTCGGGCAGTGTAGGGGGTCGTGCTGGGGGTGGTGTTTTAGTGTTTAGGGCAGAGCAGTGGTGTTAGGGCAGAGTAGGGGGTTGTGCAGGGGGTGGTGTTTCAGAGTTTAGGGCAGTGCAGTGGTGTTCGGGAAGTGTAGGGGATCGTGCTGGGGGTGGTGTTTCAGGGTATAGGGCAGTGCAGTGGTGTTCGGGCAGTGTAGGGGGTCATGCAGGGGGTGGTGTTTCAGGGTTTAGGGTAGTGCAATGGTGTTTGTGTAGTGTAGAGGGTTGTATTTTAGGGTTTAGGGTAATGCAGTGGTCTTTTGGTAGTGTAGGGGTCGTGCTGGGAGTCATGTTTTAGGGTTTAGGGTAGTGCAGTGGTCTTTGGGTAGTTTAGGGGGTCGTGCTGGGGCTAGTGTTTCAGGGTATAGGGCAGTGCAGTGGTGTTCGGGCAGTGTAGGGGGTCGTGCAGGGGATGGTTTTTTAGGGTTCAGGACAGTGCAGTGATGTTCGGGCAGTGTAGGGGGTTGTGCAGGGGGTGGTTTTTTAGGGTTCAGGGCAGTGCAGTGGTGTTCGGGCAGTGTAGGGGGTCGTGCAGGGGTGTGGTGTTTTAGGGTTCAGGGCAGTGCAGTGGTGTTCGAGCAGTGTAGGGGGTCATGCAAGGGGGTGGTGTTTTAGGGTTCAGGGCAGTGCAGTGGTGTTTGGGCAGTGTAGGGGGTCATGCAGGGGGTGGGGTTTTAGGGTTCAGGACAGTGCAGTGGTGTTTTGGTAGTGTAGGGGGTCGTGCTGGGGGTAGTATTTTAGGGTTCAGGGCAGTGCAGTGGTGTTCGGGCAGTGTAGGGGGTCGTGCAGGGGGTGGTGTTTTAGGGTTCAGGGCAGTGCAGTGGTGTTCGGGCAGTGGAGGGGGTCGTGCAGTGGTGGTGTTTTAGGGTTCAGGGCATTGCAGTGGTGTTCGGGCAGTGTAGGGGGTCGTGCTGGGTCTAGTGTTTCAGCGTTTAGGGCATTGCAGTGGTGTTCGGGCAGTGTAGGGGGTCGTGCTGGGGCTAGTGTTTCAGGGTTTAGGGAAGTGCAGTGGTGTTCGGGCAGTGTAGGGGTCGTGCTGGGGCAGGTGTTTCCGGGCTTAGGGCAGAGCAGTGGTGTTCGGGCAGTGTAGGGGGTCGTGCTGGGGGTGGTGTTTTAGTGTTTAGGGCAGAGCAGTGGTGTTAGGGCAGAGTAGGGGGTTGTGCAGGGGGTGGTGTTTCAGAGTTTAGGGCAGTGCAGTGGTGTTCGGGAAGTGTAGGGGATCGTGCTGGGGGTGGTGTTTCAGGGTATAGGGCAGTGCAGTGGTGTTCGGGCAGTGTAGGGGGTCATGCAGGGGGTGGTGTTTCAGGGTTTAGGGTAGTGCAATGGTGTTTGTGTAGTGTAGAGGGTTGTATTTTAGGGTTTAGGGTAATGCAGTGGTCTTTTGGTAGTGTAGGGGTCGTGCTGGGAGTCATGTTTTAGGGTTTAGGGTAGTGCAGTGGTCTTTGGGTAGTTTAGGGGGTCGTGCTGGGGCTAGTGTTTCAGGGTATAGGGCAGTGCAGTGGTGTTCGGGCAGTGTAGGGGGTCTTTCAGGGGGTGGTGTTTCAGGGTTTAGGGCAGTGGTGTTCGGGCAGTGTAGGGGGTCCTGCTGGGGGTGGTGTTTCAGGGTTTAGGGCAGTGCAGTGGTGTTCGAGCAGTGTAGGGGGTCATGCTGGGGATGGTGTTTCAGGGTTTAGGGCAGTGCAGTGGTGTTCGGGCAGTGTAGGGGGTCCTGCTGGGGATGGTGTTTCAGGGTTTAGGGCAGTGCATTGTGTTCAGGCAGTGTAGGGGGTTGTGCTGGGGGTGGTGTTTCGGGGTTTAGGGCAGTGCAGTGGTGTTCAGGCAGTGTAGGGGGTCGTGCTGTGGGTGGTGTTTCAGGGTTTAGGGCAGTGCAGTGGTGTTCGGGCAGTGTAGAGGGTCGTGCTGGGGGTAGTGTTATAGGGTTTAAGGCAGTGCATTGGTGTTCGTGAAGTGTAGGGGGTCGTTCTGGGGTAGTGTTTTAGGGTTTAGGGCAGTGCAGTGGTGTTCGTGCAGTGTAGGGGGTCGTGCTGGGGTAGTGTTTTAGGGTTTAGGGCAGTGCAGTGGTGTTTGTGTAGTGCGCAGCACATGGTCTGCGTCGCTAGGCGAGACCTAAAAAGCATTGCACCAAGATGGCTGCAAACACAAGTGGTGTTTTTATAAGTGTATAGCTAAGTAAAAGTAAGTATGAGCCATTGTTTGCATAAGTGAGTAGGTTGACTTCATAAGTGATTAGGATGTGTGCTGGTGTGTAATGTCGATATAGGTGTATAAGTATATTTGATAGTGTTCTATTGATCATTGACAGCATGTATGAGTCAATCTATAGATAAGTGATTAGATGTGTGTATAGATCTAGGGATCACTGAGTGGGTGTTTAGAAACTTGTATTGGTGTGTCAATGGTTTTAAATCTGGCACTCTGTATTTTACAGTGAGTGATGAAAGGTTATACTAGTGTATGATGAGGTGTATCTGATTGTCACATGGATGATGTCATCAGTGATGTCATTTGAGATGTCATCAGTGATGTCACTGACCATGTCATGAAGGATGTAATATGTGACATCATCAGAAGTGGTATGCGGGCGCGCGAGTTGTAGTTAGTACAACTAACTATAGCGGAGGAATTTCAATGGTTTTGTTTGAGTGGAATGTCCAGCTAACTATAACACCGCTAAAACCTATTGTTTTTTCAGTGAATTTCTAAGTTTTTTAAAATGCTGATTCCTAACTATATCAGGCCTGAAACCTATGGTTTTTTCAGTGAATTTCAAAGGTTTTTTAAATGCTAATTCCTAACTTAATCAGGCCTGAAACCTATGTTTTTTTTCAGTGAATTTCAAAGTTTTTTTAAATGCTAATTCCTAAGTATATCAGGCCTGAAACCTATGGTTTTTTCAGTGAATTTCAAAGGTTTTGTAAATGACAATTTTTAATGTATTAATTGTTCTACTGATTTTTTTATACTGATTTACTACATTTTTTTAAACTATTTATTTTTATATATATTTTTTTAAATACAAAATATACTTTCTCAGAATGAATTACTTTAGTTTAAATACTTAGCAAATAGGCAATCGACTTTTAAGCACAGTAGTTAGTTGTTGCAATGGGCAACACAATTTCAAACACAATGCAACATTGAGCTCAATGTGAATTTCTAGTCAAATGCAATTAGTTACTTTATGGATTACTTTTCTAACCACAGGACTGTATCCTAGATTCAGTCTTTGGACATCTCCTGTAAACAGTTGAGTAAAAGCGTTTTGGTTACAGTAGTGATTTTTAAGGAATATTATTGTATTTTAAAAGTTGACACTTAGAAGTATTTTTACATAAAATCACCAATGTTATCCTATGGCAGAAAATTCACTTAGCAGGTAAGTAGTGTTATGTTACTTTTTCTTATTCAGTGGTGGATCCTGGATCCAGCACTGGTGAATCTCCTGTAAACAGTTGAAAGAATGTGTTTAAGTCATACAGACGATTTTTTAGGAATATTTTTAGTTTGTGAAAATAGTCACTTCGAAACTTTTCTGCTGAAAACCACACAATGGATTCTTAAGGGAGGAAATACAAGGTACTGGTAAGTATGCTTAGAAATACTTTTCAGGGTCAGTGCTGGTCTAAAAGATGCAGCACTGGGTTCTCTCCTGATAACAGGTGAGTAAATCGGTATTCGTAGTTCAGCTGATTTTAGAGGAATATTTGTACGTTTCAAAAATCGACACTTAGAAATTTTTCTGGAGAAAACCACACAATGGATTCCTATGGAAGGAAATGCAAGTTACTGGTAAGTACGCTTAGAATTACTCTTCAGGGTCAGTGCTGGGCTAAAAGATGCAGCACTGGGTTCTCTCCTGATAACAGGTGAGTAATTCAGAATTCATAGTTCGGCTGATTTTAAAGGAATATTTGTACGTTTCAAAAATCGACACTTAGAAACTTTTCTGGTGAAAACCACACAATGGATTCTTATGGAAGGAAATACAAGTTACTGGTAAGTATGCTTAGAATTACTTTCCAGGGTCAGTGCTGGGCTAAAAGATGCAGCACTGGGTTCTCTCCTGATAACAGGTGAGTAAATCGGAATTCGTAGTTCGGCTGATTTTAGAGGAATATTTGTACATGGTGAAGGAAGGGGGCGGGGCCTGAGGTGACGTGTGCAAACACGCCCTGTGGCACGTTTTAAGTTGGGGGATTAAGTCCCATTGAATCCTGAGGTCCCCTGGTGGCCAACTAGCCCACCAGGTACCTCCAGTAAGCGCCACGGAGCTGCGTTGCAGAGAGGTGTAAAAAGGGCGTGGCCTCATTACACCTCTCTGCAACGCAGCCCCCTGGCACATACTGGAGGTTCTTGGTAGGCTAGTTGGCCACCAGGGACCCCCAGTATTCAAGGGGAATTAGTTCCCCCTCTGCAAACGTGCCAGCGGGCGCGTTTGCAGAGTGGTGCAAGGAGGGGGCGTGGCCTCCGGCCCAATCCCGTCTTTTTTTATTATTTTTTTTTAGAAGGGGGGCTGTGTAGCCACCCTTCTTTTTCTAATTTATTGGCCCTGGGACCCCATCCCCCAGGGCCTGACCCCAATTTGTTAAAAAAAAAAAAAAAAAACGGGAAGGGGGCCGCGTGGCCCCCTCCCAAGGCCATAATTTGCCCCAAGGACCCCATCCCCCTGGGCATGGCCCTTTTTAAAATTTTTATGTTTTGGAGGGGGGCTGCCTTGCCCCCCTCCTGTGGCCACGTATGGCCCCGGGGACCCCATCCCCCGGGGTGTTTTTTTTTTTTTTGCCTTTTAAAAAAAAAAAATTTAGGAGGGGGGGCTGCGTGGCCCCTCTCCCGGGCTACTACTAGCCCCGGGGACCCCATCCCCCTGGGCTGGCCCTCTTCATTGGGGGCCGTGGGGGGGGCCCAAACCCCCACCGTCCCAGCCAGCTCCCCGCATCCTGCGGGAGCTGGCATTGCTTTTCCACATTGGGAGCAGCTAATTTGCTGCTCCCCATGTGGAAAAGCAATCTGCTTTGCTTCTTTGAAGCAAGAGCAGGTTACCCTGCTCTCGCTTTCAATGAAGGAAAGCAGTTTGCAATGGGAGGGCGGGAGCCGCGCGGCTCCCGCCCTGTCATTGCAAACTACAGTGTCCCGTGGGTGGGCACACCAGGACACTGCAGGAGCTGGCCCTGGGGGGTGGCGGTCCCCAGGGCCTATACAAGGCTTCAGGAGGGGGGCCGCGTGGCCCCCCTCCCAGATTTTGATGTTGCCCCGGGGGTGGCGGTCCCTGGGGCTGGGGGGGCCTGAGAGCCCCCCAACAAATATTAGTAAGTCCTGGGGGTGGTGGTCCCGGGGCTGGGGGGACCTGAGAGCCCCCCCAACGAATATTAAGAAGCCCCGGGGGTGGCGGTCCCCAGAGCTGGGGGGGCCTGAGAGTCCCCCACACAATTGAAATAAGCCCTGGGGGTGGCAGTCCCCAGGGCTGGGGGGGCCCTCTGGGCCCCCCTTTACGTCACTATTGCCCCTGGGATTTGGCCCCCCGGGGGCCAATTACCAAAGAAGCGCGGGAGCCCGCGTTTCTCTTTTAACGGGTGCGCGAATGTCACCGATTTCTTTTTAAAAAAAATGCTTTTTTGGTCCCTGGGGGTCCTTGCAGGACCCCCTGAGCAGGCCTAGGGGATCAGGGTGTTTCTACCCTGCCCCCTTTTTGCGTTTTTCGCGTTTGTTTTTAAGGTTTCTTGTGCCTCGGTTCTACCGAGGCACAAGATGGCTGCCAACACTTCCTGATTTGGAGTTTTGACAGCCAATTAGAATACAGCTCGTGCACGGCAAAGGTGCGCGCTGGGTGCGCATAGGGTGCGCGGATCCTCCGAGGCTATAGATATATATGTACTTTTAAATGTCATTTTCTCAGGAACTAATGAACAGATTTACACCATTTAAGCAAAAGGCACGAGTCTGAACTGAGGACTACCTCTTTGCCAAATTTGGTGTAATTCCGTTCAGCAGTTCGGGCTGTAGCTGCGGCTAAAGGTCCTATGGGAAATTGCATTAAAAAAAACGTGTTTTGGGACCCCCCTTTTTTCTCGGCCCCCGCTTGATGAATCACCATGAAACTTTCAGGATAGGAGCAGACCGGAGCTGGCCAAAAGTTTAGAAAATTTTGCGAAGATTCGTCAATCGGCGCCAAAGTTATTCCAAATAGAATGTTGCGGATTTCCTATGGAAAATAGGTCCTAACTATATCTACCTACTGGCGACTGCCAGTAGGTAATATATATATATATATATATATATTCACTGTGCGCACCGTGCGCGCATGGAACGAACTGCGTGAAGTGGGCGCGCACGCCACGAACGGCGTAAAGTAACTTAGCATTTAAAAAACCGTACAAATTCACTGAAAAAACCATAGGTTTCACACACGTTATAGTTAGGAATTAGCATTTAAAAAACCTTGCAAATTCACTGAAAAAACCATAGGTTTCACACATGTTATAGTTAGCTGGACATTTCACTCGTGAAAAACCATTGAAATTCCCCCGTTATAGTTAGTGCAGCCAACTATAACTCACGCGACCGCAATCCTCTGCTGATGACATATGTGTCTTTATGAAAAAAAAATATTTGTAATATATGTATAGCTAAAATTTAATGGAAGAAGACATGGGCAAATAAGTGTCTAAATACAGTATTAGCATCAGCAGAGGATTGCGGTCGCGTGAGTTATAGTTGCCTGCACTAACTATAACGGGGGAATTTTAATGGTTTTTCACGAGTGAAATGTCCAGCTAACTATAACATGTGTGAAACCTATGGTTTTTTCAGTGAATATATATATATATATATATTTTTTTTTCACAGAAAAAAACATAGGTTTCAGGCACGTTATAGTTAGGAATTAGCATTTAAAAAATCTCAGAAATTCACTGAAAAAACCATAGGTTTCAGGGGTGTTATAGTTAGCTGGACTTTTCACTTGTACAAAACCATTGAAATTCCCCCGTTATAGTTAGTTCAGCTAACTATAACTCGCGCGCCCGCAATGCACTGCTGATGACGTCACATATTACATCACTCATGACATGGTCAGTGACATCACTCATGACATCACTGATGACATCTCAAATGACATCACTGATTACATCACTGATGACATCATCCAGTGAATTTGTGTTTTTCTGAAAATTAAATATGTTTTATATATGTATATCTCAAGGTCGATGGAAGAATAAATGGGTATATAAGTGTCTAAATGGATGATTTGTTTTTGAAAAATTGATTGTGTAACTGACTGATTAAGTGTATCATAGTGAATACATGGCTTAGTGAGTAATGTTTAAATATGTAAATATCTGTATCAGTCTCTCACTTTGTGTATAAGTGGCTGCATGGGTTGGTGAGTAGCTACATGGGTGTCTATATAGGTTATTAGTTGGTTTTTTGAGTATCAGTCTGAGTGTCTGCATGGTTCGGTGGGGGGTATTACGTAGTGCATAGGTGCATGAATGAGTGACTCACTGTTTGTATGTGTTGAAGACAGCATGTGTGCAGGACTGTATGGGTGGATGAGTGTGTGTATGGGTGTGTTAGTGAGTGAATGGCTGTCTCAATAGTGTCTTTATGAGTAACTACATATGTTTTAAACTAGTATATGTGACTATTGGTGTATATAAGTGAGTTTATGTGCGAGTGAGAGATTGAAAGAGTTCCTGTATGAATAAGTATGTGTTTCTATAAGTGATTGTTTAAAAGACTAAGTATGTGTAAGTTTCCGTAGAAGTAAGTGTGGTGGTGTGTGTATAACTGTATATGCAAGTAAATGTATGTTTGATTCTTTATTAGCATGAGTGACTATGTGTGTGAGTAACTCTATGGATGAGTGGCATTGTGTAACAGGATGTATAGGTGTATGAGTACATATGATGAGTGAGTACATGTATGAGTGACTGTATAGGACTGTTGGTGAATAAGTGGATGTGTATGTGGATCTTAGAATTACTGAAGAGGTTGTTGTAACTGGTATTGGTATGTCCATTGTTTTGAAAATTTTAGTCTCTATTTTTGAATGTGTGTATCAAAGGTTATATTAGGGTGAGAGGAGGTCTGCCACTCTATCACAAGGATGATGTCATCAGTGATGTCATTTGAGATGTCATCAGTGATGTCATGAGTGATGTCACTGACCATGTCATGAGTGATGTAATATGTGACGTCATCAGCAGTGCATTGCGGGCGCGCGAGTTATAGTTAGCTGAACTAACTATAACGGGGGAATTTCAATGGTTTTGTACAAGTGAAAAGTCCAGCTAACTATAACACCCCTGAAATTTTTTTAAATGCTAATTCCTAACTATAACGTGCCTGAAACCTATGTTTTTTTCTGTGAAAAAAAAAAAAAATATATATATATATATATATATATTCACTGAAAAAACCATAGGTTTCACACATGTTATAGTTAGCTGGACATTTCACTCGTGAAAAACCATTGAAATTCCCCCGTTATAGTTAGTGCAGGCAACTATAACTCACGCGACCGCAATCCTCTGCTGATGCTAATACTGTATTTAGACACTTATTTGCCCATGTCTTCTTCCATTACATTTTAGCTATACATATATTACAAATATTTTTTTTTCATAAAGACACATATGTCATCAGCAGAGGATTGCGGTCGCGTGAGTTATAGTTGCCTGCACTAACTATAACGGGGGAATTTCAATGGTTTTTCACGAGTGAAATGTCCAGCTAACTATAACATGTGTGAAACCTATGGTTTTTTCAGTGAATTTGCAAGGTTTTTTAAATGCTAATTCCTAACTATAACGTGTGTGAAACCTATGGTTTTTTCAGTGAATTTGTAAGTTTTTTTAAATGCTAAGTTACTTTACGCCGTTCGTGGCGTGCGCGCCCACTTCAGGCAGTTCGTTCCGTGCGCGCACGGTGCGCGCACAGTGAGCACGCGGTGCGCTTCGCGCACCGCGCGCCCACTTTGCACAGTTAGTGCCGTGCACGCACGGTGGGCACGCGTGCCCACGTTGCGCTGGATGGGCCATGAACGCACGATGCGCTTCGCGCACCGTCCGCACACGGAGGACATATTATGCGCTTCGTTGTGAAAGGTTATCTATTAGATGTTCAATAAATACATATGCCATGCACAAGAGGTGCCCGACGGGTGCCTTTTGCACACGGGGTGGGGAAAATGTGGATATTTTTTTATTTTTTTTTATGACCGTACGCCGTAAGCGTAATCGGCGTTTAAAAAAAAAAAAAAAATAGAATTTTTGCCCTTGGGGGTTCTTTTGGGACACCCTAACCATGGCTAGGTGGTTAGGAGCTGTCTAGCCTGCCCCTTTTCATGTTATCCAACTTTGTTTTTCCTCCCCCCCTCAGAGTGCGAGAGAGAAAATGGCGGCTGACACTTCCTGGTTTCGACCGATTAGAATGTTTACTAAGATCTAACAGCCAATCAGAATCGCGCTCGCGCACGGCACCGTACGCGTACGGTAAGCATACCGTAAGTGCACGGTAAGCGCACGGAGCGCGCTTACAGATATATATATTGATTTAAATGCTATTTTCTCAGGACCTACTGAACAGATTTACACCAGACCTACAAAAGGCACTTCCTTGACCTGTAGACTACCTCTCTGCCAAATTTCAAGTAACTCTGTTCAGCCGTTCGGGCTGTAGCTGTGTCTAAAGGTCTTATGGAAAAATGCATGGGGAAAACGCGTTTTGGGACCCCCCTTTTTTCTCAGCCCCCGCATGACGAATCGCCCCGAGACTTTCAGGGTAGGAGCGGAGCGTAGCGCCCCATTAGTTTTGAAAATTTCGCGAGGATTCGTCGACCGGCGCAAAAGTTATTCCAAATAGAATGTTGCGGATTTCCTATGGAAACAGGGTCCTAACTATAACTATCTACTGGCGACCGCCAGTAGATAATATATATATATATAACAACAGTCCTATCCCTCCTTCTGCATTGAGGAGGGATTCGAAGCAGGTATGGACCTCAAAAAATGCCTCCACAACATCCAAAGTCTTTCGCAGTTCTTTATTTTCCTTAAACACCACAAAATGAAACAGACAAGTGTCCGTCCTGATGCATTTCGATCGCTCCACGGTGATCTTGTTCACATCAAATATATATATATATCAAATCCGTTGGTTCATAAATCACAAAACCAATACGGAGCCCAATTCCTGAAGTGCGAGTGATGTTTATTAGTTCAGTTCAGTTGCGACGAATCTTCATGAAATTTTCCAAACGAATTCTTTGTTCATATCAGCTCCTATGTGGGAAGTTTGGGGGTGATTCGTCAAGGGGGGGCGAGAAAAAAGGGGGGTCCCAAAACGTGTTTTCTCCATGTTAATTTCCATAGGAAACTTTAGACAAGGCTACAGGTCGAAGGGGTGAACGGAATTACCCCAAATTTGTCAGAGAGAAGGGTCTTGGTCTAGAAAGCACGCTTTTGTTTATTTGGTGTAAATCCGTTTAGTAGTTTTTGAGAAATATCGAAATTTACAGATATCGATATTTGGGAATTCTGCCATCTGATTGGCTGAGGCGTTACAAGCACGAGCTTGCTGCTTATTGGTTGTGAGCGCTGCGAGCGGTTGCATCTAGGAAGTGTTGGCTGCCATTTTGTGATTCCGTTGTGTCGGGTTCTTCCGCTCCTCAGGATCGGAACGATGCTCGTTATGGTCCTCCCCTCGATAGCTTCAAGTCTGATGGCTATTACAGCGCAGATTATTGAAGTGATCGAGTGAGGGAAGGAAAGGGAGGGGACAGCAGGGAAGGAGACCTGAAATGATATAAGAACAGCTCGTTATAAACACTGTTCCTCCACTCACCACTCTACCCTACTAGGTTGTATGTGAGTGCAGTTCCCTCAATATCAACACTACCTGTAAAGGAAAATAACGAAGTGCAACTTTCATCAAGTGGGACCTTTGGTTTTTTCACCCTCAGCTCGAGGGTCCTGAGGACTAGGCTTGTTTCACATAAGAACATTTATGTCCCACTATAAGAAAGAACACAGGATTAATTACATGCCACCACTACACTCAGGGTATTCTCACCGTTCAAGTCTTTCTTTTCTAACCCCCAACGTACCCATGTGTTATAGGTGTTTTGCATCACAGAGGAAGTATGAGCTCTTCACCAGTCAACCACATACACCTGCTAAGGAAACACAATCAGGACAGTTTATATGCGATGACCTTTCTGCACGTGATACAAACAATAACGAAATCAAAACAATTCCACACTCCTGTGTGCGGACTGCGAATGACCAAAGTTCCGTGTTAATCACCACACGGTCTTGTTGTGAGTTCAGCATATACTTTGATGCTCGTAGGATGGATATGGCTCCAACACCGGTATTCCTGCGACTCGCAATAGCCTACAAACGTGTGGCTTTCCAACGAGGAGGAACACCTGGTGCGGACTATCCACTCAGAGCCCTGCTTTAGACAGTTACAGCTATGCATAACCGGGTAGTTCTAGACGGTATCTGTCTCAAGCTGTGGAGGTTGTAGAAAGCGAGGCGGTGCACACCACCCTTACCGCAACTGCAAAAGGAGAAAGAGTAATGCCAACTCTGCGCGCGTTACCCACTGACAAAGCTGCTGCGTAACGAGGACAAAAACCGGAGATCTCCCAAGAGGACTTCTCCGCTCTGCACTGCCACCAAATCCCTTGGAATCGATGAGTAATTTTCAGTCGAAAGAACGAGGACCGCAACCAAGACACGCTGCGCCCTCACTACAAACAGGATAATCGGCAATGCCGCCAGTGCGGAAGTGCTCTATGAAGCCTTCCGCGTCTGCGCGCGCATGCCTGAGGTGCTAATGCTCATGGGACATGTAGTCTCTGGGTCTCTACCGCGATAACTCGAAAGAGACTCCGTTGTTTTGGGTGTTTGCCGCGCGTGTCCTTCACAGTACACCCCTCTTAGGCGTCTTCCTAACGGGGTTTTGGTAGTGGGTGTCTTTTGTGGAAGGCGGCGAGTAAACGGGGGGCGTGTATGGCCTTTGCAGGCTCCCAGGAATTGTCTTCCGGCCCATATCCCTTCCAAGCTATCAAATACCATCTATTCCTTCCTCGTGTCTTAGTGTCTAGAATTTTAGCTATTTCGTATTCTGGTTCACTATTTACCCAGATGGGGTTGGGTTTTTTCTTTACTGGGGCTACGGAAGGTTTGAGGAGGGATACATGGAAAACGGGATGAATGTGAAGAGACAAAGGCAATGCAAGTTTCACAGTTACTGGACTCAGAACCTTTAATATCTTATATGGCCCAATGTATCTGGGGTTGAATATGGATCTCTTTTTGAAATGGATGTTCTTTGCGGACAACCATACCATATCACCTCGTCTATACTGGGGACCAATTCGACGGTGTTTGTCTGCTTCTCTTTTGTATCGTATTTTTGCGTCTTGCAACTGGGTCTGGGTTCTTTTTAGTGTTTTTCTTATGTGCTTGACCCTAGTGTGTACTTCAGGGAGGTTATTTCCAGTTTCAGGATGCAGAAAGGGAAGGAACCTTGGGTGGAAACCATAAGTGTTGTAAAAAGGGGAACATTTTGTGGAGCTATGTAAGGCGCTATTATATGCTACTTCTGCTACCCACAACTGATCTACCCAAGCCTCTGTCGTGGAGTCCACATAACACCTCAGGTATTGTTTGAGAGTTTGATTTACTCTTTCTGTCTGTCCATCTGTCTGGGGATGGAAACTTGTGGACAAGGCTACCTGAATCTGTAGGGCCTCACACCATACTTTCCAAAATCTAGCAGTAAATTGCGTTCCCCTGTCTGACACTATGCGATGGGGCAGTCCGTGTAGTCGAACGACATGGGTTAGCAACAGTTTAGCGAGATGCCCGGCTGTGGGTATTTGACGACAAGCAACAAAATGCCCTAGTTTTGTGAGGTAATCGACTACTACCAAGATAGTGTCGCACCCTTGATCTTTGGGAAGTCCAGTAATGAAGTCAATAGATATAGATTTCCAGGGCTCTGAGGGCGTCGGTGTCACGATGGCCGGGGAATTCTCTCCTCGGGATGACGCTGAAGTTAATGGGGTCCACCTCCCATCCGTCCCCAGTCCGGAGAACGTGTAACACACACGGACTATGGAGACAGGTGGGCGAGGGAAGGAAGGGAAGGAACAGCGGGGAAAAGGGATCTGGAACGAAACAAGCACACCGTCAGACACCCGTCAGTAGTGACCCACTTGTTGCCTCCCCCCTCCCACTTTGCAGTGGTTTCTCACCTGTCCCTTCCAACCCGGGGTTTTGGGGGTTCTCTGGTCGGGCCTGCGTGACGCTCAGTTGAGGTTAGCACTGACGTGTCACCGCAGAGCCCGGGCGAACCCTTGGGATCGTACCGGACGGGCAGAGGGACGCTACCCCCCTGGGAGCAAAAGCCAGCACTTGAACGGCAGTGCTTGATGCCCCCCAGAGCGCGTCCTGGATCAGGGTCACTCCCAAAAGAACGAGGAAATCGCCTCCCTGAAGGCTAAAGGAAAGAACAGTACTCACAGTTGTGCAGTGCTGAAAAAAGGAACGGGCGCTGCTACTCTAAACCCGGAACTCCATGGGCTGAGGAGCGCCCCAGTTCGCGCTTCCACTCTGGACCCGGTTCTCCGTGGGCAGAGGAGCGCACCAGTCTGCGCTACGACTCTGTACCCGGAACTCCGTGGGCAGAGGAGCGCGTGGAATGGATGAGGGAAGAAAACAGGAACGTGGAAGGTTGTTCCGACGCGTACCCGCGTCGGGGCTCACCGGCGAGGTTTTCACCTTCGCGCTACCACTCTGGACCCGGTAATCCTTGGGCAGAGGAGCGCTGATGGAGGTTCCCTGGAGTCTGGAACGTTGAAGCTTGGGAGCTCCCCGCGGTATTCCTACTTCAGGGAAGGCGGCGAGGTAACACTGCTGGAGACGGAGAGGCCGGATACAAGGACGAGGGTAAGGCCGAGGACGCAAGGCTGGAACGTTGTTTCCGAAACAAGAGTGCGAACAGGACTGGCTGGAATCATCGGCACCGCTTGGTGTTTGTTGGCGGTTTTAACCGCTGTCGCGCTTGGCGCCGAACACGTGGGGCGTGTTCTGCCGGGCGTCCTGGGAAACGTAGTTCCCCCGCGTGGCGGGGATGCGAGCGGTGCACTACCGGTTATCGCCACCTGACAGTACCCCCCCCTCCCCACAGAGTCGAGCGCCGCGAGGAGCACCGGGCTTCCCGGGGCAGCGGCGGTGGAAGGCAGCCACCAGGCGGGGGGCGTGGATCGCCGACGCTGGCTCCCAGGAATGCTCCTCCGGCCCATACCCCTTCCACGCCAGGAGGTACCACACCCTGCCCCGCACCAGCTTGGAGTCCAGCACCTTCTCCACCACGTACTCCCGCTCATGCTGCACCCAAACCGGAGGAGGAACACGTTTCACAGGACAAAAGGAGGGTTTGAGCAACGAGACGTGGAACACGGGGTGTATGTGCATGTGCGGTGGGAGGCGGAGCTGGACGGCCACGGGGTTGACGTGGCGGACCACCGCATAGGGGCCTATAAACTTGGGATTGAACACACTGGGTTTCCTGAAGGTGATGTGTTTTGTGGACAACCATACTTTATCCCCCTTATGGTACACGGGATTGGGCCTACGGTGCTTGTCGGCCTGCGCCTTGTACCTGTCCTTTGCTATGCGGAGGTTTTCGCGGGCCGTTGTGAGGGTCGAGCGTATCTGCGCGAGTCGGTGTTGGAGATCGGGCAGAGTGACGCCAGAGCGAGGGAGCAGAAAAGGGGTGAAACGAGGGTGAAACCCAGAGGAGAGGTAGAAGGGAGTGTGTTTTGTGGATGCATGAACGGTGCTGTTATAAGCTATCTCAGCCACCCATAACCACTCCACCCAGGCTTCCGAGGCTTTGTTCACATAGCAACGGAGGTACTGCTTCAGGGTTTGGTTGAGGCGCTCGGTTTGACCATCGAATTGGGGATGGAAGCTGGTGGACAGGGACGATTGAATCCCCAGCTCGGTGCACCAGACCTTCCAAAAGCGGGCTGTGAATTGGGACCCCCTGTCCGACACGATTTCCAATGGAAGGCCGTGTAGCCTTACGATGTCCTTCAACATGAGTTTCGCCAAGGCCCCCGCTGTGGGTATCTGCCTGCACGGGATGAAATGCCCCATTTTGGTGAGGTAATCGATGACGACCACTATAGTCGTGCAGTTTTGATCTTTTGGCAGTCCCACTATGAAATCGACGGAGATCTTTTCCCACGGAGTCATAGGGGTCGGTAGTGGACGTAGTAGGCCTTGTTGCTTGCAGTGGTCGGTTTTCATCTGAGCGCAGACGGTGCAGTGCTTGACCCATCGTAGGACATCCGGTCGAACCGACGGCCACCAGAACTGTCGCAGTACCTTTTCCAGGGTCTTGGAGCCACCCATGTGACCGGCGCTGGGGGCGTCATGACACCAGCTGAACACGAGCTTTCGGAGGCGGAGTGTAGGGACCAGAACTCGGGAGCCACACAAGGGGATGCCTTGCAACAAACGCCACTCCTTGTGGCTGCGCAACCAGGACGACCAGGCGAACGATTTGATACCCCGTCTCACTCCGTCGAGGAACGATCCGGTTTCCACTCTCCCCACCACGTTGTCGGGGGTAATGATGGCTCGTTCGGCGTCTGCCAAGGGGAGACAGGTCATACCCTGGCGGGATAAGGTATCCGCCTTTTGGTTCTGGGTTCCTGGTCGGAACGTGACGAGGAAGTGGTACTCCGCAAAGAAGAGCATCCACCGTTGTTGTCTGGGGGTGAGATGCCTCGCAGACCGCAAAAACTGGAGTTTGCGATGGTCGGTATAGACCGTGACCTGGTGTTGTGCCCCCTTCAGCCAGTGTCTCCATTCCAGGAAGGCTTCCCGAATTGCTAGCAGTTCCTTTTCGGCGATCGTGTAGTTCTTTTCGGCGGGGTTGAGTTTCCTGGACAAGTAGGCCACTGGATGGAGGTGGCCAGTGTCTGGATGCCGCTGTGACAGAACCGCCCCGACTGCGATGTCAGAAGCGTCCGCCTCCACTATGAACGGGAGTTCAGGTTTGGCATGGCGTAGGACCGGAGCGGTGGTGAATGCGGTCTTGAGCTGCTCGAACGCTCTCTGTGTCTCGGGTTGCCAGGAAAACGGAACGCCTTTGCGAGTCAGTTTCGTAAGAGGTGCCACCAGTTGGGAGAAATAATGGATGAAGCGCCGGTAGAAGTTGGAGAAGCCGAGGAAGCTTTGCACTTCCTTGACAGTTGTAGGTGGCGGCCACTTCACCACTGCTTGCACCTTCCGATCCGACATGACTTGTCCGGCGGGAGTCAGGAGAACACCTAGGAATTCCACTGTCGTCACGTGGAATTCACACTTCGTGAGCTTGCAGTATAAACGGTGCGCGCGGAGGGCTTGCAAGACCTGTCTCACGTGGACGATGTGTTCTTTCGCGTTGGCCGAATAGATAAGGATGTCGTCGATGTAGACAATGACGGATTTATCCAGGTAGTCTCTTAAGGCCTCGTTGAGGAAGAACTGGAAGGCGGCAGGGGCGTTGCAGAGCCCAAAGGGCATCACGAGGTACTCGAATAACCCATACCGCGTCTTGAATGCCGTCTTCCATTCGTCTCCTTCTCTCATTCGAACCAGGTGGTATGCCCCACGGAGGTCCAGCTTGGTGTACAGGGCTGCCTCCCTGACCTGCTCGAGCAGCACCGGGATCAACGGCAAGGGGTATTGATTCTTTATTGTCACTGCGTTGAGCGCGCGATAGTCAATGCAGCAACGCAACTCACCGTTGGCCTTTGGGATGAAGAAGAGCGGAGAGGCTGCGGGCGATCGAGAGGGGCGAATGAAACCCAACGCGAGGTATGTGTCCAGATACTCTCGGAGGTGGCTCGTTTCGGGTCCAGTGAGAGCATAGACACGGCAACAGGGGATGACAGCTCCAGGTTCCAGGTTGATGCGGCAGTCATATGCCCGATGGGGTGGCAGCTCTTCGGCCTTCCGTTTGTCGAAGACGTCCGCATAGGCGCTATACCAAGCCGGGAGCACTACGTCTTTCTCCGCCGCCGTGGCGATATGTTGCTGAGAGACCAACAGAGTGGGTGGAGGCGAGTCAGGCACCGTACAGTGTTGACGGCAAAAGGTGGAGCAAAAGGAAATGGTGTTCGCGGACCACTCTATGGTAGGTTCGTGTTTTCTTAACCAGGGTAGCCCCAGAATGAGTTTGCACCGGGGAGCTTTGATGATGTTTAAGGCCAACCATTCGCCGTGGGTCTTCCCGATGGTCATCCAGAGGGCTGGGGTAACATAACGGATGGGCCCCGAGTCCAACTCTTTCCCATCTACAGCATAGACGAGTTCAGGCGTGTGTTTGGGGAGAAGAGTGACCCCCAGCTTCTGGGCTTCGGTCTCGTCCAAAAAGCATCCTGTGGCCCCAGAATCGATCATGGCCCGTATGGTTCGAGAGGTTTGGTCTATCACGACGTGAAGCGTGAGGAAGAAGTGGTCCGGCTCTGCCTCAGCATCGGCTTCCACCGAAGGGATGGAGTGGTGGCTTGAAGGCTTCCCTTCGAGGTCCTTCAAGCCCGGGCGTTTCCCGCCTCCACTTCTCCCGTCACTGTCGCTGCTTGGCCTGCGCGAGGCCTCCCAACCTTAGGACGAATGGGACATTCTCTGAGGTAATGGCCTTTCTTGCCGCAGTACAGACAGAGGCCCTGCTTCCGGCGGTAATCCTTCTCACTCGAGGTTAGGGACGCTCTCACTGCCCCTATCTCCATGGGTTCGGGCCGGGCCGGCCCGTGATCAGGTGCTCGTGCCAGATCCGAGGACGGAGGGGGCCTTTCCTTTCTCCTATGGTCTCCTTTCCTTTCTCGGAGGCGGTATATCAACCGCGAGGCAAGTTCCATCATCGCGGCACAGGAGCGTGGTTGGGGATCTATTTGTGCAATGACGTCCTTCAATTCTTCCGTCAACCCCCGGTAAAAGATGGCTGACTGTTTTGCTTCAGGCCAGTCAGTTTCCGCTACCAGCCTCCTGAAACTGTTGAGGTATCCGAGAAAATCGGAACTGCTCTGTTTGAGGTCGAGAAGATCGCGGTCCGCGGAGAAGGTATCGGCTCTTCGGTCGAAGGTTTTCTCGAACTCTTCGCGGAACGTATCCCAATCATAGAGCAGGGCGTCGTCCCTCCTGACGATAGGAACCGCCCATTGGGCCGCTTCTCCTGACAGGTACGAGATGAGGAACGCTACCCTAGCCTGATTAGTAGCGAACAGCTTGGGTTTACGATGGAAGTTGAGGAGGACCTGAGTCATGAAGACCTGTACTTTCTGCATATCCCCATGGAACCGTTCAGAAGGGGCCAGGGGAACATGTGCGGGCATCTCTACCACTACCTGGGGCGTGGAGGCTGGGCCAATACTCCCTGCATCAAAGGGATTCCGTTGGATACGGTCCATCCGGGAGTGTAGGGCAGCGGTTTCTTGACGTGAGGCGGCTAGTTCACCCTGGACAAGAGCCAGGGCCGCCACTACGTCCTCTAAGGTGGTCATTCCTTATGACAGCGTGATCGGGAGGAGCGGTAATTCGTGGGCCGATGATTCTGTCACGATGGCCGGGGAATTCTCTCCTCGGGATGACGCTGAAGTTAATGGGGTCCACCTCCCATCCGTCCCCAGTCCGGAGAACGTGTAACACACACGGACTATGGAGACAGGTGGGCGAGGGAAGGAAGGGAAGGAACAGCGGGGAAAAGGGATCTGGAACGAAACAAGCACACCGTCAGACACCCGTCAGTAGTGACCCACTTGTTGCCTCCCCCCTCCCACTTTGCAGTGGTTTCTCACCTGTCCCTTCCAACCCGGGGTTTTGGGGGTTCTCTGGTCGGGCCTGCGTGACGCTCAGTTGAGGTTAGCACTGACGTGTCACCGCAGAGCCCGGGCGAACCCTTGGGATCGTACCGGACGGGCAGAGCGACGCTACCCCCCTGGGAGCAAAAGCCAGCACTTGAACGGCAGTGCTTGATGCCCCCCAGAGCGCGTCCTGGATCAGGGTCACTCCCAAAAGAACGAGGAAATCGCCTCCCTGAAGGCTAAAGGAAAGAACAGTACTCACAGTTGTGCAGTGCTGAAAAAAGGAACGGGCGCTGCTACTCTAAACCCGGAACTCCATGGGCTGAGGAGCGCCCCAGTTCGCGCTTCCACTCTGGACCCGGTTCTCCGTGGGCAGAGGAGCGCACCAGTCCGCGCTACGACTCTGTACCCGGAACTCCGTGGGCAGAGGAGCGCGTGGAATGGATGAGGGAAGAAAACAGGAACGTGGAAGGTTGTTCCGACGCGTACCCGCGTCGGGGCTCACCGGCGAGGTTTTCACCTTCGCGCTACCACTCTGGACCCGGTAATCCTTGGGCAGAGGAGCGCTGATGGAGGTTCCCGGGAGTCTGGAACGTTGAAGCTTGGGAGCTCCCCGCGGTCTTCCTACTTCAGGGAAGGCGGCGAGGTAACACTGCTGGAGACGGAGAGGCCGGATACAAGGACGAGGGTAAGGCCGAGGACGCAAGGCTGGAACGTTGTTTCCGAAACAAGAGTGCGAACAGGACTGGCTGGAATCATCGGCACCGCTTGGTGTTTGTTGGCGGTTTTAACCGCTGTCGCGCTTGGCGCCGAACACGTGGGGCGTGTTCTGCCGGGCGTCCTGGGAAACGTAGTTCCCCCGCGTGGCGGGGATGCGAGCGGTGCACTACCGGTTCTCGCCACCTGACAGTCGGTAAGGGTTGAAGTAGCCCTTGTGGCTTTAAGTGATCGGTCTTCATACGGGCGCATGTGTCACATTCTTTAACCCATAGAGTCACGTCCTTGCGCACGCTGGGCCACCAGAACTGTCTCCCAATGCGCTCCAGAGTCTTGAATACACCGTTGTGTCCTGCACTCTGTATGTCATGGCACCATTGAAACACTTGTTTCTGTAGGTTCTTTGTGGGTATCAGCATCACTTGCTCCTTCATGAACAGGCCTTGTTTTTCTTTCCACCCCTGGTGGTTCCTGAACCAAGACCTCCATTTACACGTCCGACTCCCTTCTGCTACCTTCTGTAAGAAATCGTGGGTTTGGATAGCACACACCACTTTGTGGGGAGGAATGATAGCGTGTTCTATCGGTTCGTCTTCCTCTCGAATAGATTCTTGTCTGGTGAGCGCATCCGCTTTCTTATTGTCTTTCCCAGGTCTGAAGGTTACCACAAAGTCGAACTCTTCAAAGAAGAGCATCCACCGTAGTTGTCTGGGTGTCAAATGCCTTGCTGAGCGCATGAACTGTAAGTTCCGATGGTCGGTGTGTACTGTTACTTTTTCTTTAGCTCCCAGCAAGAAGTGTCGCCATTCGGTAAACGCTGTTTTGATCGCTAGCAATTCTTTTTCTGCGATTGTGTAATTTCTTTCCGCCTCGTTTAATTTCTGGGACATATACGCAATGGGATGTAATTGTCCCGTAGTGGCGTTTCTTTGTGACAAGACCGCTCCGATGGCTGCTTCGGAGGCATTGGCTTCCACTATGAAGGGTTTTTCCGGGTTGGGATGTGCCAGAACTGGGGCCATGATAAACGCTGTTTTTAACTCCTCAAAAGCAGTTTGGGCTTCGGTTGACCAGTGAAACGTTGTCCCTTTTCTTAGTAACTTAGCTATGGGAGTCACTGTTTTGGAGAAGTGATGGATAAAGCGCCTGTAAAAATTGGCGAAGCCCAAAAAGCATTGAACGTCGCGAACATTTTGTGGCTTTGGCCAGGCTTTGACCGCTTGCACTTTTCTTTCAGCCATCACTTGCCCCCTCGGGGTGAGCATTACTCCCAAGAATTCCACATTATCCACATGAAACTCGCATTTGCTGAGTTTGCAGTACAAGTTGTTCTTTCTTAAAGCCTGTAACACTGAGCTCACGTGGTGGACATGCTGTTCTTCTGACGTGGAGTAAATCAGAATATCGTCGATGTAAACGACTACAAATCTATCCATGAAGTCGCGTAACACTTCATTCAGGAAAAACTGAAATGCCGCAAGGGCGTTGCAAAGGCCGAAGGGCATCACTCTATATTCATATAGGCCATATCTCGTTTTAAAGGCGTTTTTCCATTCATCCCCAGCTCGCATCCTAACCAGGTGGTAAGGTCCCTTGAGATCCAATTTGGTGTAAATGATCGCCGTTTTCACTTGTTCCAAGAGAACCGGGATCAAAGGAAGGGGCTAGCGATTTTTAACTGTGATGTCATTCAATGCTCTGTAGTCGATGCACGTGCGGAGCTCTCCGTTTGCTTTAGTAATGAAAAACAAGGGCGAGGACGCGGGCGACTTGGACGGGCGGATAAATCCCAGCTCCAAATACTTATCCAAGTATTGCCTCAGGTGTTCGTTCTCCTTCTCCGTAAGAGCGTATATGCGACCGCATGGTACTACAGCCCCAGGTATAAGATCTATCTGACAATCGTATTGTCGGTGTGGGGGTAGGGTCTCTGCCTGGATTTCGTTGAAAACATCACGGAATTCTATGTAACAGGCTGGTAAGGTGATGTCCTTTTCTGCTGCGGTCGCGATCCACTGTCGCGATGATAGGGCTTGTGACGATGTTACCGACGCCTTGAAACAATGCTGGTTGCAATATTCGGAATCAAAGCTAATAGTTTTCGAGGTCCAACTGATATGAGGATCGTGCTTTTGGAGCCATGGAAGTCCCAAGATAATACCATGTTGGGGGGACCGGATTATATTGAATTCTAGGACTTCTTCATGTCTTCGATTACATCGGACTTCAATCCTGTCCATTACAAAGCAGATAGGACCAGAGTCTAGTACACGTCCGTCGACCGCTACCACGGCTTCTGGTATCACTTTCTTCAGTAGGCTTACTCCCAGCTGTAAGGCTACTGCCTCATCCATAAACGTGCCTGTGGCACCGGAATCCACCAGCGCTTGTGCCTCTTTCCACTCTTCTCCGGTCTTGATCTCAAGTGTGATGTAAAAGAACCGTTTCACATCTGCCGCATTTAAAGAGGGCAAATAGGTAGCGCTCGAGGGTTTCCCTCTTAGTTTGCTCGAGCGATCTAGTTTTCCGACTCCTTTTTGGTGTAGGTGTTTGCCTCTTTTCCCACGGTTCCCCTGGGGTTCTGTGGTCTTTGGAGGCAATCTCTGACAAAGTGTCCTCTTTTACCACAATAGAGGCACAGGCCATTTTTCCGTCTCGTGTTTCTCTCTTCGCTGGTTAGTGGAGCTCTCACTGCTCTTATCTCCATGGGTTCAACAAGGTTCTGTGGTGGGTCTCTGGTGCGGACTCTGTCGTTCCGAAGGGGAATGCGTTCCTTCCTACGAGCGTCGCTTTTTCTGTCACCCAACCGATGTTCTAGTCGCAAGGTTAGATTGATAAGTTCCTTACATGAGGTCGGTTGAGGATCAATTTGCGCAATAATGTCTTTCAGTTCGTCCCTTAACCCTTGATAATAGATCGTGAACTGTTTCTCCTCGGGCCATTTAGTTTCAGCTACCAGACGCCTAAAGGTAGTAAGGTAGACCACCAGAAGTTCACGGTCTGCAGAGAGGGTATGCGACCTACGGTCGAAGATGTTCTCGAATTCCTCTCTGAAACCCTCCCAATCGTAAAAGAGGGGGTCGTCTCGCTGTACCAATGGAACGGCCCACAGAGCTGCATCCCCTGCTAAATAGGATATAAGGAAAGCTACCCTAGCTTGATTGGTGGCGAAAGCCTTCGCTTTACAATTAAAATGCAGCATGACTTGCATCAAAAAGACCTGGATTTTATTGGCGTCACCGTAATACCTCTCTGGGGGAGCTAAGGGTATTGGCGTGGGGACTTCTACCGTAATGGGGGAAGGATGAGACATGGAAAACCCCCCTGCGTCGAACGGATTCCTCTGTAAATGTTCTAGTTTGGCTTGTAAATTGGCTGTCTCTAGTCTGGAGGCCGCCAATTCCTGCTGTACTACTTGTAGGGCGGCCACCACATCCTCCAGGGTAGCCATACTGAGTAGAGGATTCGATCAGGGGGAGCTAATTCCTTGGGCCGATTATTCTGTCGGGTTCTTCAGCTCCTCAGGATCGGAACGATGCTCGTTATGGTCCACCCCTCGATAGCTTCAAGTCTGATGGCTATTACAGCGCAGATTATTGAAGTGATCGAGTGAGGAAAGGGAGGGGACAGCAGGGAAGGAGACCTGAAATGATATAAGAACAGCTCGTTATAAACACTGTTCCTCCACCCACCACTCTACCCTACTAGGTTGTATGTGAGTGCAGTTCCCTCAATATCAACACTACCTGTAAAGGAAAATAACGAAGTGCAACTTTCATCAAGTGGGACCTTTGGTTTTTTCACCCTCAGCTCGAGGGTCCTGAGGACTAGGCTTGTTTCACATAAGAACATTTATATCCCACTATAAGAAAGAACACAGGATTAATTACACGCCACCACTACACTCAGGGTATTCTCACCGTTCAAGTATTTCTTTTCTAACCCCCAACGTACCCATGTGTTATAGGTGTTTTGCATCACAGAGGAAGTATGAGCTCTTCACCAGTCAACCACATACCCCTGCTAAGGAAACACAATCAGGACAGTTTATATGCGATGACCTTTCTGCACGTGATACAAACAATAACGAAATCAAAACAATTCCACACTCCTGTGTGCGGACTGCGAATGACCAAAGTTCCGTGTTAATCACCACACGGTCTTGTTGTGAGTTCAGCATATACTTTGATGCTCGTGGGATGGATATGGCTCCAACACCGGTATTCCTGCGACTCGCAATAGCCTACAAACGTGTGGCTCTCCAACGAGGAGGAACACCTGGTGCGGACTATCCACTCCGAGCCCTGCTTTAGACAGTTACAGCTATGCGTAACCGGGTAGTTCTAGACGGTATCTGTCTCAAGCTGTGGAGGTTGTGGAAAGCGAGGCGGTGCACACCACCCTTACCGCAACTGCAAAAGGAGAAAGAGTAATGCCAACTCTGCGCGCGTTACCCACTGACAAAGCTGCTGCGTAACGAGGACAAAAACCGGAGATCTCCCAAGAGGACTTCTCCGCTCTGCACTGCCACCAAATCCCTTGGAATCGATGAGTAATTTTCAGTCGAAAGTACGAGGACCGCAACCAAGACACGCTGCGCCCTCACTACAAACAGGATAATCGGCAATGCCGCCAGTGCGGAAGTGCTCTATGAAGCCTTCCGCGTCTGCGCGCGCATGCCTGAGGTGCTAATGCTCATGGGACATGTAGTCTCTGGGTCTCTACCGCGATAACTCAAAAGAGACTCCGTTGTTTTGGGTGTTTGCCGCACGTGTCCTTGACACGTTGAAGCGAGTAAGTGGAAAAAAGGGCAAAAAGAGTAGGAAAGAGGAGGGTAGGAGCGCTGTGAGGTCTGTGAGGTGGATAGGGTGTGTTATATAGGGAGTGTGAAGCGATGTATTCACCCCTACCAGTGTGAAAGTGCTGTTTTGCCCAGAGTAAGATGGTGCTGAGGTGAGGTGCCAGTACACTCTGGATGAAACCGTGAGCTGATTGCTGTAAACTGATGTGCTCTGGGCGCTGTAGGATACTGACCGCTGTAGCATAGCTGTGCAAGTGGTGTTAGTATGGGTTTAGAGTATAGCGGCGTGAGCTCTGTGGGGTGGTTAGGGTGTGCTATACAGGGAGCGTGAAGTGAAGTATTCACCCTTAGCGGTGTGAAAGTGCTGTTTTGACCAGAGTGAGATGGTGCTGAGGTGAGGTTCCAGTACACTCGGGATGAAACCGTGAGCTGATTGCTGTAAACTGATGTGCTCCTGGCGCTGTAGCATAGTGGCCACTGTAGCATAGCTGTGCAAGTGGTGTTAGTATGAGTTTAGACTATAGCGGAAGTGGGAAACAAACTACTCACCCGTTCCGGTCTGAAGACTCGAATGGAGTGTTTTAGCAAGCGGGAATAAAAAAATAATCGTGAAGAATATAATGCAGAATGTTGCAATGCCACAGAAGACAAATGGTGAAATCAGGTGTGTTTAAGAAAGTGGCTGTGTGGGATATAGCGATGGAGTCTGCAAGTTATATAAAAAGTGTCTTTATGTAAGTGCTATAAATGGAACCACTGGTGCAAGAGCTAAGGCATCCAGCTGAGGCAAACTCCAACCGCTTCTGCTGTATTCAAACCTAAGCTCCTGCATCAGTCAATTCCACATTACATGTTACAGTTCCATGTGACATAAACAATACCTATTAGACATGAATGACTGTAAATTGTAGAATAAAAATAAAGGTAGGATACGATTACCACACTGTCAGGTTGGTCCGGGATGTGCACCAAACAACAGAACTTCCACAGGAGCGAAGACCTCGTCCCCAAACTTCCAGAAAACAACTCTCGGAGAAGAGCAAAAAAACCTCCTCCTGAGTTATTGTTCGCTAAAAGTGAGGGGAATAACCAATGAGTGACCACCACTCTTCCCCTGAGGTTTGTGTCAGGAAGCGTTGGTTGGGGATCAGTAGATTGCTAAAACAAAAAATACAGATGATGGTTATAAATGTTCTATAGAAGTGCACAGAGAGTCTCTAACATTAATGCATGTCCACTTTTCCCATGAAGTTTACTTACCGATAGAGCGTCTTAGAGTGGCCCAATAATGTCTTTTCCGTAGAAGGTAGCACAGGTCAGCAAACCTTCTCTTGAGGACTTGTACATAGGAGTTGAAGTACCCCTACTGAAAGATTTTCTTAAAGAAGGGCGAGAAATGACCCACTCACACCTGCAATCATACCGGGTCACAAAACTAAATGCGAGGGGAATACTAATGAACGTGACAGAGTATAGTGTAGGGCTTCAGGGACCCAGGAATATAAAAAAGAAAACGTGTCGTGTTGGCCGGCTCAGGGGGGGTGAACGAAGTGAGCGGAGCAATCACGAACACATTTATGTCTAAGGAGGCTAAATGAGGGACGTCATGCTGGCCGGCTCTTAGGGAAGAGTGGAGAGCGGAGCAGCCACGAACATACCCTGGGCTAGGGCAATACGAGAAGTACCGTGCTGGTCGGCTCTTGAGGTGATTGAAGGGAGCGGAGCAGTCACGGACACACTTTAAAGAATTTAGGAAGGTTGTTCAGCGCTGGCCGGCTCCCGAAAAGAGAAGAGAGAGGAGCAGCAACGACATCCTCCTCAACCAGGTAACGCGCCGCGCTGGCCGGCTCCGGGTTAGGGAAGGGAGCGGAGCAGCAACAAACTCTCACCTTTTGAAAGAGGGCACGTCGCGCTGGCTGGCTCTGGCTTTGGAGAAGGGAAGCAGCGGAACAAACACTCAAGGTTGGCCGGCTCCAAATTAACGGAAGGGAGCGGAGCAGCGACAACCAATCCCTTTGACGAAAGTTATGCCGCGCTGGCCGGCTCCGGGTAAGGGAAGGAGCGGAGCATCGCCGGTCACAAACCAAGGCGTCAAGGGTATTCGATATTGTAACGAAGCAGGTACAAGGCGAGGGCAAATCGTGGATTCAGGATTCAAAGTTAGTCGCTAGGAATGGGGGCGTGGTCACCAGTCGGAAGCAGGATCAGTAAGCCACGCGCTGATTTGTGAATGAAACGACCACTTATACATGGTAGGAGACATCTCTAAAGTGCCTTGTACATTGCTACTTAGGGATCGTCTAATAAGTATGCTTTTTCATGAACGAGCATGGGGGTCGATCATGCCTTAAGGTTTAGACTTCCTATTCATGATGCTTTGCTGAAAAAAGGGATCCTAACAGTTCTCCCACCCAAAGATCTACTCCCGGGGCGGGGTTTAGAGGGACGGAGAGCATGAAATCTACGGATTAGGACAGGGGCATGGATATTCTCAGCGGGTTCCCATGATCTGTCCTCTGGGGAATAACCCACCCAATCTATGAGGTACTGGAGTTTCCCTTTGTGTCTACGAGAATCCAGAACCTTATTCACTTCATACTCTTCTTCGCCTTCAACCACTATTGGAGGTGGTGGTGTCTCAGGGCTCAGAGGGGGAATTTACCTTTTGACTAGGGAACAATCAAAAACGGGATGGATCTGCATGTCTTCTGGTAACTGTAGTTTGAGGGTAACCGGGGTTATCACCTTGTCAATTATATAAGGGCCTACATATCGAGGTTGTAACTTTCGAGACCCTTTTAATCTCAGGTTTCTGGTTGATAACCAAACTTCATCTCCTTTTTGATAGGCTGGCTCAGGGCATCGGTGTTTATTCGCCTGTTTTTTCATACTTTCCTTGGTGTTTTGCAATTCGGTTATGGCTTTTTCCCAAATGGATAGAAGTGTTTTGTGGTGTTCTGTAAGTGCAGGGATACTATCCAGCTCAGTGGGAAGAGAAATGGGTAGGAATTTAGGATGCTGAGCTAGTGTAAAATAGAATGGGGATACCCCAGTTGAGGCGTGGGTGGTGTTGTTATAGGCGAATTCCGCTAAAGGGAGAGCTCTAACCCAGTCGCTTGTGATTGTGGATAGCAGACATCTCAAGTATTGCTCTAGTGTTTGATTAGTGCATTCGGTTTGTTCATCAGTTTGGGGATGGTAGGCGGTGGATAACCTGTGATCTATTCCCAGAGCAGTACACATGCCTTGCCAGAACTTCGACACAAACTGGGCCTCTCTTTCTTACACGATCACAGATGGCAGGCCATGCAATCTAAGGATGTTATTTACAAATACCTGCACTAATTCTTTGGAAGCAGGTAATTTTTTCAAGGGGATGAAATGGGCCATCTTGGTTAACATATCTATCACTACAAAGATAGTGTTGTACCCTTGACTTCGAGGTAAATCAGTAATGAAGTCCATACTGATGAAATGCCATGGCGAAGGGGGTATTGCAAGTGGTTTTAACATGCCTGTGGGTGCACAATGTGAAGCTTTTGTCGCGCACAAGTAGAACAAGAATCGACAAAAGCGGTAACATCTTTGTTCATTTCTTTCCACCAAAACCATCTTTGGCAGGCCTTGAGGGTTTTAATACTGCCCGGATGTCCGTCCAAAGCGCTGTTGTGACATCATTGTAACAGCTGTTGCTGTACTTCAGTGGTGGGCAAGTATAATTTGTCTTCATGATAATAAAGCCCTTCTTTGATGTGATTTAGAGGATCCTTTTTCCAGTCTTCCGGTGGAATATCGTTATACAAGTTTTTTAGTTTCTCTAGGAACTCTAGGGACCTTGTGTCCTTATGATATTCGGCCCCTATGATTTTGTCATTTGGAATGATGGGAAAAGGCTTGTCTGGTGTGAGGGTCTTTTCATGACCCAGTCGAGAAAAAGCCTTCTGCCTTACCCTGCTGAGGGCCAGGACGGTAAGTAATCATGAAGTCATACTCAGTAAAAAATGCAACCTATCTCATCTGTCGGGGTAAGGGCTCTGGCTGATCTAAAAAATTGGAGGTTCCTGTGATCAGAATAAATGGTAATCACATGTGGGGACCCTAACAGGTAATGTCTCCATTCTTGGAAGGCTAATTTGATGGCCAACAACTCTCTTTCCCCAATGGTATAATTTTGTTCTGCGGGCAACAAGGTCTTGGAGAAGTATGCAACAGGGTGTAAACATCCTGAGGTCTTGTCTTGTTGTGAAAGGACTCCCCCTACTGCAAATTGTGACGCGTCTGCTTCCACATAATAGGGCTGTGTATTGTCGGCATTTTTAATGATGGGGGCATTAGTAAATCTTTCCTTTAAGAGGCAGAAGGCGAGTTCTGCTTCTTGGGTCCATTTAAAGGGTATTCCTTTCCGTACAAGCCGAGTTATGGGTTTCACTAACTCGGAAAAATGATGTATGAATCTCCGCTAGAAGTTGGCAAAGCCAATAAAGGATTGCACCTCTTTCACAGAACCAGGGCTAGGCCACTTCACCAATGCTTCTACCTTCTTCGGATCCATGTGCACCCCTTCAGGAGATATTACAAACCTGAGGAATTCCACGCGAGTGGTATGGAACATACTCTTATCGAGTTTGGCGAATAACTGGTTCTCTTTGAATTTCTGTAGGATCTTCTTAACATGCATAACATGGTCCTGCTCGTTTTGTGAGTATATCAAGATGTCATCGATATAGACTATTACGAAGATGTCAAGATATTCACGCAGTATCTCATTAACAAAAAATTGAAAAGCGGCAGGAGCATTGCAAAGGCCAAATGGCATTACACAATATTCGAATAAGCCAAACTTGGTGCGGAAGGCTGTTTTCCATTCATCTCCCTGTTTAATGCGGATAAGATGGTAGGCTCCTCTCAAGTCAATTTTTGTGAAGAGTTTGGCTCCCCGTACCTGATCTAAAAGTACTGGAATAAGCGGGAGAGGATATTTGTTTTTGATGGTAACTTTGTTAAGAGCGCGGTAGTCCAAACATGCGCGTAGACCTCCTTCTCGCTTCGGGATAAAAAAAAGAGGGGAGGAAACCGGGGACGTGGAATGTCTGATGAATCCCTTTTTTAGCATGTCTTTGATGTATTCTTGTAGATATTCCGTTTCAGGCGCGGTCAAAGCATAAATGCGACTGACAGGCAATTCTGCTCCTGGGACCAAATCAATACGGCAGTCATAAGACCTGTGAGGGGGTAAAACAGTGGCTTTTGCTTCATCAAAAACAGAGTTGTATTCTTCATAAATCGCAGGAAGACCTGGAGGTGTAGATATCGTACTTGTGGCACAGCATAGAGAAGTGTCCCATTCTCTTGCTTCTCGGTAGCAGTTCAACATACAATAATGTGAATTTAGCGTCACGGTACGAGATATCCAATCGATTTGAGGGTTGTGTATCTGCAAGGTACCCCTAATATTGCTCCAAAGTTAGGGGTATCTATGAGATCAAAGATGATAGATTCGGAGTGGCCGTTACTGCAAATCATCACCATCGGAGGGGTCTGGTACGTAATTAATCCAGACGATAATTCAGACCCATCAACGGCTCTTACTGGTTCTGGTTCTGGTTTTCGTACGAAAGGAATGCCAACGTCTCTCGCTCACTGGATATCCAAGAAATTACCAGTGGCTCCCGAATCCAGCAAGATATACATGTTTTTTCGACACTGTGGGGATATTACCAGAGTGACAGATAAAGTGAAATGCTTAGGTACTAAGGGTGTTGTCTTTTTGGAGGGGGAGACCTTAAAAAACCCAACACTTGAAGAATCGGTCTCTGTCTTCTCCAAGCTTTCTAGTTTTCCCCTTCTATTGCAGGTGAGTGGCTACTTGCCAGAGTCTTTGAAGCTGTACGAGGACGTACTGGACAGTCCCGAGCATAGTGTCCTCCTTTCCCACAATAGAGACAGAGGCTATTCTTTCTTCTTTTGTCTTTCTCTTCCAAAGAGAGAGGATTCCGTACTCCCCCAATTTGCATGGGTTCCGATGTTTCTTTCTTCTCTGTTTTTAACATTAGATATTTAGGAGGATTTAGATGAGACTTCTCCCCCTTCCTTTCATGTAGTCTATGATCCAGCTTAACTTTCAAATCAATAAACTCAGAGCACTCTTCCGGGGGATTGACAATCTGGGACAACAGATCCTTGAGTTCATCACATAAACCACGATAAAACAAGGAAGTCCTTTTTTCCTCAGGCCAGTGCGTTTCCGCAACTAATCTATTAAAATTGGTGATATACGAAAGCAGGTCCTTAGTTCCTTGTTTAAGGTTAAGGAGGGCGTTGTCACGTGCCTGCATAAAGGTATGCTTAGAAAAAAGGCTCTTCATCTTGTCCTGGAATAACGCGAAATCATATAATAAGGGGTCGTTGTTCTCTACTAATGGGACAGCCCAATCGGCCGCATTGCCAGCTAAATAGGATATAACAAATGCTACCTTAGCGGCGTCATCAGGAAATGCTGTGGCTTTACAAAGGAACTGTAGCTAGCATTGGTTCATAAAAATGCTGTACTTGGAACTGTCTCCATTAAATCTCTCGGGCATGGCTAAGGGTACTGGATTAGGGGTATGTACGGTCAATGGTACCGGAGTGAAGGAACTATCTCCTCTAGTAGGGGAACTAGCACTAGTAGAAGGGATAGAAAAATGTGCAGGCTGTATGTAGTTTTTTCCGATCTTGGGAAGAGCACCTGGGTCTCTAGTGTCTATGGGAACCTCTGTTTTTAATTGCATTACTTCGGCCTGTAATCTCTGATTCTCAGTCCTTAACCTCCCCACCTCAGATTGTAAGTCAACCAATGCCATTGCTAATTCGTCTACAGACAGACTCTGCAAAGCAGCGTGTAAGGAGGGGTTTAACGGGGCACCAGTCCTGTCGTGATTCATCTTCGCTCGGGTGGAAATATTTCTTGGGCTTGGCTTTCTGTCAGGTTGGTCCGGGATGTGCACCAAACATCAGAACTTCCACAGGAGCGAAGACCTCGTCCCCAAACTTCCAGAAAACAACTCTTGGAGAAGAGCAAAAAAACCTCCTCCTGAGTTATTGTTCGCTAAAAGTGAGGGGAATAACCAATGAATGACCACCACTCTTCCCCTGAGGTTTGTGTCAGGAAGCGTTGGTTGGGGATCAGTAGATTGCTAAAACAAAAAATACAGATGATGGTTATAAATGTTCTATAGAAGTGCACAGAGAGTCTCTAACATTAATGCATGTCCACTTTTCCCATGAAGTTCACTTACCGATAGAGCGTCTTAGAGTGGCCCAATAATGTCTTTTCCGTAGAAGGTAGCACAGGTCAGCAAACCTTCTCTTGAGGACTTGTACATAGCAGTTGAAGTGCCCCTACTCACACCTGCAATCATACCGGGTCACAAAACTAAATGCGCGGGGAATACTAATGAACGTGACAGAGTATAGTGTAGGGCTTCAGGGACCCAGGAATATAAAAAAAAAAGTGTCGTGTTGGCCGGCTCAGGGGGGGCGAACGAAGTGAGCGGAGCAATCATGAACACAGTTATGTCCAAGGAGGCTAAATGAGGGACGTCGTGCTGGCTGGCTCTTAGGGAAGTGTGGAGAGCGGAGCAGCCACGAACATTCCCTGGGCTAGAGCAATAAGAGAGGTCCCGTGCTGGCCGGCTCTTGAGGTGATTGAAGGGAGCGGAGCAGTCACGGACACACTTTAAAGAATTTAGGAAGGTTGTTCAGCACTGGCCGGATCCCGAAAAGAGAAGAGAGCGGAGCAGCAACGACGTCCTCCTCAACCAGGTAATGCGCCGCGCTGGCCGACTCCGGGTTAGGGAAGGGAGCGGAGCAGCAACGAACGCTCACCCTTTGGAAGAGGGCGCGTCGCGCTGGCCGGCTCCAGCTTTGGAGAAGGGAAGCAGCGGAACAAACACTCAAGGTTGGCCGGCTCCGAATTAACGGAAGGGAGCGGAGCAGCGACGACCAATCCCTTTGACGACAGTTATGCCGCGCTGGCCGGCTCCGGGGAAGGGAAGGAGCGGAGCAGCGCCGGTCACAAACCAAGGCGTCGAGGAAATCCGATATTGTAACGAAGCAGGTACAAGGCGAGGGCAAATCGTAGATTCAGGATTCAAAGTTAGTCGCTAGGAATGGGGGCGTGGTCACCAGTCGGAAGCAGGATCAGTAAGCCAAGCGCTGATTTGTGAATGAAACAACCACTTATGCACGGTAGGAGACGTCTCTAAAGTGTCTTGTACATTGCTACTTAGGGATCATCTAAAAAGTATGCGTTTTCATGAACGAGCATGGGGGTGGATCATGCCTTAAGGTTTCAACTTCCTATTCATGATGCTTTGCTGAAAAAAGGGATCCTAACACCACACTGTGCTAACCAGTTCCTAAACAATGCCGCTTTTTTTTAACTTGATCGCCAGTTCGTGAGCAGGGGCTGAGGATGAGCTAATTTGTGTGAAAGGGCTTCATGGATAAGAGGCAGGCAGAGAGACGTGTGTACAAAGAATAGATATGTTTTTAAAATGAATGTCGGGTTTAGGCTAATTTATCAAGTAAATAGCGTATTTCCATAGGCCATACATCATCCATCCCTGGTTAGTATGGAGAGGTAAGGGACAATAATGATAACAGAGTTCAAATGCCTAAGCATTCTTAGAAAGTTAATATATGAAAATAGTTCAATTGAAGTGTATTAAAAAATTGAATAGGAAAAAGTCAAAAAAGTTGGAAAAAATCAATCCAAGAATAAAGTGCATTTTTTACAAGTCTTGGAGATTGCAGTCCGGAAGTTCTTCAGTGGCTTGAGATGCGTAATGTTTCAAGAGGTGATTGTTGCCATCGTGTGAGAAAAGCGAAGCGATCCAATTCATATCCTCGAAGGGACAGTAATGTTCCTCGAATCTTGGAGCGGCAATTTGAATTGGCAGGCAATCTGCGATGTTGTCAAAGGTCGCACGTTGCAGGAGATCTTTCGCGGCTGGGCAGAAATCTTATTCCGCCAGGATACCTTTTTGCGTTGCATCCGCCATTGCTCCACTGCCCGAACAATCAAGTTCATGGTTTTCAAGATACTCCATTACCTGCTGGATATCGGGAGCGTTGGCTGGGATGTTGGCAAGGCATAGATCCATTCGCCAGTCGATTGGGCAAGTTTTGCAATAAAAAGATGGTTGCACACAGATTGTATATGTGTAAATAAATGTCATGTTGTAGCTGGCTCCGATAATAGATATAGGCAGGCAGACGAAAAGTTGTTCCATTTTTTCACGGTATTGATGTAGCTTCGCGTAGAGGCATATTCTGTCGGTATGCTTGTTACCACAGGGAGCGTAGCCATTTTTAACAAGCTAAAATAGTAGTAGGATGGCCGCAAACAGAGCAAGAATTATGGGCACTGTTGCTGTTATTCCAGAGATGATCGAATGAATGAAGGCTGGTATTAGACTAAAAACAGTTTGAAAGTCTGTGAGAAGGCCGGAGGAGACAATGTTAAAAAAGTGTGCCAGACCTTAAATGTCAGATGTGTTGAAAATTGTATAACAATTCACAAAGTGTAATGGGAGGTTCGTATTTAAAAGGGAGTGTATTTTACTTGAAGTTCGTGCTATCTGCAGTCGATAAATTACTTTTGGAGAAGTGAGGGACACTTCTGTTTGAAACAAAAGTGCTTTCAGTTTGCTCTGTTTAATAAAATCTGTTTTCAAAGTAGGTATTGAAGGCCAAGTTGAACTTTACTTTGTGTGGGTGGGAATAGAGATTGCCAGAGTAAGTTATCTGGTTTGAAACAGTCAGGACATACGGTGTGCCAGCTCACATTGCATAGCAGTCCATGTTATTAAGAAGCAGATAACTGCCGTTAAAAAGCTGTGTGAATGTTGGTCTGATTATGGGAGTTGGCGTGCTTTTTAAGAAAGCACGCAAGATTGGGGGCTGTAAGCTTTGAAGCGTCGTGCAGTTGGACATTCTTGCATAGTAATGAATGACTGCCATTGTGGTCGCACTTTTCACCTATGAGAAAAACTTCTGTATCCTCTTTAAGACCGCGATATGTAAATGGGAGAAACCACTGCTCGTAAATAAACACGCTACCTTATATAATCACATACAACACGACAAACAACATGTACACCTAGCAGACACAACAACACTACCTACTGTGGGAACCGTAGCTAGCCATGTACACAAACCAAACATGGCATGGCACCTCTGCCACACAATGCAGAATGTGGGGAGAGATGGGAGCAAAGATATGTGCGAAGGTGGCAAGTGATTCTCGATTATAAAAGTATACAATGCAAAGTGTTGAGGGGATGTGCCGGAGAGACTTGAGTATGCAGAGCACAGACATTACATGGTCTATTGAGTGAAGTCGACAGTGCACGCACCCATGATAGTATAGTCAGTAGGGAAGATTACGAAAACATAGCACGTACGTGCCCCCTTCCCCCCCAAATCTTTAGCGTAGTGGGCTGGCTCGGCTTACGCAACGCTAGCGTAGAGGTATGAATTAAAGGCACGTTTCTCTGGGTGTGGTTCTCTTCCGGAATGGCGAACATGTCTGTCAGGTCTGCGCAGCTTACACCGCCACTAGGCTGACGCCGTGAGCGAAGGTGTCTGCGGGAATAATGCTCTCAGCCTGCTGCTACCCAGAAACCGTCATGGCCGCTGCGACGCACATATGCCCCACAGTTCAGCTTTCGACACCGTTGCATGTGAAAGAGGGCCCACCATGTGCTGGTGGAAGCTTTTGGGCCGAGGTCTGCGAGCTGGGAAGGCTCCTGAGATCAACGCTGGCTACCGCGACACAGGCAGACAGCGCCCAGCCTGAGGCCCAGCACCGTGAAGTGCTCTGTATACTACTAACACAGTAGTCAAAGAGGTACCAACAGTGGAACGGTGTCTTGATCGCACAATGGACGATGTTAGAACTGCATCTGGGAGTGCAGATGAAGGTACTCCTTTCGACCAGCTGTAACCAACTCTAGGTCCCAACAGTGGAACGGTGTCTTGATCCCACAATGGACGGTGTTAGAACTGCATCTGAGTGTGGAGATGAAGGTACTCCCTTCGACCAGGTGCAGGCAACTCTAGGTCCCAACAGTGGAACGGTGTCTTAATCCCACAATGGACGATGTCCGATATTACCCGCTGCTTGTGAATTTTCACAGAAGTCCCTGCGTTGATGTGCATCAGACTCTGTGCTTCCGTAGCTAAGTGCTGCACATGATTATTGGGGTTGGGTGACTGAAGTCGGTGGAGTACACCGCGGTACAGCAGGTCCGAACAGTGGAACGAGGTCTTGATCCCACAATGCACGTTAGAACTGTATCTCAGAGTGGAGATGAAGGTACTCCCTTCGACCAGGTGCAAGCAACTCTAGGTCCCAACGGTGGAATGGTGTCTTGATGCCAAAATGGAGGATGTCCGATATTACTTGCTGCTTGGTTTTGACAGAACTCCCTCCGTTGAGGTGCATGAGACTCTGTGCTTCCGTAGCTAACTGCTACACATGATTATTGGGCTTGGTTGACTGCAGTCGGTGGAGTACACCGAGGTACAGCAGGTCGTAACAGTGAAACGGGGTCTTGATTCTGTGAGTGAGGATGTCAGAAGTTAAAGTTTGTGATGATTTCTGTGTACCCACTCCGATCAGGTGCAACCAACTGCGTGCTTCCGAATCCAACGGCACGTGGCTGTGAGGCGTTAATGACAACTGCCTCTGGCCTACAGTGTGGTCAGCAGGGCTCACAATTCAGATGGAGTGGTGATTGTTTAATTACAGAATCCAGTAGGCAACTAACTACAACGTCTATTGAAATATACACAATAGCCTTTTAGTATACTTGCTTGAAAACGTTTTTTAAGATGACTTATAGCTCTAGTACAATGACCAAATTCTTCTTGATAGTGGTAAAGAACACTGAATAACAGTGTACACAGTGGACAGCAGAAATCGCAATTCGAATTGTTTTGATTCTTTGATTTATTTATTGCAGAGTTTTCTGTAATTTATGTTGTTGTATTTTGTGAAGAGGACGTGAGAAAAAGTATTCATGGAAGACTGTGCTCACTACTGCCTTCAATTTACACTGCAGACAGCAGTGTTCACAATTCAGATCGAGTCGCTATTGTAGATGACGCAGTCCTATAGGCAAAAGACATTGCTCCAGTGCGCTCTACCGCACCACGCATATGCATCATCACAAGGTCCGCACACAGTTTTTGTTGCTTCGCGTACGGCAAACTGGGCAGCTCAAGTCAACGCCACGTGGCTGTGGGCCCTTGCTGACCGCTCCCTGGCCTACACTGCAGACAGCAGTGTTTACAATTCAGATCGAGTCGCTACTGCAGATGATGTAGTGTTGTAGGCAGCAGACATTGCTCCTAGTACGGCCCGCCCGCAGTACGCATAATCGCTGCTTTTGATGTGGCTATCTAAGTGCACTAGACGTGATGGACCCTTTATGATACAATCTTTTTGTGTATTATTTCAGATCTACTGCCTGTATCTTAGTATACCACAAGTTATGGTTGTTTTACAATAGAATCTTTCCTGTATTATTTCATATCTAGAGTCCCTACCATCACAGGTGGAAGGCTGCTTTACAGAGCATGAATATTGATGAAGATGATGATTGCAGGTTGTGTGTATATGTGTACATAGCAAAAAGTGTTCAAAAAAGCTCTCTAAGCAGAAGAGGAGTCTCTCATCAAACGCTGTAGAGAGAATGGCAAAAATGGGTGGGGTCCTCCAACTGTTACAATGGGAAATGTTATGAACCAATCAAATGCTTTTCTTTAAGGTCACATGGCAATCACACAGCAAACGCACAAGGAGGCCGCACCCAACGCGATTTTGAGAAAATATTACCATAATATACGTTTATTACAGTTAGAAATATGGAAATGTTTAAAATATTTTAGATTATCGCTTGTTCTCATATACACTTTGAACGTATTTAGATATAGTTTTGAGCCGAAAAAAAAAATGAGGGAATTGTGTTCCCGGCGCGACACCATACGTCTATGACGTAACACAGGGCCTGGCACCGTGCACTCGTCGCATACGCAATGCGCAGCGGGCGTGACCCCATACGTACATGACGTATGGCGCGGCTTGGTACTGCGTACCTGTCGCATACTAAAGTAGCAGCTGGCACGACCACATATGTATATGATGTTACGTGAGACGCGGTGCCACGAAACCGTCAGATACGAAATGCGCATCCTTTACGAGTTTAGCAATATGGCGGATAGGATTGGCGTGCTGATGGAGCTTGGCACACTACTGGTACGGGACTTCAGTTTTCTCAACAAAAAACAAACGATATACATACGTTGTTTGAAGATATAAAACATTACATATTTTTCAAATTAAAAACAAAAAAGGATAATAGAGTTCCAAAATATTACAAAAAAATAGGTTTTACAGACGCTATAGTTAAGAATTAGCATTTAAAAAACCTTAGAAATTCACTGAAAAAACCATAGGTTTTACAAATGTTACAGTTAGGAATTAGCATTTAAAAAACCTTAGAAATTCACTGAAAAAACCATAGGTTTCAGGGACGTTATGGTTAGTTGGACATTTGACTCATATAAAACCAGAGAAATGCGCCCGTTATAGTTAGTTGAGCTAACTATAACTCGTGAGCCCGCAATGCACTGGTGATGACGTCACATATTACATCACTCATGACATGGTCAGTGACATCACTGATGACATCACTGATGACATCTCAAATGACATCACTGATGATATATATATATATATATATATATATATATATATATATATATATTCACTGAAAAAACCATAGGTTTCACACATGTTATAGTTAGCTGGACATTTTACTCGTAAAAAACCATTGAAATTCCCCCGTTATAGTTAGTGCAGGCAACTATAACTCACGCGACCGCAATCCTCTGCTGATGCTAATACTGTATTTAGACACTTATTTGCCCATGTCTTCTTCCATTAAATTTTAGCTATACATATATTGCAAATTTTTTTTTTTCATAAAGACACATATGTCATCAGCAGAGGATTGCGGTCGCGTGAGTTATAGTTGCCTGCACTAACTATAACGGGGGAATTTCAATGGTTTTTTACGAGTAAAATGTCCAGCTAACTATAACATGTGTGAAACCTATGGTTTTTTTCAGTGAATTTGCAAGGTTTTTTAAATGCTAATTCCTAACTATAACGTGTGTGAAACCTATGGTTTTTTCAGTGAATTTGTACGTTTTTTTAAATGCTAAGTTACTTTACGCCGTTCGTGGCGTGCGCGCCCACTTAATGCAGTTCGTTCCGTGCGCGCACAGTGAGCACGCGGTGCGCTTGCCTACTTTACGCAGTTAGTGCCGTGCACGCACGGTGGGCACGCGGTGCGCTACGCGCACCGCGTGCCCACGTTACGCTGAATGGGCCATGTACGCACGATGCGCTTCGCGCACCGTCCGCACACAGAGGACATATTATGCGCTTTGTTGTGAAAGGTAATCTATTAATTGTTCCCTAATAAATAAACAGTGCACAAAAGGTGCCCTGCGGGCACCTTTTGCACACGGGGGTGGGAAAGTGTGGATACTTTTTTTTTTATATAAAATTTTTACCGTACGCATACGATAAGCGTAATCGGCGTTTTTTCGAAAAAAATTAAAATTGATTTTTTTGCCTTGGGGGTTCTTATGGGACACCTTAATCAAGGCTAGGTGGTTAGGAGCTGTCTAACATGCCCCTTTACATGTTTTCAACCTTTGTTTTTCCTCCCCCCCTCAGAGTGCGAGAGAGAAAATGGCGGCCGCCGCTTCCTGGTTTCGACCGATTCGAATGTTTACTAGGATCTAACAGCCAATCAGAATCGCGCTCGCGCACGGCACCGTACGCGTACGGTAAGCTTACCGTAAGCGCACGGTAAGCGCACCGTAAGCTGCCACAGATATATATATTGATTTAAATGCTATTTTCTCAGGAACTACTGAACAGATTTACACCAGACCTACAAAAGGCACTTCCTTGACCTGTAGACTACCTCTCTGCCAAATTTCAAGTAACTCTGTTCAGCCGTTCGGGCTGTAGCTGTGTCTAAAGGTCCTATGGAAAAATGCATGGGAAAAACGCGTTTTGGGACCCCCCTTTTTTCTCAGCCCCTGCTTGACGAATCCCCCCGAGACTTTCAGGGTAGGAGCGGAGCGGAGCGCCCCATTAGTTTTGAAAATTTCGCGAGGATTCGTCGACCGGCGCCAAAGTTATTCCAAATAGAATGTTGCGGTTTTCCTATGGAAACAGGGTCCTAACTATAACTACCTACTGGCGACCGCCAGTAGGTAATATATCACCACCTTCTGAATGTCGATTGTGCGATACACCCGTCTCTAGATATTGCTGGTATCTCTTCCTACTTGGTTAGTATTGTCTGGGGGTAGACACTTAAATGACATTTGAGGATGTGTTTTTGAAAATTACGCCATAGTGCTCTTCTATGCCAGATGATATGTAAACTTGGCAGCCATGGATAGCACTATTAGAGTCTAGTATCTCAGGGATCCTGCTTGGTTTCTTGATGAAGTTCACTTTTAATAAGCTACTCTGGAAGAGACTTGGGGGGCACCAGTGGGCATTCATATTAGTAAGTAAATGGATGCAGTGCTTTGCACCCAATGAGCACCCCTGCAACCTAAGTAAAAAAAACTCCTCTTAATTCCAATTAGATTCCACCCCTCAATTCAATGCCATGTCATCATCTCTTTGAGCTTCCTCTCAACCCACCAGGGCATCTTCTGCATGAGTCTGTTATCCTGCCTTGGAGCCTACAGAGGTACTCACCCTAACTGCAATCCTGTCCACTGTCTCCATACAACACAAGTGATAGAAAGGCACACCCACTGCCTCCCTTCCCAGACTTGTGTAATGTAGTTATTAATTTGCTTCCATTAGTAGTGTGTCTCAAACGTGCAACTGTGCATCTGGGATCCCCGGTCACCCCGTGTATGCCAACTGGAAAGGGTCTTCATTTGGTGTCATTATGGTATCCCTGCCCACAGGTATTCTTGCAGGGATTTGGTCAACCCCACTGGAAATCTCTTTAGGACATTTCTCATCAGCTCCTCTGGAGGACGTGCCCCCTGGAACAAAAATTGGCTGCCCTTCTTGATGTTTTAAGGTTCTAATTGTGGCCATGAACGGCTGTCAGTTTAGTTTAATGTATTCTCCTCGTCTCTTGCCATATGCAGCCTAGGGCTGCTGTTTGATCTCCTTCTCTCCACCTTGGTCATGGTAAATGATCAGTTTACACAAGATTACTTCCATCCCCGAGAACCTGTTGGAATTGGTTAGTTTTCCCATGTCCTGAACCTTGTTAGTTGCCTACATAGGGCAGCATTCATCTGTGAATGCCACTTAAATTCCTGAATTAGACGTAACATTATCCCTTCCGTTAGAGCTCCCACTGCCAGACAAAACGAAACAATCATTGGCAAAGCCAATAGGTTTTGCCCTACGCAATAGCTATTTGCTTTCCCAATTTCTTTTACCCATGTTGTACAGCAGCGCGGAGTGGACCCGAATGGAGTGGAGTGGCATGGAGTAGAGTGGCTTGGAGTGACATAACGTAGAGTGAAGTGCCAAAGAGTGGAGAAGAGTGGCGAACAGTGGAGTGGCATAGAGTAGAGTTGAGTGGTTTAGAGTAGAGTAGAGAGGTGTAGAGTGGCATAGAGTGCGGTAGACTAGAGTGGAGTGGAGTGGAGTGGGGTGGCATGGCATAGAGTGTTGCACAATGGTGGGAAGTAAAGTGGAGTAGAATGGCTGGGAGTGGTGTAAAAGAGAGTTACGTAGAGTTGTGTGCCGTAGAGTCAAGTGAATTTGTGTGGAGTGGGGCAAAGTGGAGTAGACTGACACTGTGTGGAGTGGAGTATCATGGCATAGAGTAGAGTGGGGTGAAGTGCCTCAGAATGGAGTGGCATAGAGGGAAGTATGTTGAGGTTCCGTGTGAATCGGAACGACACTTTTTGGGTGTGTTCGAATATGGCCGAGTTTGGTATCTACGAACCGCAAATGACGAGTTTAGTGGGTGTACGCGTTTTCGCTACGCTACTATGTACGGATCGTCTCATTCCTAGGTATGTCCATCCGAACCCTCGGGTTCCATTTTAGATGCGGCATCCATTTTGTTTCTTGCCCTCAAGTAGCCAGCGAACGGACCTTGTCCGCTTTGTGACCCTAGGATTCCCAAGCTTTCACGAAGGACACGTGTTTCTTTGAGGGTGTCTTTTATGATAAGGGAAATGACACGGCAAAGGCAGATGGCCCCGCTCAAGGCTCATCTTGCCGTGCTGGTCTATTGTTTCAGTCATGCATGCATTAGGCACGAGGTCTTTGATCCTGCAATCAAGTTTCTGTTTATTACTCTCTACACTCTTTTCCAATCTGTTGTGCATCCTTGTTCTTCCTTTGCATCTGTTTCTGTCCCTTCTCTTAATGTGTTTACAGTCTGAATGGAATGTGCTTAATGTGGGGATAATGTGCTTTTACAGTTGGGAACCGGCAATATTGCTGTAATTATGTTCCGGGCTTCTGAAACATGAGTGCGACCCTTTTGAAGTTTACTGTGGGAACTGAGTTGTAATCTTTGTTTGCCATGTTGTGCTATGACCAAAATGTGTATAAAAGGAGCGATCCACTTTTGCAATTCGAAGCAGTCTCCCAGAACCTACACGTTGTGTACTTCTTGCGACTTCTGTATCCCTGCAGTAAATAAACGCTGACCTTTGACGCCGCCGGAAGTGTCCCGTGTCTCTGTGTTTTGTACGCCGGAACAGGTAACCCACGAAGGTTTCAGGTGTTGTCCCCTGGCACCGCTGGGCCTTAGAATAGCCCAGTCCTTCAGTTGGCGCCCAACGTGGGGCGACATCAGCGGTACCGGTCCAAAGCCCGACGATCATGAGGAACTTCGTGTGAAATCTCCGAGGGAAGGTGCACCCCGCTTCATCGATCCAGTTGTCGAAATAAGTGGCCCGAAGACTTTTCCCGCGAAGATTCCCGCCTCCTGACGGCTGCGACGGACTGATGCCCTGACTGTCGACCTGTTTTGGCGCCTGGCGTAGTCCTTTGTACGGCGAGACGATAGACGGGCCTTCCTGGTGACGCCATTGCTCTTTCAGTTAAGTATTTGTGGGTCGCTCCCAGAGTTTATGGTTTTGTAGTTCCTTTTTTGGGACGGTTACTTTGTTGTTTGCATGGGTCCATTGCATTTGTGGTTCTTAGTTGTTGGTTCTTAGTTGTTGGGTTTTATTTGACGATTGCAATTGCCAAAAACCGAGGGTCTTGCATTTTTGCGAGGATATCGTAATCCGATAGCCCTTGAAGTTTGTAAACTCGGTTAGTGTGCACGATGCCTGGCCGTAGTACTTTGTTTGGTTTCCTTAAATGTTGCAGCACGGATTCCCGACTGGAGGATTCATGCCCGATACCTCCAGTTGGAACTCCAATTTATGAGCTCTATAGTCGCCACGGCGTAGGTCCTATTGTATATAATGAATATTGGATTCGTTACACTAAAAATGATGGTGTTCTTAGTTGGCCATCACATGGTAGTTTTGAAACTGCAATATTAGGTAATCTTGAAGCTAAATTGTTTAAAAAGAAGGCTAGGCTGGCCATGTTTGATTCCTTTCGGTTATGGCGCAAAGAGGCCAAGCAGAAAGAAATCAAACAGATTAAGAAAAATAAGAGAGAAGGTGTCATTACGGTGATGTGAAATGCAGAACAGTATCAGCGAGACAAAGATGAGAAGGAGCCGGAAGTTAGTGCTAGACTTCATCATATGGCGGTGGATAAATGTTATCCGGTGTTACCGTCTAGTTCTGATAAGACGGGAGAGGAAGTGATCGAGGATCCGTTATTGTCTTATCTATTGAAATCACCACCTCCCTATGCACCAGATACCGTGGGTCTTGTGATTCCTCCGGTTCCTCAACCTGTTGTTTTGGCGGCTGCTGGTCAGCCTGCCGTTCCTCCTGTTCTTCCGAATCCCCTTGTGCCGCAAATTGTCCATCCTCCTTTACCCGCTCTTTTTCCTACTGCTCCTTTGCCAGTATCCCTTCCGCCCAATCTTACTACTACTCCTGTTACCCCGACTACTGCTACCGTTTCTACGCTTACTCCTAATGTTGTTGCTCCTGTACCTCCTTCTTCTTCCCCTTCTGTTCGTAGTCGTATATTTAATGCTGTCGCTACTCTCTATTCTCCGTTTTTTGGACCAGTACTCGGGTCTAATCTTTCTGATGTTGCTCAGAGGCGCAGTCAAATTCCTGATGGTAGGGAACGTGAGTCGTTAGTGAAAATGGCGCGTAAATGGATTAGGCATTCTGCGAAGTACACGTCGCGTATAGTTTTTGAGACATTTTCCCAGTTTAATGAGCCCACACAAAGATTTGTGTTCGAGGAAATGTGTAAATCTTTGAGAGAAGAGTGGGATAATGATGCGGTAGACAATGTACCGCCCGAGATCACTGAGCTTCAGAATCAATTTTCGACTGGTATGATTGTGGGTGATAACGTCCGACGTGCTTTAGAGCGTCTGTTATCTTTTCGCTCTACAGTGCAACCTCGCGCATTGTTTAAAGACGCCACTGCGGAGTGGATGGCAAAACCTGGTCAGTATCCTATGCGGGAAGTTCCTCCAGTATGGATGCCAGGTGATCCTAATGCTAATCCTGCTAATCTACCACATTTTCAGAGAGTTTGGATACACCTCCCATGGAAGCGATCGGAAGTTTTGCAGGTGAAGCAAACCTTGCCCGACCCCCGTAAAAATCCTGCAGGTTATTATAAGGAATTATCGCAGTTAGTGGATGCTACTGTTATGAACCTTGCCGATATTGACATGTTGTTTGGTAATGTAGTACCTCAACCGATTTGGGCGAAAATCCGTCAAGAGAATCACGCAGCTGAGTTAGGCGGTGATTGGGCTGCTCTTGCGGCGGCTGACGGACGGCAAGTTGGTGGGGCTAAACCTGAACAGCTCATTGAGAATCTGCCCCAGAGGATAATTACACTTATGAAGACACTTATGCCAGCAATACGTGTTAATTGGGACAAATTGTCTGCGTGCAAACAAAAGAAGGACGAGAGTGTCTCCGATTTCTTTACGAGATTTGAGGAGGCATTTATTGATCATAGTGGTCAGGATCTGAGCTCTGAGGGAGGTCAGCGATTGTTTGTTGATAAATTTGTATCGAATTTGTTGCCCGAACTAAGCAACAAGTTGAAGAATTCTGAAAGTTCGTGGGCCGTTTCTACCACTGCTCAGATATTAGCCACGGCCCAATACTACGAAAATAGAGAGAAGGAAGAAAGCGAGCGCGCAGATAAGAAAACGAAGGATCTTAAAACTAAGGTCTTATTGCAGCAAGCGTATCCTCCGCGCTCGAATCAAACTGACTCGCAACAGCCACATCGCTTACAACCGCAGTTTTCTAGATCACAGTTGCGTACTGACTCCTCTACACCTCGCTTTGTGTTGGGGTATAATCAATGTGCATATTGTAGGGGTGAGGGTCATTTGAAGTTTAATTGTCCAGTGCTGCGTGACCGAAACAATGGTGTTTCGGCTCGAGGCGGTCGTAGTGGTCCTCAACAAGCGTCACGTGGTAGAGGTCGCGGTGTTACTCAGAATCAGAATGAGCGTCTTGCCACTTCCTCAGATTCGCAAAATTGCTTTGATCGGCGCGATCCATCGTCTGGTAGATCTGCACAGTATCATGTGGACGACTATTATGTCGAGCATGATGTTGGTGCTGACGGTACTTACTAGGACAGCCATAGACAGAGAAAGGGAGAAGTATCAGTTCCGGTTGATCAGAGAGGGCCTTATGTCGCAGTTGCTACATTGGGCGTAGTTGAGCCTTTTCTGTTGGACACTGGTGCAGCGAAAAGTTCCATCATTCATTCGAAACTCCCTGGCGCGCCTTTGTCTGGCTTAACGAATGTTTCCGTTGGATTCTCTGGCGCCCCCGTTAGCAATCCAGTTTCTAGCCCTTTGCCCCTTACAATTGGGTCTCGTGAGTTAGAAGCTCCGTTGATTTTGACTACTGGTTGTGGTGAGAATCTTTTGGGCCTGGATTTATTGAAGCGGTTATATGCGACTTTGTACTGTTCTCCTGCGGGAGTGGAGCTTACACTAGGTCAGAGAGTGATCTCTCCTATGTATCTGTCGACTGATAAGCTCCCACCGGAATTGAGTTCTCTTCCTGAGTCTTTGTGGGCGACAGGTCCCAACGACGTGGGCCTGCTGGATATACCACCTTATGTTGTTCAATTGAAATTCAATGTGCGACTGCCACGCATTCCCCAGTATCGTATCTCTCTTGATGGAGAACGAGCGCTATTAGCGATCATTTACGATTTGATTGATAAAGATGTCATCGAGGAAACACGGGGTAACGTGTGTAATAGTCCTGTGTTACCTATTTTGAAACGAACTGATCCATCCAAGCCTCCTGTGTATCGTTTTGTTATTGATTTAAGGGAAGTAAATAAAATTGTTGTTCCACAGTTTCCCGTGGTGCCTGACATTACAGCTTTGCTGACTCTGATTCCAGCTTCTGCATCATGGTTCTCGGTAATCGATCTGAAGAATGCGTTCTTTAGCATTCCGATTGCTGAGGAAAGCAGAGATTTATTCAGTTTTTCATTAGGTGGTCGCAGCTTTAGGTTCAAACGCGCACCTCAGGGCTACTGTGAGAGTCCATCGATCTACAGCCAAGCTCTTAAGAGTCAACTCGATGCGTTCGTGTTGCCGGCTGGTGCGGCTTTGATCCAGTACGTCGATGATCTGTTGGTAGCTGCTGACACTGAACAGATTTGCAAAACTGCTACAGTATCACTGTTACAGCATCTATATTACTTCCATCACAAAGTATCGCCTTCTAAACTACAATATTGTTGTCAAGAAGTAACCTATCTAGGTCACTTATTGTCAAAGGCGGGAAGAAGGTTGACCCCTGAAAGAATTGCAGCAATTGCTCGAATGACTGTGCCAACAACTCAGAGAGATGTGCGTGCCTTTCTAGGTATCACGTCATACTGCAGACAGTGGATTCGTTGTGTTCGGCTCCTGTGTTAGGTACTCCTGATTACAGTAAGCCGTTTACACTATACGTTCACGAGAGAGAAGGTTGTGCGTTGAGTGTTTTGACGCAACAATTTGGTGGTAAGCAGCGTCCATGTGCGTATTTTTCCTCGACCTTAGACCCAGTAGCTAGAGCGTTGCCGAGTTGCTTGAGAGCGACAGCGGCAGCTGCGGTGTCTATTCGACAATCTGCAGGTTTGGTTATGGATAATATGCTCATAGTGATGGTTCCGCATGCAGTTGACACTCTCCTGAATCGGACAAAAACTCAACATCTGACGAGTGCAAGGTTGTCAGGGTACGAGTTGACCCTTTTGGCAAGTCATATACAGATCAAGCGTTGTAATGTGCTGAATCCGGCGACATTGTTGCCGATTAATATGGAATCAGATGGTGTACCACCACATGATTGTTATTTACGAACTGAGAAAGAAACGAAGGGTCGTGTGGACCTGAAAAACACTCCGTTGACAGATCCCGATGGCACTTTGTATGTTGATGGTTCATGTTTTAAGTTGCCGAATGGTGATGTGACGACTGCGTATGCTGTAGTGACGTTGAGCACGGTTGTGGAAACTGCGAGATTGAGTCAGAATTCAGCGCAAGCGGCAGAATTGATTGCGCTAACAAGAGCGTGTGTTTTGTCTAAGGGAAAGCGAGTGAATGTGTTCACCGACAGTCAGTATGCATTCGGTGTTGCACATAGTTTTGGTCGATTGTGGAGAGAAAGAGGATTTATGACATCGCATGGTACGAAGATCCAACACGGGCAGCTCGTGAATGATCTTTTGGATGCATTTACATTGCCTAAACAGGTAGCGATTGTTAAATGTAGTGCGCATCGGAAGGTTACGGATGATGTTGGTCGTGGTAATGCATTTGCGGACGAGATTTCCAAGGAAACGGCTAAGAATCTTGCAACCCGAATGTATGTAACGGGTTCAGTGAGGTGGCCGACGGAAACTGGTATGTGTGAAGACACTGTTGAGAGTGTGAAAGCAATTCAGAATGAGGCCACTGAGATTGAAAGGACCAAGTGGAAAGAAAGTACGGGAAAGTTGGACATACATGGATGTTGGGTTGACTTGTCGGAATGTCAGAGGTGGATGTTACCGGATGCGTATGTATTAGCCGTCGTGACTATGGCGCATGGGTTGTCACACATTAGTGCAAAAGGTATATGTAAGTTATTGTCCCCTGTATGGAAGAACGATGGTATTGCTAAGTGTGCTGAGAGAGTGGTTAAGAATTGTGTGGTGTGTTTGATGCATAATCCTGGCAAGGGCACCCCCACTCCACCTGGTCATTTTGCTCCTCCCGCCTGTCCCTTTGAGGTTATCCAGCTGGACTTCATCCATATGGAGAGATGCAATAATCTGAAGTACGTTTTAGTTGTGGTTTGTGCGTTCTCCAGATGGATTGAGGCCTATCCTCTTAAGGATAATACTGCCCTGTCCACAGCGAAAGTCCTACTGAAGGAATACTTCCTTCGGTATGGAATGCCACGGATTGTGTGGTCAGATAACGGAAGCGAGTTTGTGGGAAATGTGATGCAGAGTGTGTGTAAGGGCCTTGGAATTCGACAGAAATTCCATAGTGCCAATCATCCTCAGGCAGCGGGTTTAGTTGAAGGGTACAATGGTACTCTGAAGCTGAAACTTGCGAAGATACAAGCTACGACTGGTTTGTCATGGCCTGATGCCTTGCCTCTGGCTCTCCTATCAACCAGAGCGACTGTACACTCTCGAGTAGGGCTCAGCCCATATGAGATTGTGTTCGGCCGCCCTGCGAATATTTGGGGAGTTCCGAGACCTAAGGCCTTTGGTAGTCTTGAGTATCCAATGCTAATTGATTATCTTCATGATCTGACTACTAAACTGAGGTTAATTCATCAACAGGTCTTTGAAACTTTGCCGGCACAGACAGAGGGTCCTGGACATCGGCTCCAACCGGGTGACTGGGTCGTTACCCGAAATTTTGGCCGAAAACGCAACTTGGAGCCGAGATTTGTGGGACCCTTCCAAGTGCTATTGGCTACAAGGACTGCAGTTCGGTTGGAAGGCAGAAAGAACTGGGTACACGCCGGCCATACCAAGAAGGTGCCGATCCCTTCACCAACAGATAGTTGGGTGAGAACTGGTATTGCGGCAACGGAAACTGAGACCCCTCTATGCTTTGTGCCGTTTAGCGATGCTCAACCTGTAAGAGACAATTCATTGCAGTCAGACACACCTGTTGAGTCGTCAGTTTGGGAGAATTCGAGGTCTGAATCGTCATCCAATCGACTGAACACTGTTTCACCAGCTGAACAATTATTTGAAGAACAGACTCGACCTGGAAGAAATCGATATTTTCTTCGTCCACGTAACAAAGACTAATAAAAATTTTCTTATAGTTTCCCTTACTGTTGCCACGAACATTACGAACAATTACATCCTTTTTTGAGTTTCTTTTTATGTGTGCTTTTCACAGCTAAAGAGATTTGTATTAAGCTGAGTGTTTAGGAAAACCTACCATCCGGGTTAACCGTAGGGCCGTGCGGGTACTCCCTTCTGTTTAGCAGGTTTCTGACACTAGGTCGGTTACTTTTTGTCGACTCCTGGGAACTCCTGGGAATTGATAATCGCTACTCAGAACGAAGTGCGTCAAGTACGTCACGGACTGTTTTTAGAGGATGGCATTCTCTAAGCTGTTGGAAGTAGAAAGGATGTCGGCGCAAAGATCAAAATTGCATAAGATTGTACGAACTAAATGTTTTTTGTTTCAGGTATTTCTATTGTTTCTGACTGTGTCTATGCTATTGGTGGGTGGAGTGTATTTTGGAATACAGTCGTTATTGCCTTCCATTTCACCTACTCTTTCTCCTAAACCAAGCTCTGTTACCACTGTTTCTCCACATTCTTTTCATCCCCTGCCCCAACATGAACAGGTTAGACGTGCGGAATTCATGAATAATTCCTTCGTTCAACTCCTACATCAGCATCAGTTGGTGATGAATACTACCAACTGTTGGGTGTGTGGGTTAATGCCACATACCATGGATAGGGGTATTCCATATCTGGTTCTTCCTTATAGCTCCCAAGGGTCAGCTCGAGCATTCCAAACTATGTTCCGTAGTGCATTAGATTCCTACCCCAGTCGAGAGCCACGCTCTGCAAGCTTTGGTCCTGGCCCGTACCACAAGCCTTTGGCGATAGCGATTGCGGATTTAGATAGAGATGTTTTTGATGCATCGCTTATTCCAGATGAAGAGGTGCAAGCCTATAAGGATCTGAGTGAGGCTGAGTATAGTACGTTAGTGGGTGATAGACAGCTCAAGAGCTCGTCTCCAATATGGATCGTACCCCACCTCGGTAATTTCTGCTTGAAAGGTCTTGGTCGAAATCCGAGAGCACAACTTGGGAACAGTGCTTGTACTGATACGTATGTTCTACCGATGCTCTCTTCCCCTGTTTTTCTGACTGCCAAGGGTACCTATTTTGTATGTTATGAACGTGCATATACATGGTTGCCCCGTGACTTCTCGGGTACCTGTTATATCGCGAATCTTTTGCCACCGACTTTTACAGTTGCCTCAGATTATTACAAGACTAGAATTGTGAGAGGCGTTATTAGCGAAGAGGATACTGCCGGTCAAGAAGCAGGAGACTTCTTTAAGGGTTTCTTGCCGTTTTGGGGACCTATGGTTAATAGTAGGAACCTAAGACAGTTGACCCGTGTGGTAGAGTCGACTGCTAACATAACTGCGAGTGCTCTTGGTAATTTAACAGCGGAACTTCAGGCGGATAGACTTATGACGTTGCAGAACCGTATGGTTCTAGACGTTGTTCTTGCGGATAGAGGTGGTGTGTGCAAAGTTATCCATTCGAGCTGTTGCATTTTCATTCCTGACAACGCTCCAACTGTTTACCAAGCCATCTCGAAGTTGCATAAGATTTCCGAGTCCATACACGTGGACGAAGGTAATTGGACACTACTAGGATGGTTTTGGGGCCTGATATCAACTTGGGGTTGGAAGATTCTGATGATCGTAGGGGTTGTTGTAACGTTTCTGTTCACGTGTTGTCTTTGTGTGCAGTGTGGTCCTGCCTTATGTAGTCTCTGTGCTACAACGTGTATAAGACGGCCATCTGTTACCAAGGAGACATTGATGGATAGAATGATGTTCCAGCAACAGCTGAACGATCTGATGAATATCGAAATCGATTCTGATCTCGACTAGTGCTTGCCTACATGAGGGCAAAAGGAGCGTCTGAGGTTCCGTGTGAATCGGAACGACACTTTTTGGGTGTGTTCGAATATGGCCGAGTTTGGTATCTATGAACCGCAAATGACGAGTTTAGTGGGTGTACGCGTTTTCGCTACGCTACTATGTACGGATCGTCTCATTCCTAGGTATGTCCATCCGAACCCTCGGGTTCCATTTTAGATGCGGCATCCATTTTGTTTCTTGCCCGCAAGTAGCCAGCGAACGGACCTTGTCCGCTTTGTGACCCTAGGATTCCCAAGCTTTCACGAAGGACACGTGTTTCTTTGAGGGTGTCTTTTATGATAAGGGAAATGACACGGCAAAGGCAGATGGCCCCGCTCAAGGCTCATCTTGCCGTGCTGGTATATTGTTTCAGTCATGCATGTGATGTAGCGCTTAAAAGTTTGAAAATTGTAGGGGTGCATTATACTCATTGTTAGTCGGCACCCGCATATAATCAAATGTGTACTCAGGTATCTTGTGTGCAATGTATTATGAATTGTGTAACCTATATCGTTTTTAATAGAAGTGCTAGCTATGTACAAGCCCATTGTAAACGTATTGGAGAAATGTATAGAGTTTAGTTTATGTGAAATGTAATGTGGTGTTAGAAATGTGCACCCTAGACTTCGTGTCTGTAGTTTGTTTAGTTTGACCACACATGAAAGAAAGACGTAAATGTCAATACTGTGATTGAAACCTGCTTGTGTAACCGAAGTAGTGGCCAGAATTCGCATATATCGTTGAGGCGAAAGGCCTGGTATTTTCTTATGTTAGCCAAGGGCAATAGGCCAAAAAGGATTTATTCCAGTAGAGGTTTTAGGCTGTAGTAAATTGCAACTTAAAAGATGTGAAGAATGTCTGCTTTGCATGATCTCACCCCAGGTGCAAGGACAGTTGCTCGTTAGTAGAGAAGCTCTTTGTTCACAATTTGACTTATGTAGTAAAAGCCAGACATGGGAGTGTATTGGAATGTGCCAATCGTAACTCCTAGTGCGGATGGCGTCTGGGACTCAAGGCCAAGCGATGGACGATGGAACTGGACAGCGCTCTGTGGAAATTTACTGAAAGACGACCCCGGAGAAGAGGAGGCGCAAAGGGCGTGTTCTGGGATTTGGGGTTCTGTATTAGGGACAGCGCCCCGAGGGTGGAGGCAGATCAGAGCAGCCCTGAGCAGAGGAAGGCTAGGCGAAGAGATAGAGGGGGCAACTTAGACCAGCTCTCTAAGTGAAGTCTTCTTATGAAGTTTCACTCTGACACCTTTTATTCGATGAGGGTCTCAAGGGATTGCTAAGTAGGGATGTCATCTAGTGCAGAGTAGGGACAGAGATGGTATGGTTCAGTGTCCCTAGTATCGACATTTGCTTGGTGGTGTTCTACCTCATGCTTTTAGAGATTGTACTTTTAGTTATTTTTAGCCGTATGCGGATTCTTCGTAGAGTAGCTTTTGTGTTAGTGCCTATGTACATGTTGTGCCTCGTATTGAGGACTTTGTATCTGCAAATCTTCATGCTGATAATAAAAACCAGAGAGCCAAGAGATTAAGTCTCGAGTCCTTGATTATGGCAAATTGCGGACAGTAATTGATAATTGTGTGTTTTTCCCTCCACGCTATTGGGCAAGTAAAAAGGTCCATCTGACCAGAGTGGGTTCCAGTAGATAATTGCGAGATACCCAAATGGGCCGGAGCAGTTGGTAGCAAACGAGGATGGTTTCTTTCTGATAGCGAGGGAAGATTAGATAAGGATAAGTGACCCTTGAGGCCCAAGAGACGATAAGTGATGCTGAATCATCAGATGGCGAGCAGCAGACGGCAGCAGATGAGCATCGACGGCGAGTAGCAGCACGGCCGAAAGCAGCAGTTCCAGGAGTGAGTATGAAAATGAGATGTTGTAGATTGCGGTGTTGATTTGTTGTGTGATGTCTTGCGGAGTTGTTGTGTATGTTGTGTGATTGTGAGATCAGGCTGTGAGCGCGCGCAGCCCGGGAATTGTGGTGTAGAAGACACCTGAGATAGATTTTGTTGACCACCCAAAGGAGATCGTGAGGTACCATCGATCACCTGGACCGAGATAGGGGGAGCTAATGCGTGTGTGTATGGCAACTTAACGCTGGTCGTGGGTTGTGGTGTGCAGATCGGAGTGTTAGTAACCTATCAGAGGCGAGTCGTCTGGCCGGACGGGGCAGACGGGCGCCAATCGAGGTCAACAAGGTCGAGAGACTGTGGACGAACAGTCAGAGGCTGTGGACGGACAGCCAGAGAAGTAACTTAATCGGTTATTTCGGTGTGTGAATGGGACGTGAGTAAGCGTGAAACGAGTTTTGGAGAAGGGAACTGCTGCGAACGAAGGAAGGTGACGTCAGAGGGTGTCGCGCTGTGATAGGCCGGTTGGTGTGAGTCGCGCTGTTATTGGAGGATTCGAGAACAAGAAGTAAATAGAGCGCGAGATCGAATTCGCTCATTATGAAGTGCCTTAGGGCTTTGCGAGAGTTGTGTAGAGGCGATAAGCATGTGGTGGTTCGTGGGGGAGAAGAAGCCCCTCCCGAGGATACCCCGGCACATTACATGGCACAGAATGTGGGGTTACATACTATAGTTTGGATTGAGAATTGGCACAAGGTTACACAAGGTGAAGGGGAATTAGCTTTCCCGAGGTACGGCTCATTTAGATTAGCAGTGCTGTACCAACTGAAGACGGTGATGGGGTCCTTAAAACCCTTGCCAAGACCAGCACAGTTTGAAGCATTACATGCGTGGATTAGAGCAGCGCATGATAAGGAAAAGGGAAGAAGTCAGGAGAGAATGAGGAAGTCGATTAGGGCATTTCAGGATGCCAAGTGGGACGCAGCGGAGAAAAGATGGAGAGTGCAGACAATTGAGGAAGCGAAACTGTATCCCGCGCTAATGGAGGAGACTGGGATAAGGCATGGGAAAGCACAGAAAGAAGAGGATAGTGATTCTGATGATGGGGTATTGCAAAGATTGCTAGACGAGAGACCACCCCCTTATAATCCAGATGAAGAGGATGATAGGTGGGGTGAGAGGGGAGACTCTAGGAGGGTAACAATCCAGCCTGAGACCCGAGTGGAAGGGTTGGTTTCGTTTGAAACAGCGAGTTCTCAGGGTCAGTCGGAGACCAGTGGAAGGATTGGAAGAGAGATGAGGTTACCGGATGCCTTAAGGGTACCGGTCACCATTGGACCGATTGTGTCGATATACAGTCCGGAATCAGAGGAAAGAGAGAGGTCAGAACGAGTGGCAGAAAGAACGAGGAGAGAAAGCGGGGAAAGTGAGTTGGAAGGGGCAACGGCCCAACCTCCAAGCCCTGTACAATGGAGTACACCATTAGCAGCGGTGTCAGACACATCTAGGGGCGAAGAGGACGAGAGACCGGTGAGGCCGAGGACTCTGATGGAGTCAAGATCAGATTCAGGGTCATGGGTACCGCCAAAGAAGCAAATGAGCTGGAATATGGGCCGAGCGGGGACAACCCCAGTTGCCTTTACGAGCCATTCTGCTCCCATAGAACCACCAGAAGAGAGGAGGGAGAAGGAGCCAGAATGTGAATATGATGAGGGACGTGGAGCAAGTTGTCAGGTGTTGAAAGGGGCCTTGAAGGCAGGAATGATAGATGTAGTAAGACTTAAAGCAGAGGCGGATGAAATAATATATGGGAATCTACCTCTTGAGAGAGTAGTGGCATATACTCCGGATGAATTGCTTTTTGTAGCAAAAGAAGTGACTCGAAAAGCACGGGTGGCACATGAGAAACTGGCGGGTTTGGCTAGAGAATATGGGGTGGATCTATCCAAGACTAGAGCATTGCAAGGGAACCATAGGATGCATTGTACCGAGCGGGAATTGGAAGAGAAAAGAGTTGTTGGTCTAAGGTCACATACTAGGGAACTGATTATAGCTATGAGAATATGGCTGATGCTTGACAAATGGCAAGAGAAATGGGCTAGGAAAAAGAACTCTAGGGGAGCGAAAGGAGGGAGCTCTGAAGGAGATTTGCAGGAGGTAAAGATCCTTCCCTTGAGAGAGGTGGCGAATGGAGGATATGTGCATGTACCATGGAGCAGGGGGGATTTGGCATCATTTACGAATGATTTTCCCAGGCTCAGGGAGAAGCCTGCAGAGTGGTACAAGCAAGTTGAGCGTTTCGTTAAGATTTCGAAGGTGTTGTGGATAGATCTGAACACCTTATTCGATATCGTGGTTCCGGGAGACCTGTGGAACGCATGTAAAATTGCTGTTGATTGGCCGGACTATGAGCCTGATAGGAACATAGTTACTAATGGTCCGTCGCCCGTGGTAATGAGGCTGTACGATAAGGTAATTACCTGGTTGAAATCGAAGGTTTCACCCCAAGACATCGATTGGGTGAAGATAGACAGGACAGTGCAGGAGCCAAAGGAGACAGTACATGAATTTTATGAGAGACTTTTGAAGGCTTTTAAGCAGTACAGTGGTTTAGATGAGCTGGAAACGAAGGACATGGGACAGTTTGTGTCTAAGTTCGTGCTGGGTTTGAAGCCCGAGGTCAGTCTTATGATACAGCAGCATTTGATCTGTTGGCAGAATAAGCCCGTAGATGAGATCTTGCGGTATGCTAGGTACTGCACGGATGAGATCGAGTCCAAGCATAAGAAGATGAAGGATAACTTATTGCTCATTCAGATGCAAGCTGCTCAGGGACCGCCGAATGGGGGTCAGGTGGGGCGGAGACAGGGAAATTATCAGACAGGGAATCAGAACGCGCAGGGTCAGGGAAGGCCGAGGCCCGTTGACCCTAGGACAGGCATAGATGTAGCGATCTTGAAAAAGACGACTGCCTGTCACCAGTGTCACCAGGTGGGACACTGGAGGCGCGAGTGTCCCTTGAACCCCTATAATCAGCCGCAGATGGAGGGAGGAATGGGTCAGGTCCCTGGGGCGGAACAGGTACAGACGGTGACTGTACCAAGAATGATGCAAGGGGGGACCGGCGTCTCGCAGGTGCAGGTTCCCCAGCCACCCAGGATGCAGAACATACAGCAGGGAGCTCGGACTTATTTGCAGATGCCCATGTTCGAAGTAGGAGAGGAAAGGGATGCAGATTTGCTGGCGCAGCTAAGTCTAGGTCAGGATGATGATTGCCTCCTTAGGGCTATTCTAGAGGTAGATCAGAGAGGACCCTTTGTGGAAGCAGAACTCGATGGACGCCCGACTACCTTTTTGGTAGATACGGGGGCTACCAGGTCAACTATAAGATCAGCAGTAGTTCCGGGGGTAGCCCTTTCGGGGGAATGCATACAAGTGGTTGGAGTGGCGAACAAGAGGCTAGTGAGCCCCTTAACGGAACCGATTCCAGTCAGGATAGGAAACTTTAGGGATCGTCACCAGTTCGTGGTGTGCGACTCTAGTCCTGTTTGTTTGTTGGGAAGAGACTTATTGTGTAAACTAAATTGCACAATTTACTGTACCCCGAAGGGAGTTGAGGTGCAGACAAGAGATGATGACGCGACCTTTAAGGTTGCAAATCAGCGGGTGTGCGTGGAAATGTACCCGGCTTTGACAGTGGAGGAGCTTCCACAGGATTTGAGGGAGTCTGTATCGACCGATGTGTGGGATCTAAGCGGAGAGGAGATCGGCTTAGTCAGGGGAGTGGAACCAGTGAAGATACAGGTTAAGCCAAACGCAGAATTCCCGAGAACACCTCAGTATAAACTGTCGCCTGAAACAGTTGCAGGGATTAAACCTGTGATTGAGTCTATGATTAGGCAGGGAATACTGGTGGAGATCATGGGTAGTCCATGTAACTCACCCATTATGGGATTGCAGAAACCAAGTGGGAAGTTTAGGATAGTGCAAGACCTGCGGAAAATAAACGACATAGTTGTTCCATGTTGTCCAGTGGTACCGAATCCATCTGTGATACTGTTCCAGATCCCATGCGAAGCTGGATGGTTCACTGTGATTGACTTGTGTCAGGCATTTTTTTCGATTCCCCTACATGAAGAGAGTAGATTTCTTTTTGCATTTAGGCTAGAGAATCGTATATTAACGTGGTGTCGTATCCCACAGGGGTATACGGAGAGCCCGTCAATTTTTAATCAGCTCTTAAAGAAGAATCTTGAAGGTCTTGTGTTGCCGAAAAACTCTGTTTTGGTGCAATACATTGACGACCTGCTTGTTGCGTCAGAGACAGAAGACGCTTGCAGGGTCGATACCATTGCGTTGTTGAATTTCCTGGGAGAGAACGGTCACAAGGTGTCTCCAAACAAGCTGCAATACTGTTTACCTGAGGTACAGTATTTGGGGCACAGAATTGAGAAGGGTAAAAGGAAGGTGTCTCCAGATCGCATTGATGCGATTCTGAGAATGCCAGTTCCCTCGACGCAAAGGGAAGTTAGAATGTTTTTGGGAATGGTGGGCTATTGCCGCCAGTGGATCCCAAACTTTTCCTTTGAAGCGAAGCCTTTACAGCGGCTGACGCGAAAGGATGTAAGTGATCCGGTACCATGGGACGACGACTGTTTGAAATCATTTCTGAGGCTGAGAGAAGCCTTATGTAGCGCTCCTGCGTTGGGAATGCCGGATTACAACAAGGCATTTGCATTATTCTGCTGCGAAAGAGAAGGCTGCGCATTAGCAGTGTTAACCCAGAATCATGGAGGTGTCCGTAGACCAGTTGCTTATTTCTCAGCTACTTTAGATCCAGTAGCTTCTGCGTTGCCCGGATGTCTCAGATCCGTTGCGGCAACAGGTGTCAGCATCGAGAGATGCGAGAGCATTGTGATGGGGCATCCTCTTACTGTACATGTGCCACACTCTGTTGAATTGTTGATGACTAGGACTAAAACACAGCACCTCACGAATAATAGGCTGACTCGTTATGAGCAAGTTATCCTTGCAGCCGATAATGTGACATTGAAGAGGTGTGCTGTTTTAAATCCTGCTACATTGTTACCTATTCCATTTATAGATGATAATGAAGATTGTGAGGACCATGATTGTCTCGATGTGACTGAACTATGCACCAAACCGAGACCCGACATTGTCGATGAACCGCTCCCAGTGTCAGATGAGATTTTCTTTGTAGATGGTTCATGTTTAAGAGACAGTGTCGGTCGATTGAGAGCAGCGTTTGCTGTATGCACCATCACGGGTGTGGTTGAAGCCGCTTGTTTAGAAGGAGTACACTCCGCGCAGGTGGCTGAGCTCATTGCTCTGACTCGTGCCTGTTTGGCAGCCGACAAGATCCGTGTAACTATTTACACGGACAGCCAGTATGGGTTTGGTGTGGTTCATGACTTCGGACAGCTATGGTCCCAGAGAGGGTTCATGACGTCTTCAGGATCTCCCATAAGAAATGGTGATCATGTGCGGAAACTGTTAAAAGCATTGCAAGGTCCTGATGAAATTGCTGTTGTTAAATGTGCTGCACACACAAAGGGGAACGATTTCGTTTCGTTGGGGAATAACTACGCTGATGAAGTAGCTCGGTTTTGTGCAGAACAGGGATGCAACTTCACTGAGACCCACGTCAAGGAAACTGGGGAGGAGGTGGTGTACGGTCAGATGTTAGCAATGGCAGACTCATGGGAGGAACTGAAACAGCTTCAGGAAGGGGTCTCGGATCAGGAACGTGACAGTTGGATACGAGCTGGATGTGAGAAGGGAGATGTGGATATATGGGTTTCGAATGATGGACGAGCAGTGTTGCCGGAAAGTTTGTTGAATCCCATGGCGAGGTTGATACATGGTGCTGTACATCTTGGTAGGGATGCCATGATGAGAGTGTTTCGTCAGACTTGGTACAACCCGAAGTTTCGTGCAGTGGCTGAAACCGTGTGCCAGAGGTGTGTCACTTGTCAACAGATGAATGTAGGGAAAAGAACTGCTGTGACATTGAGCCACATAGGGAGGTCAGGAGGACCTTTCAATAGGATGCAGCTGGATTTTGTCGAAATGCCGAAGTGTAATGGGTTGAGGTACATATTAGTGATAGTATGTGTCTTTTCCAGGTGGGTGGAGGCATACCCTACACGCAGATGCGACACACTCACAGTAGCGAAACTGTTATTGAGAGAACTCATTCCTAGGTACGGGTTCCCGACGTCCTTTGAATCGGACAGAGGAACTCATTTCCACAGCGAAGTTATGAAGTTGCTTTGTGCTGCTTTGAATATAGATCAGAAGTTACACTGTAGCTATAGACCAGAAGCTTCAGGGATAGTGGAGCAGGTGAATGGAACTCTGAAGGCTCGGATGGCGAAAGTGTGTTCGTCTACGTCTCTGAAATGGCCTGATGCATTACCTTTGGTCCTTATGAGCCTCCGAAGTGTGCCTGATAGAAGGACTGGGTTGTCTCCCCATGAAATCCTCATGGGAAGAGCGATGCGTTTGCCTGCAATACCTGCTACTGCTCTGATAAATATCACTGATGATATGATCCTGGACTATTGTAAAGGCCTTGCTGACGTGGTCCGTTCTGTGTCTCAGCAGGTGCAGACAGCAACGGTTCCAGCTGCGAGTGACCGGTGCCACGACTTGGACCCAGGCGATTGGGTCCTAGTCCGAAAGCACGTGAGGAAGAGTTGTTTGGATGCTAGGTGGCGCGGCCCTTTCCAAGTGATCCTTGTCACGAACACCGCTGTCAAGTGTGGGGGTTTACCGAACTGGGTGCATGCTTCCCATACCCGTAGAGTTCCAGCACCCTTAGAAGATACAGCCCCTCTCGAGAACCAAGATCCCAGTGAGCCGACAGAGCCTCCTGAGAGGGCCAGTCAAGCTGTAAGGGTTGCTGAAGCGGCCGATGGTGCACTGAGTCGAGTTGGGGGAGAACGTGAAAGAAGTACTGACCCAGAAACAGGCGAAAGAGCAAGAGGTGCAGTGGGTAGTACAGAATCAAGTTCTGCCGAAGAAGAGGAAGTCAGTGCACAGGGTATCGGGGAGAAGACCGGAGGTGTTACCGAAGCAGAAAGGGTTTGGCCCGCAAGACAGAACCGGGTAAACCTGAGGTTGGCTCCGGACACAGATCTTGCACCAGTTTCGGAAGAACCGGAAGAAGAATCAGGAGACGAGGAAAATCCTCAAGGTGGTGTGAGAAGGTCCAAGAGGACTCGAGTGCCAAGTCGGAAGTACGCTTCACCAGAGTGGGCATACCAAGTGACTGATGCCAGGGTTACCGAGCACGGGAAGATTGAGGTCGATGACATTGGTCAACAGTGTCCCGCTCCAGAGGGTGGAAGTGTTGCTGAAGGTTCCGGGATTGGAGATCGAAGGAATTTTGACGATTCATATTCCGAGTCCGCCATTCCTAAGTGTCATTCGAGGTATGATCTTGGACAATTTGGAGTTCCCGACGTTCACGACTGTGCCAGATCCACAAGAACTGATTATTCTTAAGCTCGAAATATTGCAGGGAGTCTTGGAGCTGTTGGGACCAGCGCTTATGTTAGATTGATTTGAGAAGGTTGCAAGCAGAGAAGAAGATAACCTAGATCCGAGCGGAAGAAGAACAAATTTAGGGATTTTTCCGTTATAGAACGAAGAAAAGTTAGGGAGGTTTGCCTAAGTTCCGAAAGAGACACTGATGAGAAAGAGACTTACCCTTTCAGAGACTGTATTGGACACTGAGTATATTCCGAAGATGGCAGATCCTGCAAACCCACATCGTAGGGCTAAATTGATAATAGGCACATTGGTAGGAGTTGTGATAGTCACCATATTTGCGGTAGTGATAAGTTCATACATGGTGGCTCACAGGCAAGAGGGGAAGGTTCAGGGAGCACCCACACCTATTACCCCAGGGCAGAGTGGTGTCAGTATCAGGGAACAGGAAACATCGAAGGTGAGGGATGATCGCAGACTCCACATGGATTTATCGAAGGGTGACTTTAAGCTTAATGCGTATGCAAGGTTGCTGTATGAGTATGTTGATGCGATGGATGTGAAGGATTGCTATGTGTGCATGCAGTTGCCTGCTTCAGTGGATGAGGGTATCAAGTATCATCATCTCCCATTGACTTATGGGATTTCTTGTAGTCTATTACTCAGTTTATTTTATGACAGGAGACAGTTCGAGTATTTCTTTTCAAATTTTGACACGGTACTTCCTGAAGTTCCAGCAATCAAGCATTTGAACAAATATGATTCTAGCAAGAAAGAGGATAGACTCCTGAAGTATTTTAGACCGACTATGAAGTTGGATACGGCGCATGCTCACAGGAATAACCTGACATGTGCGTTATCTGAGATAGAGAAGAAATTCATAGACCAGGTAGAGGACAGATACAGACGGTTGACCCAGACACGACACACCGGAGATAGCCCAGTAGATTGGACAGACGAGGAGAGAGCTCACAGATCCAAGGGAAGTTATGGACCAATAGCGTTGGATGAGGTACAGAGAGGGAATTTGTGTATTGGACGGCCTCAATCCGATACGGATAAGGTCGCAGTAGGACATAGCACTTGTTCTCAGACCTTCACAGTGGAAGCTTCTGCTAAGAATTTTATGGTAGGTCCAGTAGAAGTAATTCCGACAGTATATTATGTATGTGGGAAGAATGCTTATGTCAGGTTACCTGCGAATTGGTATGGCATATGCTATTTGGCCATTATATTCCCGAAGATCTATCACACCGAGGACTTGGAGTTGTTAGAGACGAAGCGACAGTCTAGGAAACGTAGGGCTACGAACGCTGGTGCAGTGATTGGGGACATATACGGAGCAATGATACCTAGTATGGGTGTGGTGTTGAATGATGTGAAGATCAGGAGGTTGGCGACTGTGGTTGATGAGTTGTCTATGAACACGGCGAGATCTTTGTTGTTGGTGGCTGGAGAGATGTTGTCGATACGGAATATGGTTATGCAGAATCGCCTTGCTTTAGACGTATTATTAGCCAAAGAGGGCGGAGTCTGCAAATTATTGAAGGTTCAGGAATGCTGCACATATATTCCAGACAACACGAAGGAGATAGGGAAGTACATAGATAACATCACGACTATTCACAAGGAGATTATGGATTTGACGGAGGAGAATGTGTGGGAGAAGATTGGATTAGGCTTTGGAAGAGTGGGAACCTGGTTTGCGAACTTGGGAAGAGGATTTCTGGGATCAGTGTTGAAGCCAATTATCATTGCTGTGGTTTGTGTGATTTGTTTGTGGGGATGCGTGAAGGCATGGAAGTGGTATCAAGGAGGCAAGGTTGAAAGGGCTCTTAAGGCAAACGAGAAAAGGATGGCGAAGCTCCAGGAGCAGCAATATGAGAGTCTTAAGAAACTAGAGGGAGTTCGACATGGCAAGGTTATGACTAGCGTGGTTTAAATCAGTTCTAAAGAAGAGAAATGTAATGGTGTGATGACGGATGTCATCAAAGGGGGGAACTGATGTAGCGCTTAAAAGTTTGAAAATTGTAGGGGTGCATTATACTCATTGTTAGTCGGCACCCGCATATAATCAAATGTGTACTCAGGTATCTTGTGTGCAATGTATTATGAATTGTGTAACCTATATCGTTTTTAATAGAAGTGCTAGCTATGTACAAGCCCATTGTAAACGTATTGGAGAAATGTATAGAGTTTAGTTTATGTGAAATGTAATGTGGTGTTAGAAATGTGCACCCTAGACTTCGTGTCTGTAGTTTGTTTAGTTTGACCACACATGAAAGAAAGACGTAAATGTCAATACTGTGATTGAAACCTGCTTGTGTAACCGAAGTAGTGGCCAGAATTCGCATATATCGTTGAGGCGAAAGGCCTGGTATTTTCTTATGTTAGCCAAGGGCAATAGGCCAAAAAGGATTTATTCCAGTAGAGGTTTTAGGCTGTAGTAAATTGCAACTTAAAAGATGTGAAGAATGTCTGCTTTGCATGATCTCACCCCAGGTGCAAGGACAGTTGCTCGTTAGTAGAGAAGCTCTTTGTTCACAATTTGACTTATGTAGTAAAAGCCAGACATGGGAGTGTATTGGAATGTGCCAATCGTAACTCCTAGTGCGGATGGCGTCTGGGACTCAAGGCCAAGCGATGGACGATGGAACTGGACAGCGCTCTGTGGAAATTTACTGAAAGACGACCCCGGAGAAGAGGAGGCGCAAAGGGCGTGTTCTGGGATTTGGGGTTCTGTATTAGGGACAGCGCCCCGAGGGTGGAGGCAGATCAGAGCAGCCCTGAGCAGAGGAAGGCTAGGCGAAGAGATAGAGGGGGCAACTTAGACCAGCTCTCTAAGTGAAGTCTTCTTATGAAGTTTCACTCTGACACCTTTTATTCGATGAGGGTCTCAAGGGATTGCTAAGTAGGGATGTCATCTAGTGCAGAGTAGGGACAGAGATGGTATGGTTCAGTGTCCCTAGTATCGACATTTGCTTGGTGGTGTTCTACCTCATGCTTTTAGAGATTGTACTTTTAGTTATTTTTAGCCGTATGCGGATTCTTCGTAGAGTAGCTTTTGTGTTAGTGCCTATGTACATGTTGTGCCTCGTATTGAGGACTTTGTATCTGCAAATCGTCATGCTGATAATAAAAACCAGAGAGCCAAGAGATTAAGTCTCGAGTCCTTGATTATGGCAAATTGCGGACAGTAATTGATAATTGTGTGTTTTTCCCTCCACGCTATTGGGCAAGTAAAAAGGTCCATCTGACCAGAGTGGGTTCCAGTAGATAATTGCGAGATACCCAAATGGGCCGGAGCAGTTGGTAGCAAACGAGGATGGTTTCTTTCTGATAGCGAGGGAAGATTAGATAAGGATAAGTGACCCTTGAGGCCCAAGAGACGATAAGTGATGCTGAATCATCAGATGGCGAGCAGCAGACGGCAGCAGATGAGCATCGACGGCGAGTAGCAGCACGGCCGAAAGCAGCAGTTCCAGGAGTGAGTATGAAAATGAGATGTTGTAGATTGCGGTGTTGATTTGTTGTGTGATGTCTTGCGGAGTTGTTGTGTATGTTGTGTGATTGTGAGATCAGGCTGTGAGCGCGCGCAGCCCGGGAATTGTGGTGTAGAAGACACCTGAGATAGATTTTGTTGACCACCCAAAGGAGATCGTGAGGTACCATCGATCACCTGGACCGAGATAGGGGGAGCTAATGCGTGTGTGTATGGCAACTTAACGCTGGTCGTGGGTTGTGGTGTGCAGATCGGAGTGTTAGTAACCTATCAGAGGCGAGTCGTCTGGCCGGACGGGGCAGACGGGCGCCAATCGAGGTCAACAAGGTCGAGAGACTGTGGACGAACAGTCAGAGGCTGTGGACGGACAGCCAGAGAAGTAACTTAATCGGTTATTTCGGTGTGTGAATGGGACGTGAGTAAGCGTGAAACGAGTTTTGGAGAAGGGAACTGCTGCGAACGAAGGAAGGTGACGTCAGAGGGTGTCGCGCTGTGATAGGCCGGTTGGTGTGAGTCGCGCTGTTATTGGAGGATTCGAGAACAAGAAGTAAATAGAGCGCGAGATCGAATTCGCTCATTATGAAGTGCCTTAGGGCTTTGCGAGAGTTGTGTAGAGGCGATAAGCATGTGGTGGTTCGTGGGGGAGAAGAAGCCCCTCCCGAGGATACCCCGGCACATTACATGGCACAGAATGTGGGGTTACATACTATAGTTTGGATTGAGAATTGGCACAAGGTTACACAAGGTGAAGGGGAATTAGCTTTCCCGAGGTACGGCTCATTTAGATTAGCAGTGCTGTACCAACTGAAGACGGTGATGGGGTCCTTAAAACCCTTGCCAAGACCAGCACAGTTTGAAGCATTACATGCGTGGATTAGAGCAGCGCATGATAAGGAAAAGGGAAGAAGTCAGGAGAGAATGAGGAAGTCGATTAGGGCATTTCAGGATGCCAAGTGGGACGCAGCGGAGAAAAGATGGAGAGTGCAGACAATTGAGGAAGCGAAACTGTATCCCGCGCTAATGGAGGAGACTGGGATAAGGCATGGGAAAGCACAGAAAGAAGAGGATAGTGATTCTGATGATGGGGTATTGCAAAGATTGCTAGACGAGAGACCACCCCCTTATAATCCAGATGAAGAGGATGATAGGTGGGGTGAGAGGGGAGACTCTAGGAGGGTAACAATCCAGCCTGAGACCCGAGTGGAAGGGTTGGTTTCGTTTGAAACAGCGAGTTCTCAGGGTCAGTCGGAGACCAGTGGAAGGATTGGAAGAGAGATGAGGTTACCGGATGCCTTAAGGGTACCGGTCACCATTGGACCGATTGTGTCGATATACAGTCCGGAATCAGAGGAAAGAGAGAGGTCAGAACGAGTGGCAGAAAGAACGAGGAGAGAAAGCGGGGAAAGTGAGTTGGAAGGGGCAACGGCCCAACCTCCAAGCCCTGTACAATGGAGTACACCATTAGCAGCGGTGTCAGACACATCTAGGGGCGAAGAGGACGAGAGACCGGTGAGGCCGAGGACTCTGATGGAGTCAAGATCAGATTCAGGGTCATGGGTACCGCCAAAGAAGCAAATGAGCTGGAATATGGGCCGAGCGGGGACAACCCCAGTTGCCTTTACGAGCCATTCTGCTCCCATAGAACCACCAGAAGAGAGGAGGGAGAAGGAGCCAGAATGTGAATATGATGAGGGACGTGGAGCAAGTTGTCAGGTGTTGAAAGGGGCCTTGAAGGCAGGAATGATAGATGTAGTAAGACTTAAAGCAGAGGCGGATGAAATAATATATGGGAATCTACCTCTTGAGAGAGTAGTGGCATATACTCCGGATGAATTGCTTTTTGTAGCAAAAGATGTGACTCGAAAAGCACGGGTGGCACATGAGAAACTGGCGGGTTTGGCTAGAGAATATGGGGTGGATCTATCCAAGACTAGAGCATTGCAAGGGAACCATAGGATGCATTGTACCGAGCGGGAATTGGAAGAGAAAAGAGTTGTTGGTCTAAGGTCACATACTAGGGAACTGATTATAGCTATGAGAATATGGCTGATGCTTGACAAATGGCAAGAGAAATGGGCTAGGAAAAAGAACTCTAGGGGAGCGAAAGGAGGGAGCTCTGAAGGAGATTTGCAGGAGGTAAAGATCCTTCCCTTGAGAGAGGTGGCGAATGGAGGATATGTGCATGTACCATGGAGCAGGGGGGATTTGGCATCATTTACGAATGATTTTCCCAGGCTCAGGGAGAAGCCTGCAGAGTGGTACAAGCAAGTTGAGCGTTTCGTTAAGATTTCGAAGGTGTTGTGGATAGATCTGAACACCTTATTCGATATCGTGGTTCCGGGAGACCTGTGGAACGCATGTAAAATTGCTGTTGATTGGCCGGACTATGAGCCTGATAGGAACATAGTTACTAATGGTCCGTCGCCCGTGGTAATGAGGCTGTACGATAAGGTAATTACCTGGTTGAAATCGAAGGTTTCACCCCAAGACATCGATTGGGTGAAGATAGACAGGACAGTGCAGGAGCCAAAGGAGACAGTACATGAATTTTATGAGAGACTTTTGAAGGCTTTTAAGCAGTACAGTGGTTTAGATGAGCTGGAAACGAAGGACATGGGACAGTTTGTGTCTAAGTTCGTGCTGGGTTTGAAGCCCGAGGTCAGTCTTATGATACAGCAGCATTTGATCTGTTGGCAGAATAAGCCCGTAGATGAGATCTTGCGGTATGCTAGGTACTGCACGGATGAGATCGAGTCCAAGCATAAGAAGATGAAGGATAACTTATTGCTCATTCAGATGCAAGCTGCTCAGGGACCGCCGAATGGGGGTCAGGTGGGGCGGAGACAGGGAAATTATCAGACAGGGAATCAGAACGCGCAGGGTCAGGGAAGGCCGAGGCCCGTTGACCCTAGGACAGGCATAGATGTAGCGATCTTGAAAAAGACGACTGCCTGTCACCAGTGTCACCAGGTGGGACACTGGAGGCGCGAGTGTCCCTTGAACCCCTATAATCAGCCGCAGATGGAGGGAGGAATGGGTCAGGTCCCTGGGGCGGAACAGGTACAGACGGTGACTGTACCAAGAATGATGCAAGGGGGGACCGGCGTCTCGCAGGTGCAGGTTCCCCAGCCACCCAGGATGCAGAACATACAGCAGGGAGCTCGGACTTATTTGCAGATGCCCATGTTCGAAGTAGGAGAGGAAAGGGATGCAGATTTGCTGGCGCAGCTAAGTCTAGGTCAGGATGATGATTGCCTCCTTAGGGCTATTCTAGAGGTAGATCAGAGAGGACCCTTTGTGGAAGCAGAACTCGATGGACGCCCGACTACCTTTTTGGTAGATACGGGGGCTACCAGGTCAACTATAAGATCAGCAGTAGTTCCGGGGGTAGCCCTTTCGGGGGAATGCATACAAGTGGTTGGAGTGGCGAACAAGAGGCTAGTGAGCCCCTTAACGGAACCGATTCCAGTCAGGATAGGAAACTTTAGGGATCGTCACCAGTTCGTGGTGTGCGACTCTAGTCCTGTTTGTTTGTTGGGAAGAGACTTATTGTGTAAACTAAATTGCACAATTTACTGTACCCCGAAGGGAGTTGAGGTGCAGACAAGAGATGATGACGCGACCTTTAAGGTTGCAAATCAGCGGGTGTGCGTGGAAATGTACCCGGCTTTGACAGTGGAGGAGCTTCCACAGGATTTGAGGGAGTCTGTATCGACCGATGTGTGGGATCTAAGCGGAGAGGAGATCGGCTTAGTCAGGGGAGTGGAACCAGTGAAGATACAGGTTAAGCCAAACGCAGAATTCCCGAGAACACCTCAGTATAAACTGTCGCCTGAAACAGTTGCAGGGATTAAACCTGTGATTGAGTCTATGATTAGGCAGGGAATACTGGTGGAGATCATGGGTAGTCCATGTAACTCACCCATTATGGGATTGCAGAAACCAAGTGGGAAGTTTAGGATAGTGCAAGACCTGCGGAAAATAAACGACATAGTTGTTCCATGTTGTCCAGTGGTACCGAATCCATCTGTGATACTGTTCCAGATCCCATGCGAAGCTGGATGGTTCACTGTGATTGACTTGTGTCAGGCATTTTTTTCGATTCCCCTACATGAAGAGAGTAGATTTCTTTTTGCATTTAGGCTAGAGAATCGTATATTAACGTGGTGTCGTATCCCACAGGGGTATACGGAGAGCCCGTCAATTTTTAATCAGCTCTTAAAGAAGAATCTTGAAGGTCTTGTGTTGCCGAAAAACTCTGTTTTGGTGCAATACATTGACGACCTGCTTGTTGCGTCAGAGACAGAAGACGCTTGCAGGGTCGATACCATTGCGTTGTTGAATTTCCTGGGAGAGAACGGTCACAAGGTGTCTCCAAACAAGCTGCAATACTGTTTACCTGAGGTACAGTATTTGGGGCACAGAATTGAGAAGGGTAAAAGGAAGGTGTCTCCAGATCGCATTGATGCGATTCTGAGAATGCCAGTTCCCTCGACGCAAAGGGAAGTTAGAATGTTTTTGGGAATGGTGGGCTATTGCCGCCAGTGGATCCCAAACTTTTCCTTTGAAGCGAAGCCTTTACAGCGGCTGACGCGAAAGGATGTAAGTGATCCGGTACCATGGGACGACGACTGTTTGAAATCATTTCTGAGGCTGAGAGAAGCCTTATGTAGCGCTCCTGCGTTGGGAATGCCGGATTACAACAAGGCATTTGCATTATTCTGCTGCGAAAGAGAAGGCTGCGCATTAGCAGTGTTAACCCAGAATCATGGAGGTGTCCGTAGACCAGTTGCTTATTTCTCAGCTACTTTAGATCCAGTAGCTTCTGCGTTGCCCGGATGTCTCAGATCCGTTGCGGCAACAGGTGTCAGCATCGAGAGATGCGAGAGCATTGTGATGGGGCATCCTCTTACTGTACATGTGCCACACTCTGTTGAATTGTTGATGACTAGGACTAAAACACAGCACCTCACGAATAATAGGCTGACTCGTTATGAGCAAGTTATCCTTGCAGCCGATAATGTGACATTGAAGAGGTGTGCTGTTTTAAATCCTGCTACATTGTTACCTATTCCATTTATAGATGATAATGAAGATTGTGAGGACCATGATTGTCTCGATGTGACTGAACTATGCACCAAACCGAGACCCGACATTGTCGATGAACCGCTCCCAGTGTCAGATGAGATTTTCTTTGTAGATGGTTCATGTTTAAGAGACAGTGTCGGTCGATTGAGAGCAGCGTTTGCTGTATGCACCATCACGGGTGTGGTTGAAGCCGCTTGTTTAGAAGGAGTACACTCCGCGCAGGTGGCTGAGCTCATTGCTCTGACTCGTGCCTGTTTGGCAGCCGACAAGATCCGTGTAACTATTTACACGGACAGCCAGTATGGGTTTGGTGTGGTTCATGACTTCGGACAGCTATGGTCCCAGAGAGGGTTCATGACGTCTTCAGGATCTCCCATAAGAAATGGTGATCATGTGCGGAAACTGTTAAAAGCATTGCAAGGTCCTGATGAAATTGCTGTTGTTAAATGTGCTGCACACACAAAGGGGAACGATTTCGTTTCGTTGGGGAATAACTACGCTGATGAAGTAGCTCGGTTTTGTGCAGAACAGGGATGCAACTTCACTGAGACCCACGTCAAGGAAACTGGGGAGGAGGTGGTGTACGGTCAGATGTTAGCAATGGCAGACTCATGGGAGGAACTGAAACAGCTTCAGGAAGGGGTCTCGGATCAGGAACGTGACAGTTGGATACGAGCTGGATGTGAGAAGGGAGATGTGGATATATGGGTTTCGAATGATGGACGAGCAGTGTTGCCGGAAAGTTTGTTGAATCCCATGGCGAGGTTGATACATGGTGCTGTACATCTTGGTAGGGATGCCATGATGAGAGTGTTTCGTCAGACTTGGTACAACCCGAAGTTTCGTGCAGTGGCTGAAACCGTGTGCCAGAGGTGTGTCACTTGTCAACAGATGAATGTAGGGAAAAGAACTGCTGTGACATTGAGCCACATAGGGAGGTCAGGAGGACCTTTCAATAGGATGCAGCTGGATTTTGTCGAAATGCCGAAGTGTAATGGGTTGAGGTACATATTAGTGATAGTATGTGTCTTTTCCAGGTGGGTGGAGGCATACCCTACACGCAGATGCGACACACTCACAGTAGCGAAACTGTTATTGAGAGAACTCATTCCTAGGTACGGGTTCCCGACGTCCTTTGAATCGGACAGAGGAACTCATTTCCACAGCGAAGTTATGAAGTTGCTTTGTGCTGCTTTGAATATAGATCAGAAGTTACACTGTAGCTATAGACCAGAAGCTTCAGGGATAGTGGAGCAGGTGAATGGAACTCTGAAGGCTCGGATGGCGAAAGTGTGTTCGTCTACGTCTCTGAAATGGCCTGATGCATTACCTTTGGTCCTTATGAGCCTCCGAAGTGTGCCTGATAGAAGGACTGGGTTGTCTCCCCATGAAATCCTCATGGGAAGAGCGATGCGTTTGCCTGCAATACCTGCTACTGCTCTGATAAATATCACTGATGATATGATCCTGGACTATTGTAAAGGCCTTGCTGACGTGGTCCGTTCTGTGTCTCAGCAGGTGCAGACAGCAACGGTTCCAGCTGCGAGTGACCGGTGCCACGACTTGGACCCAGGCGATTGGGTCCTAGTCCGAAAGCACGTGAGGAAGAGTTGTTTGGATGCTAGGTGGCGCGGCCCTTTCCAAGTGATCCTTGTCACGAACACCGCTGTCAAGTGTGGGGGTTTACCGAACTGGGTGCATGCTTCCCATACCCGTAGAGTTCCAGCACCCTTAGAAGATACAGCCCCTCTCGAGAACCAAGATCCCAGTGAGCCGACAGAGCCTCCTGAGAGGGCCAGTCAAGCTGTAAGGGTTGCTGAAGCGGCCGATGGTGCACTGAGTCGAGTTGGGGGAGAACGTGAAAGAAGTACTGACCCAGAAACAGGCGAAAGAGCAAGAGGTGCAGTGGGTAGTACAGAATCAAGTTCTGCCGAAGAAGAGGAAGTCAGTGCACAGGGTATCGGGGAGAAGACCGGAGGTGTTACCGAAGCAGAAAGGGTTTGGCCCGCAAGACAGAACCGGGTAAACCTGAGGTTGGCTCCGGACACAGATCTTGCACCAGTTTCGGAAGAACCGGAAGAAGAATCAGGAGACGAGGAAAATCCTCAAGGTGGTGTGAGAAGGTCCAAGAGGACTCGAGTGCCAAGTCGGAAGTACGCTTCACCAGAGTGGGCATACCAAGTGACTGATGCCAGGGTTACCGAGCACGGGAAGATTGAGGTCGATGACATTGGTCAACAGTGTCCCGCTCCAGAGGGTGGAAGTGTTGCTGAAGGTTCCGGGATTGGAGATCGAAGGAATTTTGACGATTCATATTCCGAGTCCGCCATTCCTAAGTGTCATTCGAGGTATGATCTTGGACAATTTGGAGTTCCCGACGTTCACGACTGTGCCAGATCCACAAGAACTGATTATTCTTAAGCTCGAAATATTGCAGGGAGTCTTGGAGCTGTTGGGACCAGCGCTTATGTTAGATTGATTTGAGAAGGTTGCAAGCAGAGAAGAAGATAACCTAGATCCGAGCGGAAGAAGAACAAATTTAGGGATTTTTCCGTTATAGAACGAAGAAAAGTTAGGGAGGTTTGCCTAAGTTCCGAAAGAGACACTGATGAGAAAGAGACTTACCCTTTCAGAGACTGTATTGGACACTGAGTATATTCCGAAGATGGCAGATCCTGCAAACCCACATCGTAGGGCTAAATTGATAATAGGCACATTGGTAGGAGTTGTGATAGTCACCATATTTGCGGTAGTGATAAGTTCATACATGGTGGCTCACAGGCAAGAGGGGAAGGTTCAGGGAGCACCCACACCTATTACCCCAGGGCAGAGTGGTGTCAGTATCAGGGAACAGGAAACATCGAAGGTGAGGGATGATCGCAGACTCCACATGGATTTATCGAAGGGTGACTTTAAGCTTAATGCGTATGCAAGGTTGCTGTATGAGTATGTTGATGCGATGGATGTGAAGGATTGCTATGTGTGCATGCAGTTGCCTGCTTCAGTGGATGAGGGTATCAAGTATCATCATCTCCCATTGACTTATGGGATTTCTTGTAGTCTATTACTCAGTTTATTTTATGACAGGAGACAGTTCGAGTATTTCTTTTCAAATTTTGACACGGTACTTCCTGAAGTTCCAGCAATCAAGCATTTGAACAAATATGATTCTAGCAAGAAAGAGGATAGACTCCTGAAGTATTTTAGACCGACTATGAAGTTGGATACGGCGCATGCTCACAGGAATAACCTGACATGTGCGTTATCTGAGATAGAGAAGAAATTCATAGACCAGGTAGAGGACAGATACAGACGGTTGACCCAGACACGACACACCGGAGATAGCCCAGTAGATTGGACAGACGAGGAGAGAGCTCACAGATCCAAGGGAAGTTATGGACCAATAGCGTTGGATGAGGTACAGAGAGGGAATTTGTGTATTGGACGGCCTCAATCCGATACGGATAAGGTCGCAGTAGGACATAGCACTTGTTCTCAGACCTTCACAGTGGAAGCTTCTGCTAAGAATTTTATGGTAGGTCCAGTAGAAGTAATTCCGACAGTATATTATGTATGTGGGAAGAATGCTTATGTCAGGTTACCTGCGAATTGGTATGGCATATGCTATTTGGCCATTATATTCCCGAAGATCTATCACACCGAGGACTTGGAGTTGTTAGAGACGAAGCGACAGTCTAGGAAACGTAGGGCTACGAACGCTGGTGCAGTGATTGGGGACATATACGGAGCAATGATACCTAGTATGGGTGTGGTGTTGAATGATGTGAAGATCAGGAGGTTGGCGACTGTGGTTGATGAGTTGTCTATGAACACGGCGAGATCTTTGTTGTTGGTGGCTGGAGAGATGTTGTCGATACGGAATATGGTTATGCAGAATCGCCTTGCTTTAGACGTATTATTAGCCAAAGAGGGCGGAGTCTGCAAATTATTGAAGGTTCAGGAATGCTGCACATATATTCCAGACAACACGAAGGAGATAGGGAAGTACATAGATAACATCACGACTATTCACAAGGAGATTATGGATTTGACGGAGGAGAATGTGTGGGAGAAGATTGGATTAGGCTTTGGAAGAGTGGGAACCTGGTTTGCGAACTTGGGAAGAGGATTTCTGGGATCAGTGTTGAAGCCAATTATCATTGCTGTGGTTTGTGTGATTTGTTTGTGGGGATGCGTGAAGGCATGGAAGTGGTATCAAGGAGGCAAGGTTGAAAGGGCTCTTAAGGCAAACGAGAAAAGGATGGCGAAGCTCCAGGAGCAGCAATATGAGAGTCTTAAGAAACTAGAGGGAGTTCGACATGGCAAGGTTATGACTAGCGTGGTTTAAATCAGTTCTAAAGAAGAGAAATGTAATGGTGTGATGACGGATGTCATCAAAGGGGGGAACTGATGTAGCGCTTAAAAGTTTGAAAATTGTAGGGGTGCATTATACTCATTGTTAGTCGGCACCCGCATATAATCAAATGTGTACTCAGGTATCTTGTGTGCAATGTATTATGAATTGTGTAACCTATATCGTTTTTAATAGAAGTGCTAGCTATGTACAAGCCCATTGTAAACGTATTGGAGAAATGTATAGAGTTTAGTTTATGTGAAATGTAATGTGGTGTTAGAAATGTGCACCCTAGACTTCGTGTCTGTAGTTTGTTTAGTTTGACCACACATGAAAGAAAGACGTAAATGTCAATACTGTGATTGAAACCTGCTTGTGTAACCGAAGTAGTGGCCAGAATTCGCATATATCGTTGAGGCGAAAGGCCTGGTATTTTCTTATGTTAGCCAAGGGCAATAGGCCAAAAAGGATTTATTCCAGTAGAGGTTTTAGGCTGTAGTAAATTGCAACTTAAAAGATGTGAAGAATGTCTGCTTTGCATGATCTCACCCCAGGTGCAAGGACAGTTGCTCGTTAGTAGAGAAGCTCTTTGTTCACAATTTGACTTATGTAGTAAAAGCCAGACATGGGAGTGTATTGGAATGTGCCAATCGTAACTCCTAGTGCGGATGGCGTCTGGGACTCAAGGCCAAGCGATGGACGATGGAACTGGACAGCGCTCTGTGGAAATTTACTGAAAGACGACCCCGGAGAAGAGGAGGCGCAAAGGGCGTGTTCTGGGATTTGGGGTTCTGTATTAGGGACAGCGCCCCGAGGGTGGAGGCAGATCAGAGCAGCCCTGAGCAGAGGAAGGCTAGGCGAAGAGATAGAGGGGGCAACTTAGACCAGCTCTCTAAGTGAAGTCTTCTTATGAAGTTTCACTCTGACACCTTTTATTCGATGAGGGTCTCAAGGGATTGCTAAGTAGGGATGTCATCTAGTGCAGAGTAGGGACAGAGATGGTATGGTTCAGTGTCCCTAGTATCGACATTTGCTTGGTGGTGTTCTACCTCATGCTTTTAGAGATTGTACTTTTAGTTATTTTTAGCCGTATGCGGATTCTTCGTAGAGTAGCTTTTGTGTTAGTGCCTATGTACATGTTGTGCCTCGTATTGAGGACTTTGTATCTGCAAATCTTCATGCTGATAATAAAAACCAGAGAGCCAAGAGATTAAGTCTCGAGTCCTTGATTATGGCAAATTGCGGACAGTAATTGATAATTGTGTGTTTTTTCCTCCACGCTATTGGGCAAGTAAAAAGGTCCATCTGACCAGAGTGGGTTCCAGTAGATAATTGCGAGATACCCAAATGGGCCGGAGCACATGCATTAGGCACGAGGTCTTTGATCCTGCAATCAAGTTTCTGTTTATTACTCTCTACACTCTTTTCCAATCTGTTGTGCATCCTTGTTCTTCCTTTGCATCTGTTTCTGTCCCTTCTCTTAATGTGTTTACAGTCAGAATGGAATGTGCTTAATGTGGGGATAATGTGCTTTTACAGTTGGGAACCGGCAATGTTGCTGTAATTATGTTCCGGGCTTCTGAAACATGAGTGCGACCCTTTTGAAGTTTACTGTGGGAACTGAGTTGTAATCTTTGTTTGCCATGTTGTGCTATGACCAAAATGTGTATAAAAGGAGCGATCCACTTTTGCAATTCGAAGCAGTCTCCCAGAACCTACACGTTGTGTACTTCTTGCGACTTCTGTATCCCTGCAGTAAATAAACGCTGACCTTTGACGCCGCCGGAAGTGTCCCGTGTCTCTGTGTTTTGTACGCCGGAACAGGTAACCCACGAAGGTTTCAGGTGTTGTCCCCTGGCACCGCTGGGCCTTAGAATAGCCCAGTCCTTCAATGTGTAGAGGAAAATGGACTGGCATAAAGTAGAGTGGTGCAGAGTAGAGTGCAGTGGCAGTGAGTTAATTGGTTCAGAGTAGAGTAGAGTTTAGTGGTGTAGAGTGCAGTGTGGCATAGAGTGGTGTAGAGTAGAGTGGCGTATAGTTCACTGGGGTAGTGTGCAATTGAGTAGAGTGCGGTGGCATATTGTAGAGTGGTGTACAGTGGTGTAGAGTGTATTGACATAGAGTAGAGAAGTGCAAAGTAGAGTAGAGTAGTGCAAAGTAGAGAAGAGTTGCATAGAGTGAAGTGACAGAATAGAGTGACATATTGTAGAGTAGAAGGGTGTAGTGTGCAGGGGTGTAGAGTAGAGTGGTGCAGAGTATAGTAGAGTGGCATAGAGTGCAGTAGAGTAGAGTACTGCAGAGTTCAGTAATGTGGTGTTGAGTGCAGTGGCGCAGAGTGCAGTGATGCAGAGTAGAGTGCAGAGGAGTAGAATAGAGTGGTGCAGAGTAGAGTACAGTGACGTAGAGTGCAGTGGTATAGAATAGAGTGGTTCAGATTAGAGTGCAGTGGCATAGAGGGGTGCAATGGCGTAGAATGCAGTGGCATACAGTAGAGTGCACTGCCATAGAGTAGAATGGTGCAGAGCAGAATACAGTGGAGTAGAATGTTGTGGTGTAGAGTACAGTGGTGCAGAGTAGAGAGAGTGGCCTAGAGTGCAGTGGCATAGAGTGTAGTGGCATGAAAATAGAATGGCGTGGAGTGCAGCGGCATATAATAGAGTGCAGTGGTATAGAGTGCAGTAGCATAGAGTAGATTGGTGTAGAGTAGAGTTGCGTATAGTGTACCGAGGTAGAGTGCAGTGGAGTAGAGTGGTGTAGAGTAGAGTGGCATAGAGTGCAGTGGCATACAGTAGAGTGGTGCAGAGTAGAATAAAGTGGAGTAGAGTACACTGGTGTACAATGCAGTGATGTAGAGTAGAGTAGAGTGGCGTGGAGTACAGTGACATAGAATGTAGTGGCATAAAGTAGAGGGGCGTAGGGTAGAGTGGCGTAGGGTAGAGTGGTACACAGTATAATAGAGTGTTGTAGAGTGCAGTGGCGTAGAGTAGAATGCAGTGGCATAGAGTGCAGTGGTGTAGAGTGGAGTGTTGTATAGTGTACTGAGGTAGTGTGCAATGCAGAAGAGTGGTGTAGAGGAGAGTGGCGTAGAGTGCAGTGGCATAGAGTAGAGTGGTGCACAGTGCAGTGGCACAGAGTAGAGTAGTGCAAAGTAGATCACAGTGGGGTGGAGTGCAGAGATGTGGAGTAGAGTGCAATTGTGGAGTGTGCAGTGGAGTAGAGTAAAGTGGTGTAGAATGCAGTGGTGTAGAGTAGAGTGGCATATGGTATACTGGGGTAGAGTGCAGTGGAGTAGAGTTGTGTAGAGGAAAGTGGTGTAGAGTGCAGTGACATGGAGTAGAGTGCAGTGGCGTACAGTGGGGTGGTGCAGAGTCGTGTGGTTTAGATTGCAGTGGGGTAGAGTAGAGTGGTGCAGAGTATAGTAGAGTGCCATAGAGTGTAGTAGTGCAGAGTAGAGTGGCATAGATTGTAGTGGCATACAGTGCAGTTGTGCACAGTAGAGTAGAGTGCAGTGGCATAGATTGCTGTGATGCAGAGTAGAGTGCAGTGGCATAGAGTAGAGTGGTACAAAATAGAGTACAGTGGCGTAGAGTGCAGTGGCATACAGTCATGCAGAGTACAGTGGCGTAGAGTTGAGTGTTAGATAGTAGAGTGCAGCAGCACATAGTGGTGCAGTGGGGTAGAGTAGTGTGGTATAGAGTGCAGTGGCATAGAGTAGAGTGGTGCAGAGTAGAATAGAGTGGCATAATCTGTAGTGGTGCAGAGTAGAGTAGAGTCCAGTGGCGTAGCGTAGAGTGGTGTAGAGTATAATTGCTCAGAGTGCAATTGTGTGGTGTCATAGAGTGCAGTGCTGTAAAGAGCAGTGGCATGAAGTGGCAAAGGGTAAAGTGCAGTGGGCTAGAGTACAGTGGTGCAGAGTAGAGTGCAGTGGCATAGAGTACAGTGGTGCAGAGCAGAGTGTTGTAAGCGCAGTAGTTTATAGTGAAGTGGCATAGAGTTCAGTGGTGCAGAGTAAAGTGCATTGGTGTAAAGTGCAGTGGTGTAGAATAGTGTGGTATACAGTAGAGTGCAGTGGCATAGAGTTGAGTGGTGTAGAGTACAGTGGCAGGGAGTGGAGTGATGCAGAGTAGAATAGAGTGGCGCAGAGTGCAGTGGTGCAGAGTAGAGTGGAGTGGCATAGAGCAGAGTTCTGTGGCATAGACTGCAGTTGTGTAGAGTAGAGTGGCGTATAGTGTACTTGGGTAGAATGCAGTGGAGTAGAGTAGTGTAGAGTAGAGTGGCATAGAATACAGTGGCATAGAGTAATGCAAAGTAGAGCAGAGTGGTGTACCGTGCAATGGTGTAGAGTGCAATGGCATAGAGTAGAGTGGTGCAGAGTAGAGTGGCTTTGAGTGCAGTGGTGCACATTGGAGTAGATGCAGTGGCATAGAGTTCAGTGATGCAGAGTAGAGTGCAGTGGCATCAGTGGTGGCTGGTGCATTTTAAAAGTGGTGTGGCAGAAAGCTGTGAGGATATTATAAAGTGCAAGCAAGCTTGAATCAAACATCGTTCAAAAAAGCTTGCTGCCAATTTAAAAAAATGCAAATGGACTCATTAAGAAAGTCGTGTCGCCCTCCCTGAACTCACGTGGACACATTACTCACCTTGCACTCTGACGCATCAACTCTCTCACCAAGCAGCTACAGCTTCATATTGCTTTGCCAGCCCTACACTCATATAGGCATACTGCTCATCTAGCACCCACACAGGCAAACCCTTCACCATGCACTCACACACGCACACTACTTATCATGCACTCATACAAGCACAGCAGTCACCCTGCATTCATACAGGGATACCGCTCACCCTGCACTCCTACAGGCACACCACTCACCCTGAACTCATTCAAGCACAGCACTCACCCTTTACTCATACAGGTACAGCACTCACCTTGTACTCATACAAGCACAGCATTCACCCTACACTCATACAAGCACAGAACTCACCCTGCACACATACAGATGTTGCAGGGATTCTGTTCATGCACAGAATTATGCGCAGGAAACCAGGACCTCCGTGAATTGTGGTGTACCAAAAACTCACCTCAGAACCCAGAACCCCTATCCGACCAGCATCAGTGTCCCATTCGTTATCCGTATCATCACGGAGGTCCCAATGTATAGACAACTCAGAACAAGCGACTTAGAGTACTCTCAGGAATGGTGGGAATCAGAAATACCTGTTCGTAATTATTCTCATATCAGTCCACAACAAGAGTAATCAGAGACACGATAAAGTTTAAAAGGTTTATTTTATAAACTACGTGTCCTAAGATGCAGTACTTTGGCTAACATAAGCAGACAAATGATTAAAATCAGAACCATCAGCATTGTTACAATAACATAGAAAATGAACGGAGAAATCATAGTATAAATGACAGTGATATACAGCCACCTTCCTTTCACTAGTAAACTAGTATTATTAGACTAGTAGAAGGTCTCTAGGCTTGAATGGGGAACCCCATACTGTAAAGATCAGCTTAGTGGAATCACATCACAGGATCAGGTGTACTCTGCTCCTGGGAAAGCTCTTCTTCCGAATGTGTGTAAAGCATGCAGTCTGCAATATTAAAAGCACTCGACTTTCAGGTATTTGCAGCTGCGTGCGTGTTTTGGCTAAATATTGGGCCGATCAACCTGAACTCAAAAACATGCATTGTCTGGCGACCCAGACTGTTTCTTTACACAATGTTCAGATCAAGGTCGCAGCGCACGTCTAGGGATGTGAACAACAGACAGTTCTCATGTGAAGAAAAAGGCGAGCAAGCAGTTTTCAAATAATAACATGTATCTGCAGTGTCGTTTGCAAAGGCAGCAAAAGTTGCAAGATGGCTTTCTAACATCTAACGCGCGTATGCCAACATAGCAATGTATGTATCTAAATTGCAGCCTTCACTACACAGACGCACTTCTTACCCTGCCCTCATACAACCACAGTGCTCACCCTGCACTCATACAGGCACATCACACACTGCCCTCATTCAACCACAGCTCTCACTCTATACTCATATAAGCACAGCACTCATCCTGCACTCATTCAAGCACAGCACTCACTCTGCACTTATACAGGCACAGAACTCACCTTGCACTCATAAAAGCACTGTGCTCACTCTGCACTCATACAGCATTCACTATGCACTGATACAAACAGAACACTCACCTTGCACTCCAACAAGTACAGAACTCACCCTGAACTCATACAGGCACAGTGCTCATCCTGCACTCATACAAGAACAGCACTCACTCTGCACTCAGACAGCCACAGCACTCACCCTGCACTCATACAAACACATAACTCACCCTGCATTCATACAGTAACAGCACTCATCCTGCACTCATACAAGCACAGAACTCACCCTGCACTCATACAAGCACTGCACTCATACAAGCACAGCATTCACTCTGCACTCATACAGGCACAGCACTCACCCTGCACTCATACAGGCACAGCACTCACCCTGCACCCATACAGGCACAGCACTCACCCTGCACTCATACAAACACAGAACTCACCCTGCACTCATACAAGCACAGCATCCACTCTGCACTCATACAGGCACAGCGCTCATCCTTCACTCATACAAGCACCAAACTCACCCTGCACTCATTCAAGCAGAGTATTCACTTTGCACTCATCCAAGCACAGAACTCACCCTGCAATCATTCAAGCACAGCATTCACTTTGCACTCATCCAAGCACAGAACTCACCCTGCACTCATTCAAGCACAGCATTCACTTTGCACTCATACAGGCACAGAACTCACCCTGCACTCATACAGACACAGCACTCACCCTGCACTCATACAGGCACAGCACTCACCCTGTACTCATACAGACACTGCTCAATCTGCACTGATGCAGAATGAAAACGTAAAGACTTAAAGCACATGAAGGAATCCGTAGATATTCACACACCAGCACCAATTGGAAAGCATTAAGCCCAATAGTAAATCGTTAGAGGAACACTCTTTCTAGAGACCAGAACGTTTCAAGATTAAATCAATGAATTAATGTGCTGAGACGCGAACAGGGAACGTCTCTGTTCCTTTTTCCAGCAGCTGTAATTAATCTGCCCAGCCTCTCTTTATTGCAGTTGGCAGTATTTAAAGCCAGGAAGGAGGTGTGGACAGTTCTATAGGCCATTGCCGCCTTCAAAGCTTCTGGACACTTGGACAGGGTAATTATGCAGTTAAAACATGCACACTTGAAACAAGAGAGTTGGCATTTGCATTAGCTGCTAAAGGGTGACTTGTTTGACTTCCCTCCTCATTGATATGTACTTAAAAGGCACGAGGAGAAAGCGCAAACGCCTTATTGTCCATCACTCTTCGCTTTCAATGTCTTGGCATAGCTGCGGGGAGACCAGCCCCCAGGAGCATTGTTAGACTCACTTCGGATTGGATGACAACTCCTTGCGTCTCCATGTCAAACTTACGAATGGCAACACGCTATTTACAGCATTAGTGCTGTGACGTGCTAGCTGGTATTTTTTTATCTACCTAATGCTGACGGGCATCTCTCCCACGAGCAGCCAGCAGGTCAATGGAGACTTGCGGCCTGGGGCTGCAAACTGGTTGCAATCCAAAAAGGCAGGCCATACTGCAAAGCGCACCAAAATGCTGATTTAAGAACTAGGGGCTACATGTACTACTAACATTTGGAATTGCGAGTTCCTAATTGCGATTTCATGCGAATCGCAATTAGGAAATCGCAATTCCAAATGTATGAAACTCGATTGAGTTTCATTTGTGATTTTCAGTGGGTCGCAAAGGACTTACCTCATTAATATTCAATTTGCAACCCATTGAGAATCGCTACTTTACACAAAGATGGTGGCCTGCTGGGGACAGCAAACCACCATGTCTGCATTTGCATTTCAACTAAGCAATGTTTTTCTTTTTAAATGCAGCCGGTTTTCCATAAAGGAAAACGAGATGCGTTTCATAAATAAAAATGAAAAAAGTATTCTTTCCATTTTCTAAGAGTAGGCAGTGGTCCGTGGGACCACTGCCTGCTCTGAAAAAAACGTTTTTCCATGCATTCACAAAGCAAAATGTTTTGTGACTGCATTCCGGTCGCAAACATTTGTACATACCCTTGCGATTCGGTATTAGGGAGGGATGCCCATAATGCGCCATTTTCTAATACTAACTGGTATAACCTAAGTTGCGATTCAGTAACAAGTTACTGAATCGCAATTTCGGATTTGTACATTCCAAAATTCAATTTTCCTATCGCAAACGGCCTGATTCTGTGACTTAACGCCCTTAAACAATCATACACACTGGCATTGCCAAATGGCACGCTCACTACCCTGATGACACAACACTGCCTTGTGCCTCCAGAGTGAGGAAACTCTCTCCCAGCCTGACACATACGCAGTAGCATCCACTTTTACAACTCTTAAAAAAAAAGGAGTTTTTTTAAGAGCTGAAAAATAAACATCACAGAGTCTTTCATTAAAGCATGTCAGAGGGGTTTACTGTTAGTGGGGCAACGTCCACTTTGCCCCTTAATACCAGCAGCCCCTAAGTGGCATAGAGCAAAGTGGTGTAGAGTGTAGTGGCGTAGTGTAGAGTGCAGTGGCGTAGAGTGCAGTGGCATAGAGTAGAGTGATGCAGATTAGAGTGCATTGGTGTAGAGTGCAGTGGCTTAGAATAGAGTGCAGTGGCTTAAAGTAAAGTGATGTGGAGTGGTGCAGAGTATAGTTCAGTTGTATAGAGTAGAATGGTGCAGAGTAGAGTGCAGTGGTGGAGAGTGCAGTGGCCTAGAGTACAGGGTAGAGGGTGGGAGGGAAATGAAGCAACACGGGACGGGGATGGGTGGGAGGGAATAGAAGCTATATGGAAGGGTATATCGGAAACAGATATGGGAGATGGACTGACACCTCAAGCACTCATATGGAGTGCTTGAACATGTAGAAAAAGTAGCTCCTGAAAATAGGAGCATTGGCTGAACACAACTACATGGTCCATGCTTCAGGGAAGGGCCAATCATAAGGAGAGAACATAATGCTCGCATGCCATGACTAACGCGAATGCAGGAAATGAGAGCGACTGTACGCCCACTGTATGTAAACAACATGTCTTGCAGAGACAATGCATGTGCTGCAGCAATCACACAAAAGACACCTGAATCTAACAATACAATACAAAAGAGTTGGAAACAGAGAGTCCTGGCGATAACAGCTAAAGGTAGAACAAATAAGAAGTTAGAGGGCAGAGTTCAAATAAAACGTTTATTAGTTTTTCCTGAAAATAGATTCCCAAAAGATCTTCCGCCCCTTCTTGCTTTATGCACTCGAGGAATCTGAAGAAGTTTTAGACTCCTAGATCTCAGTGATCTAGATTAAGAGTGCGCCTTAATTCTGTTCCCTAGATATAAAGGGCCTTTATGTTCAAGGGCTCTAAAGGCCACGTTAAGAGCCTTGAACAACAAGTCTATGATACGTTATTTAGAGAAGACATGGCACAGATCAGGACGGTGGAGTTCATGCTCGAACATCTCAAGAGGAACTCAAACTTCAGTGAAAAAAAACCAGAATGTTTAGCTAGTACAGAGTAGTTCACAGGACTGTTTAATGTTCACGATGGAATCCCCAACTAACCTAACAAACTCTTTAAATTTACATGAGATCAAGCAGCCAAAATCCAAAAGAAGTGCTGCAAATGGAACTACAAACTAGTGCTTTTTCATTGCGAAGATCTACAAAACTCATCTAATCTTCTGGGACACCAATTCAGCACTCTCCGCATATAACCCTACCTTTTCCAATCATGCGGTCTACTGAGCCAGCAACAAGTCCAGCAAGCAACCTGTCACAAGTCCGATAACGGACTGTGGACTTTGTTGCCCTTCGATTCTGACCCAGTCGTTTCACCCTTTGTACAGGAAGGACAAGAGCCCTTTAAGGGAATCTCTCAGGCGGAATCCCCGATGGCGTAGCCCACAACGTCATACCCAAGCGGCCTATCGGAGGAGCAGCGGGCGCAAACAAGAGGGCCGTCCTTCTTTCAGGAGACGGAAGCGGGTTTCCCTGGAGCAGGAGAGGTCGTGGCGTGGACAGAGAGGAACAGTGGAGGCGGAATAGCAGCGAGAAGAAGCGGAGCCTAAGAAGAGACCGAAGCAAGTACTGCTGTGGCGTGCAAAGATGACAAGCCGGGAGGTCAACAGGACTACGTTTTGCCCAGCCACCCCCCTGGAGGAGGGTGGCTTACTAAGGTACGGGCGACGCTACAGGGGCTTACGGGACACGGGAGGGGGAAGGATGTTGTCTAGAGGGAGGAGGGAGGTCACGTGGGGGCTCACTCGGTGCCGGTGGAAGGTGACTTCTCCCCTCACTCCCCTTCCCCGAGAGAGAAACGCCAGTTTATCCCTGCGACTCACGCCGGTCTATTTCTTTTGTTGTTTTATCCCCATCCACCCACGCCATTTCCATCAACGTTGGGGAGGTGACGTACCGAATATCCAACCCCAAGTCCAGGGGAAGACCTGGTGAAGACGGAACCTTTTCCAACCAGGAGTTCGGACCCCTGAAAGACCATAGACTTTGACTTTATTTTTGTGCTCTTGACAAATTGAATTTTGGAATAAAACAAAAATTCCTGAACTTTATCCCTCTCCCTTACAAACTTTCATTGGTTTGGCCAGCCTCCCTCTGGGAAAGATTCCGGGTTGCAACAAAGTGGTGGAGAATGCGGGCATAGCTCCATCGCTACAAGATGGAGAACCTCATCTACCAGTTGAAGGAGAGCCAAACCTAACTAGAATGGGCCATCGAGCAGAGTACCAGTCAAGCAGAAAGGGACCGGACAGCATTTACCACCGCCATACAGGCCCAAGCGGACAACCCGGTGAAGCTGGCCGAAGGACAAAACCAGATCCTTCTGGGGCTGGGACAAGGGAGAACTCCCGCACCACGTGACACGGTTATCCCACTACAAACGTACGTACCTGGGGAGGATCCCATAGCCTTTTTTCTTAATTTTGGACAGGCTGCTAGGGCCAGCGGGTGGCCCAGCGACAGATGGCCCTTTTACCTGGCACACAGAACGATTAGAAGTACCTAGTGAGACAATGCCCTCTACTTCAGGAAATAAACCGTCTTTTTTGGCAGAAGGTCAATCATCCAATCTTCCCCCGGACAAAAACACTATAATTCCAGATACCGCACCCGTAGGGGACAAGTCAAAAAAAACCTTGGAATCAGGGAGACCACAAAGGAACCCCAGGAAATAAATTCGCTAGTAGTGAATATTTCCAAGAAAAAGTTGAATTCAGAACAACTACAAGTATTGAACAAAGGGAAGTCATTCGTTCCCACATATTCATCAAATCCTTTGGAAACAGAAATTTCGTTTTTCAAATTCATGCGAAAACTTAGGTTGAAATGTTTCTTTTCACAAAATAGATCTGACGCAACGGAACCCATAATAGAACGTTTCAGACCTAAAAGTAAGTTCATGGCTCCTACATCACACAAGACACTGGACAACTTTGAACTATTAGTGAAAAAAGAACTCACCCGGATCAAGTACAAAAGATCGCAATATTCTAACCTCACACTGAGAGACTCATGAATACTGAATGCTCTACGACAAGATGAAAATATCATTTGTCAACCAGCAGACAAAGGCGGAGCCTTAGTCATCTTGGATTCTGGATTCTACAGACAAAGTGTGGACCAACATGTAAAGGATGAACATACCTACATTCACCTACAAGGGAACCCTATCAAAGTTTTTCAGGAAATACTAAGCTCCTTGTTACAAAAAGCTTGTGATAATGCTGTGATCTCTGAAAACACCAGAAGATTCTTATCAGTTCCCACTCCAAAGACACCGCATATTCATATGCTTCCTAAAATCCACAAGAATTTGGAGAACCCACCCTTTCGACCTATTGTTGCAGGGTGTGGATCTATCCACGAACCAATTGGACAATTTTTAGATCACCATCTACAACCACTGGTACAATCATGGATTACCTATGTAAAAGACACCACCGACTGTCTTTTAAAATTGAGAACACTAAATCATCTTTTGAATGAAGACTTTCAATTGTGCACAATAGATGTGGTAGCACTTTATACTTCAATACCTCACAATGAGGGACTAGAAGCCATTGAATGGCGACTTCTAGATTCTCCCGTAGAACGGGATTTGAGCGTGTTTCTACTTGAACTCTTACATTTTTCGCTGTATCACAGCTACTTTCTTTGGCAAGATGAATACTATTTACAAAAGACAGGAACATCAATGGGATTTCCCGGAGCACCTGCTTACGCGAATACCTTCATGGCGCACTTTGAATTTCTTCACATTCTTCAAAATCCGTTATGGCAACAACATACAATATTATTTCTTAGATACATCGACGACATTCTGTGCCTCTGGAAGGGACCACAACAAGTTCTTGAAACCTGCATTCAGCAGCTAAATCTCTGCAACCCCAGAATACAATTCACATATGATATACAATCCGAAAAAATACATTTTTTGGATATAGAAATTCGCAAGACCCAGGAAGGTATACAAACCTCAGTCTACAGGAAACCAACGGATGTTAACAATGCATTGCACTTCTCTAGCGGACATCCATTCTCTTTGAAAAAACACCTACCGATTTCACAATTCATTAGAATAAAGAGGATCACGTCAAATGATGCAGAAAGCACACAATTGATCAATGAACAAAAACAACGGTATAAAGAAAGAGGATACCCAGATGACATTCTGAATGAAGCCGAGAGAAAAATTTACAATAAAAAAAGAGAAGATTTATTACTCCCAGCAGAGAAAACCACATCACAACGTGAAGTATGTGTCTTAAGATACTCCACCCAGGCATCTCACATCAAGAAAATAATCAACAAACACTGGGAACTTGTCATAACAGAACCTGATTTTACAAATTTGTTTCAAGGCCCGCCGATATTCGCACACACAAGGTCCAATAACCTAAGAGAAATCCTGAAATTCAAACCTACAAATTTACAACTCAAATATAAAGGGATGCAAAAATGCCACAACTGTGGCCAGTATGGAAATGTAATGGTGGGACAGACTTTCAACCACCCTCAGACAGGAGAAAAAATTTCTTTACGACACTCATCTGACTGTAACACAGAAACTGTTATATACGCGATAAGATGTCCATGCGGACTCGTGTATGTAGGTAGAACCTCGAGAAAGATAAAAACGAGGATCATAGAACACAAGAGTACAATTCGCAACAAGAATTTGAAATCCTGTCTGGCCACACATTGGATAAACACAGCACACACCATACCCCAACTACGTTTCACCATTTTAGAGAAAATCAGCACCACATCTTGCATTGAAATTCACAACACGCTAGCAAGAAAAGAAACGTTCTGGATAAAAAAACTGGGTACTTTGATCCCGGGGGGGCTTAATGATCATATTGAATTTTCTTGCTTCTTATGATTCATGATAGATCATGTTCTCTATGTTTTCACGGTAGACGCACGCTCTTCCCGCAATTATACAGTTTTGTAAAGGATTTGCACTCGTCTCACACACTGTATGGGTTCACTCAGATTTATTATTTCGTTTCATTATTTTCTTTTTCAAAGGACACTCATGTGCAGATATCTTTGACTCAGTAGACAGGTATTGACTAAGTCACTTTTAGCACGTCCGGAAACCAGTACACGATTCAACTTTTCACATCACATCTGACAACGAACACTGTAATTCTCAGCGACCCATGTCTCAATCTGGGACTCAATAAAGTTTTACAATTCACGTCATCTATAAAAACAGCCCCTTTACGTTTCACAATGACGACGCGTTGCTGTTACGTACGCATCGAGATTCCCACGTCTCGCGCACTTTGACCTTTGACCGGTAAGCCACTTCCGCTGAACCTTGGTTAACCGACCAACTTTGCGTCGGACATGTACCGTACTTAATGTAGCTTTCCTTATCCTTACAGACACCCGAATAGGATTACATTCAGCTCACGGAAGGGTAAGCTTTCATTACTTTCCCTTGATAGTCACTGTTCATATACAGTCGTTCACGCACTAATAAAATTCCCGCACCTTCTCAACAGTCGGAGGTTGCCTTTTGATCACGGTTCACATAAACTTCATTGGACCCTTGATCGTGAGTACGACACACAAACACATGTGGTGTTTACCATGAGGGCAATTCGATATGGGGTCTGTTCTCCTCTTTCGGTTGTTCTCCACACTTAGGACCTTTAAATAAAGGTTGCGTTGACTCGACTATCGGCAAACTATATTCTTTCAACAGGCACACGTTTTCTATTGTGTTTTTTAATTAATACACCGGGCTTCTAGTTTTTGAACACACTTTTGGTTAAGAGTGCAAATCCTAATAACGCAGATGTGAACTAAGTACTATTGTTTCAATCTTTTGTAGTGTTACAAACGTGGAACTGTTTATTGAAGTACACAAACTGAATCCCCTGAAGAAGAGTTAACAACCCGAAATGCATTGGGATGGATGTTGAAAATTCTATGTATTTTGAAGTTTAAGAAATTACACTGTTTAACGAATTGTATTTGTTTATGAAACATTTCAACCATGAATTACGCTTCACCTACTACGTATGTTTAAAAAATACGTGTTTAACTCATGTGTTTTATGTTGAAAACCAAAGATTGATGTTACTTCACTAATAATGGTTGAGTAAAAAGACAAATTACTTTTGTGAAAACTCTTTTGAGTGCGATTGCTGTGCGTCATGTAGGTGTGGATCACTCCACACCTCTTCATGTTCCTTTTACCTGGCTCCCTTACTCACAGCAGAAGCACAGGCAGCATATCAGACCATCAATCGGGATGGAACCGCCGTATACGGGGTGGTGAAGCAATACATCCTGGACCGCCTTGGAGTTGATGACGAGGCCCACCGCCTTAGATTTAAGCAAGAACGTGGAACAGCCGGCGACACTCCCAAGACACTTTTTTATAAGAAGAAAGAAGCTGCCGACCGGTGGCTAAAGCCACAAGAAGGCACTATTGATGACGTAATGAACAAAATATACCTAGAACAATATCTGGAAATGCTCCCTTATGGTACTCAAAAGTGGCTACGGTAACACGCAAACCTGACAATAGAACAAGCCGTCGAAATGGCCACTTCGTTTACCCAGGGCCCAAAGCCGAGGACCTTTCAAAGAACCCGAAAGACCACACAAAGGTCCTCTCACAACGAAGCCGGAAAGAAGGCCCGCCAAAACGTACCCTGACCCCCCTAAAGCCAAACCCATGAGATATGACCCTCCAGTCACCTCCAGCCCTCAGTGCTTCGAATGCGGCGAGTGGGTCCATATAGCTCGGTTCTGTAGAAATAAGAAGGATAAACCAGATGACGAGCCCATGGATGTCAGCTATGCCCCAGATCTATTCTGTTCACGCAGGAGATGGGACCCATGTATTACGTGAGTCTCATTGTAAATAAGTGGGAAATAAAAGCCCTCCTGGATTCTGGGTGTAAGCATTCAGTGGCCCGGGGTGATGTGGTCCTTCGTTCCCAAATCGTAGAAGGGAGAAATGTTGGCATACGGTGTGTGCATGGGGACAACCGGGTCTATCCCATAGCCCAATTACCAGTAAGCACCAAGGCAGGCACCCACACCACTATTACCGTAGGGGTTCTCCCTGCTCTTCCCGAGCCACTTATTTTAGGCGTAGACAATCCTTCTTTTCCCCTCCTCCTTGCTAGTGCCCTGAAACCTGAGACAGCCTCAAACAATTCACACAATGCTTTACTGACCTCAGAACCGTGTGCAATGGACAGAAATTTCAGGACCGCCCAGTTAAATGACGCATCCCTTAAGCATGCCTGGCAGAGTGCGCAAGAAACGAGGAATGCCCAAAACGAGACCTATCCTTGCTTTCTAGAACAGCACGGGCTTCTGTACCCCATAGCTAAGGAGGAGGCCACACCTCAGCTTTTAGTACCAATGACTTTCAGAGACCAGGTCTTATACTTCGGCCACTCCCACTTGTTAGCAGGTCATATGGGGGCAGAAAAGACCAGTCAGGCCATCCTGGACAACTTCTACTGGCCTGGCATATATCTCCAAATAAGAAAGTATTGCCAGGAGTGTGAAGTGTCAGAAGCGCAACCCTTACACCCCTCCAAAGGTACCCCTACAACCCCTGCCTATTATTGGACGACCCTTTGAGCTTATAGGGATGGACCTGATAGGACCCCTGCCTAAGTCCAGCAAAGGCCATCAATATGTCCTCATGATCGTTGACTATGCCACCCGCTATCCTGAAGCATTCCCCCTGAAGACAGCCACTACCACCTCCATATCCCAGAAGTTAGTCGAGGTATTCTCAAGGATGGGGTTTCCGAAGGAAATCCTTATGGACCAGGGCACCCCTTTTGTGTCCCGTCTCATGAGGGAGATCTGTAAACAGCTGGATATACGGCACATCAGAATGTCCGTATACCACCCCCAAACAGACGGCCTCGTAGAGCGTTATAATGGGAACCTGAGGCTTACATTAAAGAAGCTCCTGTCAGGGGATGGAAGAAACTGGGATCAGCTTCTTCCGTTAGCGCTCTTTGTGATCCGGAGTACTGTGCAGTCAAGCCTGAGTGTGTCCCCCTTTGAACTCTTATTCGGGAGGCGCCCTCATACCCTCCTTGAAATCACAAAAGAGACGTGGGAAGAACAAGGTGTTGCGGAAGCACACGCTCTATTGGACTAGGCAAACCAAGTGAAGGTACGACTTCACAAGCTAAGAACCCTGGCCCATGAGCAGTTGGATAAAGCCCAAACGAGACATAAGACCCAATACGACAAGGGGACAAAGTGGAGGGAGTTTAAAGCAGGTAATTGGGTTTTAATACTTCTCCCCTCCTCCTCTCACAAATTACGAAAAGAATGGCAGGGTCCCTATGAGGTCGTGGAAAAGGTCAGGAGGACCACCTACGTGCTCCGCCTCTCCACCAACAAAACCCAAATGTACCACGTGAACCTACTTAAAAAGTGGTTGGGTCCGCCTCCACCGAAACCCTGTAGTGTCTCTTTCACCACACCGGCAGAAACCACAGTGGGGGATACCATCCTTGGCCCCGAACTCAGTACAAAAGAGAAGGAAGAGTTACGAGCCCTGCTCCTCTCCTTCTCTGAGATCTTTTCCAACCGACCAGGAAAAACATCTTTAGCAACCCATTCGATACCCACCCTTGAGGGAGTGGTGGTTAAACAGAAACCCTGTCGGGTCCCCGAAGCACGTCGTGCTGCCCTAAAAAAAGAGGTGGCTGACATGTTGGCTCTGGGAGTAGTAGTACCTTTCCAGAGTAACTGGTGTTTGCCAATAGTCCTCGTCCTGAAGCCAGACGGAAGCACCCGCTTCTGCATTGACTTCAGAGCGGTAAACCGCATTTCAAAACAAGATGGGTATCCCCTTCCTCGGGTGGATGAGCTGATTGAGCGCCTGGGTGAGGCTCGCTACATATCCACCATTGACCTCACCAAAGGCTACTGGCAGATACCTCTCCACCCGAAGGACCAAGAAAAGACGGCTTTCTCTACGCCGGATGGGCTCTTTCACTTTATGGTGCTACCTTTCGGCCTTCATGGCGCCCCGGCTAGCTTTCAAAGACTCATGGACACCCTTCTGAAAAACCATCTAGGGTATTCGTCAGCCTATTTAGACGACATTGTTGTATTCAGTAAAACCTGGGAAGAACAGCAAACCCACCTTTTCGCCATCCTCACAGAGCTAATGAAAGCTAACCTTCACATAAACGCTAAAAAATCCAACTTTGCCTTTCAAAAATTCAAATACCTAGGATTCCTATTAGGGGAGGGGATGATTGAACCCCAGGCGGAAAAAGTAAGAGCCATCCAAGACACTCCCTTTCCCAGTACCAGAAAAGAGATAAGGGATTTTTTTAGGTTTGGTCGGCTATTATAGACGATTCATTACTCATTTTTCGCAAACAGCAGCCCCCCTCACTGACTTGCTAAAAAAATCTTCCACAGCTGCTCGAATCTGAGATCTTTTCCAACCGACCAGGAAAAACATCTTTAGCAACCCATTCGATACCCACCCTTGAGGGAGTGGTGGTTAAACAGAAACCCTGTCGGGTCCCCGAAGCACGTCGTGCTGCCCTAAAAAAAGAGGTGGCTGACATGTTGGCTCTGGGAGTAGTAGTACCTTTCCAGAGTAACTGGTGTTCGCCAATAGTCCTCGTCCTGAAGCCAGACGGAAGCACCCACTTCTGCATTGACTTCAGAGCGGTAAACCGCATTTCAAAGCAAGATGGGTATCCCCTTCCTCGGGTGGATGAGCTGATTGAGCGCCTGGGTGAGGCTCGCTACATATCCACCATTGACCTCACCAAAGGCTACTGGCAGATAACTCTCCACCCGAAGGACCAGGAAAATACGGCTTTCTCTACGCCGGATGGGCTCTTTCACTTTATGGTGCTACCTTTCGGCCTTCATGGCGCCCCGGCTAGCTTTCAAAGACTCATGGACACCCTTCTGAAAAACCATCTAGGGTATTCGTCAGCCTATTTAGACGACATTGTTGTATTCAGTAAAACCTGGGAAGAACAGCAAACCCACCTTTTCGCCATCCTCACAGAGCTAATGAAAGCTAACCTTCACATAAACGCTAAAAAATCCAACTTTGCCTTTCAAAAATTCAAATACCTAGGATTCCTATTAGGGGAGGGGATGATTGAACCCCAGGCTGAAAAAGTAAGAGCCATCCAAGACACTCCCTTTCCCAGTACCAGAAAAGAGATAAGGGATTTTTTTAGGTTTGGTCGGCTATTATAGACGATTCATTACTCATTTTTCGCAAACAGCAGCCCCGCTCACTGACTTGCTAAAAAAATCTTCCACAGCTGCTCGAATCAAAAACCCCACAGAACAGGAACTCCAGGCTTTCAGGGTCCTAAAAACAGCACTGACCACTCCTCCTGTACTTCTCGCTCCAAACTTCCATAAACAATTCATACTCCAAACGGATACTTCCGGGGTGGGGATAGGGGCTGTTCTTTCCCAGCTAGATAGCGAGGGTTTAGAACGTCCCCTTCTGTATATCAGCAGGAAACTTTTTCCCAGGGAAATGGCCTATCCCACAATAGAAAAGGAGTGTTTGGCACTGAAATGGAGTGTAGAGAAACTGCGTTACTATTTGGAGGGATGCTCTTTTTTGCTTTATACTGACCATGCCCCTCTCACCTGGCTCCAAAGGAGCCAGGTGAGAGGGGCATGGGTGACAGGGTCCTTCGGTGGTTTCTGGCCCTCCAATCTTTCCGCTTTGAAGTGTTACATCGCAAGGGCAAGGACCAAGGCAATGCGGACTACCTGTCCCGGTTTCCTCTTTCCCCCGATCAGGTAATCCCAAGGGGGGGCATGTGTCACGAGTCCGATAACGGACTGCGGACTTTGTTGCCCTTCGATTCTGACCCAGTTGTTTCACCCTTTGTGCAGGAAGGACAGGAGCTCTTTAAGGGAATCTCTCAGACGGAATACCCGGGGGTATGGCCCATGACGTCATACCCAAGCGGCCTATCGGAGGAGCAGCGGGCGCAAACAAGAGGGCCGTCCTTCTTTCAGGAGATGGAAGCTGGTTTCCCGGGAGCAGGAGAGGTCGTGGCGTGAGCAGAGAGGAACAGCAGAGGCAGAATAGCACAAGAAGAAGTGGAGCCGAAGAAGAGACCGAAGCAAGTACTGCTGTGGAGTGCAGAGACGACAAGCCGGGAGGTCAACGGGACTACGTTTCGCCCAGCCACCCCCCTGGAGGAGGGTGGCTTACTAAGGTACGGGCGACGCTGCAGGGGCTTACGGGACACGGGAGGGGGAAGGACGTTGTATAGAGGGAGGAGGGAGGTCACGTCGGGGCTCACTCGGTGCCGGTCGAAGGTGACTTCTCCCCTCACTCCCCTTCCCTGAGAGAGAAACGCCAGTTTATCCCTGCGACTCACTCCGGTTTATTTCTTTTGTTGTTTTATCTCCATCCACCCACGCCATTTCCATTAACGTTGGGGAGGTGACGTACCGAATATCCAACTCCAAGTCCAGGGGAAGACCTGGTGAAGACGGAACCTTTTCCAACCAGGAGTTCGGACCCCTGAAAGACCATAGACTTTGACTTTATTTTTGTGGTCTTGACAAATTGAATTTTGGAATAAAACAAAAATTCCTGAACTTTATCCCTCTCTCTTACAAACTTTAATTGGTTTGGCCAGCCTCCCTCTGGGAAAGATTCCGGGTTGCGACACAACCAAAAACTTAAAAGCTACTATCTTGTCAGATTGCAAGGGTACCATGGTCACAGACAGTGTGGAGTTATTGAATGCTTCATTCACTGCCGTGAAGTGATCTAGGTAATATGAATGTGCATATTTCCAAAATGTTAACACAATGCAGCACCACAACCATAGCTGATCCTTTGCATTCGGAGGAGGGTCCAGGGCACCACCATACCTACTTAGATATTGCACTGCTGCTGTCATCTCCAGTGCTAGTGCACAAATATCCTGCCTAGCGCCATACACACGCCTTTTCACTTTAGTGCAAAGGTGCCTGCATGAAGTCTAGTATAGGTTAACCTTCCAGTACAAAATACCATGCCATGAGATAGTTTAACATTTTTAAAACTTTGTATGTGTGCTGTTCAGTGCAGCACACATGCAATATTAGAAACGTTTGGAGAAATTAAAACATTTCTCCAAGTTAACACCAGCATGAAAGTGTTATATTTTTGGCGGAAAGCCCTATTTACAAATTTTAGTAGATAGGGCTTGGCGCCCAAACCATGGGCCTTTGCATTAAAATGCCCATACGCCACCCATGGTCCACCCCCTTGATACAAAGTAGCACATATCCCTTTTGCAATGCAAATCCAATACAAACTGTTAGTAAATCTGCCCTATAGTGCTTAAATAATCTCCTAAATACTAATTAGACAAAGTATAGCAGCAAAGGACATAAAGCATGCAGCTGTAAACTACTGCTGAGGAATCCAACAGCTGATCTCAAAGATCAGGCCATCTACCAACCCAGAGCCAACTGTCCATTTCTCTCTAAGATCCAAGAATTTGAGATCACACACATCCCTAATTTTGTGGAAACTCACAACACACTTCAGAAGCACTATTCAAGCCAGGCACCAGGAAGGACATTCCTTGAAAGCCTGAGACGGACCAGCCAAAAGTTCCTTTCATTCTTGAATATGTATGAAATGGTGGATCGCACCTAGGCAATTGGATGGCATTACTGTGTTAACCTCACAGTGGATATGATTCTTTCTAACTGACCAAAATCAACAAGTAAGGATCTGGAATGCCACTTCATCAATTGAATCCTTCATAAGTCGAGTTCCACAGGGTTCTACCTTGTCACTGCAACAGTTCAGTAGTTACATGGGGCTTTAGTGGATGTGAAGACATAAATTGTATCTGCAATTCTCATTTATACACTGATGATGCACAAATCCTTACAAATTACACACCACTTATAAGCATCATACCATATGCCTCCTTTTGTTTGAGAGAGAAAAACCTGTTTCTTAATGATAATAGGCAACTCAGCTGAACCTGAATTTCCATTTAATTGGCCAACAGAGTGTTTTGTGACCCACCGCCACTATGCTGTGCCTGATAAACTCATAAGAATCATCAGGAACTCTTACGAGGGAATAACCTGCAACACATTCAATGGAGGACAACTCATGGAAGCTTTCCAAGTGAGGACCGGAGTCATCCAGCGTTGTTTGCTCTTGCCTTTTCTCTTCCTTCTGGCTATAGACTGGATCATGAAGACATCCACAGCACGGAACAGAAATGGGATCCAGTGGACACCTTGGATGCAGCGCGACAACTTCGACTTTGCAGATGACCTAGTCCTACTCTCCCATACCCATTTGCAGATACAAGAGAAGACCGACAAGGTGGCAGCCACAACTTGGCCTCAACATTCAAAGGGGAAAAACCAAGATCCTGAACGCTAACACGGCCAGCACAACTGAAGTCACTCTTGCAAGGAATGGACTGGAAGAGGTTGAGGCCTTCACCTACCTGGGCAGTGTCATAGACAAGCAGGGTGCACAGATGCCGATGTCAAGGCAAGAATCGTCAAAGCAAGGGTAGCCTTTATTCAGTTAAATAAGATCTGGAGTACCAAGAACCTAACACTGCAAACCAAGAACTGGATTTTTACATCAATGTAAAATCGGTCCTTCTGTATGGAGCAGAAACTTGGAGGACAATAGTGACCACCAACAACAAAGCCCAAACCTTCATCAACACCTGCCTGAGGAAAATCCTCTAAAACCGCTGGCCAAACACCATCAGCAACAACAACCTATAGCAGCAGACATTCCAACTCCCTGTTCATGAAGAAATTATGAAAAGATGCGAGGGCTGGATAGGTCACACCCTCCACAAGCCCACATCAACACCACCAGTCAAGCCCTGACCTGGAACCCTCAAGGGAAAAGGAAAGGCATAAGGCCTTTAAACACACGGAGCCGAGAACTCGGGCTGATTCCAAGGAGATAGGTTACACCTGGAGTCAGATTGAAAGAAGACCCCTGGACAGAGGTGGCTGGAGAGACCTGGTTGATGGCTTATATCCCAGGAGGGGTAGTAGGCGTAAGTCAGTAAGTAAGTGGGTGTCAAACCTTTGACAATATTTTTTATATTTAGCTAACCTGGTTGAGAAAATAAGGGGAAGATACACTGATAAAGCTACAAGCAGGAATCAGTCAGCTATCAACCTTAGTACACATTATCAAATGCTATTCATGAATAGTGGATAGACACTTTAGGATGTCGAACATAGGCTGAGCTTGTTTGATAAAAACATATTCTGTTAGCAGTAGGAGATCACTTACTTGGGGAAGTTGAGAAATTTAAAGAGGTTAACATTTTTACTATAAGTATAACAAAATCTAATGATGTAAATCACTCCTTAAGTTCAAAAGATGGAGCTGATTTGGCAAATTATAGTGCTGTGTCATTAATGTTTAAAATACTTGTGGATGTATATCAGCGACGCTAGTGATATATTCTTCGGCTGAAACTAGAGATCTTTAGAACTGATAAATGTGTAGGGATGGAGCTTGATATCTCTTTGTTCGGATGGCTCGAAACAATTATTTTTCATATTTAATCGATGGCCATAAACTTGTTACACCTTGCTTGAAAGAAGTTTCTAAAGAGTAAGAAGAAATACAGCAGAATCTTGTTGTATTTTTAACTTGGATGGAAACCCTCAGAGTGTGTCTAGGAAAATGATGAACATACCCAAAGAATTGAATCCGGTGCTGGCCTCACCACACTAGATGTAAAATTACAGCACAGCACAGCTAAATATTTTGAAAGGGTGAATTTTAGATAAGATGTTTGATCAAATATTAAAGGTGATTTCTTGTGCTAGGCAGTAAGGATCTGAATATGAAGACTATGAATAAATCATTAATAAACTGAGGAGGTTCTAATGAATAACTAATACTCAATAACATGTGTGATCTACTGCGATTTAGTGTAAAATGTTTATGGATTCATGATAGTACTATAATGAGAAATCAGCAAATCTATTAGAAATAACGCATTCGTTGAGCTCGTCTTTTCTTTAATGTTTTCTTTCTTTCCTTGTTTTCTATTCCCCCTCTTTGTCCTGCTATTTTTCCAACGTTTTCTTTTGCACTTTTTCTTGATTTCTTGTCTTTCTTTTGTCTTTCTGATTTTCTATTTCTCCGTTTTTCTGTCTGCTTTTTAATTATCTTTAGCTCTTCTTTCACACCCTTCTTTCTTCCTCTTTCGGATTCGTCTTTTTCTCTTCTTCAAACTCATAATTACTCATATTGTCAAAAGTACTAGACAATCTATACATAAGAATTAAAATATTTAAGGTTGGGTCGTGTTAATATCATTATAAGAAGAAACAGAAGTATGGTATTGGATATGATTTCAATTGTATATGTATCTTGTAAGATGATTATCTCAATGTATTACATTATGTTTTAATATTCTTTTATATTTCTTTTTGTGCTACTTACAGGCTTGAGAAAGGGTATTTTCCCTCGCAACACGTGTTGCTGTGTGCTTTTGGATCAGAATTTAATAAAGGAATTTGCGAGGGAAATTCAAATCCAAAAAAGTATTGTGTTTCTATGAGAAATAAGGAGTAAAATATTATTTATAGGAAGGTTTAGGTACTTCCTTCTGAGAGAATATAATCATCGGCACAACAGTGGGGACTGGTATGGAGGGACAGGCAGCAGGCTATTGATCACTGAACCCTGAATTTTGGTTCAAGCTGTGGGAATGTTTGAGAAAATGGGATAAAACTCTAAACAAGTAAACAACCTAGTAAACAACCCAGCACACGTGGAAAAAGCAAACTGCCATGGATTGCTTATTTACAGGAAGGTCCCCCTTCCTGTACATAAACAATCTGTAAAAAAATGCCATTTTGTGACTTTCATACGTGCTGCATGAAGCAGCACACATAAAAGTGACAAAATGGCATTTTAGGATTGTTTATGTGCAAGATGGGACACGTTCCATAAATAATCCACCCATGCACCCAGACACCTGCGTTGGCAATACACTGCCAAGTGTAGCGCCAAGGCCGGGGGAAATGAAAGGCTGCACCATATCCTTGTAAATATGGTGCAGCCTTGTGTTTCTGAAGTGGCGGAGTGGGGCGTTAAGCCATGACGGCTAACTCCCCACTCTGCCACTTCCTCGTACATATGCCCCCAATGCTTTTTGATGCTGCCTTATATTTACAAGGATAGGGCAGCGCTACGAGGAGAAATTATTTATTTCTTCTTGTTTTTTGCTCTTTCTATGTGTGCTGCATTCGGCAGAAGACATAGAAACATCAAATCGCCTTTACAGATTGTTTATGTGCAGGAAAGAGTCCCTTCCTGGACAGAAACCATCACTCCTGCAGCGCAGGAACCCTTGCAACATGGCACAAGGGTGTCTGCGCAGGCGCTAGGCAGCTTTCTTAGTGCCATCGCTTGGTGAAACACAGGGGTGTGCTGTAATTTTTGTAAATACAGAACATCCCTGCGTTTGAAAAATGTCGGAGCGCAGCCTTACCAAATTTGGAGTAACACCATGCTCCGACAATTCATTGTATATATCCCCCCGATTTTTCTGTAAAGACATTTTTAGGAGAGATTCTGGGCCACCCGGTCCTGTAGGACCCAGGACTGACTGCTGGAGTCCTGAGAAACTTTACCAACATTACTTTGTTCAAACTGTAAAACCACATTACTTAGCTGAAGCCTTGGCTATTGCAGCAAACAGCGGCACATATGGCATGACCAGACAAACATGGTATATCATCACGAAATACTATAACTGATTCACCAGGATAAGGGAATGATGGTCATTCTCAGACAGATCGTTTGCCCTGAAAGACTGAGTGACCTGAACATGTTTATTTGAGGACTACAAACAAAGTCCTAAATACACCCATGGGAAGGAACTTCACTGTCCCTAGAGAAGACGCCCCGGTGTCATAGTCCTGAGTATGTACATATTGCTGCAAGCAGGCATGTATGTATCTTGGGAGATGCAATGTTCAAAGAGAAATCCGGGTGGAAGCCAGGGTGCATCATATGAATTCTAACTGTCCGTTCTGAGCTACTGTTTATGTTGGAACATGTACCAATTTCCTATCATGAAATTTTCAAACACAATTGCTAATAAAAAGGCAATAATATAATGACCCGAGTTTATATGCTGTATTTGTTAGCAAAAATTAGCTGCTCATTTGAACGTAACAGTTGTAATTTTTATTTCTTATTAATTATGCATCTGTTTACCTTTCAACAGGTCTTTACTTAACACACTAGTCAACATACCCAACACCAGCTAAAATTCGAGAAAATATTCAGAATATTAAAACTATTCTCTATAATTTATCTTGTGTCTTCCCTTTTTACAGTTTTGACAAAGAAAGCTGATTAGATGTGTGGTATGAGCATGATGAGTAATATTTCCAGTCAATGCATGCACATAAACATTACTTAAATAACTTGGACCCAAGAGACACAGTCCCTTAGGTTACAGTTTGGCTCCCGAGTAAATGGGTTCTCAAGTTGCACATCACAGGTCAAACCACTTAAATCACACATGCTGTCAGTAGCACTGCATGAGAGGAGAGGCCCTTACAGCCGTCCCTCACTCCTAGGCCCATTTCAGGCTTATAAACGTGCTATATGTGTGCCAGTTTGATGTTACAATGACTTGCAGTTGGTCTGCGCCCAATAACCTTTCAAAGCCTCCTTAATGGAGATATGTTAGTGAAGTGAAAGTCTGCTGTCATGCAGAGTGCACTATAGGGCCGACCTGCCAACATCGTAAACAAGCATTGGCAATGCCAATAGGTCTCGCATTTGCAAAAGTTAGAGCTATTGGTGTTATAAATGATAAGGTCTTTTACCCTTGCGTTTTGGTTTGAAGAGGAGTAGATGTATGTGGTGTGGAGTGGAATTATGTGGGCTGGATTGGAATTATGTGGGCTGGATTGGAATTATGTGGGTTGGATTGGAATTGTTAGTTGTGGAATTGTATGTGGTGGAATTGTGTGGAGTGGAGTGGATTTGTGGAGTGGAATTATGTGGCATAGTGGATACATAGAGTTGAGAGCTACACAGAACAGACAGCCAATATCAGGATGTGGAGACACTAATATATACTGTATGCTATATGTTAAGATATGCTGATGTCAAGATGCACCAACATTAAGGTATGCTGATGTCAAAATAGGCTGACGTCAAGATATGCCATTGTCAAGGTATAACGACTTTAGCATACAGAAACATTAGAATATGCTGATGTCAAAGCCTGAAAAGGTTGTAGTGCTGGCTCCAGAATGCATTAAACACAACTGTATGTCTGCGCGTATGCACGCGCCTGCTTGTGTATGAGTTTGTTTAGTTACATTGTTGATATGTATATTTAATTGTATATTATCTAGCAAATATAGTGCATGCATGTCACCTATCTTTAGTCCCTATAAGGTATATATTTATATTTGTAGATTATACACCTGCATGGGAAATAGCTGGATGGACGGAGGTGGGTGTTGGAAAGACTGTGGGTGTGGAAATGGACGGATGGATGTAGATGGTTGGTTGGAAGGACAACGCAATTTAGACCGGGAGGAGTTACTGTCCTCCATTTCTTGCTTAGAATTAGAGTTAATTGATCCTAGTGCTAACTGGGTGAGTGGATATCCTTGGTGAGATTGATCTGTCCCTGTGGAATTGGAGGCGAGTTGTACTTGTGACGGTTAGCTGCCTTGTTGATATATTGGTGGGAAGCACCCAGGATGAAAGGTCCCTAGAGCTCAGTATGGTGCCTGTAGCTATGAGTAAGAATATCTTTAGAGCCCAGTAGATAGGCTGCACCCAGATAACAAAGTTCCCTAGAGTCCAGGACCAGCAACCCTTACCATGCGGTTGTACATACGGGTTTGTACCCAGGACGTCTAATGCTCAAGATATCATGAGGAATGCTGAATGCACGGGCTGAAGGTTTGAGGAGTTTGGGGAACTTTGACAGTGCAAGAAGCACTTTGCATGTGAGCGTAGTGACATTGGGGAACATCACCTGATGGGGTGAGGAGCTTTGAGCAAATGATGACTGTGAGTGGTGTATGGACAGAGTGGAACAGCTGGAAAGACAAGTTGAAGATATTGGGGCACCACAACCAACAGTGCAAGGAGCTTGTAGCTTATGAACATTGAGTGCCATAGCTCTCAACTCACCCATGTATGGTTGGTGACACACTCTAGGGGTCTCACTCCCTAGCCTCCCTTCTTCACATGCTTTAAGGCTGTATGATACAGACTTCAGAAGCAGTTCTGAAGCTCTGATGATGAGCAACACTGTGCCATCGACAAGACTGTTTTGAAGCCAAAAGGAGAGTGCAGCCCAACGTAGGCTATGCATCAATTAATGCAAGAATGTAAAAAGTAGGACATCATATTAAAAGTGATGCTTTGAACACAGGGGACTTTGAATATGTGCAGGAAGATAAAAAAGCATATTTTAAAGAGTAAAAAATTGTGACTATTCGGTCTAAAGGTGCTAGGAATGAGACTGTATCCCGAACTTTTACTTAGCAAGGTGGTGTAGAATGTTCTGAAGTATGTTGAGAGACCTGACAGCTAGGACTGGCAAAATGAGGGGTTTGGGGCTCATAGAGAGATCATGCGAGAAGCTTGGTGCCTGCGGACTGACAGTGTGGAAAATTTGGGGAAAGATGACAGCATGAGAATTTGGGAACCCCCGGACACACAGCCCTGCCAAGTATCATGCATCATGAGTTAGACTAACGCATTTCAGCGCTGGTGTCCGCATCACCGCACTAAAATTAATTGGCCACACACGTACAGAGCTCCTCCACACTGGCGATTGCTATGGCGGTCTGCTGTCATAGAACCGGCCTGTGCGTATCGTTTACTGTGTGCTTCCATGGCGCTTTGCATCAGGCTGCCTGTCTCCCTAGGGGACACACTGTCACATTTCACACTGGCTCATTTGGCCGCTTGGAGGAGCCTATAAATAAACCAATAGCAAGCTCACGTGGATCCGGCAGCCTCCTGTGTTTTTTTCCCAGACCATGGAACTAGTGAGGTTGGCACTTAAACACTGAGCTGCCTTTGGACATACAGACCCCCACCCACTCCTGTACCCAGGATGAAGGGGAAGCAATACACTTTCACAGTGCAGGTAATGTCATCTGCACTGCTTAATTTGTGCCAGTGGTTTATGCCAGTGGGAGCCATCTGTCACTTATTCTTGGGATCTGGAACTCTTTCCACACTTCTGCCAGTGGCAATACGGATCACAATTCTGTTAGTTTTATATACTTTTATTTTTAAAAAGTCATTTTCTAACTCCGTCACATTTTATATGCTATGTCATGTGACCTCAGTGTCTCCGCTTCTTTGCCTGCATGCACCCTGCCTAGGTCGGGGGTCTGCAGATGGGACAGGGCCCGCCTGTGAAGCAGGACTGCAAGCGCCCATCAAGAAACAGTGATGGGTAAAACAAGCACACAGTCGACCTGTTGTTTTTTAATGTACAATGCGCTTCTAACATAAGTACTGCATTGCAATTGCATTTATCAGACATATCTCCCTGTCCGCCCCTCCAGACCCCCACAGTCCACAGTCATATTTAGTCATGGGTGACAATGCAGGAGTGAGGATCGTGGGCAATCGGTGACATTTGGGCATAATTTTCTGCACAACACCATTGAACCATCTACAAATACCGCCTCGTGCATTTGTTATCAGCAAACCACGGTGGATCTGCGACTCTGATACAAAAGGGCAGTGTGCAGGGATTCAAAGGCGGCCGAGCCAGCACCGCACAGCCCCAGCAGATTCCTTAAATGTAAATGGGGTTTGCTTATCTTCCAGTTAGAACACCCTTTTCAGCAATAAGGTGGAAAACTACATTTCCCTCAATTCTGTCTCTATGTGCCATCAGGAAAGTGTATTTGTTGCGCTCATTCCAATTATAATAGAAAAGATTCAAGAGTGGTGCTGCCTGGCTTTGAGAAAGGAAAACGTCTCTTGTCGTTCTCCCTTTGTATTAGTTTGTACCGCATAATTTAGACTATTCCTAAATCTATACATTTGGGTAGAATAAAAGGGTCACACCTTTTAATTGCTGCACAGCACCAGCAATTACACACCTTCAATTGTTACTAGTTGAGCTGTGGTTTTTGAAGGTGGATGTGAAGACATGTTTTCCAAGAAAATGCTGCGGCACCTCGCAATGCAAGCAGTCGGTCACCATTCTGTATATTTAAGCGCTGCTCCTGGAGTGTTCAGGTTTTTTGCCACTCTGGGACCAGTACAGTGCCCGGGCTTCAGTAGTTAAGATTGCTGTTACATCCAATCAGAAAGCAGCTTATTCACTGAGCAGTCTGCCAGTGCCAGCTAAAGCTTTAGTTCCTTCTATAAGAACCTTGTCTAGTGCTATTCTTTCCTTGCACCCTGGTATTTGTTTTCTTTTCTCCATTAGAAATCAGTCACAGCCGTGGGTTGGGGCTAGGTGGGTCGCGTGGGGGGAGGGGTGGTGGCTTTTAAATTCCCAATGGCCGGGTCCGGCGTAGTGATTGGTCAGGACGCCGCCAAACCAGGGGATAATGGCCCAACCAGCTTCTCCATGTAGGCTGCATTGCAGCCTGCATGGAGATGGGCAGAGTGCGCATGGCTGGTTTGGTCGGCCGAGAGGGCCGACCAAACCAGACATGCACCCTCAGGAGTGGGCACACCACTCCTCTACTCCTCCCCTGCCCAGCCCTGCTCGCAGATCAGCCTCGCCCACCCGCCGGCAACCAAACCCTTCTGCTTTCTCACAGTGCGAGAAGCAGAAACATAAAATGGTAGTTATTACAATTTTATGTTACTGCTTCTCGCACTGTAAGAAAAGGCGGTGGGGCGACGCTCCTCCGCCCTAGTGGAGGAGCCGCCCCTGTTAGACATGCTAAATAAAACAAGGCTTAACGATCTGCTTTACCCATCAAGACCACGTGCTAATAGGGTCTTAGCAGCCTAGCGCTGTACACAGTGCGCGGTACGACTATTGGAGGTCTACAGCAGCCGCAGAGGGCCTGGCACTTCTTTTGTTTTGACAAATTAGGCACTGCGGGAGCCCTGACTGTTCTGGGGACGATGGGCGGGTAAGCACAGACTGCTCTGCCTGGATGGGAGCGGAGGAGCTGCAGGGGTCTTGACAATCATTCGGGGGTGGCGCTATTTTAAATTCACATTAAATGCACATTATTTGTCTGTCTTTTTCACTGGTGGCTCGTGGAGCCTCAGTCAGCACTGAGGCGGTTTTAATTAAGAATTGATCAGCTGCTACCATTGGAAGTGTTAAGTAGGTGCTTTTTTTTATTTTAGAACCATGCCATTTTATATGAAAAGAGCAAATATACCCTGAAATGCAATACAAGCTTTGTTAAAAAGAGGTATACAAAGGCAACGCACAGCAAAATCAGATGTGAAAGCGCAAGTTATGCAGTAAAAAATGCAAAGGTTGTATGGATAAAAGATTATGTAAATTAATTTATAATAGTAGACTTTGAAAGAAAAAGTTACACGTCACACAAAAGAACTGAAATGTCACACATTTAACATAGAAAATATGGAAATGTCAGAGATAAGGAAAATTAAACCTTGGCACCTGTAACAGCACAGTGTTTGTAGCCTGCACAAGGCCCTAACCGTCCAGAACTCTTTTTAAAGAGCTGCACCGCTTGTGGAACACAACTTCGAGCTTTGTGTTTCGACTTTTTATGCATAAAAGACTGGAGAATGCGCTACATCAAACACATATACCAACAGTAAAGAGCCTTCCGTATGCCGTGCGCACTACACTAACGCACGCCCTCATCACTGCTCCAATATCCATCCGCCACATGCGTCTGCTGCCAAGGTGTTGTTTTGTGTTCAGTGGGAGGTGTACAAATCGTGAAATGCAGAGGAGCTGCAGTCCGACAGCCTCGGCGATACACTATATTTATTTGATCTTCTGCAGCATGCTCTACCAAAAGAAGCGGAGAGATGTGTGTGTATGGGCGGAGGGTTGCTGGCAGCACCGCTTAAGCATGAGCGTTCGAGGAGATTAATAAACAGACACACATCACTGTGCTGCTCATTAAAATTACTTGAGCGATTCTTTCTTTAGAGGAACCATCCTCTAGAAAAACAGACTAAAATAGGTGGGGGCTCGTGACACATCCGCTTTAAAAGAATCACCGAGCTGCATGCACTTTTGAGGAAACCATGGGGCATATGTACAAAGAAGTGGCGGAGCTTGTCGTTAGCATCCTTAGGTTAACGACACGCTCCACCCCTTCTGAAACGCTGGGCTGCACCATATTTACAGGAATGTGGTGCAGCCCTGCGTTTCCCCCTGCGCTGGTGCTAAGCGGCATATGTACAAGCCCCTATCGCCATGGGAACGTCACTTTATTCGACGTTCCTTTAGCGACAGGGGCTTCGCCTTAACGTGGCCTCTCACTTTTAAGTGAGATAAGACCACAATTTACAGCCCTGTTTACAGAAAAGCTAGTCGCTAGTCAATCCAGCCTAGGCCTGCAGCGCTCGTTAAATAAAGAAAAAAAGCATTGCCGGAGAGGTGTCCTGCCTGCAACAACAGGTAGGAGAAAGCTATTTAAGAAAATAGTGCTCGGAGGCTGTAATTAAATCCTCCTGAGTAACAACATATGTAACAGGGGGTGGCCTTATGGGAGATTACAAGACGAGACAAAGGAGTACTAAGGAGGGACTACTATTTGGCCAACCCCAAATTACAGACTCTGTAAAATCATTAGGAATAACTTTCTATAAGAAGCTTAATATGCAAAATCACATCAGCACAGCAGCAAAAGGAGCACATTTTCAGATGAATACCCTGAGAAGATTGAACCCCTTCATAGCTGCAAATGACTTTAAACAGGCAGTTCAGACTCTTGTAATTCCCAGAGTGGACTATGGAAGCGTAGTTCTCTGCAGCCTTCTCAGATCTTCGACAGCCCCCCTTAGAGCCTCAATCAACTCAGCCGCTAGACTCATCACAGGCTCCAAAAGAAACTCTCACATCTCCCCTGACTTTCGTGCCCTGAAATGGCTACCTCTCGAAGCTAGAATCCAATTGAAAATTGCCTGTATGACACACAAGGCACTGCACCACAAAACCCCAAGATATCTAGCAGAGAAATTGGTACCATCGGGTGGTATCAGAACAACCAGGAGTTCCGATAACCTTCTACTGAAACCTCAACGATTTTCCAAGAAGAAAACATACAACCGGACCTTCTCAGGAATGGCACCCAGGATATGGAACGCCCGGCCTCCTGACACAAGAGTGAACCCCTCCACAACATCTTTCAAAAAAGAAGTGAAAGCGATCCTTTTGGCCAAATTCATTTGAACTATTTGTACATCCAATGTATATATGTACTTTTCTATACTAGCTACCATTTCTTTATTTATCTAACTTGCAGTCTTTTTATGCTTATGTCTACCACCTGTATTTGCCATGTAAAGCGCTCTGATACCTGCAAGGGTCTTGTCCGCGCTATACAAAACACTCAAAATAAAAATAAAATAAATACTAAGCTTATTGACCAAAAAAAAGCCAACATTTACAAAGGACAGTGACAGGAGCCAATTAAAAACATGGTGGAGCTTCATGCTCATATCCTGAACACAGCATGTCTCAAAGAGACAGCGCAAGCGGTGCCTAGGCGCGACCTAAAAATATAACCATGTGAGAGAGGAGGTGGGGCCATAAAGAGGGGACAACGCTATATGCAAAACCAAGCAGTGGCTGAGAACCCTTCAAGCATCTCCCACAACATAAATAAAAGCCTCTGAGGCCATCTCTGATATCCTTGGAAGATTGCAGATCCCTCATGGACATCACATTAGCTGTGCAGAGCCTCTACACACAGAAACTGGAAACCCACTCTTTACGAGCATTTCCGGCTCACCTTTTGTTGCACTGTGTGATAGCAGCTCTTTACTGGGAGAGAGTGTGATGGTGGCAGATATTGTGACACACGGTGGTAACATGTGAGTTGTTAGGTCCTCTAGAGGGGCCACTTTCCATCATGACTTTGCAAGACAATGTGTTGGCAGAGCCATCAGACGTTTATTTTAGGGGAGGGGCACTCAGATTGGCTGTTGGCATGAACTACTGCTCATTGGTAGGCAGATGGGTCAGTTATCTCGAAGCCATCTGTGACACACTGTGGAATGCGACATGCTAGTTCCTCCATTTTTTATCTAAATGGAAGTTGATTCAGAAAAACCAAATATGCCCTGGGATCTCCTTCCACATACCTAAAACTTACATTTAAATTACAACCATACCCACCCTAAACCCCAAAAATGCTCACCCTAAACCCTTTTAAAAAAAAGCTTTCCCTAACCCATATATGTATAAACGCGTAATACTTACCTAATACTTACATTTAAAACACATATGACTTTACCATTCATGCCTTTAGAATAGAATTTGTTGTAAAGGCATGCGTGGTAAAGGCATATGCGTGGTAATGCTTATGCATGGTAACGGTTCGTGCATTGTAATGACTGCATTGCAATGGTAATGCGTGGTAACGGGCGCATTGTAATGACTTTCCCATAGAATATTACATAAAACACTGGAATCATACTATCTGCGTAACATATTATTCTCATGTAATAAATTACATAAACAACCATGAGTGTGCTTCTTGACATTCTAACCCGATTATTATTTCGCAGGTCGCATCAGGACCAAAAGTCATTCAAATAGTCACCTGGAAAGACAAAAAGAGCCAGCCCATCGTAAAAGAGTGCTTATGTGGGCTCTTAAGCCGTACTCATCAATCTAGTGCTGAAAATGGCTAGTAGTACATGTCTGCTATCATGCACTAGCATACACACAGACATGGTACCGAATTATGCGGAGGATATGCTTGTGTAGTGCATTCTGGGTGACCAATGTACTCTATAGATGGTGATATAGGTAAATAAATCACTTACTGGAAGTGGATGTGGTCATATACGAACATTGAGGTAATTCTTGAGGTATAGGCCCAAAATCAGTTCAGAACACTAAAAAGGGCAAGACAGTCCACTGCAAACCACTCAAACCTGGCATGTGACACCAACTCTAAGAATAATATACAGCACATGTGAGCATGCTGTTTGACACGAGAAAGACCACTTTTTAGTCAATGTAAGAGCTACATCACATAGGTGGTTCATTATCTAGGGAGCGGAGTGTCATAATGCCAACAATCCCCAAACCGGAAACCGTGATTCATCTTTCAAATACGGCATAATTGATAGTGTCTGTCACTTGCATACCATTGGAAAATGTTGTCCATGCAGTACCCTAAGAGTGAACAAATTGCTGTCTGCTGATACATTAAAAACATTGGGGCATATTTACAAGGAGCTAGTGCCGCCTCAGCAAAATCTTGTTTTGACACAAGGCAATCAGTGCTCCACTCTGCTCTATATTTACAAACTGACGCATTGGGCCCAATGCGTCAGTTTGTAGAGGTCTGCATCACATTATACCTGCACCAGGTATAATGTATGCAGGGTAGGCGTTCCCATGTTAAAAGCCACATAGAACTGATGCAGTGAAATTTACAACTTTTCACTGCGTCACTCAATGACTTAAATGCATCAAAAACTCAACACCTTCTCAAACCAGTCATAAGGATTGACGTAGGGCTTTTAACATGGAATCACCTCTATATTCTGACGAATTGCTGGAGTTGCATCAGTCTTATGACCAACTCCAGCAATGCGTCACTTTAGCAGCAAAAGATGGGTCAGAATTTCTGACACATCTGTGAATCCTTGCACCAGGGAGCACTGTATTGTAAATACAGTGCATCCATGGCGCCGTTAGGGCCTTTGTGGCAGGCGCAAGAAATCTGATGCGTCGTTGCGTCAGTTCTTGTAAATATGCCTCATTGTCTTGATTGAAGTCAGATATAGATGTCATCTCTCATTCCCACACCGCCCATGGTGTAGTGGGTGGAGCATTGGATCTTAAACTTTGACTTCTGTTGACCTCCTCATAATCATTCCGGGACCCTGGAGACCCCCATTCAATCAATATTGGAGTCTCTGGACCTCAAATAAGTCAATACTAGAAGACAGGGGCCCCAGCCTAACCATTTTCGATAGTTTGAACTGCAAAACCATACACAAAAAATACAGAAACAAACATTCATTAAACAAAGACATAAATTATTAACCCCTTCTGTGCCCCGCCCTTTCCCCGCCCTGTGCCGGGCGTTGAATTAGCGGGCGGGGTTCATGACGAGATAGTCTCGTCATGGGCACAGCGCAACCGCGCTCCATGACGAGACTATCTCGTCATGGGCACTGAAGGGGTTAAATATTTTTTTAATTCACAAACACGTAAAACAAAAAATGTCATTTTAATGGGAAGGTTGGAGCTTTTCTAAATTATATATAGGCCACTAATTGACCACACGGTATTCTGTTTGATGCACTTGCAGTGCTCTCACGAATCAATCTGGGGATACTTAATTTTTGGCCTCAAATTTCAAATTCCTTAATAGTTACAGAAAGTGTTAAAATGATTAAGTTTACATCTTGCTTCTCTATTTATATACTCTTTATTAATATGTTCATTTAATTTTCTAAGCAGTCGCGGATCTCGTGAGTGGACTTTACAGACTCACAGGGTTAGAACCACTGGAGTATAGTATTATAATCCAGTCATGTAAGGTCACATGTATCATGCAAGTAACAGATTGTGTACATGTGCAGACCCTCTTATTCCTTATATAGCCAACTGTGTCTAAGACATGCATATAATCATCCCATGAAAACTATTGTAATTAACTGGTATATTCCACACCGAACGGAATGTGTTAGTGCGACCTTCGAACGTGATGAGGCAGAAAGTGTACATCACTTAATCAACCTGTACATGAACACACCAAAAAATATTTGACCCATCAGGCCACATTCTTGGCGCTCACAGATGATGACTGCAGTGCTCCCTTCGCGCATCAGTTGGGTGCGGTCTAGGGGTTGGTCCAATGGACGATCCTGGGGACTACTACTGCTTTAGGACTAAGCTGAACGACCTTAGGTCATCATGCATGAACATGGCTCTTGTCTTTGTAATATATTATACCTTCGATGTCTGGACTTCGGTTGTCCATTGTTCTGCTTGCTGGTTCTCTGAGTGGTAGACCATCACCCCTGTTTCCAGATGGCAGGTCGCAGCATGGACTTGGCTAAAGCACCATTTTCCTCTTCTCAGTTCCTACTTTCATCCTGCTTTCATCACCAAGATGAGTTCTTTCATTGTCATAGAGCACACAAGTTCTGCCTCCTTGAAGCAAAGGCATGGCTCCTACCTAATGGAGAATGGTGATACCGTGCCGTGACATCACCTACTCAGGTGCCCTGTGGAGTCTCTTTGCAAAGACAGGGTAAGTAAGTACAGATGTTTTACATCCAGTATTTCTTACATGTCAGGGACATTGGCTGTATGGTAAGCCACATCAAGAGTGGAGCTGTTGTTCAAAATGTGAGTTGCCAAACAACAAGAGCAGAATCACACGTGTGGGTTTCTTTCTGGGCATCCTATGCAGGAGGCGGGGTGCAGATAGAATTGCACTGACTAGAGCCGGCTAGATGTGTATTGAACATCTTAAGCCAGATATCTGCAAACATCAAGGTCATTTCCCAGGGGAGCAACCAGGGCTGATACATGTTGAGTGTCACATCCTCGGAGACTACCTTTGTTTTTGGGAATCACTATTTTGTACATGATAGCATGCCATACTTTGCAATATACACACAGCCACCATATACCCAGTTGAGGCTGAGGGAACACTATTCTCCTTTTCAGCTTCACCTGTTGACTTTTTCTTTTTCACCATAACCCCTTCTTTACTTGCCCAATGATCTTTGAACGTCTTTAGTTCTCCCCAGTCCTTTGTGCAATTTACTAATTCCCTGTGTATGCACTCTTAAATATATGGTGATCTCATTCATTTTATCTTTTAATCACGCATTAGCATTCTGAAATTCTTTTGCAAGTTTTTAGTTCTGTTTAACCTAATCTTATACTCTTCAGCCAAGATTTCAAATTTCTCATGTGCCTCAAAGGTCTGCCTAACAGCTTCCTTAGTCAAAAAAAGCCACATTATATGTATTTAGTTTTTCTATGCCAGTCACATCCCACAGCATCTCTTCAACTTCTGTCTTAGGATACAACCCTACCAAGGAAAATACTAATTTGAGAAAGAAAAGGAAAACACCGGGTACAATTCTGTATTTTTATTTTGTATTTTTTTTAATTGCTTTATTCGATAATTAATACCATAAAAGCTTCTGCATCCATAAGATCAATATTATACAATTAAAAAAGTACTTAAAAGAAATTTTAAAAGATTAAAAGACAGACTGTAGCGCAAATAATTAAAACAGTTATTCATGAAAGGGAAGATTCCCAATAGTAAACAGATTACTCGTTTCAATAGGTGGTCTAGTATGCACAATTCATCCCCTCTACCCTCTTGCAAGAGTAAAAGTTACAAGATCGTTACATAGCAGCATCATACATTTAGACAGCTTTGGTAATAGCTTTTGCACGAATGATCCAGGCTCAGCCCAGAAATTTAGCAACTCCACACACAAAAGCAGGCCTGGGTGCGTCAGATCTCAAAATGCGAAGTGCAACTTGGTACTTCTTAGTTCCCAGCTGAACACAAATCGGTTTTAGCCATTTGTTCCTAGGCTAACAATAGGCCGGGCATACAAATAGGCAATGGGCTATGGTTTCTTGCTTATCATTACAACACAGGAAGCTTGGTGAAAGGTTTTTGGCTGGATCCCTTTGAGCAACTATAGGGACCCAAACCGAAAAAGCATATACAACTTCCTGTCAATGGGAACTCTAATAAAATCAAAATAAGGTTCCTATTGGCCAACTTGTTTGTGAAAAAGAAAATCCTCAGTTAGTTTCCCATGCCTCGGGTGAAGTAGGAGCCGTTGATGTACCCAGTTCCAGTAGATCTTTTTTAGTTCCGCTTTTGACAGATGTACTTGGTTCTCCCACGCATCAGCTAGGCCCAGAGACAATAAGAGTTCCTTAAGCTCTCTTAACCATTTTACACTTTTGCCAGTGTCCAGAGTGATCAGTTCGCTAAGACCTGCCGCATAGTGGGATAACCCGGGGGTAGATCTTAGTCTAGCCCAGTACAATAGGGGGCGTAATCTAACTATCTCGCTCAGCCTGTGTCTCCCCATGTCGAGATACAAAGGTGTTAAAGGAGTGCATGGGGGGGCGGCGACCAAGTCTCTTAGGAACTTGTTCTCCGACCTTTGGATCTCTGTTGTTTGTTCAAACCCCCAGAGTTCCACACCGTAGGATGCCGAACTCATGGCTTTGCTCTCATATACGACCAGGACAGGGGAGACCAATCTAGAGGAAGACAAACGCTGCTCTCTCAGAATTTCCCCCGCTGCCCTTTTGTGGTTTAGTAGCATCTTGCTCAGATGGGGCCCCCATGACATCTTATCCGACAGCCTTATCCCCAGGTAATCAAAGGAGTAGACTTGCTCAAGCTACAAACCATTAAGAGCAAGTTTAGGTCTAAACTGTTTCCCAGGATTAAAAGCCATACATTTTGATTTTGAGATGTTAATAGTGAGGCCCCTTGATGTACAAAAAGCCTGGAAACGAGTAAGTAACGTTTGAAGACCCATGGGGGATTTGGAAATTAGGAGAGTATCGTCCGCAAAGAGAAGCGTAGCTATTTTTTTCCCCGCCAGGGTTGGGGCATCTGCTGGAATTTGGCTCAGAAAATCCACCACCCCGTTCACAAAAAGAGAAAATAGTGTGGGGGCCAAGACACAGCCCTGGCGGACGCCTCTCCTTACTGGAATACTCTCTGTAATCTGTCCTTGAACACCCCATCTTATCCTAGCAGAGGTATCGTCATGGAGGCGAACTAAAAGAGCTAAGATGTAAGGAGGGATTCCCATTTCCTGTAAAACAGACCACAGCTTCGCTCGTGGAACAAGATTGAATGCCGTCTTAAGGTCAATAAATGCAAGGTATAGGCTCCCCTTAGCAATGACTACCACTTTCCAATAAAGTAAGAGTAGTCGGAAAACTTGGTCTATGGTGCTAGTGGCTTTCCTAAAACCTGCTTGGCATTCAGATAGGATTCCCCCCTCCTCCATCCAGTAATGAATCCTATTAAGAAGGGTTCTCCCTGTCACTTTTTGCATGCAATCAACAAGACTGATGGGCCTATAGTTAGCAGGGTCTTGACGATCACCTTTTTTAAAGATAGGGATAACTTCAGCTTGTTTCCAAGAGGGGGGAACTTCGCCACCCTCTAGCAAATTATTAATCAAGAGCTGGATATATTTAGCCCATTTTTTGGGATCCAAAAGAAACAGGTCGCCCGGAATGCCATCGGGTCCCGCCGCTTTAGCGGGCACCACACTATTGATGGCACTTACGACCTCATCAATGCTAAAGGGAGTTATAGGATCTGTAATAGGTGGGTGCAGGCTATCCCAACCAAATATTGGTTCCCCCTCTAATGCTTCGGCATAGAGTTTTGAGAAATGGTCCCTCCAAATCTGACTCCCTATATGGTTTGGGATGGAAACAGTGCCTGCCCTATTTTTAGTGTTAATTAGGGACCAAAAGGAAGTGGAGTTTCTCTCTGTTGCCGCTGCTTTCAGATTATCCCAATGGGCCTCTTCCCAGGCTCGTTTGGCTAGTGTCAAAGATAAATTATAATCCTTCCTCGCTAGTTTGACCCTACTGGTGTTTTTCTCTTTGACAGCTGCTATTAGGGCTTTTCTTTTCTCTTTGCAAGACTCTGTGTACCAGGGATTAGGATTGCTTTTTAGGGGTTTCTTTTTTCCTATACTGCAACTTCCTACAAACTGCGCTCCAATCAAGCGAATGGTTTCCTGGTGGATTATGGGGATCTTAACCCTCTCCAGGGTTGAGGCCAAAGCTGCCTCAAGGTCTCCCTTTTTTTCTTCTAATATTGAGGAGATAAGGTTGATCTTTTGTTCGTCTCCCGCCACCATAGGCCACCTCAACCGTCTACCACAATTGGAGAGTATTACCTCTTTAGTGGAAAATGAATCCACTCTGCATGTGGATTGGTTTGGGAGAAGAACTGTCCAGCGATTCCGCAATGTTAGGGATAGGGGTTTATGGTCACTATCTACGGTGGGGCTTACCACCATATCGACTACATCTTCCCAGAGGCGTAGATCCACCAGGATGTAGTCGATACGAGATGGGAATGTCAATTTAGCAAAAGTATTGGCCCTCTTTTGGTTTGACGAGGTTCTACCGTTCACGGCTCTTAGGCCATGTTCCAAAGCAAGGGCATTTGTTTGCGTGACAATCTCTGTCCATTTTTTGATTGGGGCCAAAGATAGGGGTGGTACTCCCCATTTATTGTCTTCTACAGATAGGTCCAAGAGATCCTCATTGCTCAGGGGCTCAAAAGTACAATTGAAGTCCCCGGCTATGATGGTTTTTGAGGTAGGTGAACAGTTAGATACAAGATGATCCAATTCGCTCAAGATTGTCGACGACCTACCGCTCACTGTACCCCTAATATAAACATTAAAAAGATCAAGTAATTCCCCTTTTTTTGGGGCCTTCAGGGATAACCACATGGTATCGTGACTATTGCTTTCTTGGACAGAAACAGACCACCCTAGGTCTAAGTTAATCCATACTAGGAGACCTCGAGAGGGTCTTCCCTTCCCGCTAGATATTGCGGGAATAAAGTAGGTGGCGAAACCTGAGATAAAGAGAGCTTCCATACTCCATGTCTCCTGGAAAACACAGACATCGTGCGTACCCACGAACTCAACCCATAATGGTGTGGTCATGTTTTTCTTAAGGCCTGCTATATTCCAGGACAATATTTTCAATTGGTTCATCAAACAAGGAGTTGGAATAGCGAGGTTAGTTATATTAGACTGAACTTGTGGTGTTAAAAGAGGTGGAAACTTTGGATTACATAGGAGAGATGTACCTTGGCCAATGAGACTAGGACAACTTGTATTCTGAGCTAAGAGGGGTACAAGGAGTCAATCATTAGTATCTAAAGAAGATATGGTTCCTCCCTTTAATAAAGTATTGTGTGGTGTCATAGAACATCGCCTAAACTGAATTCGAGAGGGATCTGGAGAGGAAGTTCTATATTCCAATGTAACCAAATTGTCAACCAATGTGGCATCCATCAGGGTTAATTCAATCATGTCCGTGTTGGAATTAGGTGTAGGGCATCTCTTGGCTTTCACAATGTCTTCCCTAATAACGGAACGACACCCTCGGACATGACGTATCCAGTGATTCGATTTATTAATTAACGAGTCACTGGATTCGTGATGGGCCTGGATGGTAATTTTTGGGACATTAGTCATGAGAACAATATTTGAGGGTCTCTGATCGGGCCCAATTTGGTCACAATCTAGAGAGGATCTGGGAGTCTTCTGGGTCCCTGTATTCAGTAGTCTAGGCTTAAAACTTGGGTAGAAACTATCCCCCCAAGTAGGGGTGGCAATACGGTCTTTGTATAATATCTTATGGGGTCCTCCGTCCCCCCTTGGATATTGTATCAATGTCCCTTCCCCAGTTACAGTGTTTTTTCTAAAACCCCCACTAGTGGGAGCCGGATCATTATCGCTAGTGGGTTTTGGTCCGCCTATGGTGTGGTGCAATTTCTCAGGGCGTTTAGATGGAGTAGAGTCTAAGAGGTCCATCAATAGTCCCTTAATGCTCATAACCTCTCCTCTGAGTTCCTTAATCACCCTTTCTAGTTCCCCTATAGTATGGTTACAGGGGCAGCAATGACCCGGCCTAATAGGTACCTGAACAGGAAGCAGGGAGGTGGTATCATGGTAATCGCTATTTGTAGCTAGGGGGGAAAATCTATTGGAACAAATAACATTGGGGTTAGGTTCGCTGGATATCTCATCCTCTAACTGGTCAACACTCTCCTTATTTTCATGGAGTTCCACAGACACATAGGGTTCCTTAACAACCCGCTTTGTCCCACCCTGTCTGGATTTATAGAATAGATGGGGTATCACTATATTTTTCTGAGGGGGTGCTGTGGAATTTCTAATGGGTTCTACCACATTAGGATTAGGGGCATTGTCTAATATGCTTTCACACTCTTGAATTACCGTGTCAATTCTGTCCATCACGCAATTAGCTGCAGCACTTTTGGCCGATTTCTTTTGCCTCTTTTTCTTGCTTTGGATAGGGGTAGGACCATTTGGGCCAACCATTCCCTCCATTAGTTTCCTCTTCCCCATCAGAACTAAACAGTACCCCCCAGCGGCCCCACCGAACAAATGCTATACACTTTCAGCTAAATAAAGGAATCAAAGGCTAGTCCCTACAGCCCCCGCAGAATACAAGACCCAGCTTCTAGAACGCTCGCACGATTTTTTCACTGTACTTCTAGGTCGGCAAAAAACGAGAGGACAATACCAGATGGAATGAAAGAGTCCAGGCCCAGCCCAGCCTCAGCATGCCTCCGACGGCCTCTGACGGCCCGCCCTTTGCCCAGGCTTAGCCCTGCGCCGCCCGCGCGCGTCCCGCGTGGCGGGAAATGGGGGCTGCTAATGGCAACCCCGGTACTCAAGGGGCGGGACCGTCAAAGCAGACACTGCCCCTCAGGCTCCTGGGGCTTGTGGTCCGGTCTGCTGTGGCCGCTGTTGACCCTGGCGTTGTGGCGCTGCGTCTCCCGCGAAGCAGGAGTCGCGAGGTTGGTTTTAGAGACCCCGGTACTCAAGGGGCGGGACCGTCAAAGCAGGCACTGCCCCTCAGGCTCCTGGGGCTTGTGGTCCGGTCTGCTGTGGCCGCTGTTGACCCTGGCGTTGTGGCGCTGCGTCTCCTCTGTATTACAAAAGAAGGGCATGTGTACTCTATATATCCAATTACTGGAACTGTACATCAATATCATGAAAAATAGAGACACTTTAATCATTACATTTATATTTATTCTTTTTTTTTTAGCCACAGCACCTCCTATTGACCATGCACGCATCGGGACCCATTGGAGGGTCTTAAAAAACAGTTCCACAAACGCTTTTTTACATGGGGGACTACATATCCCACAATTCCTAAAGGGAGGGCTCATCTGAGCAGCCTATCAGGAGGCGTCTGATTAAATAAAGGAGTGGTCAAACAAACGCTGTGTACTGAGTGGAATCTAGCCTTTGAAGAAGAAACAATTTCGAAACGCGTCGGCTGTCCGAGACGTGAGTGTTGGTATGCGGATGTACACTGTGGTCTGAGTGCGTCCCGAACCTGTGGGTAACTTGGAGCAATCATTGACACGCGGCAACCCAGCCGTAAGGGGACTGCACCACCGCATGGATGGCAGCGGGCCAGGGAGCTGGAAATCATGTCCAGTTCCTAATGGAGCCACAGCACCTACTATTGACCATGCACGCATCGGGACCCATTGGAGGGTCTTAAAAAACAGTTCCACAAACGCTTTTTTACATGGGGGACTACATATCCCAGAATTCCTAAAGGGAGGGCTCATCTGAGCAGCCTATCAGGAGGCGTCTGATTAAATAAAGGAGTGGTCAAACAAACGCTGTGTACTGAGTGGAATCTAGCCTTTGAAGAAGAAACAATTTCGAAACGCGTCGGCTGTCCGAGACGTGAGTGTTGGTATGCGGATGTACACTGTGGTCTGAGTGCGTCCCGAACCTGTGGGTAACTTGGAGCAAACATTCTTTTTTTTATATGTAAAAATTATTCACCATATCAAGTAGAAAAAACTTTACACTGATGAAAATTGCACAAACAAGAATGATGAATACATGTTCACAATAGTAGTAGTTAGAACCACATTTGTAGTTACATCCAATCAAAGAAGAGATAATAGACAATTAATTCATAAAGCAACCTGATTTGATCAATGGGAAAAGATGTATTGATAAGACAATCATGATAAATCTATTGTCAACATTTCAATAATTTGCTTGCATAGTCATATATATTAAAATACAATGTGCAGAGATTGGTGACACATGTTGAAAACCTTTTAATTACAGTACCCTCATTTATTTGGCCACTGATTTTCTGTGGAGAGGGTGTGGTTCTAGGCCTGCAACATTGGGAACAGTAGGTGTGACAGTTGCCTCAGAGAATGCACCTGATACAACAGGAGGTACATCTACCTCTGGTGCACTTGGTACTGCTGAGGCACTTGTTTCCTCAGTTCCAGCAGCTCTTGGCCTTCCTGTCTCCAGCTTCTGCTGCATGGGGCATGAGGCATAGGCACTATAGGAGGGGTGTGAGCCCAGCGCCCTTAAAAAATGGGCTTCTTTCATAATGAGACATATACATGAATAGAATAATTTTAAAATCACACACATTAGACCAATAAGGTTAATACAAGAACAATAGAGTTTCTGAAAGCAGTATCACCCAGATTCCCATAATGCAGTTCCCATCACCTCTCCAGGCACCTCAATAGTTATTATAGACATTGCTACTTAGTATACAAGGACACATTCATGAAAATCAAATGTGGATCCAATAGGTGAGACCTTCAAACATTTCACTGTGCTACAATGTCCTAAATAAAGAATCATTTATTCCTGTGAAAGTTATATTATATCCCGAAGCAGTGGTGACAAGGTTGCTTAGTCATGAATCCTCTGTGTGCAGAATGGGACAAACAAAATGACCACATGTTGAAAAGATGGCTGTCAGCTGCACCAATCATTTTGAAATCGAAACCTACATTAGCCAATGTTAAAAATCAATGCAATCAACTTCACATACATGTTCACTATTGTCATATTAATACTGTTATACATTAAAGCTTTCATTCTCCCGTGACACGAAGTAAGGCAAGGGAGCATACTGGGCAGCTTTGCATCTTTTTGAGTTGCAATCCAATGCAAATCATTATTTCTTTTGGATTGTAAATCCCATTACAACACTTGTTATCAGGTGTGCATTGAAGAAGTAATGCAAACATGATGCAAAGCGTTTGAAAATCAGGGGCATAGTGTCCAGAGCAATGCCCAACCAATTTTTGGGAAAAGGGAGACTCGTGGATACATTGAATAAGGAGAAAACATTTTCAAATTTAGCGGGCAAAACCCCTTCCAGGGAGTCAAAATAAGTGTTCCGCGTGGACAAAACTATGGTATGGGCAGCATCAGGGAAAGCCTGAGAGAATGTTGAGCCCAAAAGGTCTTGTGCCTCTGGTCCTTCTAGAGGCGGTCAATACCTGAGAACAATAGACCAAATGGTGCCTTTGGAGTTCTAGGTTCAAGCAGAGAGAGTCTTGAGAGCAGAAGCGCAACATGAATCCAATTTAATGCATTTTAAATTATATTTAGCTGGAAAGAGAAGCCCCGCCTCTTTTTTCAGAACGATGAGCATTCAATAGTGTGCAATTAGATGGAGTAATAGTATTGAAGATGTCCGTCATGGCCCTAGTGACCCAAGTTTCTGTTAGGCAATATCTAATATATGATGGGTCAATAAATCTTACTTACTCTCGCGCAGGTCGTAGGGAGGCCCACTTCGCGACCCCGCTCCACATACTAGAATACAGACTTCTATGACTCCCTGGGTATGTTTGGTTGTATCCCTTTTTTTTAGTTCTTTTTGGTGGTATTTTTTTCTTTTCTGTCAATGGCGTTCAAATATATCGTTACTTGAATCTGGGGGCATGCACCCCTCTTGAACTGGGGTTAACATCTCTGCATTTTGAGCCTGCCTAAGGCCCCCCTCAGGTGATGCTCGCAGGAGTAGTCCGGAACTAGTGACTGAACTGTACATATCCTATAGCTATCTAATGCACGGACTACGCTCTTGTGATGAAGGATTGAACGCAATGTGGTTTCTATAAAATGTTTGCAACCTTTGCATAAGAGTCAATAAACAGATTTTGACAACAAAAAGAAATCTTACTTAGTCATGCAGTTTTCCACAGCTGGCTGGAAGGTAATTAGTAGACCAGGGAAAATATTTGTGAAATTAGTTAAGGGGCGAAAAAGGGGGAAGAGTGGGTATTTTCTCAATATTTAAATGAGATGCTTTCAGGACCTCTGCAATCCATTGGTCCCTGATTTGGAAAGGCACGAACTGTGCAAAGTAGCTCCCCTGAAGAGATAGCAACCGGAACAATACTGAGGAGGGAGAGAAGAATAAAATACCCTTCAAGAGACAACACATATAAGACATTTATCCTTTAAGATTGTTTATTATTTCTAAGGCGGGAAATGTGCTATATCTTAAATCAGGCATGATTCATTCTCTCCTTGGTTCTCTGCTACCTGCTGCTCAGCCAGTGTGTGTGTGTGTGTATGTGTGTGTGTATGTGTGTGTGTGTGATGTCATAGAGTTAGAATGTTTATGTGAGCTTGAGAGATCAGTTGGGGTGAGCAGGCTGAGCAACAGGAAGCTGCTCCTGATGGGGCATTGAAGTTACATCTACATGACAAAGGTAACCTGTAACAGAGACTATTATCTCCTAATATCTTTCATCATGAAACCTATATGACCTGCCTACAGAGGATCATTCTTTGATCCCAACAATGTCGACGAGTGGAAACTAACCTACGCATGAACAAGTTTGAAGGAGAAGATCAAGTTTACCTCAAACAAATGAAGAGACAAGGGAGAGGAAGATAAAGTCTTCAAGAAACTAAAAAAAGTAGATTAAGATAGAGTGAATTCTAAAAGGAAAAAGAGAAAAGAAAATGATGACTGCAAGAAAGAAAAAATACCCTAGAGCCCCACCAGTGTCATCTGGAGTCACTTTTGCGTGATTCTGGAGCTTGGATTACACTGCATCATACAGATCGCCAGTTACAGATCAGAGGGCGTTTAATTGTTTAACCTGTTTAATTCGAGATGGCAGCGTTCAATTGGGATCAATTTGCAGTTTTGAGGATTAACATTTGCAGTGAGCTGGCTGCAGCTGCAAGTACTGTTAAGGTGGATGTGACAGCATGAACCTGTGGCAACTGGATGTTAACTTGCTTAGTCCTCTACACTGTTTGGTGATCTAATGCCAATAGACTGTTTTAGCCAGCGCCCATGCTTGTCACATTGAAGTGAGTCTTCGGTAGATGCGCGACTGGTAAGCCGCTGCATTATTTATTTCATTGGGCCATCGCAGTGTGCCAGTTCTGTGTGCGTTAATGCGTCATTTGAAAAAATCGCATGGACTTATGGTGCTACTTCTGTGGTCATTTGATGTCAACATTTGAAGGAATTTTGCTAATTTTGAATAGTTTCTTGAAAACACTGGAGAACACTTGTAGCAGCACTGGAATTAACACTGCAGCGCCTGTCTGGATTCAAGCGGTGCTATAAGTTGGCGTAAGTTTGTCATGTTAGGAGCCAATCTTGGCAGGTAATTATTAACACAGACCGCGGTGCCTACTTTATTTATTTTGATTTGTTGCGTTTTCATATGGACTTTGATGTCAATTTCTTATGACAACTGCATTCTATGTGTACTTAGAGTGTTTTGGGTAAGAGATCGCTCACTGCCGTACTGAACATTGCGTTACCTGCAATGCTTTGTCTGATATGTTGGGTTTGAGTAAAGTTACCCGTAGTATTTATAGGGTTTGCATGAGATGTAATGCAGGACAGTAGTTATATGGTAATAATATTGTAAAGATGCTATTAATGCCAGAAAGTTGAGTATTATTATCTTTATTCAGGAGCAAGCAGGTGAGTCTTCCTGCGACAGCAACTCCACTCCAACTGCTCTCACATTACACTTCTAGAATCCCACTATGTAGTATGCTTCCAGTTACCATGGCACTGGAAAAATTATAGCTAGGATATCACATCTCCTCCCTTTACATTGAACCAAAAGAATACAAGACAGTGTTATTAATTAAATACATTGTGTTAACAAGGAGAAAAACATGCAAAGTTAAACACAAGGAAATAGGGACATGTTGAATAATTACACAGCTGAGAAATACACATATATGATAATGTCACCATTCCTCCCTTTTGTACATTCTTTAAATCACATGACATAACTTCTGTATTTTACTGGTAAGTTCAATGGTCTCCCAGTGTGCGTCGCTTTAATGCCACTGCAAGAAGGTTGTTCAACAGATTGTGCTGCATTTACAATAATATTTCCGCTGTGGGTATTAGAATGTTGAAGAAAAGAGTGATCCTTCCCTATCTCAGTAGCATCATCCCACATCCAATTCATGGGTGATGATTTCTTTTTTATGGTACAATCTGTTTCTATGCAATCTTTCCTACATTTAGCCATCCGGCTGTGGTGCCAAACTTTATTGTCACTTAATTTTTAAGATTTTGAATAAGCATCTAAGACTTGCAAAGGTGCAGAGAATTTGCTTTCCCCTTTTCTTACCTTTGTACCAAGTTTTATTTTGACCCAATCTCCAACCTGTAAATCAGCTTCCTTAGTGCAATGTTTCCTGTCAAAATTAGCAATATAGGATTCATGTATTTTACATAAATTAGAGCGAACAACAGCAGGTGACCATTTCCCAAACACCTTTTGACAGTTAAAAGACACATTGTCCTTCGTGAATGGTTCTCTACCTCTTAAAATCCTAAAAGGGCTGTAGCTGGTACAAGTGGGACTAGTTCTGTACGCCCACATTGTACTAAATAACTCTTTCTCCCACTTTTTTTCTGCACTAAGAGACACTTGTATGCTACCCATAACCACTCTGTTGAAGCGCTCAACTATGCCGTTTCCAGCTGGGTGGTAGACAGGAGTTTTCTTTTCACTAACACCATTCCTTTTCATAAACTGTAAAAAAATGTCTGATGTAAATTGTTGACCATTATCATTAAGGGTGCTTTTAGGTATGTCTTCTCATATGAATAGTTTTTCCAAAGTTTTATGACTTCTTTGGAGTCATTTTTCTCTGTAATTACAATTTCAAGCCACTTTGAATAGTTGTCTCTGACGACAAGGATATGCTTCCTATTACCATTATCGTCCTCGATAGGACCCAACCAATCAATACTTAAGTCCTCCCAGGGATGATCTGGAATATGTCTGGTGCCAAGGGAGGGTTTAAATACACGTTGAACTATGTCAGAGCTTTTGGCAATAGAACACTGCTTCACAAAGTTTTCAGTATCTCTATCAATCCCGGGCCACCAGTAGTGAAGTAACACATGTGAAACGCTTAGTGGATTCCAGGATGGTTTTATTCAGTACAGAGAAGACAGCTTACACAACCACTCAAGTCAGTTCCCAGCAGCCAAACCTCAACGACCCACCATGGAACCTAGAACCCAGGAAGACCAATAACATTCCATACTAGTGCGTGACCATAGATAGTATGAACACTACACACCTTCCCCCTTTGAAAAAAAACAGCAAAAAAAAAATAAGTACAATGATATTACAAAATAAATTTCTTATGAATAACACTCAAAATCTAAGAAAATCATTCATTTTAACAGGTGGTTTTCTAACACGAGAACTTTTCCTTTGAGCAGATATTTCTTCACATTGAATAGATACACCCTCTACAGGACTAACATCTTGGTTCACAACAGGAACATCACTGGGTGTCATAGCAGCACCCGGAGTCAAAAAAGGTTTTGTAATGTTATCACAAGTATCAAGGACGTAAGTATTAGGAGCTGGAAGCACCACCTCAGATTCAAAGTTAGAACATCCCAAAGTATCTAGAAAATTCTGGAAATCTTCATTCTCATCAATAACCAGTGGCTCTTTTTGTGGAGGGACATATGATTCACCACCAGCATCCTTGGATCTATACATAGATATTCGTCTAAAATTCCAAATTTTTCCCCCTTTTACTCTAACAGCTTTGCTGAATACTTCAATTACTCTAACTGGGTCAGACCATTTAGACCATCTTTTGTCCAGACCACCAAATTTAACACGTACAAAATCACCCACTTTGATTTTGCAGTTCACAGAACGATTATTGCAATTGACCCTCTGCATTTTATCTTGGTATTTTTGAACACGCTCTCTGACTATTTTAAGATCCAATATAGGATCATGAATATTGTTCTTTTTCAACCACCACAGCATGAGCTTAGAACATGGTCTCCTCCCTCTTAACATTTCAAATGGAGAACAACCTGTGACTGAATTAGGAGACATCCGATATGTACGTAAAGTGGCCCGTAAAGCTTTTCTCCAATCAACATTGCTCTTAATAGCAAGCTGTATGGATTCCTTTACAACCCTGTTAAAGCATTCAACTTGGCCATTGGCCATAGGATTATAATTAGAGGCTCTTTTATGAGTGATACCACATTTGTGTAGGAACATTTCAAGCTCATTACTGATGAATTGTGGCCCATTGTCTGAAACAAGCTCAGAAGGAAGGCCCTCTCGACTAAAGATATTATCCCAAATTTCTATAACTTGATTAGAAGTGATTTTATCAACCACCTTGACTTCTGGCCATTTTGAAAAATAATCCACTAACACCAAAGCAAAAACATGTTTGGCAGAAGGAAGATTTAAAGGACCAATAATGTCAATGCCTAGCTTCCTCCAAGGACCTTGTGAGTACTCAATGGGAGAAACCTCCCCAGATAGAGGTTTAACAGATTTGTCACTCTTCGAGCATTGGACACATTCTCTGACCCACCTGTCTACCATACTATCGATACTAGGCCACCAATAAAATTCTCTCAGATGTCGTTTAGTGGAAGACATACCAAAATGTCCTTCATGGGACAAATTAATCAATTGTTCTCTAATTCTCCGAGGCGGAACAATTTTATCACCTCTAATTACGAACCCGTGTGAAAACATAAGCTCATCTTTGATTTTACAGAATGAACTCATCTCACCACTCAACTTCCTCTCTTCAGGCCAGCTACCTTGTAGATATTTTACAACATCTTGTAAAATGTCATCTTCAGACATTGCCTTCGCCCATATCTCCTCCGAGATAGCATCCAAGCTTATACTATGATGAACATCTTCTATGGTATATGCTATATCGCACTCCTCTGCACTATTAATGATGTTTGGACCATCAGATAATGATAAGCGAGACATGCAATCAGCATGGACATTCATACGGCCAGGAATATACACAACTGAACATTGATATTCTTGCAATTTAGCAGCTAATCTAGCCAAGCGGGCTGTAGGAGTTCTACCACCCCCAGCTGCCAACATATTTATAAGTGGTTTATGGTCTGTCCTCAATTGAAATTTTGTCCCCCATAAAAATTGCCTAAAATGCTGAGCAGCCCAAGTGCATGCAAGTAATTCCCTTTCAATTGTGGAATAATTAAATTCCGCTCCTCGCAAAGATCTTGAAGCATACGACACAACATACTCTTCCCCAAATTTCTTTTGCATAAGCACAGCACCTAGACCGGTATTACTGGCATCTACTGCTACAATACATTCCCCACCAATCGTGAAAGGTCTCAAAAACGGAGCAACACTAATTTATTTTTTAAGTGCTTCAAAAGTCAGTCTTTGCTCCTCACCCCAGACAAATTTAGCGTTTTTTTTCAACAAAATGCGTAAGAGAAATACTCTTGAAGAATAATTTTTCACAAACTTACTATAAAATTCCGTTAAACCAAAGAACGATAATAATTGTTCTTTTGTAGTAGGAGCAGGAGCTTTTGAAATACTAGCAACATGGTCTAGCTTTGGTTTAATACCCTCACAAGATATTTTGTGACCTAAATATTCAACACTATCCTTTCTGAACTTGCATTTTGAGAATTTAAGTGTTAAACATTTCTTTTGTATATTGTTCAATACCATTTTTAAATTGTGATCATGTTCATCAAAATCTTTCCCGAAGATTAAAATGTCATCCTGGAAAGCTATTGCACCAGGACAACCTTCTAGTACATCTTTCATAAGTCTCTGAAAGACAGAGGCAGCACTGGCTAGCCCAAATGGCATCCGCTTAAATTGATACATACCCTCCGGTGTGATGAAAGCCGTTAAGCATTTAGATTGTTCATGTAGCATGATTTGGTGGTATGCACTTGCTAAGTCCACAGTGGAAAACACGCAAGCACCAGACAAGGTTGAGATCAATTAGTGTATATTAGGTAACGGATGCCTGTCGATCCAGATCTCATTATTCAAGCTACGGAGATCATCCCACAACCGAAGATCCCCATTGCTTTTAAGGGAAAGAACCACCAGAGAAACCCATGGAGAGGATTCTATTGGTTCGATAATGTTCCGTGAAACCAAATCTTTTAGCATATCTTTCAATTTGTTGCGATACGCTAAAGGAACATTACGAACTTTATGTCTCACAGGGACAGCAGAATCCTTAAGTATAATTTTGTGTTTGAAGTCCGCGTATTTCCCAAGCTCATCATTAAACACGCTAGGAAACATATTCTTTAGATTTGCCACAAATGCCTCACCGTCTGTGAAAACACTGTATACAGGTGGAGAAGCATTTGGATGCAACTTTATACCTAACTCTTGTTGGTGAGGCCATCCAAGTATAGATACACCTTTGGTGGCTACGTACAATTTGCCTTTAATTTTCTTTCCTTTGAAAGTCAAATCTGAACACACAAAACCTTCCAAATCCATTTTATGCCCTGAGTAACTACCAGGTCTAATATCAGGAGGTAGTAATTTTCTATCCTCCCACAGTTCCGTGAATACATCTTTGCGATAATGGAATACCAAGCACAAGAATCTATCATCATTGTTACTTCCTTCCCATCGACCAATATAGAGCCCGATGGAAAACCTTTACAGTTATTCTCGGAAACACAAGAAATACAGTTAAATTCATTAAACTCTGTAGAAATTTCATCTTCTTCACAAGTAACACAATTAACTTTTTGTAAGGATCTGCACATCTTTCCAAAATGACCTGCTTTCTTACATTTAACACACATTTTATTCCATGCTGGACATCCTTTGTAATTTCCAACATGTTCGAAACTACCACATCTATAACAGATCACAGGATTTCTACGATTACCAAATTTATTGTCTTTGAATCCTGAATCTTTCTTACTAAAAGAAGATGTTCTCTTTGGTGTGAACTGGGTTTTTACAAGCGATACCTCTGCTACAGGATCTTGTACTTTCACATTGATAGTTTAGGGTTGACCTCTAATCTCACTAACAAACTTCTCAGATTGTTCAATGCCTTTAGCGATATTAACTACAGCATTTAATGATGATTCAGTGCCTAACCATAACCTTTCTTGTATTTTTTACTCTTAGTTTTCATCATTATTTGATCTCTGAGCACCTGTTCGTAATTAATGGTATCGAATGCACATGAACCAGCTAGGGAACGTAAGGCAGATACATAGTTCTCAATAGATTCATCTTCTCTCTGAGCGCGAGAATAAACTTTGAATCTCTCCATCACTATATTTATTTTCTTCCCAAATCTGATACTCATTTTTTTAACAGCGACTTCAAACACATTTACTCCTTCTGTGCTTTCGAGAGGAGGCAAATTGTCGAATTCTTTAATCCCTTGACCCCCCAAGCAATGCCTCAGCAGGTTTAATTTCCTTTTAGGAGAGCAACCCTCCTCCTCTAATACTTCCACGTAGGCTAGAAACATGGGATACCATAAGTCCCATTCCATCTTAGGTTCCCCAGCAGAAGGCAAAAAATGTGGAGGTGCTAAAATATTTGACATTTTAACGATAATGACAAACAAAATAATAGAATAATGCAAATATAAAGGAAATGCAAATATGTAAACTTTCCTTGCTATGCTTTATCTAAATAATATATAAAGCACAGATGTAAATATCACGGAATTTACTATGCATTGTTATTTATTTATTTATTTTTTCTCTAGAAAGGTGTGCGAATCACCGATATAGAATTCGCACTCAGGAATGTTTTGTATAAAAATTGGCTGAAAACAATCCCAAACAAAGATGTCTCTGTTATATTAAAATTGGCTGAAAACGATCCCAAACGAAAATGTCTCTGTTACATTAAAATTGGCTGAAAACGATCCCAAACGAAGATGTCTCTGTTATATTCGAATTGGCTGAAAGCGATCCCTAACGAAAATGTCTCCGTAAAACACTAGTAGCCACTTAAAATGGCCGCCCAATGCGTGACATCATCCCGCTCCCAGCATGCTTTGCAAATCCGAGGATTCTACACGAAGATGGAGAGCGGTGAGGCTTCGAATGTCGAATGTTGGTGAGTGTAATCTTTCAAACCAAACTTTTCTCGTTATGGCCAAAGTATTGACCACCGCTGCAATGCACCCCAAGAATCTGCCGAAGGCGCAATCAGAGCGCGTCACCTTGGTAGTTATACACCACACAAAACTGCCGCTGGCACAATCAAGGCGCAACTCCCAATCCGGTCATTCTTCGATCAATTAGACGATAAATTAACGCTCACGTTTCCCTTTGGCTAGTACGCTCACTTAGCTAACACTGAGATCACGTGTAAATAATTATCAAAGCCGCTGGTGCAATCAACAGCACATCTCTCGCAGACAGCCGCAGGTGCCTTTACGCACTTTAACGAGGAACCTTTAAATTGTCTCTAAACAGCGTTGTCTCCAAACGTGAACGCTGTCTTCTTCTGAACTCCCAGTCGTCGCCAATGTGAAGTAACACATGTGAAACGCTTAGTGGATTCCAGGATGGTTTTATTCAGTACAGAGAAGACAGCTTACACAGCCACTCAAGTCAGTTCCCAGCAGCCAAACCTCAACGACCCACCATGGAACCTAGAACCCAGGAAGACCAATAACATTCCATACTAGTGCGTGACCATAGATAGTATGAACACTACAAGTAGGACATCTTTATTTTGTTTTTAAGTTTTACAATCCCTAGATGGCCTTCATGGTTGATATCCAATATTCTGGAGCGTAATTTCCAAGGAGCTACAACTCTTTCACCCCTACATAAGTAGTTACTGTTGTCAGTGGATAATTCCTCTTTGATTTCCCACATCGCCCTTAGGTCACCCTGTAAATCAATTTTGTTGGGCCAGCCATTAACAACATATTTAGCAGCTTCACTTAAGGTTTTATCCTGCACATATTCAGTGTCCTATTTTTTTTTTGAAATAGCATTTGCAAAATCGTTAACAGAATCATGAACAATAGCTACAATAAAATCATCCCAAGCAGCACATACATTATCTTGTAGAGGTAATGGGGATCTGCTAAGATAATCAGCTACTTGGTTCCTTTTCCCAGGTAAATATTCAACATCGTAAGTGAACTCCAACAACTTTAAACTCATCTTAGCCAGTCTGGGTGTAGCTTTAAGTATGCCTTCAGATGTCAATATTTTGAGTAAGGGTTTGTGATCGGTGCGCATTGTAAATCGTGTGCCCCAAACAAACTGCCTGTATTCCTCCATGGCCCAAACAGTGGCCAACATCTCTTTCTCTATTACAGAGAATTTCTCCTCAGCAGGAGATGGAGAAAGAGATGCAAAAGCAATTGTTACTTCTACACCTTCCTCATTGACCTGGGACAGAACTGCGCCAAGCCCCTTGTCACTAGCACCAGTAGTGATGATGCTATGGGCGAAACGCTTGTAATGGAAAAGCTGAGACTAAGTTGTGTCTTATTTTATCGAAATTTTTCTGAAGTTCTGCGTTCCAGTAAAATTCTTGTCTTATTTTGAGAAGTTGTCTAAGGTTATATGTTTTGGTGGCAAAATTCTGTACATACTTTGAATAAAATTTGGCTATGCGAAGGAAGGATCTTACATCCTTTTTTGATTTTGGTACAGGGGCATTGCTGATTGCTGTGATCAGTTTCTTTTTGAGTGAAATACCATCGCCACCCACCTCATGCCCTAGGTAGGTAACTGATGTCATTCCAAATTTACATTTTATTTAACTCTGCGGTAAGTCCTTTTTTTGCAAGTGTGCTTAATACCATAGAGAGACGTTTGTCATGTTCTTTTTTGTCATGTTCCATGATCAAAATATCGTCTTGGAAATAAATCACCCCTTTTTGATTCTTAAACAGCTTGTGCATTAGCCTTTGGAAAACGCTGCTGCCGAGGCTAAGCCGAACGGCATTCTCACAAAGCGGTAGCATCCAAAAGGTGTTATAAATGCTGTAAGATTTTTGCTGCTGTCATGTAGTTGAATCTGGTGGTAAGCTGAAGTTAAATCTATGGTCGAGAACCATTTGATATCTTTAGATTGGGCTAATAATTTGTCTATTCTTGGTAAGGGAAATTTGTCAATTAAAATATTCTTATTTAGGTCTCTTAAATCAATGCATAGATGCAAACGACCATCCGGTTTGCATGCTACGACCAATGGGGCCAACCATTTTGCACACTCTACGGGTTCAATTATGCCCTTCTTCCCTAGCGCATCTAAATCTGACATGACTCCTTCCCTCACGCTAATGGGGATGTCCCTGGGCTTGTGACATACAGGAATTGCATTGTCTTTTAATACTATTTTATGTGTGAACCCAACTAAATTCCCCACTTCTCCAGAGAATACTGTAGGGAATTGCTTGACAATGTTGTCAACAAAATGTGAGTCACCATCCTCTAAGAGCATCACCTGATTTTCAGTTTTGGGATTGAGAATGATGCCCAGCGCTCCCTGGTCCACCCAACCTAAGACTGAGGGTCTCTTTTCAGCTACATATAGCTTACCAGTTGCACTTCTGTTCTTAAATTGGAAGGTTTCTGCAATTAATCCTACCATGGGAATTTTTTCTCCTGTAAATGTCACAGGCTGTATGTCAGGTGGATCTAATTTCTTAATTAATGTTTTTGCAAATACTTCTTCCCATACACTACGTTGAATGATAGTATAGGGAGAGCCAGAATCAGGTACAATCTGTAGTTGTATACCACCTACTATTATGTCACACACAGGTTTGTTTTTTTACTTAACATTCACGTTCAAAACCACATTTTCCGAGTCATACGCATCATCTATGGACAATATTTTATCATCACTTGATGAATCAGTGTTATTTCCACACTCTGTACTTTCATCCTCAACACTTCCAACAACTTTTTTGTTATTTCTACTTAACCTTCTTCTGCAAACTTTGTCAAAATGGCCTACTTTGCCACAATATGTGCATTTTGATTTTAAAGCAGGACACTTTTTATGATTTGCTATATGGCCATTATATCCACATCTATAACAAATAGAACTTTTGTACTCTACCTCACTTTTGTTATATGATGTATATTTTTTACTCATGTCTGTGAGGGGACGTTTTTCATTTCTTTTAGCGTCATTTTTGGTGTGAGAAACTTTACTGACAACCAATCCGTCTTCATTGTTTTTCAATGCTACTTTGGCACATCTTTTGGATATTTCTGCCATTTTTACTATGGCAATGATTTCATTTAAAGGTGCCTCACCGCATACCTATAACTTTTCTTGAATAGATGAATTATTTGAATGCATGACAAGTTGATCTCTAACAAAACTATCATGTAAAGTTCCAAATTCGCAGTTTATGGCTAATTGGGTCTTGCATAGGCAGCGCATGCGCTGCCTCTATGAGGCATCAAGTAATCTTTATGTGTTGGCAAGCGGCCGGTAGTTTCTCCTGCCACTTGCCATTTGGTGAATGTTGGCACAGCTCCTGTTAGCTGGATTTTTACTGGCTGTTGATGGCAAACTGACTTCTGTGTAGTCTGGAAGCAGCGGCCACTAACTACAGTTTTCGTCCTCCATTTCGCATTTTTTTTTTGTCGCACATCTCTGCCTGACGTAAACATGGCAGCGGCGCATGCATAAGGCTGCGGCAGGAGCCAGTGTGCGCGAGGGGCGGGCAGCACATGCAACTTGTTTTTCTTGCCACCTTCTATAGTTCACCGCATCGGAGGGGTGCCGCAGTCAGCACTGGTAGTAAGTCTCTCCAATCCCTTTCCTTCTCTTTCGGCACCTTATTTGGCTGTGCGCCATTTTATGGTCCTGGGGGCTGCACCATGTTAAGAAAGCGATGCCTGTCAGCCTTGCCAGCACTAAAGTAACAGCCTGCCGAACTCTCCTCGATCGGGCGATGAAGCCCAGCAGCAGATAAAGGTAGCTGAGTGGAATCCACCGCATGCCGCAATATCCTCAGGTAATTATTGATTTAATTAACTTTTAGAGAGCCATCTCCTGTTGCAGCATTCACCGGAGCTGTCTGGAGTGATTAGCACAGAGTTCTAGGTAGCAGCCATCTTGCCCCCATAGAACATCCTAAAGTAGCAAACGTCACTTGCAACATAACCCGGTACATTGTAGTATGTACAGGTGAGCCATCATCTGATATTCCCAGCATCACCATGGAGCTGTTCCCACAGCAGTACAGGCTGTTCTGTGATCTGCAGCTCCCCTTCTGGCCTCCGCGGTCTAATTAATTCCTGTCTCGTCTTCTCGGAGTGCGCAGACTGATTGTCAGATGGCTGTTTTACTCGGCGCTTTCCCGGTTGCCGTAGCGCAGACACAGCGCCTCTATCTTCCGATTGCCTCTAGAATTTTGAAAAGCTGCAGCAAGAGAATTGGTCCCACGCCATAGACAGCAGGCATTGGAGGCATGTGGGGAGAGTGGGCAGGTTACACCAGTTGGCTCTGGCTCGCTGTTCTCCACCCCTCATGCTGCCTACGTCTGCGCCATGCAGCTGTGAGCACTTTCACAGACCGTCCAGCCACAGCCCTCCTCCTTTATTGCCGTAAATAGCAGGCATAGGAAGCGTGCGCCCCGTTGCGGAGCAGAGCCGGGGAAAGAGCCTAAAATCAGCAAGGTGAGAAACAGTTGCGGGCATAGGCCTCAGGGAGCTGCTTATGTGACGTTAGTGCTATCAATTGTTGCGAAAGTACTCCATGAGTGGGTGTGATTTCCAGTTGTTGTTTCTCTTGTGTGCTTCCCTCTCGCTCCTCCCTACCCTTGTTGTTCTCTCTCTTCTGGATCCCCATGCTGCTTTTTCACCAGTCTGCTTCTCCACCACCTCAGCCTCCCCAAACATCGATGTATCTCGCTTCTGTGCTTCACCCCATCCAGTTTTGCTCTCCATCGCGTGCTTCTCCCCCACACGCTACCCTGTTGCTTCCCAAACCCACAGAGCTATTTTTATTAATATATGCTTAAAAGAGCTCTTCCGCGGTTCTATTTGTTTTAATCTATCAAACCTTTTCGGATCAGCAAATAATAATAACAAAAGAGGCTTTTGAGTCATTTGTAACGTTTCACACACATTCAGCTCCCGCACTTCAACCAGCACGGCTGCCTTGAATTCATGAAATGCAGTCGGGCTTTCTGCAGCAGCAGTGGAGTTCACTTCCCCATTGAGCTGCCATAAAATAGTTACCCCCGCCTTCTTAACAAATACTTGTTATACTTTCTGCACCCAACAAGATTGTCGCTTGGTTCGCATTAAAACATTTAAAATACAAAATGAAGGAAAGGAAAAGTAAACAACAAAGCACATGTTAAATAATGTTGCCTTTACCTAAAGATTGTTTTGTTGTTTGAATTTATAAATCACTTAGGAGGCACACACATCAATCTGCTGTACCTGTCACTACATTACTGAAAGGCAGTGTACCTTTTTTAATGAGAGAAGCCCTTCTCCCGGTTGCATAATGGTTGCTTCTAAACTAACATGGGGTGAGATGCGGTTGGAAAGAAATTACCTAGCTGTCAGTATACAAAAAAAGTGGATCATGCTTTTTACACCATGTCCACTAAGAAGCTACATAGATGTTTTTTCTAATGCTATAGAAAAGTGTCTTGCTTGTGACATATATAACAAGCATTTGCAATGCAATAGGTCTTGCATTTGTGAAACTTTGAACTATTGGTATTGTAAATGACAATGCCTTTTATTTATGTGTTTTGCAAACCTGCAAGAGGTGCGTAAACACACACTTTGTACATATAGTCATTGCTTAGGAGAAGCTAGGCTGGCAGTAACTGCACCTCTTTTACTGCCACCCTTGCTTCTCATAAGCAAGGACTATAAGTTTAAAGTGCATGTTTACACACCGCTTCCAGGTTTTCAAAACACAGAAATAAAAGGCATTGTCCTTTACAATGCCAATAACTCAAACTCCTGCAAATGCGAGACCTATTGCATTGCAAATGCTTGTTTTTTTAAGGAGGAGACGTAGTCTTCAACAGACTCTGATTTGCTTTGTTTCCTTTAAAATAATTCATATCTATTGATACCAACACATACAGTAGGATGTTAGTGAGAATTGAAATCTTCAAGGGCTTCTAGAAAAACGTTGGCATTTTCAGAAGATCTTATTTTCTTTTCCATCTGATTAAATACCCTATTACCGTCTGGTCTTAAGCTATGTAGTAGCATCTTTTTCTTTCTTGATGGTGTAAATTCCTCATCGTTCTCCTCTTCTAGTGCAGCTATATAGTTTAAAAAAGAATCCTTCCAGTCTGACCATTTTATTAACGGTTCTCCTGGACTAGGTAAAAATGGTACAGGTGGAACTAACCCACAACCTTGTGATGCCATGTTATGCAAAGTAAATATAAACATTTGCTGTCTAAATTGATGAAATCAGCAAGTAAGATTTGTGAATTTGTGTAGTAAATATATCTAATATTGAATACTTAATACAGCATGAATCTTAAGAAATTAAGCAATAGATGTGCACATCACCATGTGCAACAACAGTTTACAATTGAAGTGGTGAGTAAACAAGATATGCGGTGTGCATATCACCGAAGAAATGTGTAAAATAAATACCGGAAGCTTTCTTTAAATTATTGGTGAAGTTCCATGTGTAACAATCTTGCTTGAAGAAAAATACGAGCTTCTTAAAGTTCTTCGTGAAGGTCCGACGACTGGTTTCTAGGAAGCAAAAAAAAACCCACAAAGATGGCTGCTACGCAAGTTCACGCTGCGTGACCTTATGTGATGACGTGGTCTTTCCGTCCTTGCAGGTTCTTCTCCGATGAACGTCACAAGGCGGAAGACATTCATTGTGAATGTACATCATAGGGAATCCTTGGACGACTCGCCAGATGCAACAGAGAGGCTCGCGAAGAATGGAATCCCAATGCCGCTCGAATAATGCAGCCAAAGTGGGGATTTCACCAACGGCTTCAACTAGGCACAAGTCCCCAACTTGAAGTAAACACCCCAGAAGGGTGCCCAAATACGCACATTTCAACCAGGATGGTTGAAAACATATCGTAAACGTGCCAGGCTCTTCTTAAAGATGATGAGTGTCAGGATAAATAGGAATCAGTCACATCAATCCCGCACTTGAAGTATCGATCTTGAAAATTTGCAGAATAAGGAAGTAATTTTGCAGACAGGATAATTGATGCAAGATTCAATGCTTGTAGAAGGCAGGACGTTTTCAGTTGCTTCTTTAAATATAATCAGTTTCCATAAAATCGAAGGAAGTCAATGAAACTCCGTAGGTTCGATGAATGCTTTACTCTGCTTTCTCCATGTTCTCACCATCAATCGTCGCCAATTTGTAAAGATGCTATTAAT